>NC_092512.1:50416359-51041359 GCF_047511675.1 Marmota flaviventris | reverse complement strand
TGAAACAAAATGTTTTCAAACTGCTTATTTTAAACTGGAGAGAATCATCCTTGATCATCTGAATAAGCCCAGTCTCATGACATGAGTCCTTAAAAGTGCAAGGTAAGAGGACAGAATAGATGAATTAGGTTTAGTTGGGTTGTGAAAGGGACTCAAATGGAGAAGGTACCACAAGCCAAGGAATGTGTTAGCTTCTAGAAAATGAAAAATACAAGGAAATGGATTCTCTCCAAAGCTTCACTTGACACTGAGGAGGCCTTTATCTTAGTCCAGTGAGACTCTCTCAGACCTATGTTATGTTCATAACCCTTAATATGCTGATAATTTCTTAAAGCAGCAATAGAAATCAAAGGCAGAAATTTGCATTCAGATCTTCATGCCTTTGGATGGTCAATGCAAGGGAGAGAATGTTATTTTTTTTCCTGAGTTAATACAATACCTTATAAAATAAGATCGAGAATAGTTGATACAAACACTACAGCCAGTTTGATTTGTTAATATTTATTTATTTTTGGTCAACCTGGGAGTACTTTAACATTGAGCTACATCCTCACCCCTGCCGATGATCTTGTTAAATGGCCTGAGCTCACCTTGTATTTGCAATCCTCTTGCTTGAGTTTCCTGAGCCTCTTGCACCGCCAAACCAGCAGGGATTTAGATCTGGATATTACTACTGACCATCATTCTTTCCCAGACCATATGTGAATTTGTTTCTATTTCTGGAGTTACTTTGGATTATGGTCACATCAACTTGTCTATTCATATGTCTGATTATATTACAGTATTGGAAATTAAATGTTAAGAATGATTGAGGTAATCTAAGGATCAAGTGGTTGTTACTATATTCCAGATTTCTCTTGTCCATGTTTATTTCAACCACTGCAAACTGGTGGGTATTTCATTTGCCTTTGACAAGCATCTGGCATGTGGGGTACAGCAATCCATTTTTATTTTAATCTAATCAGAGCTTTATCAGATTCAAATTGGATCTTTAATTTTTGTGAGGGTTGGCTTCAGTTTAACTCTTCTTGGATATAGACTAATTTAGGAAGTGTTCCAGATACCTTCAATTCTTGATGGAGGCTGTATTGCACTTTGAATTTGCCTAGTTTTAAGGGTCTGCAGAAAACTCTGCTCATTTTCTTTTACCTCAGAGGCCATCAGTGCATGTCTCTTGGGAACAGAGTCATAAGAACTTAGATTTTGGAGGCTGGGTTTCTTCTTCCTTGGTCCTATAATCCTTTACTGTCTTCTTGTTCTCATGTTTTCAGTTTGAATGCTTTCATTCTCATTCTGCTTTCCAGTTGTCTTCTGTGAAATTGTCCCTCCAAATCGCCAAAGTACATTAATGGATACTTGATTGTTCTAGATGTTTGTAGTTAATAAAAGGGAAAATTGGACATCTGTGTTTTCTAGTTTAAGGTAATGAATTGTCATTAGATAGATATATAGAGAAACATAGAGACTATTTTTTACAGTTATATCCTGCCCTCATTTAAAACATTTAATATAAAAACCCAAATATAATGCTTTTCTATTTCCATTTAGAAAATATTCCTTCATTTTTGAAATGAAAGATAACTTTGTGAATACAAAACATGTGTTTTACTTTGGCTTTAGATTATTTGCAATGTTCTTAATATAATTTAAGGGAGAAAGACATTCAATTGCACTAAGGACATAGATTGAAACATGGATTAGAACATCCTTCAAAATAGAACCACTACAACACAATCATTCTTTATCTCCAGAATTATAACACGATTACATTATTTTTATAAGAGAGGCGATCCACAACAGAAACTCGGTAGAAATCAAATGAGAATAAAATTATCTAAAATTAAAAACAAAATAAATGAGGAAACTAAGTCAAGGGCAGTTGCAAGGATGATTAGAGTTTGCTTTTGCTCTTTTCTTTTCTATTTTTATTTTTTTGTAAAGAGGTCTATATTTACACAGATGGACTTTTTCTTAGTTTTCATTATAATAAATTTAATAGATTTGGGAATGAATCAAATATGGTTTTCCTTCCTTTGTCTAGGGGATCAAGTCCATTTATAAACATTGGCAATACCCACTGCAACCTGGTTTCACCAAGTGTAATTCTCTAGAGACAAATGAACCTTCCATAAATGCACCAGATATAGTTTATTCATAATTTCCATAAAAATAGTATGATATTCTCTGCTGGTCCCTCTGTGTTACAGAAAATAAAAAAACATACATTTAAAACATTTCATTTTATCCTTTGGCATTAGTTAAGAAACAGCTGTTCCATTATTTGAAGCACATTCAGATTTTGATATATATTTGTATATCTTAGAAATAGTTGGAAATAAAAGAAGAAAAAAATTAAATGATACTTTATCTTTGGAAAATGTTTTAATTTTTAATGTAAGAGACTGAAAGACAACAGAGGCCTTTATGTTAATCACAGAGATTGTTAAGCAATTCTTTGCACTGCAACCCAGGCATGTTGTCTGAATATGCTTGAATGCTTTTGCATTCTGTAATGTCACCTCTTTATGGAAAGACCCACCAGGGAATTCCTCTCATCTATGTTTATTTCACCCATTATAAACTAGTGGATGTTTTGTTCTGTAGATGTGGCAAAAGTAAAGTTTTATTGAGAAAATTAGGGTTCTTGTCTTTTAACATTATACTACACATCACAAATAATAGTTTAATGTATTTATTGTATTTAATCACAACTACAAGATATTTTATTTGTGTTTGTTTTTGCCTTTATACATACCTTTTAATTCATCTTGAAGACTATTGAAAATCTTACTCTCTTCTCCCTTGAGGTGCTAGTCCTCTCGGCACTTCTCCTTATGAATTCACATCAATCTATGCTGTGTGCCCTCCTCTTTAATATAAATCCATTTTCAAATTAAAGATTTCCCTGTGCAACCAAAGATGATTTAGTGGGCATGTACCACATTTTACCTAACTCATAAGAAGCACTTGTGATTATAAAGTCATAATCATTGTTTGAGAGCTCTTTGAATTGTTGAGTACTTTTTATTGCAGAATGTTATTCATAATTGATTCAACAACTGCAAGTGGGACAATAGCTCCCATCCCCTGTTTTTTTACACACTTGGTTTTCCATTTTTCCTTATACTGATTCAGTGGAAGGATCCTTTTAAACACTCCTGTTTCTCTGCTGTTTGTAAGTTTTGTTCATATATATGAGTGCACAAGCACACAGAATGGCAGCCAGTAAAAGGACAGACATGTAGTGTTGGGGAATGATGTCTTAATATTTTGGTATGATCTGTTCCTCCAAAGGAGCATAGAGTCCTTTCACTGCCACTAAAGATTCTTTAGGAAGCTGGTGCTGTGATGCACAACGTAAACATGGCATTAAAATTATGAGGTGTTTGCAGTTTCACCAGCAATGAATGAGTGTACCTTTTCCCCCACATCCTCAACAATAGTTATGTTTCTCGTATTCCTGATAATTGCCATCCTGACTAGACTGAGATGAAATCTTAGAGTAGTTTTAATTTGTATTTCTCTAATTGATAGTGCAACCACTCTGGAAAGCAGTATGGATATTCTCCAGAAAATGTGGAATGGGAACAACCATTTGACTATCCCACTCCTCAGTTTATACCCAAAGGACTTAAAATCAGCATACTAGAGTGACACAGCCACATCAATGTTTATAGCAGCTCAATTCACTATAGCTAAACTGTGAAAGCAACCTAGATGCCCTTCAGTAGATGAATAGATTAAAAAAAAAAACTGTGCTATATATACACAATGGAATACTACTCAGCCTTAAAGACAAATGAATTATGGCATTTGCAGGTAAAGGGATGGAGTTGGAGAATATCATGCTAAGCAAAGTAAGTCAATGCCAAAAAACCAAAAGCCAAATGTTTTCTCTGAAAGAAGTTGCTGATCCAAAAATGGGGGATGAGCAAGGGAAGAATGGAGGAACATTGGATTGTGCAGAAGGGAGTGAGGGAATGGGAGGGGATGTGGGTGGGAAAGATGGTGGAATGAGACAGACATTATTATCCTATGTAAGGGTATTATTGAATGAATGGTGTGACTCTGCAGCATGTACAACAAGAGAAATGAAAAGTTGTGCTCCATTTGTGTAAAATGAGTTGGAATGCATTCTGCTGTCATGTATAACTAATTAGAACAAATCAAAAATTATGAGCGTTACTCGGGGTAGAATTCACAAAGAATATGGGAAAATTTTTGTTCCTTGAGCATTGCAAGGATCTGGGCATACTATGAGTACAAAATACAGTTGATGTGACATATTGGTTAAGAACATGGGCTTCAGAGCACACTCATGAGTAACGCTCTAGGGAAAGGATATATGTTACTACTTCCTGAATCCTAGGATGTCTAAAGTGCCTTTCTTCTACCTGAACATTTGCATAACTTAGCTGAGTATACATATCCTTGATCCCACTTCTGTCTCTCTCAAAAGTTTGATAGCAATGCTGTTTCATCATCTAGATTATAGTACTATGAATTAGATAGTTCATAGCTCACTCACTCTCTCTGTCTCTGTTTTTCTTTCTCTCCTTTCATTACTTCTTTCTGGCTCTCTTGCTGAGTGTGATTTAGCGTATAAACAAGGACAGACCTTCAATCTCACTTGATCTGGGCCTCCCTGATTTGATTGCAGCTGGAGGCACAGTTTTGGCATACAGGGAGTTTTACTTTGAGTGCCTGGCTACTCTCTTGACCCCAGCTATTGAAAACATAAAGTAGGATAATCTTACCCCATGTCTGATTTCTGCTGACAAAGCTTTTGAGCTGCCAGAAGTATTATTCTGAACAAAGAAATCTTGGTATTTTCTTCTTGAGAAATACTGTTTGTCCGTGTGTGCAAGTTTGCTCTTCAGTTCTTCTCTATGTAGACAAAGGGTGGTCTAACTTTCAGAGAAGGGACATTCCATGGGACATTTGAACCATGAGAAAGGCTTGCTGAAGGACTTTGTTTGGCTTCTCTCTCCATCCATGGGTGCCCCTCCCTTGGGAAAATGTTGTTTGATCCAATTGGTTAAAATCGAGTAACTCTTGACCTATCTTAATCTGAGTAACTTTTGACCTATCTTTTCCATATTCCTACCAAGAAAACTCATGGCTTGAATCAATGATTTTCTTTACATGCAGTTGTACTAATTTATCTTCTTAATAAATCTGATTATTCTATTGTATATTCAGAAGTTCAAATTCAGTGATAGGTCCTAGGAGAAAGATTAATTTGAGAAAAATTTTAACACCTACATCTATTTACCTATAATACAAATAAAAGCAAAGATTTTTATTGGGGGGGGGGTACGAGGGATTGAACTAGTGGGAACTTGACCACTGAGCCACATTCCCAGCCCTATTTTGTGATTATTTAGAGACAGGGTCTCACTAAGTTGCTTAGCACCTCACTTTGCTGAGGCTGGCTTTGAACTTGAGATCCTCCTGTTTCAGTCACCCCAGCTACTGGGATTAAAGGGATGTACTACCAAGCCCTGCTAGATTTTGATTTTTCATCTTTCTGTTTGCTATATTTATTTCAAAGTTATAGAATAGTGTATAAAAGAGAGAGATCTTTATTGGAGTTCCAAAGTATGCTATATTCAGTAGAGTTCAAAAAATGTAACATTTTCTATCCAAAACATTGTAGCATGCAAATATATAAAATGGTCTAAGATTTTTGGATTATTGATTCTTTATTTTTGATGTATAAATGGTTTTATTTGGCAATGTAACAAATATGAGATTCCACTGACTGCAAGAATCCAGAAGGAACAAGTAATATCAGGGAATTGACTCAGTCCTATAATTTTGTATAGGTACTATTCTTATCTGAATGGTAACTTTTTAAAAAAAATTATGTATAACTTATATGCATTAAAATATACCATTTCTGATAAGCTGTTAAATGTGTAACTTACATACACTAAAATATACCATTTCAGATAAGCTGTTGAACAAGATTCAGCAAATATATTTATCTATGTTAATACTTTAAAGTAGATTCACTGTGTATAGGCTATCAACTCATTTGAGTCCATTGAGATAGACCACATTCAAATTCAACAAATTCTATGAGAGAATCTATTACTTACAGCTTTGTAACAAAAGACAAAATAATCCTGGGATTCATTGTGAACTCATTTCTCAAGGCTCAAGAATGCTTCTCAAGATTAATGGAATCCACACAATAGTTGAAGCACCCTCTCTAGCCTGCCCTGGACTATACTAATCACAGCTAATGTGGGCCTTTGGCATACAGATTTGGAAGACATCCTCTTTCTAGGGAAGAGAGGAACACAGCCTAGCCTGTTTGGGTTGCTTCCTTGCTAACTCAAGAGTTATATTTCTTAGAAATTGAATGAAAAAGAGCTGCAATATTTTAGGCAACTGAACCTATCTCAGAATATTATATTCTAGTACATTCTGCAATTAATCTTGAGAATTGCACTCAAGAAGGGGAGGGGGAATCAAGTACATCCAGGGCCATTCAGTGACCTGTCCTATAAACACCACCCTGTCAACATATAGATAGAATGAAGAGTTTCCTTGCATCTCTTGCAAGTCAATTCTTGCATCCAGGGAACTACTGCTCTGCTTTCTGACACCCTGAGTCATGTTGAATTTTTATAGAACGTCAAATTGACCAAATCTCATCATGTGAGCTCTTGTATTTCACTTATTTTGTCCAATAAAATGTTTTTCACAATCATCCATGGTTTTGCACATAAGGAATTTATTCTTTTTTATTGCTGAGTAGTGTTCTATCATGTAGATGTACCACACTTGTTTTGCCATTTTCTTTTCTCAACTATAGAAACTAGTTGAAATATCAGCTACAATTAGTGTAATATGATATGGCATTTTGTAATTCTAGAAAACAAATAAAGGGACATCTTCTTTTGTTCTTTCATCACAATTTATCTTATAGACAAAATTACCAAATTATAGACTTGCAGTTTTCCAAGAACTCTGAATACAGACACAGAGTTTATCACATGCAAGCCAGCAGGAACAAAAATGATCTCTTCTTGAAACACTCCATTCCTTATAGTGCCAAAATTGTTGTTTTGAAACTGCTGTGCATGAAACCATAATACTGGAATAATAGAATCCTAATGAATGTAAGTCACTATTTAAAATAGAAGCTAATCAGTGGGAGAGTACTGCAAATGTCTAAAGATGGATATTACTGCTGTGTAGTAACACCAGTTATATTTTTAAAGCACTTTATGCATATGTTTGTCTTAAATATATTTCCATCATTTAGTTCTAAGAGATGTGTCATTTAGACTGCAATAACTCCAAAACAACCAATAAAAGGGAGAGTAATTTTAAAAGTTTCTTAGTGTTTTCTCCCTCCTGCTTTGTTCTTCTCTGTTGCAAGTTTGCCTCACTCTAGTATCATCCTTAGACACAGGTGAAAGGGAGCCAAGCACAGGGAGTTGCTTATGATGCATCTTGAGCTTTAAGGGGACTTGTCTTAAAAGGACCTGAACCTGCTTCTCATTCCTGTGCTGGCTTCTACCCTAGTACCTTCTTTCCAAAAGCAGACCACACTGAGGAGTAGTTAGAGTGTCTATTTGAAAGGGATGGGGCCTGGAGAGAGGAGATGCTTTGGGTCTGGTTTGTTCATGTTTAGGTGAGGGATGGCTAAAGAAGTGTGGTCCATGTACTATTGACTAGGAAGCAGTGGACAGTTCTGTTTTCACACTCCTCTGTGATACATAGATGAAGAACAGAAAACTCTCAGTGTGAGCTAAGTCTTCTAGGTCAGCATAAAGATAATTTGCCATAATATAAAAAGTGGCTATATATTTTTTAAAAGTGACATGACTTAATTTATGTTTGAAACTATTTCTATGTATGCTATGTGAGTTTTCATTGGTATTCTTGCCTTGCTCCTGAAAATTTTAGGCATGGACCTTAAAGTAACTAATTCAAGAAAAACCAGGGAGTTTAAAGAAAAGTACAAAGTGTAAACTGTAGAAATGAAAAACGCTATAAATGACATAGGAGTTCAAGTCACCTGATGAGCTTAATAAATGTGAAGCAGCTAAAGAGATAATAGTAAATGAAAATAGATCATAGACAAATATCCATACTAGATCAAAGAGAGTGAAGTGGAAAAATATGTAAAATGACAAGCAATTAAATGGTTGTGCCAAACACCTCTAATATACTTGTGACTTAAATTCCAGAAAAGTAAAATGTAGCAGAGAAACGATATTTGAAGATAATGATGGATGACTGAAATTTTTCTATAATTGATAAAATATGTCAAGCTATAGATCTAAGAATCACTCAAACTCCAAGTACAATAAATATAAAATAAAGTGTATCTATACATCAATATCTGAGGATCAAGACCAAGAGACAAATCTTGTAAAAACTGAGAGAAAAACATAAAACTGACATTTTAGCAAAAATGATGGAAGTCAGAAGATGTTTTCTTTGAAACATCTGCAAAAATATTTAGGAGTCTGAGATAAAATTGGATTTCTCTCAGGAAGTGCAGGTATTTGTTTCTATAAAATATCTATGTATTATGTGTTCCTGGAAAATTGAATTATATTCTTAATTTTAGGTTTTAAGGCAATCCAGGAAATTTGAAAAAGAAAAATAAATATATTATCAAGGGTCAGCTATATTTAAAATGATAAAATTTGTTTTATGATTTTTTTCTTTTTCAAAACAGCCATGATTTTCCATACTACTTTATAGGTGACTCTGATTTACAGGTTTTAAACATGTTAAAATGTATTTATATTCATAATCTAATTTATCTAATAATTGTAGTTTTAGAAAACCTCATACCTAGGCATTAGTTACGCTTCTTCTTTATAGAGATATGAAGCCTGTTGCCTTACTTGTTTCAGATTTTGGAGTGTGTGCTTCTGTTTAAAAGCAATTAGTCTAAGCAGTGCTTGAAATGCTTATTCAAATGTTTATAGAGAGAATGTAGATTGTTTTTCCTGCTACATATGAGCATTAATATTTTTTAATTTCACTGTAGGCTTTTGGATTATGTTGCTGTTAATTCTTTTTCACAACACTATGTAAGAACAAATCTGGGATTATGAATTGTTAGAGGATATTTCTTAATCTATCATTTTTGTCAAGGTGGATTTCTTTCATTATTCTTGATCTTGAAAGTCATTTTCACCCCCCCACCTGACATGGAATCACGTTTTATCTCTAATCCTCCAATGTATCTCTCACATCTTCAAGGTGAATGCATGTTTGTTTCCAAAATTATCCAAGTCTCTTTATATCATAATTAGTGTATCTTCAGTGCAAAAGTCGGATTTTCAGCTCCATCTTTTCTTCTGGCTTCTGGATGTTCTCCTTACTTTCTTTTTTGCTTTTTGTTTGTTTCTTTCTTTTCCAGTGTTGGAAATGATGAAACTCAAGATCTTACGTATGCTAAGCAAGTGCTCTTCCACTAAGCTACCCCCCGCAACCCTATCCTTACTTTCTTATTAGTTCAGTAAATATTTAAAATATTTAAAGTTTGTTTTATATTTATCCAATACTTTTTAAATTTTTTTGTTTTATATGACTCAAAGTTTTATAGGGCATCTTGTCTAATATGTTAGACAAGAACATATACACATTTTTTTCTTATAGAAATTTTGAAATTTAAACTTAATATTATGAAACGGAAACATTCATCAATAGATAAAAAGCATGCATAAATACTGCTATGCTATAATAAACATACTATTTAGTAATTTAATGTTTGATATATAAAATATTGCTATTTAGTATAAAACTGAATGGTATAAAAAACAAATTTGAAGAATTGTCTTCAAAAAGGCATATTACACATTAAATTGTTTTGTGGAAATTAGTGACAATTTCTGAAAAGACTCATAGCTTAATACCTTATAAATTAAATATTTGGTATGAAATAGAAGGTTGTTCTGAATTTAATATCAAAACTTTGAATATTATATAGCTTTGTGTTTGTATGTTGGGATTTTTAATAATAACATTTTCATCTTGTCTATATTAAAGGAATTATGTTCAGAAAAACTTCGCACAGACTTATTTGTACAAAAGATATATACTTCAGATAAAAGACAGATCCTTGAGGTCTATAATAGGTTAAGATAGATTAATTTTTGGAAGTATACAAAAATGAATTTGAAGATAAATAGCATTTGATAGAATTAAAGAAACAGAACAACATCAGCAACATCTTCTTTTATAAATGTTTTATAATATAAATGGTAGCAACTTTTTTTCTAATTTAAATTGTTTCATTCCTCTCCCCAATTTCTGGATTTCTCAGTTAAGCCTTGAGTTTTGCTCTTTGCAATAGATATATGATTTTTATGTGTTCAGTATTTCTTTTTACTTCAGCAACACAATTTTAAGAAGTGAACAAAAAGAAGAAAGGTGCACTGATTCAGAAAATGATTTACTTACCAATAACAGACACAGCATGCTTTGAGCTTGAGAAGTAGACTGAGCCATTCAAAACTTCAATTTTAATGTTGGAAGGAATAAACAAGCAATAAGCAAATATAGAACACTAGTTGTATATTCAACTACTGGGGGAAAAATGAAGAGAGGAATTTTTAAAGTCCACCATTAGGTAATCAAAAAGCTGAGAGGTGATGAGTCTGGGTGACATGAACAAAGGACTGTTGGCCTCCAATGGATCATCCTAGTCATGAATTTGGAAATAATAGTTTAAGTTCAGGACAAGTTTGATTAACTAAGGGTAAATTCTTCCATGTAAGGCGTAATCTGGGGTCTTACGAAATTCTAACATAGGAGGCAACAGTAGTACTTATTGTAACTCTATGATCAAAAAGTTTTGGGATTCTGTTGCAAACTTCTACACATTAAGACAAAAGAAGTAGAAAATAAATGAAACACAAAACAGTACAATTTAATTTTGATAAACAGCCAATTTTAAATGTGGATCAATTTGCTCAAAAGAGGTATCAATTCTATATGATAATTGAGAGGCATATCAAATGCAGCATTGGAGGGGCAAGAACATTTGCACACACACAAAAAAGAAAGAATTGAGAAGCTTTTAAATGCCAGAATGACAACAATCAAGAAAACAAGCAACAATAAATGTTGGCAAGGGTGCTGGGAAATGGGTACACTCATTCATGGCTGGTGTGACTGCAAATCAGTTCAATTACTCTGGAAAACAATATGGAGATTCCTCAAAAAACTAGGAATGGAACCACCATTTGACCTGGTTATACCACTCTTTGGTGTATATACAAAGGAGTTAATATCAGCAAACTACAGTAACATAGTCACATCAATGTTTATAACAGCTCAACACTCAATAGTTAAGCTATGGAACCAATGTAGATGTCCTTCAATAGATAAATAAAGAAAATGTAATATATGTGTGTGGACATGTGTGTATACACACACACACAATGGAATTATTATTCAGTTATAAAAAAAGAAGGATCTTATAACTTTTGCTGGTAAGTGAATGGATCTGGAGATTATAGTGCTAAGTGAAATTAAATAATCCTCCATATAAAAAGGTTCAATGTTCTCCCTACTATGCGTATGTCAACACACAGCAAGGGGGTGGAGGGAAAAATAGAAGTTCAGTGCATTAGACAAAGAAGAAGAAAGGAAAGGGAGGGGTATATGAATAGGAAAGCCAATGGAATGAATCTGATATAACTTTCCTATGTTCACACATGAATACACCACCAGTATAACTCCACATCATGTACAACCATAAGAATGGGATCCTGATTAGAATAAGTTATACTTCATGTGTATATAATATACCATAATTCACTGTACTGTTATGTAGAACAGTAAAAAGAACAATTAAAAAATAAATAAATGTATATGATAGCCATTAAAGAAAAAAAAAAAGAAATGGAGATTTTGACAGGCTTTTCATAGATCTCAAGTGTTTTCAGATGTTAGGCACATGAGGAATACCACAGCCTAACCTCACATGCATACAAGCTTGTATGTATGATGTATGTGCTGTTGTTTCAGAATGTAAGAGGCATAATGGCACATTAAACTCTCAATGCATGTATTCTAATTTTATTTGAAGTCAAGATGATGTAAAACTAACAACACTTCCTGGTTTGCTAGTAAAACTGAATCCAAGAAGATTTCGTCTGTTCCTCTTTCCATTTTCTTTTCTTATGCCTATTCCAGTAACTTGCAACATAATTGTAAGAGCTCAACTTTTATTTGGTATATCATTCAGTGTATAATCAGTGCAGGTGAGAGGGAGGAGAAAACAAACAAATGGCTGGCAATGTGTATAATTAAGAGGATTGTGCTGGCTAGTTTATATGACCCCACTGCCTTGTGGGTTGGAAAAATAAAAATATGAAAGAGATCTGGGAGACTTAGGAATGGACTAAAACATACTTTGAAAATCAGAAGAAGCTTAAAGTGTAGCATTGATGGAAATGCTGAATAAGAATATAATATATGCTTCTACCGCATGGAATCTGATACTGTACTTCTAATTGAAAGTGAGAAAAATAAAAATAAATGAATGAATAAATTAGAGAAGATTTTTGGAAATTCATTCCTCAAAATAAATAATTTCAATCCATTTGGTAATGGAAAGGGTCTTGTACTGGTGAAATTGTCTTTTGATGCTGCTGTATTGTATTATGTGGACTATGGCATTACCTGTTGTTCAGTGTGAAACTTTCTACTGCACTCCATTTAATGACATATATGAACATAATAAGACAGGACATTAAGTTGCCAGTGAAATTTTATACTAACACAAAGTAATTGATTTAGTATAATATTTGTATTAATTTCAAAACTTTGAGAGGCACTGTCCAAATGAATTGGAATTCCTCCATCTTTTATTCTCCTCCCTGGAGAGGGCAGCCATGTTTTAGGAAGACCACATCATTGTCTGTTTAAATTGCAGGTGTAAAAATTGAATTTTGTATTAAAAAGGGTTGAATCTCAACCTTAGCTACTTCCCCTTCTCTTCTTTAAGGGAAAAAATATATATTATTTATATTTCATTGTATTAATTGGTCTGCAATAACTAGTACATAATAAAGGAAACAATAGTCTTACCCCCAAAGATAAGACCCCAGTCTCTCTCTCTCTCTTTCTCAATCATCCTCCACCTTCATGTCATAAGAATATTAAGAGTTTAGCTTCTTCAGTATTTCCCGCTTTGATAATACAACTGGTTCTTGGTATTACTTAGATTTTAAAAAAAGATATTTTACTTGCATAATATTCTGAAAATATAAACTCCAGCATGATTTTTCGGAGATTCTCATTAGGCCTCAATAACTAGCCTTCAAATAAAAAAAAAAGTGGTCCTTTGACTTCTCTTAGCTGTAACATATACAGAATCTGAAATTTCATGATGAAAAGATATTCAGAAGGGCTTCGCCAGCTACAAATCATATTTCTTATTCTCTACCTTTATTGTGTACCTAATACTCATAAACCCAAGTTTTAAATGCAAATATAAATTTTAAAAGCATAAAAACCGACTATAATTGTGCATGTATATATTTATTTGCTTAAGTATATAACAGCACACAGATAAGTGATGAATAGATACATATGAAATAGATATTTGTCTTTGGCAAAAATTAATTAATTCCCCATCTTAATCTATTCTCCGAGGTTAAGTGCTTGGCAAGTCTCTGTGGGTATAGACACTTAGATTGTGCTCAGGATGCATAGAGTGCTGCCTGCATTGAATTGCCAAACTTATGTTGATGATTAAAAAAGAAAGTGTTCAAAATGTTGTAATAAAAAGCAATGTTAATGAAATATGAATTTATAAATGGCATTCCTTATTAAATAAAATATGATGTGCAAATACATTACTATGTATTTTGATAGCTACACTGAAATTCTGTATATTATATGAATTATAAAAAGTTAAATATATTATTACCTTGAATCCTTTTTGAAAAAAAATGAGTCATTTCTCTCTTTTGCCTGTATAATATTTGTTCAAAGCTGTTACTTTTTATGAATCTACTATTCTCCATTATTTTTTTAAAAAATCTGTATTTATTAAATAAATATATACATATTTAAAATTAAAATATTCTGAGACTCTTGAAAGTGATTTTCAATCCAGATACAGTGGTGTATGTAATCCCAGCAGCTTGGGAGGCTGAGGCAAGAGGATTGTGAGTTCAAAATAAGCCTCAGCACAAAGTGAGGTGCTAATCAACTCAGTGAGAGTTGTCTTTAAATAAGATGCAAAAGAGGGCTGGGAACATGGCTTGGTGGTCAAATGCCCCTGAGTTCAATTCCTGGTACTAAAAAGAAAGAAAGTGATTTTGACATGCTCAGAACTGTATTCCAAACCTATAGTAGAAAGAGTTGAGGCTATGAATACAGATCACCTAGTGGCCATTTATGTATATATAATTTAACTTAGTTCCTTAATTTCTTAAATGAGTAAGTACCAACTCACTAAAGGAGCCTAAATCTTTCTTTTATAAATACTTGAAAATGTATGAAAAACACCTACAAAAATATTGGTTACATTTCTCATTAAGTGGAAAGTATTACAGAAAACAACATTTTACATATTTTCTCCAAGTCATTTTATTTATAAATAGCAATGCTGATACTGAATTAGACTTGTAGAGTTTTGAGTTAATGCATAATTTCCTTGATGATCTCAAACACTCACCTACATGACCCCTTTTGTGTGCATTCTATGTGTGATTGAAAGGTAACAATAGCAAAGAGCAACAGCCCACACTTAACACCATATGAAATACAGTAGTGTAGGAGTAAAGTCAGCCATCTTTAGGCTCTATTTTAAACTGTCTACAAAACTACCATAGTAATTTGATTGTTTTAATCTCTGTTTTCTTTCTTACAGGACAAATTGGAAACCCTATATTCAACCACAGTTATGGCTGGGGGTGGGGAGGAGGTTTGGAGAAAATAAGAAATGAAGGTACTGATAAAGGAAATGGAAAACATTCTAAGTATATAGGGTGCAATCAGAGAATTTTCCTTCAATTGCTTGGATTCTAACAAGCAGAATTTTTGTGTTAATTAGGAGTTTCCTTCATTATATATGTTTGCAACTTACTTAAAATTCCTTACAATTCAATACTCATCAGGCATGGTGGTGCATGACTATAATCCCACGGACTTGGGAGACAAATGCAGGAGGATCACAAGTTTGAAAACAACCTGGGCAACTTAGTGAGAACCTGTTTCAAAATTTAAAAAAAAATAAAAATGGTTGGCAAACTCAGTGGTTAAATGACACTGAGTTCAATCCCCACCACACACACACACACACACACACACACACAAAATTAAGATAAAGATGAACAAGTTATTGGCAATTTGACTTCAAATCCTTTGTGAAATTTTTTAAGTATGTTTATTTATTTGGTTTGAGAAAATACTTATGTATTTTTATCCCTTAGAGTCAAATATAAACCAACTTTGAGAAATTGAAGCTAAGATTTTTGAAATTAGTATTTTTGAAGCAAATAATATTTGCTGCATTTTTGGGGAGCAGCAAATAGATGACTCATATGCTATCTAAATGCAAAAAGATATGTTTGATTCCAAAATTCAAGGGCATGCAATCATGGTATTTAGTTTTTCAAAAAGGCTACATTAGATATTTCTAATAGAAAACTTACACACTATTTAAATGCATGCCATTACAAACTTCCACATTTTCCTTTAAAGAACCATGAAACACTATTTGAATTCACCAGGTGTAATTTTCCAGACTTACACTGAACTTTAATGAATTTCAATATTATTGGTCTGAAAATTTCCTTAGATATTTTAAAAATATCAACTCTTTTGTGATTAACCTTGGTGTCACTGAGCAAATCTTTTAAAATTGCATTATTTGTTATTAAATTATTTTAAAGGGGCATTTATGCATAGATATATGGATAAATAAAGCTGCAGAAAGGCAGATTCAAAAGGAGAATGAAACAAATGACTTACATAATGATTTTAAAGTCCAAGTGAAGTTTTTAAAGATTAATAAATACATGAAAGAGAAAGAATAGATACCTAAGGAAGTGGAAATAAGTCCTAAGAAATATATTATTCTAATGTTGAAAATGTTTAGCTTATTATCAATACACCAGAAAATGCTCATAATAATGAAGCAGAAGGTGAAGACATCACAGAGAATGTTGGTAAGGAAATAAATAAAACACATGAACTGAGCGCTTGATGAAGGCCAAAGATGTTAAGTTAATCATGTGTTCCCACCAGCCATATAAAGTGAGGTGGGGACCTGACACAGCCCATGAACTGCTACTCATTAATCATTTCAGATTAATTCTTATAAGAGTAGCATTGTTACTAGCAACATTGGTGGCTTTTTAAATTAATAGACTATTTCCTAGAGCAGCTCTAGGTACATAGAAAAAAAAAAAAAAAGAAAGTACAAAGAATTCTCATGTACTCACCTCTCCCCACCCCATAGCTTTTTCTATTACTAAAATTTTGCACTGGCATATATGTTGTTACAACTGATGAACTGATTTGTTGCATTAGTTTTTTAACTGAAGTTCATAGTTTATATTAAGGTTTTCTATTAATGTTGTGATGTATTTTGACTTTGACAAATGCATAACAGCATGTATCATCATTACAGGTTCATACAGAATATTTTCATGCCCTTAACAACCTCAGACTCTTCTCTTCTTTCTGTAACACCTAATCCCAGGCAAACTGATCATTTTACTCTATCCATAATGTTTTTCCTTTTTCAAAATGTCTTATAGTTGGAATCACACAGTAGTAGCCTTTTCCAACTTTGCTTCTCTCACTTAGAAGTATGCATATAAATTTCTTCTTTGTCTTTTATTGTTGATAGCTCAATAAAAGTATTTTATTGCTGAATAATATTCTAATAGATGGATATACCATTATTTGTTTATTCACTCACCTATTGAAAAATATCTTAGATGTTTCCAGTTTTGGAAACTATGGATAAAGCTGCTGTAAACATCCTTGTGCAGATTTTTACATAGAAATAATTTTTGGATCAATTTGGATGAATATGAAGGAGCATAATTGCTGGATTGGATATGTTTAGCTTTGTTAAAAAAAAACAAAAACCTGCCACATAATTATCCAAAGGGACTGTACGAATTTGCATCCCTACCAGCAATCAATGAGAGAGAGATCCTTTTGCTCCACAGCTTCACAAGCACTTGGTGTTCTCAGCATTCTGGATCGAGACCATCCTCATAGGTTATAGTGGTATCTCACCGTTTTATTTGCAACTCTCTAGTGACATTGGAGGTTATGTGGCTTTTCGTATCTTATTCACCATCTGTATATTTGCTCTGGTGAACTGTCTGTTCAGGTTTTTTCCCCTGCTTTTTAGCTGAGTTGTCTCTGTTTTTATTGATTTTTATAGTTGGTTTTAATATTCTGAATAGCAGACCTTATTCTGATATGCATTTTTTGACAAGTATCTTCTCTCACTTTGTGGTTTGTGTTTTGATGAGCTTAACAATGTTTTTCAGAGAGAAAAGAGAGGGAGAGAGAGAGTTCAACATATTGATTTCCTTTTTCATGTGCTGGGAGCCATTAGCCAAGTAGGTATGACAATTTCCTTGTCAGCGTACCCCATGTTGCTGACATGTTGCAGCGACATTGAATGTAGGTGACCTTGCTCAAGGACCAAGGCAGATTAGGGTGTTCCCGGTTTTAAGATAATCCTGTTTAGGGCGTTCCCAGTTTAGGTTCCAGGTTTAAGGTTTAAGATTATTCCTGCTGGGAATAGGGCGTATCCTGCTGTCTGAGTTCCCCTTGAGTTCTCACGGGATTCAGACAGTATATTTTGGAGATAGAAGCCCAGAGAACGTGGACTTGGGCAGAGAACGTGGACTTCCCCAGAACGTGATTGTAGACGGCTGGTGTGAGTTTGGGAATAAAGAGTTGCTGTTTGAATCTACAAGCTGTGTGGTGGCTCGTGATTGTGTGCCCAGCCAGACTGCGGCATTTGTGCCCAGCCAGACTGCGGTGGGTTCCAGACCAGTGTGGGTGGGTTCCAGACCAGTGTGGGTTCCTCAGTGGCCCCTGACTAAAGAAAAGACACAAATAGCCCATGATCTGGTCAAACAACAATTAGCGGAAGGACATATACAACCTTCCATATCTCCCCATAATACTCCCATTTTTGTCATCAAAAAGAAGTCTGGTAAATGGAGATTATTGCAAGATTTAAGAGCCATTAATAATGAGATGGTTATTATGGGACCTGCTCAATCAGGGATTCCTCAATTGTCTGCTTTGCCAAAAACTTGGCATGTTTTAGCTATAGATATTAAAGATTGTTTTTTTTCAATTCCAATTCATCCCAAGGATAGTCCACGTTTTGCATTTACTATCCCTGCATTAAATCATGAAGGTCCTGATCAGAGATATGAATGGAAAGTACTCCCTCAAGGGATGGCTAACAGTCCAACTATGTGTCAAATATATGTTAACAAAACAATCCAGCCACTTAGAAATCAAAATCCTGAACTACAAATATTTCACTATATGGATGATGTATTATTGGCACATAAAGATAAAAACATATTGCAGGAATGTTATGCCACACTTACAAACTTATTAAAAAATTATAATCTAGAGATAGCAATAGATAAAGTACAATTAAATTTTCCAATTAATTATTTAGGAGTTCTATTATCCTCAACCATGGTCCGTCCACCAAAAATTCAAATACGAGTAGATCAACTCAAATCACTTAACGACTTTCAAAAGTTATTGGGAGACATAAATTGGATAAGGCCTTATCTAGGTATACCAACAGGAAAATTGGGACCTTTATTTGATATTCTAAAAGGTCCATCAGATCCAAATTCACCCCGCATGTTAACTCCTAAAGCAAGAAAGGCATTAAAAATTATTGAAACATATATGGAAAATATGCATTTGGATAGAATTGATATGTTTGCCTTTATTATTTATTGTACTACCAACAAAAAATATTCCTACAGGAGTATTTTGGCAAGACGGTCCATTATTGTGGATACATTTATCTTATTCTCCTAACACTATTCTTACTAGGTATCCTGAGGCTGTAGGACAATTAATACTCAAAGGAATAAAAGCAGCGAAGGGAGTGTTTGGAATTTCTCCCAATAAAATTATTACTCCATATACTATGGATCAAATTGATGAGTTAGCTAATGAGTTAAATACTTGGGCAATAATCATGTGTAAATCTAATGTTTCATTTGATAATCATTTACCATCTAATCCTTTGTTGTCTTTTTGGTCTAAGCATCCTGTAGTTTTTCCTAAAATGACAAGAAAAACACCTATCATGAATGCTCCAAATATATTCACTGATGGGTCAAATAATGGTACAGCAGCAGTAGTTACCCCTGATCAAACTTTTACATTTTTAGTACCCAAACAATCAGCTCAAAAGGTAGAGCTTAATGCAGTTTTACAAGCTTTTTTGATGTTTAAAGATTCTGTATTTAATTTATTTTCTGATAGTCAGTATGTAGTTAATGCTATAGTATCTCTTGAAGATGCTGGTAGGATTTCCCCTTCTTCTACTGTTTTCTCTTTGTTTTCCACTATACAAAGTCTAATCTGGGACAGAAAAGATCCATTCTTCATAGGACATATTAGGGCACATACAGGATTGCCTGGAGCCCTTAGTTTAGGCAATGATTTAGCAGATAAAACTACACATGACATACATATTTTCTCTACATTTGAAGAAGCTACAAATTTTCATAAAAGGTTTCATGTTAATGCTAATACTTTACAAAAGCGTTTTAAAATAACTAAGGAACAAGCCAGACATATAATAAAACAATGTCAAAATTGTGTGACATTTTTACCACAAGTTAATCTTGGAGTCAATCCTAGAGGACTGATACCTAACCATATCTGGCAGATGGACGTCACACACTTGCCAGAATTTGGAAAATTAAAATATTTACACGTTACAGTCGATACTTCTTCTGGATTTTTGATGGGCTCCCTTCATGCCGGAGAAAAAACTAAAGATGTTATAGCTCATTGCTTACAAAATTTTGCCACTGTGGGCGTTCCTAAACAGTTAAAAACCGATAATGGTCCTGGCTATACCTCTACCTCTTTTAAACAATTTTGCTCATCATTTGGTATTACTCATATAACAGGAATCCCATACAATCCACAGGGACAAGGCATAGTTGAAAGAGCTCATCAAACTATTAAAACATACTTATTAAAGCAAAAAGAGGGAATTGGAAAGGGGTATATATCCCCCAAAGATAAACTTAAAATAACGCTTTTTACTCTAAACTTTTTAAATTTGGATTCATCAGGACTTAGTGCTGCGGAAAGACATATGTATCCAAAAAATGTACATAAGCCTAAAGTACTTTGGAAAGATATTCTAACAGGACAATGGAAAGGTCCTGACCCAGTGATTGTCTGGAGTCGGGGGTCTGTTTGTGTTTTTCCACAGGGAGAACAGCAGCCCATTTGGATTCCAGAGAGATTAACTAAAACAGTCTCTACAGATCGAAAAGAAGATGATTTGACTCAAATCCATAACAGCTGATATCCAGAACTCCAGCTTGGCCATTCTTACATCTGCGACAGTGATTAACCAAGATGCTTTTTTCAATAGCTATTTTATTATTGCATTTTTCCACATCATAAGGTTCTATTTTTATTTTTTGAGCTCATACAAACCTAGGTTAATGTTTTTCTGATCAGTTTTATTTTTTGACTGTGGAGTTTTTAAACATTGCAATGGAGATTTCACCTAGTTAAAGCTACAAGGCCTTTACTATTTTCTTATGTGTTGTACGTTTGTGTACACTCTTGTGTTTTGTGTTGTATGTCTGTATGTGCGTATGTCCATATTTCTTATATGAGGAGCGCTCATGAAAAAATGGATCCGAATTATTATTTTTTTTTATTCACGTGATTTAAATGGTTTAATTTAAATTAGGTAAACAGCTGTTAAAGATTGTTTTTAAAGGTGGTTAACAGATCTGTTTGTTTACTAATTTAAATTAGGTAAACAGCTGTTAAGGATTGTTTTTAAAGTAGGTTAACAGATCTGTTTGTTTACTTTCACCTTTCCTTTTCATTATATTTAATAATTCTTTTCAGGATAATGTCTCTTTAGCATCATTGCCAGAATTCCTATCTCCATCCCAGTGCCGGTGAAGAACTCAACAAGTAATGCTCAATCAAAGAGTCAACTTACTTTGGGAGGAAACTTACTTTGGGAGGAAATGGACATATTGATAGATTCCTCCGCTTTGAACTGCTTGCAGAACTTGCCTGGACTATGTAACTATCGTTTGGTGCAGCGAATTGTGGTAATGCTGGCATATCTTTGCTGATGGTGTCACCAGTGATGCAATTTTTTCCCAAGGAGCCGTCAATTGGCTTGGTGTCGTGGCATTTCTGTATCCTCCTCCCTTCTGCTAGTGATGGTCTAAAATTTGGGGGCCAATGGCTTATGCTGGACCGGTAGTCAGTGACGGGTATGATCCAATTGCAGTGGTATCAACCTAAGACAGGAGGCTGACGCCTAAAGGTCAGTTTTCCGATGACGGGTAAGAACCATATGTTGAATTGGACAACCTACCAGGCACGGTCCATAAGCCACATTAACCTCACTCCCCCACTGGCACCAAGGCCAAATTTGGGGGCCAACAGAGGTGAGGCAAAGAACCTCACCCCCCCACTGGTGCATAGACCTATCCACAAGTATGGCTGTATGCTGGACCGGTAGTCAGTGACGGGTATGATTCAATTGCAGTGGTATCAACCTAAGACAGGAGGCTGACGCCTAAAGGTCAGTTTTCCGATGACGGGTAAGAACCATATGTTGAATTGGACAACCTACCAGGCACGGTCCTTAAGCCACATTGCTTGTTGTTTAATTAATCAGAAGGGGGGAGATGCTGGGAGCCATTAGCCAAGTAGGTATGACAATTTCCTTGCCAGCGTACCCCATGTTGCTGACATGTTGCAGCGACATTGAATGTAGGTGACCTTGCTCAAGGACCAAGGCAGATTAGGGTGTTCCCGGTTTTAAGATAATCCTGTTTAGGGCGTTCCCAGTTTAGGTTCCAGGTTTAAGGTTTAAGATTATTCCTGCTGGGAATAGGGCGTATCCTGCTGCCTGAGTTCCCCTTGAGTTCTCACGGGATTCAGACAGTATATTTTGGAGATAGAAGCCCAGAGAACGTGGACTTGGGCAGAGAACGTGGACTTCCCCAGAACGTGATTGTAGACGGCTGGTGTGAGTTCGGGAATAAAGAGTTGCTGTTTGAATCTACAAGCTGTGTGGTGGCTCGTGATTGTGTGCCCAGCCAGACTGCGGCATTTGTGCCCAGCCAGACTGCGGCATTCATGAATGGTGCTTTTGGTGTTGTATCAAAAAAAATAATTGTTGCTGGGCATGGTGGTGCACGCCTGTACTCCCCATGGCTCCAAAGACTGAAGCGAGAGGATTGCAAGTTCAATGCCATCCTTGACAATTTAGCTAGGATATAAGCAACTTAGCATGACACTGTCGCTAAGTAAAATTAAAAAAAAAAATAAGGCTGGGTATTTTGCTCAGTGGTTAAGCAGCCCTGGGTTCAATTTCTAGTACTAAAAATAAAAAAGTAAAAAAGTCATCACTAACCTAAATTAACCTAAGTTGTTGTTTTCTAGATGGTTAGAGTGTTGCATTTTATATTTAAGTCTGTTGGCCACTTCAAGTTAATTTTGGGGAATGGTGTGATTTTCTACATGGTCTCTTGCTTTGTCTTATTTGTTTTGTTTTGTTTTGAATATGGATGTCCAATTATTCTGGCATCATTTGTTGACAAGACTATTATTTCTCCACTGAATTATCAATTTTCTTAGCACCTTTATTTAAAAAAAATCTGTTGAATGTATTTTTTTAAAAATGATTATGATCTCTTTCTTATTTTATTGGTTTATTCACTCATTCTTTTGCCCAGACCACTGCATCTCAATTTCTGCAGCTTCATAGAAAGTCTTGAACAAGGGCAGTGTTAGTCCTCCTACTTTGTTCTCCTTCAATATTGTGTTAGATCTTCTGGGGTTTTTACAACTTCCAAAATGCTCTTAAAAATATGTCTTTCAGTAGTCACAAATCAACTCTCAGGGATTTTAATTGGAGTTGCATTAGCTCTATGAACTAAGTTGGAAAGAACTGACATTTTAGCAATATTGAATCTTTCTATTCATGAACATGTAATCTCTCTCCATTTGCTTAGACATTGTTTGATTTCTTTCAGCACACCAGTTATGTAGACTTCCTCATGTAGAAATATTTATATGTACATATACTGATGGATTTATACCTAAGCAGTCTTTGTGTATGCATGCATGTATGTGTATATAATATTGTTAATATCATGGTAGTGTGTGTCAATTTCAAATTTCAATTGCTCATTATTACTATACATAAAAGCCATTTACTTTGTATATTAACCTTGAATCCAGAAACATTGACATATTCAGATATATTTCCAGATATTTCTATAGGCTCTTTTATATGTATTTTTTTCTATATAGAAAATATATGATAAAAGTCAGCTGTTCCTTTTTAAATTCTTCCTCCCCAATATCTATACTTCCCCTCACTGCCTGCCCCCACCCGTGTTTGTTTTCCTGTTACATTAGCTAGGATTTCTAATGCAATGTTGAGTAGGAAATGTAGGAAAAATATCCTTTCTTGGGTTCCAAGTCATATGTGGAAATTATTTAGTTTCTTAGCAGGATGTTAGCTGTAGATATTTTGCACATATACTTTAAAAAATTGTAGAAGTTTTTCTCTATTGCTAGTTAGCAAATAGTGTTTTTTTTTTTTTAAATCATGAATGGTTGTTGAACTTTGTCTAATGATTTTTTTTGCATTTACTTGTATGATCATAGAATTTTTCCAGTGCGTATTAAAGTCCCTTTATGCACATGGCAATGACTGAAATGAAAAAAAAAATAATATGCAAATAAAGATGACAGTCTGATCTCTGTCCCTGATTTACTTCTATCCATGGAAACTGTACTATATACATAGTCTATATGTATCTAGGCATATACAAGCTACAACAGTAGGTAATTTCCTGGAAAATAAGCTAAATTAATATAAATATGCCAAAATTAAAAGAAAGTTATGTTTTATCTTTGATTAATTGTGTATTTTGAATTATGAATAAAATTTGATGAAAATAAGTTGACATGTCAATTAATGAGTCCAAACACTTCTCAAACTAGTATTAAATAACAATTACGCTTATTTCTTTCAGATGATTTACATTGATTCAGTGATCAAATTAAACTAAGTCAAAAATTATTTGACATAGACTATAAGTAGTCACTGTGGTGAGCAAAATGTAGATACACAGAAAATGTGGCCATTATCTTTGAGAAGCTTGCACTTCATTTAGAGAAGTGATATGCAAATGAATCCATTACTGTTTAAATAATAAATGATTTTAATATCAGTAAACTAAATACAGAATAAATTAAATATCCTAAGGCAAAAACTAAAATAAATCAGAGAGGCAATATTATTTTAATTTTCAATGGAAGAAAGATCACTGGTATTGAAATTGATATCACTTACACCAATTAGTTTCAAATAACAGATATAACTATTTCATTCCCTGATGTCTTTTGTAGATCTCTCCATACCCCCCCAATAAATTTTATATTCCATAATATTCACTGAAAATTCTTCACATATGACATTAAGACAACCTTTTGATTTTCATCTTTCAGTTCCAAGTCCTGCCTCTTCTCCAGAACACCCTAACAACTGGACTAGTGATTTTTTTTACATAAAACTTTAACACAACTTCACATACTAGTAGCTTCTGTGAGCATGACCTAGTCCAAACTGCCAACAATAATTTTAAGAATTTACCTGAGAACAAAGTTAATCTCAACACCCACAAATAATATAGAATGTTTAAAAAGTGAGCTAAAATTGGCAAGAAAATACTTTATAAAAATCATCACTTGATATGTGAATTTAACCAGCCTAAATCCAATACTTCATTATTTAAGACTTCTAATTTTTTCTTGAGAAAAATTTAAAAATAAAGAAATTTTTGTACTTTAATTCCCTGAATGCCATCCTGTGGATTAGAGAGAATTATGATTAATTCAAAAGTATACTAGTCCAGTGTTAATATCCAGTCCATCTTTAAAAATGAGATGCCTATTGTTTTATATCCTTAACGCCTTCTCTGAATTATCTCCTCTGAATTACTACTGCTTAAGATAATTTGAGAAGGTATTATTTCTAAATACTTGAGAGATTAAAAGACATTAGAATATTAATCTTTGCAATCATTTTATATATTTTTCAATTTTCATTTAATTCTTGAGCTATTTTACATACACACCACATTTGTGCAGCTGTTGTCTCCTTGATCTGTTGGGTAGGAAGAGTAGTTATGACAGCATTTTCTTTTAGATTAGAAGGCAATAGGTGTTTATCTTCACAACATTTATACAGAAATTCTTTAAAAGCTTTAAAATGGTAAATTGTGAATACTGTATTTTCTGTGAAGAAAAAAATTAAAATCAATGGAAACAAAATCTAACTCAAAATAATAGACAGAAAATAGAAGTTGACCCTCAATTGTTTTACTTTTGTCATACATGATCTAAATATGAATTCTTATATATAAATTAAAAATCAATTTAATGCCAGCAAATGAAATAAATTCAGTAGTTGCTATTAGGTGTGAATAAGAAAAAAATTCAGATGAGAATTTGTTTTAATATAGTCCTTAGATTTGCTGACAAAACTTAGTCAATTTCAGGGCAAAGGATTCAAATATTCTTTCCCTATAATATATCTAATTAATCAAGAATTAGGAAGTCTTAAATTTTTCAAGTCCATGATGTGTGGTGTTAGATTTCCTTCTTTCTTATTGATTCATGTTCTCTTACAAAAGTATTTCATGTGGCTGGATTTTTGTTTATATTTCTAAAATATTCAAATGTTAGTTTACATATTGTAAACCAAGTTTCCTCCAAAGATATGTATTCCTCTTTATACATAGTTTTGCAATTCTAGTCTGGTGAACTTATCACTTAGCCTCCAAGATTTCTAACAGAGTTGTAGTACATATTCAGGTGAAATGTCAAGATATAAATTATGAGGGAATTGATCATCTCACATTAACTTTTAAAGAATTCTTAACCATCATTTCATTATTTTTGACCTGAAAATTTGATAATAATGGTCATTATTCCTTCAAATAATACAAAATGAGATTGTATGTTATCTATAATTGAAGAAATAATAAAAATAACACTGTAGCCAAATTTATCCTTATTTAAATGCATAGTATTTATAAAATGATTATTCCATTTTCAACTTCTTCACTGGACATTATTATTGCCTTTTTGGATTATGAACAATATCTCTTGAGTACAAATAATTTTGCCTTCTCTATTCAGCTGGTCCTACAATTTCTTAAAATCCCAATTATTATTTATCCAATTATAAATGGTGCTAGTTTTGCAAATCCTGCAAAATCCAATTACATTTGTCATTCTGCTATTTGCTCACTCAACTCCAAGTGTGTTTAGCTTGTGTCTAACTCCAGAGATTAAGTGGTACTATTGAATGCACAGTAACCTGATTCTAAGCCAATCATGATAAGAGTATTTACCTTTGTAAGGAAATGATTTAGGAATGAAAAATCAATTCCATTGTGGTTGATGGAGCTTCAAATGAAATCTGCTGAAAAGTAGTGAAAACAAATAGATTTATTATATGCCAGTCATTGTTCCAATCATTTAACATATATTAACATATCCAGTTCTTACAACTCTGTGGATTAAGATTGTCATTTCCATTAAATAGTTTAGGAATTTGAGGCACAGAAATCTTTTATAACTTTCCCAACATGAATCAGCTACAAAGTAGGGAGCTCCATAGTTAATCTTCTCAAAGGTTGCACAATGTAGCCCTTTGATACAAGTGAGGAACAAACCAACATTGGCTTTGTGACTTGTAACCATTCTGTAAGAATATGCTACCTGGACAAACACAGCATCTCCCAACCATGAGCAGAGACCTCACCAACACATTCAATATGGGGAGTGGACAAAAGGGTCCTGGATTACATTGTCAAGACCCTGGGCCAACCTGGTCTACCCTGCTGCAGATAGTCTATTTATTGAGATAAAGTTTTATTTCTTGCAGTCCAACATTCCAAATTAATACAATCTCCATTGCAAGCTGACACTACCATCCTAACATTCCACTTTCTCTCCACACCTCTTGCCAAGTAAATTATCCCATATCACAGCAAACAGTGAGTCACTCTCACTGGAACATCTAGTTCAAATGCCACTTATTCTTTGAAAGCTTCCCTAAGGAGAGAGTTAAATACTCTTTCTTCTCTGTTTTCATACGTCTGTGTGAATATTTCAGACCTTATCAAAATAAACCTTTAATAACTCATTATCTAGGTACAACATAATGGCAAGGTCTCTGAGTTATTAATTATTATATTTCTCAGCATCAGGTCCAAAGCTTAGAGTATAGTGAATATTCAATAACTGTATGGTGAATAAATTAAATTTTAATAGATAAAAATTCAATTAAAGTTATTTAAAATTCTAAGGTTCTTTGGTATTTATACTCTAATGCATTTAGGAAAACACCTACCAAATAGTCTACAGATCGATTTTAACAGTTTTAAACAATGGTTTTTCTGCCTTTCAGGAAAATTCAATGAACTACATTTATTCCTTTGAAAATTATTTTAAAGTAACAATTAGGAATACAAAAAAAGTTTTATATTTTTGAAAATAGCCTAATTGACACTGGTTAGTGTATACAGTTGAAATCATGTTAAATTAAGATTTAAATAATATAAAATATTAAATAAGAATAATGTATTTGGAAGAAGTGTAAAAACTGGAACTGGTATTTTTGGCTAATTAAGATGATGTGCATGAATAACAACAAAAAACAAATTAAGAAACAAATGGAGGGGCTGGGATTGTGGCTCAGTGGTAGAGTGCTTGTCTAGCATGTGCGAGGCACTGGGTTCGATCCTCAGTACCACATATAAATAAGTAAATAAAATAAAGATCCATGAACAACTAATAAAAATATTTTAAAAAAGAAACAAATGGAGACTAATTTAGAGTAGTGGATAACATTTTTTAAAGCCCAATGAGTTCCCTGAAACATTTCAAAATATAGCTTGTTTAATTTTTTCAAGAATCTCTATAATGGTTTCAATAGTTGCTGAACCAATTTACATTCCAATTTCTCCTTAAGCTCGCTTAAAATTATGTTGTTTTTTTTAAATCATAGCCATCTTAAGAGATGTTAGGTGATACTTAATTCTAGTTTTGATGTACATTTTCCTGATAATAATAATGAGCTTCTTTTCATAATCTCTTGCCATTTTTACATCTACATCAGATAAATATCTACTAAATAATTTACTCAGTTTCTTTTGTTTGTTTGTTTGTATTGGTGATGATTGAGATAAACCCAGGGCCTCACAGCCTCACACATTTGCCTAGCAATGACTTTCCCACTAAACTAAATCTCCACTTTTATTTGCTAATTTTTTCATCAAGTTATTTATCACGGTGGTTTGCTATTGAATTGTAGGAGTCCCTTCCATATTTCAAAAATTAGCCTCTTATCAGACCCATGGTTGGCAGATATTTTCTTCAATTTTGTAGTTTTCTGTTTCCTTGTTTCTCTTCTTTGCTATAAAGAGATTATAGTTGAACTCATGCTTTTAAATAACTTTGAATTTTTATCTATGTAAATTTAATTTGTCCCTATAGAAACCAGCAATCCCCCTTCTTATCAAATAACCAAAAGAATTGAAATCAGGATCTCCAAGATATATCTGCACACCCCTCATTCATTGCAGCATTATTTAAAATAGCCAAGATATGAAATCAACTTATGTTCAGTCATCAAATGAATAAAGAAAATGTGGTGTAAGCTATAAAAAGGAATGTCACTTAGTCTTAAAAAATAAGGAAATTTTGTCAAGTGAGTCTACACGGACTGACCAGGAGGACATTAAGCTAAGTGAAATAATCAAGTCACAGAAGAATTAATATTACATGTTTCCATCTAACATGAAGTTTTCATAATAGTCAGATTCATAATACCAGAGAATAAATAGAGGTCTTCTGGGCTGAAGAATGGTGGGACATGGGGAGTTGTTTTATAACTGGTATTTTCAGTCAAGCAAGATGAATATTTTCTTGAGATCTATTGCACAATATGACACCTGGCAAGGAACTGAACAGACACTTCTCAGAAGATGATATACAATAAATCAATAAATATATGAAAAAAATGTTCAACATCTGTAGCAATTAGAGAAATGCAAATCAAAACTACTCTAAGATTTCATCTCACTCCAGTTGTAATGGCAGCTATTAAGAACACAAATAACAATAAGTGTTGGTGAGGATGTGGGGAAAAAGGCACACTCATACATTGCCAGTGAGACTGCAGATTCATGCAGCCAATCTGGAAAGCAGTATGGATTTTATTTGGAAAACTGGGAATAATTGGACCCAGCTATCTCACTCCTGGGTCTATACCCAAGGGACTTAAAAACAGGATGCTACAGGGACACTGCCACATTAATGTTTATAGCAGCACAATTCACAATCGCTAAACTGTGAAACCAACCTAGATGCCCTTCAATAGATGAATGGATAAAGAAAATGTGGTACATACACACAGTGGAATATTACTCAGCAATAAAAGAGAATAAAATCATGGCATTTTCAGGTAAATGGATGAAACTGGAGAATATAATGCTAAGTGAAATTAGCCAATCCCCAAAAACAAATGCCAAATGATTTATCCAACTTAAGGATGCTGATCCTTTCTCCTATTTTGTAGTTTTCTTTTTCATTGTTACTCTTCTTTGCAGTACAGAGATTATAATTGAACTCACACTTTTAAATCGCTTTGAATTTTTATCTATGTAAATTTAATTAACTCTAGATAGGGCAATGGGGAAAGGAGGAGGGAATGGAAGGGAGGGGGCATAGAGGTAGGATGATGACAGAATGCGATGGTCATCATTACCCTAAGTACATGTAAGAAGACATGAAGGATATGACTCTACTTTGTGTATAACCAGAGATATGAAAAATTGTGCTCTATCTGTGTAATATGAATTGTAAGGCATTCTGTTGTCATATATAACAAATCAAGATTTTAAAAAAGGCAATATGTAAATGAACATGTCATAATTTGTCTGTCTGAAGCCATTCAAGGAAGCTGTGGCATATAAATTAAAATAAATTTATTGATTGTAATGGTGATTTTATGGGATGAAAATAAATCATGAATTTTTCATGAAAAAAATATGCTTGGGGCTAATGAAACAGTATTTTGCACTTCATAATTTGTCAAGAGCAATCTCATGTTAAGTGTTCTTTTCACAAAACAAACAAACAAACAAGCAACACAAAAAGCAAAACACAACAAAGCAATACAGCTCCGGAAGAATAGCCTGTGTCTGCCATTTTGGTTTTGAGTGTGGTGGTGGTATCACAGGTGCTTGCACGTGTCTAAACTCACCACATTATGAACATTAAATGTACAGCTCTTTGTATATTCATTATACCTCAATAAAATTTAAAAGCATAGAAGAAATAAGCCTATCTTGCTAGTATAAGAAAACTGCTGCTACAAAAAAATAGCAGACTTTTGGTGGATCAGTGGAAATTTGTTCTAACTAGTCCATGTAAAGATAAAAAACTGTTCTAAGAAGAAGATCCAAATATATTACCACCAAAAAAGTTTGAATACTGAAGCTTTCATATGAATGGGTAATGAAGATCACGCATTGAGAATGTGCAAGAGATGAATGAACAGAAAGAATAATCTTAAATCCAAAATGAATTAATGGGGGATAATTTCATTAGATCTTGAACATTCCCCAAATATCCATGTGTCGAAGGCTTGGTCCCTAGCTAGTGACATTAATAGGCAGGGTTGGTACCTTGAGGATTCGGGGCTTAGGATAAATACATTAATCCATCAGGGGTGTGACCTTGAACGGGATATTGAATTCCAGCCCCTTTGTGTCCCTTCCTCTCTTTGCTTCCTGGTTGACAAGGTGTCATGAACAAACACCCTCTGCCACACACTCCACCAAAGGCCAAAAGTGACAAGGCAAAGTGACTATGGAATTAAACCCTTGAAACCATGAGTCAAAATAAGCCTTTTTCCTTTTAAAATGATTATCTCCAGTAATTTGTCATAGCAATATAAAGTTGACTTACACATGGGAGATAGAATGTGAGGGCACATAAAGAGGCCTGTGACTTAGGTAGGTGTAAGTATAAGAAGAAATGACCTTCACATTTTATCTACCTCATATTCACTAATTACTGAATTCATTTTTTTCTCTTTTTTTATTGGCACTTTATAGTTTATATAACTGTGATTGTGGGGTTCATTTTGACATATTCATAATTGCATATAACATAATTTGTTCTATTACATTCCCCAGAACTTTCCCATTCTCTCCCTTCCTCTTTTTTTTCTGATGCCTTACCTCTTCTCTACCGATATTCATCCTGTTGGTTTATTGTTTTAATTAGTGTTTTATAGTTTTACATAAGTGAATCTTTTGTAGTATGTTTATACACGCGCATAGCATAATTGGTTAATTTTCATTTCAGGGCTCCTTCCCTTTCCCATACCTCCCGCTCCCTCCCAGTCCCCCTCAATCTTTTTCCTCTACCCCACTGTTTTCCATTGTATTTTCATGAGATATCCTTTCATTTTAGTCCTTATTTCTCCCTACCTTTCACATATGAGGACAAAAATTCAACCCTTAATTCTCTGAGTCTGGCTTATTTCACTTAGCATGATGTTCTCCAGTTCCATCCATGTAACAGCAGATGACACAATTTCATTCTTTGTGGCTAAAACTTCTTCCTCTTTAGTATCTCTTTTCCTTCTTGCATTAACTGCTCCTGTCTCAAACAAACTGCCTTTTACTTCTTTGTATGTAACTTTGTATGACATTAGTTTTTTGTTTCTGTTTTTCCTTTTCTTTTTCCATTCTTTTTCTATTTCTGTTTCTAGCTCTATAGAGTTTAATAGCAATTTTTATTATTTTTAATACTTAATTTCTGAGCCTGTTCATGACAATTACTCTCATTTTATACTTGGATTAGATGAAGTGTGAAAAACATTTTCAATCATTTGTTTTTTTTTTTTTTTTTTTTTTTTTTTTGAAGGTTTGTTAGTATATGGCTTCATTCTGAAGTGATTACCATTAATGGTAATCTTTTCTCAAATGTCCTGGATACTGGACATAGCAGCAGGTGCACATTAAGTAGGAGTATTGACACTTGGACATTCACCCCAAATGGCAATCATTGATGTCAGTCATCAAGAATGCAAATAACAGTAAATGCTGGCAGGATGTGAACAAAAAAGTTTGTTGGTGAGACTGCAAATTAGTACAACTTCTCTAGAAAGGAGTATGGAAATTTCTCTAAAGACTAATATGGGGAACTTGGTCGAGAGCAAGCAGATCACTAAATCTTCCCTTGTGTCATAGTCGAATAGATTATCACCCCAGCAGATGGGTAGAAATCCAAGCAATAGGGAAAACCAAGAGAATGTGTAACCCTGACTAATTTATAACACTTCAACAACTGACCCCACGGACAACACGGTGGAGAAATACCAGATAAAGAATTTAGAAAGTTGATAGTTAAAAGTTCTAAGGAATGAACTAACAAATAAAATGCAGAAAGTAAGAGAGTTCAATAAAGACAAACAGTTCTAAAAAGACAAACAGAAATCCTGCAAATGACTCAATAAATCAAATTAAAAATTCAGGAAAGATAAATAGATATATACCACATAGAAGACAGATTTTCAGGCCTCAGAGATAAAATATATAATCTTGAAAACACAGTCAACAATAAAGAAAAGTGATGGGAGTATTCAAGAAATCTTAAAAAAATATTTAAAAATCAAATATAAGGATCATTGACATAGAGGAAAGCAGCAAGATACAAACTAAGGTAATGCACCAACTTTTCAGTGAAATAATTCCTGAATTCTAATTACAAGTAATTCATTATTTCTTTGCTTCTTCAGATTTCATGTTCCTTCCTTGATGTGTCTTTAAGAAAATATTCTACTTTATCACAACCTTAATTCTTGGTTAAGCTTTCTTAATTCTGCTTTTAAGCCTCTTTAGATGGAATACTTTAGTAAAATAAATAGAGGCAGTAGGGTTATATATCTTTTAAAATAAAATTTAAGAAAGACAAACAAGATAAGATGCAAATTGATTAAGTGTTGATTAATTGGAAGAAGTTAATCTCTTCTAGGTCCTCAATGAATTATCATGGAGAATAGTTTCTCATTATTAATTTTTGTTTAATAAAGATTATAACATTTTACATCGATATTTTAATTTAATATTTTTCTTTCTTCAAAAAAAACAGAATGTTCCCATTGGAAAAGAAGATTTAGCATCCTATAATCCTGAATGTCCATTCCCTCTAATCTCAGTGAGCTGCTGAACTCTCCAGAAAGATTTTCTGTCCAAGTGCTTTACATTACAGTCAGGGTAGATGTAAAATTCTAAAACCTAGTGAGAATCAGTTACATTCTATCTGCAAGACTCCAAGAGACAATTTGATTCATGGTTTTAATGAATGTGGCTTTAATTAAATCTCAAATAAAATTGGTTGCTCTAGTTTTCTTTTACTCTTCAGGGATTCCACTCATTTTCAAGATTGTATCTTGAATGCTGATGCAAGACTTTGACTAACAAGACTATTTCATTGTTTGAAATAGGAAATTTACAGTAATATTTTTGCCAATTATATTTTCACTACACTTATTTGTGAGCTTTTTTTTTCCTTTTATTTCAAGTGTAGACTCACAATCTTTTTTCACTCATTATTTTGTTTTAATTACCTTTCCTGATTTCCTAAAGGATGGCTTGAAAATGAATTTTACCTCCTTCTGCTTAAAACGACTGCTTTATCTCAAATTAATAATCCACTCTCTTTCTGAGCTTGAAGTGGCTTTGCAAAGCATTATAGCATTTGGGATTCAGTTCAATTCAGCAAATAGGGAACTAAAGTCTTTCAGATGCTGGACACACAAGAAAATGCTCTGGAGAATACAAGATTAGTCTGCTCTCAGTACTTCTTTTTTTCCCACTTTAAAAACATTCCATTTTCCTGTGACTTGAGAGGTTTCTGAGATCAGGAGGAAACTTGGTCGTGTTTTAAGAGACATTACATTTACACTTCTCCTTTCCACTGATCAACAAAATCACTTGTCCACAGAAAAGTATGCTTGGTGTTACAAATGCTATTATGATCCAAGAATTCTTGTCTTTATATACTTCATCATCTATTTGAGCAGAATACTAATAATATAATGATAGTATATCAATAATATGAGTATAAGTAATATAAGTATATCAATAATAATACTCTTCCAAAAATAAGTGCTAAGCCAACTCTAACTGCTTTTCCAAGGACAAAAATTGTGGCTGATTGACAATGTATTCCACACTACCCACCACAGAACCTGGCTCTGAATTTACACCTAACCCATTTTGTCTCATAGGTTCAGATATGAAACACCTTTCAAAAATACTTAAATATGACATGTGTCATACAAATATAATCATATGAATATAATTATAACAATTATAATATTAATTAGTTCCAATTCATATAATAATACATAGAATAATACATACATTCTTGATTAAAATAGTCAGGCCATTTTAATGCACCAGCATCGATTTTGTTGTAATAATCACAGTATCAAAATCTTGGGCTAATATCTAATGGATAAGGAAAAGAAGAGAACGAATGAATGAAGGAAAAGATCTTGTGAAAGATGCTCCTGTGTGTAATCCTACAGATACGTCCAGTGAAGTTAATAAAATGCGGTTTTACTTCAGTCTTGAAAGCACTTGACACTTTATCCTACACTGCCTCTCCAGGATCACCTTCCTCTGCCTCACCATGTATTTTACGTTAGTCACATTGCCTTCCAAATATAGAAGCTATTTGCTTTCTCCCAAGAACTTCACATGCTTTACTCCCTCCACTGGAACTAATTTTCTCACATTCCTCAGTGTCTCTATCCCTTGTCCTTTATCACAATCTGCAATACTTTGTATATTTGCTTGAGTTGACCCTGCCTTCCTCCCTTGTCTATAGCTCCCTGGAAATATGCTCTGTTACTTTTATCAGAGTTCAGTCTAGCCCATATTCTCAGACATGGTAGGTATTTCAGTATTTTTGGCTGAATAGACTAGTATATTAAAAATAAATAGTCTAATTTAAATATATTAAAATTTACAGGCTTAGAAATAATTTATCAAGTGGTGACTACAGAGGACAGAGTTGGAGTTGCATAATGAGTCAATTTCCAATAACTCTCATAACTGAACTTAGACTCTGGGCAGACATATGCCTTCTGATGAAGTTGAACAAAAGCCAAGGTCAAGTGATGGATGATCTAAAGCTAAATGACATCTCAGACAAAAGACAAAGTTGATTTAAACAAATAACAGCTAAGACAAGGTGTTGCATTAGAGAACAAATAAGAAGAGAGCAGGTAATTAAGACTCTAAGTGATAAGTTACCACTCCGGTTCTGAATGTAAGAATCAGAAAACATGCAAATTTTATAATGTATTGAAATTGTCATTTAGTCCATAAAGTTAAAACATACAAAATTACCCTAAGCACTTTGTATATCATATTCAAATGATGAATAGAAAATATTCTTTGAGCATAGATAGTAAAGACCAAAGGAACCAAAGATACAAAATAAGAATAATAGAAAATACTGTTATGATTTATAAAGTAAAAGAGAAAAAGAAACAAAGTAATTGATAATATTATGACCTACTTTAATACTCCTTTCTAAACTCCATTTTTCAAATATTTATTACAGACATCTGTTTTTTGTCATTAAAAAAAAACAACTGTGAAGAATTTACTCTCACTTCTCTCTTTTTTTTTTTGGTATTTATTTTAAAGTTTATTAATGATTATTTTACTTCATCTTGTTTTTCAATTTACATAGACAAATATATTGGGTTTAATATTTCAATAATTTTATATCTTTCGTCAATTCAAAAGTAATACTTTACATGCCTTTTCTTCTAGTTTTAAAATAACCATAATTTGACTTGTCTTTATAAGAATTTTATCATAAAATTATAAAATGTACATTACATATAAAATGGAATAATGTGGCATAATAAGAAAAGTATTACCACATTGTTAATATTTTGGTTTGTGATCATCCAATCATTTTTCTATGTATATTATCTCCAAAATTGAGGTAATAGTACATGTAAAGTTTTGGGTCCAGTATGTTAAATATCAAATATCATGTTATGAGTGTTTTTTTTTTTTTTCCTGAACAACCACTGTAATGATGACTTTTATTCTCCTTTCCCTAGATTTTGAAACATTTTACTAAAAGATGACTTTTTGCAGGACTACATTTTTTTTTTCAATTAATGAAAATGTAAGGGATATGTTGAACAACTAAAAGATTAGGTTAGAAAACAAAAATGACATTAATAAATTGCATGCTTTTTATTCTCACTTCTCTTGATCCCAATGTGTCACTTGCTAAATAACACACTAAGTCTTAATATAAGCATACACAAACAGTATAAACTGAAAGTGAAAATCAAGATACTTGCTTATCAAATACATTCAAATGATACTGTGACAATCTTACTCTGTCACCTTTAGTAGTCCTAATGGCACGGATTCTCAAAATATGTGCAAATTTTCCAATTTGCTTTACCGAGGACTCCAAGCTATGGTAAATTGATGTTTCTGGGCTTTAAAACAGCACTTAGCACATAGTAGGTATACCATACAGATTTCTTTCATGAATGAAAATAAGAAATGGTCTTGAAAAATAATAAATATGAAAAACTACAGGAAATCTAGATGAAAATTCTGTATAAACAAATTTAATGCGGGAAATTGAGTATATTCAGCTGCCCACTTATGACACCAACATTTAATTAAATACAGTTGTCTCATAATACACTCGATGGTTGAGATTCCTCACAGCTGAACTAAAACTGTTTAAGTAAAATGAGACTCATTAACTTTTCTAATTGTTGTTCGCGTGAAGACTTGAACTTTGCTTTTAAAAAGAAACTGCTCCATCTGCAGCTAGTATAAAGTATCAGCTGGCAATGTTTAACCCTCATGAATCATCTATTTATTTTTCTTTCCCAAGCCAGTGAGCATTAGACAGAGGAGATGCTGGAAGAAAAATTCAAAGAATGTTTCAGAAACTTTATTTTGTGTCTGTCTCCTGAGCTTATGCATACTAAAAGGAATAGTTAGCTTGGTTTCTATAAAGGTAAAAGTACATGCATCATGGGAATGGAACAGCTGCACAACTTTAGCCTTTCTTAGTTGTCAATAGAGAGGAAACAGATCATCAAAACGTGAATGCTTCATTTTATAATGCTGTCGTATATTGTGCAGCTCTAAAATGGCAAGTGTCTCTTGACAAAGAAAATGTTCCATTGCCGCTAGCTGATAACAAATATGTTCTCCTTAACAGAAGTAAAGTATGTAAAGCTCCAACCTGATTTCCAGCATTTTAAGGTTAATACGGCCAATAGTAAAAACATAGAAATCTCCTTTCTCTTTGTTGAAACTATACAGAAAACAATTCAACATGCCCCAATTATTTTTTGCATATAATGCTACTTTTTATGAATTAAGACAATTTTATAAATACTTATTTTAGAAAACAGATGTCTGTCAATTTTTCATTCGATTTCAATTTTTCATTTCTTAATTTAGCAGAAAACAGCTATGTTCCATTTGTTTCTGACTCTACTTGTACTTAAAGTGTTTCATTCTAATAAGTTCAGATACTATTTACAACAAAATCCACTGATGTAAAGTTGAAAACATAAATAAAAAATAGGGGTTCCACAAACACCCATCAGGCCTAATGAACATACCCCTGCAGTCATATACTGCTGGATTCCATGTCTCATAATTTGGATTATTTCACGTTTAATCACTTTCCTTTAATTCCTGGTGGATGTACTGATGCTATTAAAGTAATAAATAAGTTAGAGAGGATTTGATCCTCCTTATCACAATTCTGTCCTTGAATGTATAAATGACCAATAAAAAAATCATCCTGTTACACCTATTGACCAATGCAATTGCAACAACTGGTTTAAGGTAAATACCTTCCTGTTGCTATTATTTTTTTATTCTATGAAAGCAGACCCCTTGGACACCATTTTGGAAGCACTTATTTGGGGCAAATAGAATGTGTGTTTTTTCCCCAGGAGGTCATCTTCAGTTTGACTCCAATGATCTATATTCTTACACATGGGGTGTCTCAATTTTCTTTTTTTCATGCCAGAATCACAGAAATTTGAAACATTTTCAAAGATTTATTGTAACATTCAAAAGAAGGCTGGATGTAGCTGAGAAGCTCTAGCACCATCAGAGATCCAGGCTCCATCTATTTTTGTTGTTTTGTTTTTGTGTGTCTGTGTAGGTTTTTTGTTTGTTTGTTTGTTTGTTTGTTTGTTTTTAAGCTCCATCTCATTTGGAAGCTTCTATCCAAAAGTTACTTCATAGTTCAGTATTTGATGAGGGTCTGGACATCAAATTCAAAGCTCAAGGAGGAGTTAGGAAAAGTAGAAGTTAGGAAAGTTTGCCTGCATTCAGCAAATGCAACAACACAGGATTTTTGTTTTCTGGTTGATTTAAAGCCCTAAGCTTAGGTTTAGGTATAAATGAACAGGCAATGAAACATTGGTGAGGCAATTAAGTCACTAACACACTGACAAAAAATCATATTTTTATATCTCAACAACAAAAACCAACTTTTTATAAAAAAATATTATATTTTAATAAAAGATTTAAATTTAAAATAGAAACAAAAAATAAGCTGCTTAGGAACAAATAATATTAAATTGTGAAAAATTTTATTCCCTTTTCAAAGAGAGGATTTAGTAAATATCATTGAAAGACATTAAAATATAGAGAAATATACCATGTTCATTAAATGTTATACCATTATCAATAAATTCATTTTATATTAATACAGTTCTAACAAGATATGAGCAGTTTTCTTTGAAGGCTCCTGAGGAACATCACAAGTTAACTCAGATTTTATATAAAAATGAAATAGGCCAAGAAAAATCAAGATATTATTTTTTTGGAATATAAACATATATCCATATAATAATAAGTCTGATTATAGTTACAGTAATAGTGTGCTCTTAATACAACATAAACATGTAGCAAATGTAATGCAAAAGATAATATAGTAGCACTTACATTAAGAAGTAATGGATAAAAGGATTATCCAATATGTAGTGCTGGACAACTGCTTATCCATATGGAAAATAAATAAATAAATAAATAAATAAATAAATAAAGGCCTGGAATGTCTACTCCAACACAATGTACACAAGTCCACTAAGAGATAATAAACTTCAATGTGAAAAGAAAAGACATAAAATCCTTCAGAAAGCTTTAGAAGAGAATATTCTTATAATTTGAAGAAAAAAGTTAACTAAGACCCAAACCAGCAGTAATGAAAATATTGGTAAGTTAAAATAAAACTTTTGAACTGTACTTCATTCAGCAGTACTAGAAAGTCTAAGAAGACAAGCTATATTCTTGGCAAAGGTATTTTCTGCACATAATCACAAAGTATTAGTATCTGCATTTATAAAACACTTTGAAAGTCACACACACACAAAAAAAAAACTTGTAGAAAAGTAGGCAAAATATATAAATATATATTTTACAGAAAGGTAAACATGTTTTTCCATAAATAGAAAAAATATATTCAACTTTATTATTTTCAAATGAGATTAAATTAAAATCACTCTGTAATAATATTCCACTCCCACTATCCTGGAAAAAGTAAAATAACAATATTAAGGGTCAAGAATGAGATCCAATGACAGGACTTTTTTATTCCATGTGTGTTGGTACAAATTGATGTGAGCAGCATGGAAAAAAATTTGGCTCTACTTATTTGACTTAAATACCCATAATATATGTCCCAGCATTTCCATTATAGTTTAAAATACCTGAGTTACTGTTGTATGTTTACACAAGGAAATATGTTCAAGAACGTTCACAGCAACATTTTAATATTGAGAAACAAGAATGAGTCCAAAGTCGTCATCAAAAGTCACATAGATGAATCAATAATTACATATCTGTAATGATTACATATCTGAAATGAGGATGCTAAAAACTTTGTGAAATATCAAACTAAGGTTTCATGAATGAATCTCAAAGTAGAATTTTCATGTTATGATAAAAATCATAAATGGGCAACATTTAACAATGTATTCACTTTATGTGATAAAACTGTAAAAAGAATAGATGGAGTGTTTCTCTTAGGACTAGAGTGTAAATATGAAGGACTTGGTTAGAGAAAGGCACAGAGGGAGGTTCAAAATGTTAAATTTTATTGCTTAGGTTGTGGGATAGGTGTGTGGGTGTCCATTATATTTGGAAATAATAACCATTTATTATTTTACTGTGTAAATGATGTATTTTATAATGAAACAACACTTTTAGTTATTTTGTTATGCTACACTTATCTGATGGAGTTTTCAGGAGAGCAATATAAGTAGATGTAAAATGCTATTTCTGCAATAAATTCATACTGAGATCAGAATAATTCTCAATGGCATGAGGAACTAAGGAATGCTGATATGCTGTGTACAGTCCAGATCCAAAGACCTTGATTACATTGTTCTGTGGAATTCACCACTTGCCAACATAAAATTTACCAACACCTGAAGGACTTCCTTCAATTTAGACTATGTATTATTCAGGAGCCTTTCATTGCAAGTGACTGAAACCCAGTTGAACTTAGGCAAAAAGGAAAATGTATAGGCTAACATAATTTAGCTAAAACAAGAAGAAAATTATTATGACTTCCAGATATTTTCGTGTGTGTGTGTGTGTGTGTGTGTGTGTTTAACTTCTGCCTCACTGCTTCCTACTTGCAATTGGCTTTTGAAACTAACAGAGTAGACATATATTTCTGGCAACTTGATCCTTATATTTTCTCAGCTTTACTACATATGCACACTCGACTGACATTTTTTTTGAAGTTCATAATTTTTAATTTTTTTCTTTTTTAGATATATATGACATTAGAGTTTATTGTACATACCTGGAATATAATCAACTGGCTTTTTCTAATAGACAAAAATAATGCTATTTGAAGGCCAAAGAAAAGGCTGGGTAAAGAAACAATCCATGTATTTCATTTAATCATACTAACTGCCCACATCATATTGTAAAATAGTCATTTTTATGAAGAGATCTTGGAGTAAAAATAAAGTTTGTAATAGATTAAAAAATTATACATATATGCATATCCATATAAATCATAAAAATCAGTTGTGGATACATGATTAATGATGACAAAGGTGTATTCAGTTTGCTTTTCCATATGATATTTAATATTAGGAGAGTCTTATTCAAGATTAAACCTTCACTTGCACCATTCATTTTATATCATTATATGTTTTTGAAGAATATACTTTAAAAATTATTTACTTCTATTTGCAACTCCTTATCCAATAGCTTTCATCTCTACCCTGCCAGTTGTTTGCATTTTCTGTTTTATAGCTAGAAAAACAGATCTCTAACATCCCAGTAACATCTGTGGAGCCCCTCCTTCTGGTCTTCCCAAAGACACTAAAACTCAGTTCATTATTTTAACAACTGTCCTGTTAGCATACTTTAGCCCCCCTGTGTGTATTTAGCACTTTTATTTATACTGGGTAATATTTTAAATCTTTATCACACAGATTTTCATAGACAATATCAAACTTTTATCCTTAGCATTTTATTCTCATGTCTGAGGTAGTTTCTTTTCCTTTTCGTTTTTCCTGTCCTCCCCACCCTCCAAGACTATGAAATTTTCCTTAACATTTCAATCCATGTTTTCTTTTTAATCCTCATTGGAGGCTCTGATTGTCTCACCTATATCCACATAATCCCCCCGATCTGTAATTCCTCAGCTTTTTTACCCATCCTGTATACCCCTTAGGTTATCAGCCTTGGAGATACTTATTTATTGTTTGAATGCTCCAGTCATTGTGTCAGGGAAGTATGTGTTTTATGAGATAAATAACCTTACTCAGAAATTGACCAATTTCTTAGGTCAAAGATTATTTAAGCAATGTTAAATACTGTTTGGATTACATTTGAATTAACTCAATGTCTCAATCCTTGACACAAAGGAAACCCTTGACTGTAATTGGGATCAGTCCTCTTTTCCTTACACAGCCCCCTGTCTGGCCTCACAGTGGTGATTGACACATACCCTCGGGTATGATAATCCGGTAAAAATGCTTTAAAATTGCTAATGCTCCCTGAATGTCAACAGAGTCCACCTTTTGTGAACTGATCAGACATGAAGAACTCTCAAAATCCTTACTGCTTTGAAAAAAATCATTGCCCTATAACTCAAGTCATATTATGCCTTTGTAACAAGTTCATAAAAGTAAAATAGAAAGTGGATTTCTCCAAGCTTAGTTTCACCATCATGTCAGAGACAGGATCGTAATGTTACAAAGCAAATTATATCATTGCAATATACTCTTTCTTGTTATGGTTAGCCTTTTCCTTAGAAATTCCTATAGTGTGTGTTCTGACTGACATACACAAATTTATTTCCTAAATCAAATATTCATCTATTAGAATATTAATTCCCCTATATTATTGATACCAATCATGATCCATTTACAATTTTTCAAATAGGTTTTAAATATTTGTGTTTTGCTTGTTCATTATTCATGGTTAAGATGGGGAATTTGTGTTGGGATAAAAATAACCTATTTGCTGAATTGTTAGAGTGGGATATGAGGAAATTTATAATTGACTGGATAGACACTCTTTCACTCTATACTGAAGAAATTGAGGCTATTGGTAAAAATAAGATAATTTCTAAGTAAGCCCTTACCTTTCACAGAATTAGAATATAATCTACCTCAAAGAGTCCACAGAGAACTTTAAAATCATTCTTGTAATAGAAAAGCATATATTCCCCACACATTAAATATCATACACTACTAATATGATACATTGTAAAATGAAAATATAGTACTAGCAACTGAATAGATATAGTCTGAGCTAGGAGATTGGATCAGGCACTGTATCAGAGAAAAAAAGAATGTTTATAGAAGAATTTTTATTCTTTTTCAAATTTAAGCATGTAAACAAACTTAAATGACTCTTCCTTGAATAACTCAATATTTCTGTATCATAAGTATTCACATTCCAGTTTATTTGCTATTCCCATTAAAATTGTAGAAAAATGAAATACTTATTTACAATGATAATAAAATTATATTTCCTTTGCTCATTATTTTCCTAGGCAACAATTATGTCAAGGTACATTTCCTCTTTCTATAAAGACAGAAATGATTCTCTGACTTCTTTCAGAGTAAATATTCCCTCTTACTGCTTTTTTTCTCTTTTTTAATATTTTAAAATTTTAATTTGTTATATATGACAGGAGAATACATTATATTCATATTACATGTATAGAGCACAGTTTTTCATATCTCTGGTTGTACACAAAGTAGAGTCACACCATTCATGTCCTTATACATGTGCTTAGAGTAATGATGTCCATCTCATTCCACTGTATTTCCTACCCCCATGCCCACTCCCTTGCTCTCCCTTCCCTTTGCCCTATCTGGAGTTCATCTAATCCTCCCAGGCCCCTCCTAAACACATTATAAATCAGCATCCTTAAATGAGAGAAAACAAATGGCTTTTGTAATTTGGGTATTGGCTTACTTCACTAAGCATGATATTCTCAAATTCCATCCATTTACCTGAAAATGCCATGATTTTATTTTATCTTAATGCTGATAATATTCCATTGTGTATACATATCACATTTTCTTTATCCATTCATCTAGTGAAGGGCATCTAGTTTGGGTCCACAGTTTAGCTTTTGTGAATTGTGCTTCTATAAACATTAATGTGGCTGTATCCCTGTAGTATGCTGTTTTTGAATTTTTTGGGTATAGACCCAGGAGTAATTCCTATATCCTTGATCCAATTTGTGTTGAGTTTTGTGGATGGTGAGAGACAGTGGTTTAATTTCATTTTGTTGCATATGTATTTCCAATTTTCTCAGCACCATTTGTTGAAGAGGCTATCTTTTCTTCAATGTACGTTTTTGTCACCTTTGTATAATATAAGATAACTGTAATTATGTGGGTTAGTCTCTGTGTCCTCTATTATATACCATTGGTTTACAAGTCTATTTTGGTGCCAATTCCATGATGTTTTTGTTGCTGTTACTCTGTAGTATAGTTTAAGGTCTGGTGTAGTGATGTCACCTATTTCACTCTTCTTGCTAAGGATTGCTTTGGCTATTCTGGGTCTCTTACTTTTCCAGATGCATTTCATGACTGCTTTTTCTATTTATATGAGGAATATCATTGGAATTTTGATTAGAATTGCATTTAATCTGTATAGTACTTTTAGTAGTATGGTCATTTTGACAATATTAATTCTACCTATTGAAGAATAAGGTAGATCTTTCCATCTTCTAAGGATTTCTTTGATGTCTTTCTTTAGCATTCTGTAGTTTTCATGTAGAAGTCTTTCACCTCTTTTGTTAGGTTGATACCAAGAATTTTCTTGTTTTTGTGGCTATTGTAAATGGGGTAGTTTTCCACATTTCCCTTTCAGAGGATTTGTCATTGATATACAGAAATGCCTTTGATTTATGAGTGTTGATTTTATATCCTGCTACTCTGCTGAATTCATTTACTAGTTCTAGAATTTTTCTGGTGGAATATTTTGGGTCTTCTAGGTATAGAATCATCATTGGCAAATAGTGCTAATTTGAGTTCTTCTTTTCCCATTTGTATCCCTTTAATTTTTTTCATCTGTCTAATTGCTCTGGGCAGTGTTTCAAGAACTGTTAAATAGAAGTGGTAAAAGATGGCATCCCTGTCTGGTTCCAGTCTGTAGTTGGAATGCGTTTCATTTTTTCTCCATGTAGAATGATGTTGGCCTTGGACTTAGCATAGATAGCTTTTTCGATGTTGGGATGCGTTCCCTAGTTTTTCTAGTGTTTTGAACATAAAGGGGTGCTGTATTTTGTGGAATGTTTTTTCTTCATCTATTGAGATATCATATGATTCTTATCTTTAAGTCTATTGATGTGATGAATTACATTTATTGATTTCCGTAAGTTGAATCAACCTTGTGTTCCTGGGATGAGTCCCACTTGATCATGGTGCACTATCTTTTTGATGTTTTTGTATTTGATTTGCCAGAATTTTTTGAAGAATTTTTGCATCTAATTCGCTAGAGATATTGGTATGAAGTTTTTTTTTTTTTTTTTTTTTTCTTGATCTGTCTTTGTCTGGTTTTGGAATCAGGGTAATATTGGCCTCATAGAATAAGTTTGGAAGTGTTTCCTCTTTTTATTTTTCATGGAAAAATTTGAAGAGTATTGATATTAGTTCTTCCTTAAAGGTCTTGTTGAACTCAGCTGTGTATCCATCTGTCCTGGGCTTTTCCTGGTTGGCTTCTGATGGGGTCTTCTATTTCATCACTTGAAATTGATCAGTTTAAATTGTGTATATCATCCTGATTCGATTTGGGAAAATTATATGTCTCTAGAAATTTGTTGATAACTTCTATATTTTCTATTTTATTGGAGTATAAGTTTTCAAAATAATTTCTAATTATCTTCCCTATTTCTGTAGTTTTTGTTGTGATATTTCCTTTTTCATCACCTAGGTTAGTAATTTGAGGTTTCACTCTTCTTCTCTTCATTAGCGTAGCTAAGGGTTTGTTAATTGATTTACTTTTTTAAAGAACTTAATTTTTTGTTAATTTTTTCAATTGTTTCTTTGTTTCAATTTCATTGATTTCAGCTCTAATTTTAATTATTTCCTGCTTTCTACTGCTTTGGGTGTTTATTTGTTCTTGTTTTTCTAGGGCTTTGAGATGTAACATGAGGTCAATTATTTGTTGACTTTTTCTTCTTTTAAGAAATGAACTCCATGAAATGAACTTTCCTCTTAGTACCACTTTCATAGTGTCTCAGAGATTTTGATATGTTGTATCAGTGTTCTCATTTACCTCTATGAATTTTTAATCTCCTCCTTGATGTCTTTTGCAGCCCATTGTACTTTCAGTAGCATATTATTTAGTCTCTAGGTGTTGGAGTAGCTTTTATTTTTTATATTATCATTGATTTCTAACTTCATTCCATTATGATCTGAGAGAATGCAGGGTAGTATCTCTACTTTTTGAATATTTGCTAAGAGTTGCTTTGTGGCATAATATATGGTCTATTTTAGAGAAAGATCCATGTACTGCGAGAAGAAAGTGTATTCGCTCATTGAAGGATGAAATATTCTATATATGTCAATTAAGTCTAAGTTATTGATGGTATTATCGAGTCCAATAGTTTCTTTGTTCAGCTTTTATTTGGAAGATCTCTCCAGTGGTGAAGGAGGTGTATTAAAGTCACCCAGAATTATTGTGTTGTGGTCTATTTGACTCTTGAACTTGAGAAGAGTTTGTTTGATGAATGTAGATACTCCATTATTTGAAGCATAAATATTTATAATTGTTATGTCTTGTTGGTGTATTGTTCCCTTGAGCAGTATGTAGTGCCTTTTTATATCCCTTTTGATTAACTTTACCTTGAAGTCTACTTTATTTGATATGAGGATGGAAATCCCTGCTTGCTTCTGCAGTCCCTGTGAGTGGTATGATTTTTCCCAACCTTTCATTTTCTGTCTATGGATGACTTTTCCTATGAGTCTGTTGTAAGCAACATATTGTTGAGTCTTTTTTGTAATCCAATCTGCCATTCTAGGTCTTTTGATAGATGAGTTTAGGCCATTAACATTCAGGATTATTATTGAGACATGATTTCTATTCCCAACCATTTTTTGTTTATTTTTTATATTTAATATATTAACAATATATTAACACTTGTTTTCTTTCTTTTTTAAATTAAAGCATTATAAGGATACATAGTAGCTGGGTTCATCCTGACAAAATTATATATGAATGGAAACTGGCCCACTCCATCTTAGTCCCATACCCCACTCCCCCTCCCCTCTACTAATCCTCCCCTTGCTCAGCCTTTAAGCCATCCTTGATTTTATTCTTATATTTTTGCTGAGTGAAAACCCATTGTTAACACTTATTTTCTTAAAAGTTGGTTAACATTTTTCTAATGAAACTGAATTTTGAAAAATAAAGCATTACTTGTTCATCACCTATAAATATGTTAAACTTCTAAAGACTATTTAAATCTTATCCAGCTACAGAGTTAAGTTGAAATGGTATCCATTGCTCTTTCAATAAAATAATTATAAATATGCATGAATCAATAAGTTTATGTCAGGTACCAATGAAATTCATTTGGCATATATGTGTGATGCCATAAGGTCCCTTCATTTTTCTCATTTATAAATACACAAAAAGACTTATAAACATTTATCCTGCCTAGTATTTTATGATAGGATGGCCAAGAATTTCATTGGAGAATGTTTTTATTTCTAGATGAATTTCATGTAACAACAGAAGACATTTGATAACATTAAAGCATAATAATCTTGTAGCATTTGATCAAATGATGAATCTAATCAATCTAGAAAAATTTAGTGACAATTAGATGTAAATTTTCTAATGAATGTATAAAACTGACAGCACCTGAACACATTACTCTCAATATCACAAAAGGAAATTGTGTGTCTTCTGATTTAATTACTACATATAAGATGCAAAATGTATAGAAATCTCTTGCTTCCTGATTTCAACAATCTGTACAAAAATTCTTCATTCAATCAGAGAAACAGAACATTAAAGTGATTTTGGTGGTATTAAGGATATCTTGGTCTTTCTTTATTACTGATATATTAAGAATTCTCCTCATTTATTAGAAAAATAAGCCTCAAATATTTAGAAAATAGTGATTTCTACAGTTGACTCCAGTATGATTTGTTGGCTTGAGTCAGTACTCGTGGCAGGGAAGGGATGGGGCAGTGGAGGTAAGAGAAAACAAGATGGGAGGAGGCTTCATGTTGAAATGAATGACTGGCATGTGGAGTTTGCTATATTTACCATCCTAATAATTGTGTTTGGAATTTACTATTGAAATGTTTTCAAAGGAACACCAGCACTGTTGAAAATTTAAACAGAAGGAAAAAGAGGAATCAAACATAATCTCATAAATCTGAGCACAAAACTATACTTTCTCTGTTGTTTTAGTCAGCTTTTTCCCTGCTGTGACTAAAGGATCTGGCCACAACAACTAGAGAGGAAGAAAGTTTATTTGAGGGCTCACAGTTTCAGAAGTCTTAGTCCATAAGAAGGGAAGCTCCATTGCTTTGCACTCGAGATGAGGCTGAACATCATGGTTGAGTGTGTGGCAGAGGGAAGCAGCTCACATCGTGGTGATGATCAAGAAGCAGAGAGAGACTCCACTCTCCAGGTAAAAAATATATACCTAACATGCCCCCAGTAAACCACTTCCTCCAGCCATACTCCACCTAGTTCCAGTTAACACTCAATTAATCACATCAGGGATTAATTCACCGATTAGGTTAAGGCTCTCACAGTCCAATCATTTCTTTCATTATCTCACATGTGAGCTTTTGGGGGAATCTCACATTCAAACCATAACATCTATTATTTCACAATGAGATTATAGTCATATGATTACATTCTGTCCTGATTTTTTTTAAATTGACATCAGGCTGTGAGCATTTTTCTGTTACTCCAATGTATCAACAACATATCTAAATTATCTTATACCAAATAAGGATCAAGCAAACCTAATAGAGATACATCAAAATAATAAGTACTGGAAACAAAATAATTCTATTTAAGAATATATATAATAATTAAATACAAATATGAAAATAAATTATAACTTTAGTTATACCAAAAAATCATCATAGTTGATTCAAGGATACTTACAAAGCAAATGGATTCAAAGACTTCAATTTATTTAGATTTGTTTCTTACAGTTAATTTTTAAATATGATATAATTATAGAAAACATTTAAAAGAATAGCACCTTTATTTATCAAAGAACATACTCTCACTATTAAGAAATGAGACTTCTGATCTTTTATAAGTGATTATTACACTAAATTAATATTTATATTCAAAATGTAGTATAGTAAAAATATTATTTTAAAAATCAATATAATGACATTTGCCTTTTCTTGAATTAATGCTTAATTAGTGAAATTTCAGTAGAAGAAAATTGAGTACTAAGCAGAGAATGTTTTGATTCTTACAATGTGTAAATCCAGTTACTAGCCTGCACAGTAGAGAAAATAAACTAAAAGAGGAATTGTAGGTCAACAGTAAATATATACTGGTGCTGAAAATTGTGAAGGTGTCTGAGCAGAACCAAAGAGGTCCTTTTCAACTGGACTTTTTTGAATGCAGAAGAAATTTATACTCAGACAAATCCATAAAGGCTATCTGATTCAGCTTCTGAACTTTTCAGAAAAGCCATGCTTAACTAACAATCAGCTACAACAATGCACTGTGATCAATGTCAGTTCTGTGATCTTTTCTTTCTTATTTTGATCTTACAAGGAGAAACTGTTATCAATTTGAAAACCTGGGCCACTTAGTGTGTCAACTGTAGTTAGCTCAAAAAGGAAACGTATGTTCAATTAGGAAATAATCATTCATCCCCAAAGAATGGTAGGACTGTGAAAATTAGCTAGCAAGAAAATTTACTGAGCCCCATAGAATTACAATTATTCCAATAAGATTCAATTGGGTATGGGTAATGATTCGTTTTTATGTAATAGATACCTCTAAGAAGTGACATTGAAAGCTTCTCTATGGAATTTTAAGAATAACTTAATTGTCACAATGTGCATCCTTTACAAAGATGTTACAGATATGAAATGTTTCTAATTTACCCCCTTTGAACAGGATGAAGGACATTCATAGAAAATGGGAGGCTTTGGATGTCAGAGGTACCTGGATGCAAATTCTGACTTTGTCCCGTCAGAACTATAGTGTTGTAGCAATTTCCTAGAAACTTGGTAACTTTCCTACTAAATTGGGATGATGATTTTTTGGTTTGTTTGTGCTGTTTTGTTTATTTTTTTGGAAGAGTCCTTTCCCTGACCTGAAGTAATTTCCTCACATGCATGTAGTGATCAGTACTCTTGCAGAATACTGAGCGTGCACCATGCATATCTCTGGAGTTCACTCTGTGTACACTTTTCTTCTCTTCAGCACTCTCTAGGATACAGTCTGTAAACACTCCAGACAGTAAACTAGAATATCATAGGGATAATCTTATTTGATTCCCATTTTTCAGGGATCTGTGTTCTCTGTACCTGAATGCCCAGTGTTTTAAAATTGTTAGATCAAATATTGTGTCCCATTTTTGTTTGTCCACGCAGAAAGGCAAATTTGGTCTTCAATTTCCTACAGTTTGATTGTCGTCTGAATCCCTTGCGCAAGGCAGAAGGGGATGTTTTCCTGAAGGTTTTCTATCCCATGCCCCACTTTTCTAGAAAATCCCCCATACCAGTGGGCTTCATTTTTCCCATTTGAAAAGTACATTGACTTTTATAGGGTACTATATTTGAAGGATTATTGTCATCTTCATTCCAACATCTCTATCCGTTTTCTTAATGAAGTCTTTTATACCTGCCACAGTAGATTCTTGATGAGGTTGAACATGGGAGTAAAGGGGTAGAGTTTGTCTGAAAGTTAAATTCTTAAACCCAATCAGCTCACCAGTAACAGAATGGAGGGTTGGAAGTTTTTAAAAACTTTGGTAAAATGAATAAAATATAAATATCTCGGGCTGGGGATGTGACTCAACGGTAGCGCGCTCGCCTGGCATTCGCTTGGTGCTGGGTTTGATCCTCAGCACCACATACAAACAAAGATGTTGTCTGCCGAAAACTAAAAAAAAAAAAAAAAAGATATTAAAAATTCTCTCTCTCTCTCTCTCTTTAAATAAATAAATAAATATAAATTTCTCATCTTAACCATTTATGAGTATTAATGCAATCACATCATTATGCCACAAATTGCCATATTCTTTTAATCTTATGAATCTGAACTCTGTACCCACTAAACAATATTCCATTCATCCCCTATCAGCCATTATTCTACTTTCTGGTACTATATATTTGTAGACTCCAGGCACCTCATATAAGTGGATTTGAATAGTATTTGCCTTTCCTTGTCTGACATTTCACTGAGCATAAAAATTTCAAGGTTCATTCATGTTGTAATATGTGTCAGATTTTCATCTTTTTTATAGACTATATAATATACTGTTGCATGTATACACTTGTTTTTTCATTTAGTCATACCTAGACACTAGTGTTTACATGTTTTAACAATTTTAACTACTAATACTACTATGGACCTGGGTACACCTTTGAGAATCTTCTTTTGCTTGTGTGTGTGTGTTGGGGGGGGAGGTTTCCTAGATATGGAGTTGCTAAATCATATCCCAGTTTTCTTTTATACTTTTTTAATATTTATTTTTTAGTTATAGGTGAACACAATATGTTTATTTTTTATTTTATGTGGTGCTAAGGATCGAACTCAGTGCCTCACGTATGCTCAACAAGCACTGTACCTCTGAGCTACAACCCAGCCCTCTATTGAACTTTTTAAAGAACTGACATACTACTTTTCATAGAGGCTGTATCATTTTATATTACCACCAAAAAACCCCACAAGGGTTCCGAGTTTTCCACATCTTTGCCAATACTTTGTGGGAACCAAATATAGGGGTTCACCCGCACTGGTCAGTAGTCTATCACTGAGCTATGCTTCTAGTCCTTCATTATGGTTTTAATTGACTTTTCTCAAATGATTAGAAATGTTGACCATCTTTTTATGTATGTGTTGGCCATGTGCATATCTTCTTTAGAGAAATGTCATTCTTGTCCTTTGCCCAATTTTAATTCAGTTGTTTGTATCTTGATTGTCGAGTTGTAAAAGTTTATGTATTTTAGATATTAACCTCTTATTAGACACATTTGTGTGTGTGATTTATAAATATTTTCTCCCACTCCATGAATTTTCAATCTGTTAATTCTATTCAATATTTTCAACTAAAAATACAAACTGATTTTGATAAAATGAGAGAAATTAATCTTAACCTGATTAAACCCAGAGTAAGTTACAAAAAGGTGAATCGAAGTATCTAATGCAAAGGATGATAGAATTGGACTGGGAGGTTGCTTTCTCTTCTCACATCTAATTTACTCATCTCATTATTGTCTCATTTCCTTTGATTAAAAGCCATGCACTGCATGAGAGGGGAAAAGTTATCTCTGATTCCATGCCCAAGTGCCTTCATTATTGACATTCTTCAGGAAATAGAGTTTAAAACTGAACCAATCAAGGGATTTATTCACAAACATTAAACTGAAAATAAACTTTTCCACCATTATCCAGACTTTACTAAATGGAGAAATTCAATGGGGAAAATGTTGCCACATAAAAAAGTTTAGTGGGGAAATTGGTCACAAATCTTGAAGGAGCACTTAACTATCAAAGATATGAGGTTTTAGGCCTCCTTTGTACACACACACACACATACACACACAAAAACACACACACACACAACTTTTCTAATAATCCTGTAAAATATTGCAAAGTTTTAATCTTATACAATGGTCTACAAATGTCCCAAACTAACTTTCCAAACTCTAGAGTGTTATTCACGATGGAAGAAAACTTTCTCAAAAATGAAGCCCTTTCCTACAACAGTGTGAGGCAGCAGAGATAAGAGGAAACAGTTGCCTGACATAGTTGAGCTCAATACCTGAGAGAATAACAGGAGGAAGACTGAACCTTAAGTATGTCTCTTGGCTTCATGGGAATAAAACTAAAACGGACTCCTTAAGTTCCTATTTGTTTTTCTCAGATTTATCTTGAAAGACCTCTGTTGCCTTGGGATATTAATATCTGCTACTTATCCAATAAAAACCTTTGGCCAGATTTTTTTAATATATTATTTAAATCTCAACAGTAACCACAAGATGTAATTAACATGCCACTTTAAAATACAAGGATATTAAGTCAATTTTCTAATCATTGTGCTGTGATTTAAACATATTTTACTTGAATACCAAACTCATAATTTTTCTTTATCTCTGAAATATAAAATGAGGGATGGGGGTATATAGTTTGCTGGTAGAGCACTCCCCTCACATGTGCAAGGCTCTGAGTTTGATCCCTGTTACAGAAAAAGACAAGTGAATAGGTACATGAATAAAGGAAGAAATATAAACAGACATTCACCACTTAGAATATAATCTGTGGAAAAGCAAATATGCATAAGGATTAGGATCTGCCTGCCAAATATGAGATGTGTTTTCAGCTCATGCTGACCATGAGATGTTAGGCCACCTGTGATTTTTAATATTCCTTTCAAACTGCCAAGATTAATTTTTTTCTTGGGTTGTGTGACTATTTATATCTCCAATCATAAACACAGTTCAGATCTCCCTGCTAGCTCACTATTTTTTATATCAGGACTTTATTCTCACTTTAATTAAGTGATTAAATAAGCTATATTTTATATTTGTCATATATGAATCACTTTATGGGGTATATCAAAAAGAGAGAGAGAGACATATCTTAGTGGTTTGGAAGTGATAGAATATTCTAATACTCCTCTCCCTATCCTAGATTAGAACAGGTCCATGAATTCATCCCTGGTGATGTGAATGGAGATGTAATTATTAATGTAAACATTAGTATCTGAAGTCAGCAACATAGAATAAAAGGCAGTGAATGATATATGATTTTGTAATTACAAATTTGTTTCAAAAGGCATTAAGAATTGAGAAATTTCAAGATATATTAATAGTATCTGTCAAAATGTAAAAGGACATTTTGAGAAGAATCAAGCTACAACAGAACTATTTTGGATATCTGAGTTAATTCAGTTGGCGATAAGAATGATCAAGTGATTTGGAATAATGTCACGATATTCTGCAGGTAGCACATAAAGAAGTTTAAATTTTAACGTGAAGGCAACAAATAGCAAATAAATGAGATGAGAACTGGATTTCATTTTCTATTTTTAAAAATGTTACCGTAAATTACATGGCTTGAATCTGATGGGCAGGCAGATGGAAGACAAGGAGACTAGTGTAACAATTCATGTGAACAAGAAGATATGAATATATGTTAATGTGGTTGGGTAAACCATGTAAATCATGTTAATTAGTCATTCTACCTCTCTACATTTTCCAGTTGAAAAACATTGCTGGGGAGAGATATTTTAGAAAGGAATATAAAGTGTCCCCTTAGTGTGGTGAAAAGAGGAAGAATGTTAATAGTCATTGATACAGAATCACAATCTCAGTCAATAAAAAAAAAATCAAGACCCTGAGGAAACTTAGATTTTTTTTTTAAGTTCAATACTCTTAAATTGTGTATTATTGAGCAACTATTTGGGGAAGGCAGGCACTATGCTGGGCAGTGATATCTACAGGTGAACAAAATACACTTAACCCTGACCTTCATGCAGTTTCCATTCTTGCGGAGAACTAAGAATAAAGAGTAAATAAACATATTATTTTAAAATGAAAATTCCTGAAAGAAGCAGAACAAAAGTTAAACCAGAGGATGAGAAAAGAAAATTACTTAGACAGAATGATCACCAAACTCTTCAATGAGTAACTGGAAGGGAGAGCTGAAGGACAAGAAGTATACAATCCAAGAAAAACTGTGGGATTCCATGTAGAAGACAGAGTGTGAGCTACAACCCTGATATTGAAAACATCTTGAAAAACACTTTAAAAACCATGAAGAAATAATCCGTATATGCAACACAACCGGCCATTTCAAATTTAGGTTGAGTCTTTATAAGACACACCATGACTGGATATATTTTAGGATAAAAAGAAATAGAAATGATCAAAGCAATGTGATATTAAATTGCACTTTGGGACAAGTTGTGTGAATTGTGAAAGAAGGTACTTGGAAATTTGAGGGAGGATTTTCTTTTATAATTTCTATGACTATAGAGTCATAGAAATAATTAGAGCTATGTAAGTTTGATGAGTGAAGGCATGAAGACACACAAGTAAACAGAGAACAGAAAAATAGAAAAGCTTCAGAAAGTAGAGGTTAAACCAGGATAAATGTAACATAAAATCAAAATAGAGATAGTCATTGTGTTTTCCATGGGGAACTCTACAGAAAATAGTTTAAAATATAGCTGGGCAGGAGGAGGATAGGGACTCAGGCATCACATGCATCATTTTCATTTGGTAATAAGTGATTCATGGTTGAAAAAGCAAATGCTTGGGTAAAATTTTCTCTAGGGGACCAATGGCTATGAATGATGTCAAATAAACACAGCCATTAGGCAAAGCCTAGATATTAAAAAAGACTTATACAAGAGTTAATACTATAAGTAAAATAATTTTTGCCTGTTTCTATTATTCAAGTATAAATTTACACACACCACGCAATATGCATTTAGATGTAAATTTGAATATAGTCTAATATAATTGAATATAATCAATTAATAAAATTAATCTTTTTCAATATTTTTGTCTCAGTTTTTAAGGTAATTTTGTTTATTTTCGCAGGAGAGAAACAATTCCGTAGTGGCAGAGTAAGGAGCTGGAAATATCACTCCTTCTTGAAAGCAAAAAAATAAATAAAATCTTTGTAAAAATTAACTTTGTTGGAACTCTAGAAATTAATTGAAGGAATTTTTTAAAATGAGGGTTTTCTTTAAAGAAACATGACTGATTCCTAGTAAAAACAGCAAGGTTTGTGGTATTCTAATTTGTCTTGTTCCTCTTTTCTTCTCCTTGCTCTACAGGAGCTTGAAAAACTAGCAGTCTAGCAACCATGGAGACTTCAAAAACCAGCAGTCCAGCAGACAAAGAAAGAAGTACATGGATTTGTAGCTCCCATAAAAGCCCCAACCCCCCAAAATTGTCACTAGATGTCTTACAGCTTTTTGGAAAATTCCTATTCATAAGGCTTGCCTCTATTTAACTTGACAGATTGTTCACTGAGAAACTATCTCCCCTAGACATTTGTCAAAAAACTCAGCCAGGATTGTTCATCATTGCAGCTGCCTGAGGCAGACACAGCAGTTGGAACAAACCAGAGGCTGGTCAAATATCTTAAAAGGAGTCTATATGACATCCATAGAAGGCTTTGAAATGCTCTAATATATTTCTCTGGAGATAGAAGAAGACTCATATGTTCAAGTTTATGATAGCCCAGAAAAGACACAGAAGACTTAATTGCTCAATTCTGAATGAACTTAAATTTTTGGACAATGTTAATAGGATGAGGAAGGCAGAGTTATAAATGATGTTGGTGTCAAAGGAATGCACCAACACACAAATTCACACATACACCCTGGGTAAAACTCTGAGACATTATTTTAAAGTATTTTTAAAAATCTTGGTCTAGTTGTTGGCTGAGCACTAAAGTAATCAAGTACAGACTTCAATATCTTCAAACAACAAAGAATATACACTTGACAGAATGAGTCCAAGAAACATGGAACAGAAAATAGACGCAAAAACACCAACAATAGCAAATCTTATGGAGGGAATTATTTTCTAGTATTTTATAACATATTGATTAAAATGTCAATTTCTCTTAAAAAATGATAATATGCCCATACATAAGAAAGAAACAAATCAATAAGCAATCAGTAGATACTGCTTCTGAGGAAACCCAAATGATAGATTTACTAGACAAAGACTTTATATCAGTTGATATATATATATATATATATATATATATATATATATTTCCTCATATTTTTAAACTAAAGTGACAGAAAAGAATGAGAATAATATCTAACCACAAAGAAAATACTAATAAAAGTATACAAATCATATGTAAAAAGGAATTGAAATTGAGGATTTAAAAAGTCATAATCATGGAGTATAATTTAAAAATAACTAGAGGGGCTAAACTAGTTAGCTTTCAGAATATAGCAAATTTGAAGGTAATGTCAGTTGAGATTATCTAGTCAGAGAAAGAGAACAAAATCAGATATTATTAGACATGTTAAACATCATTAGACATCAGCTTTAAGAAAATTTGTGTTCCAGGAAGAAATGAGAAAAAGAGAAAAGAGAAGAAACAATGTATGAAGAAATAATGTCCCCAAGATTCAAGAACTTGATGAAAATCTTTAATCTAGGCATCCCAAAACCTTAATGGACTTTAACGTGGATAAACTGAAGACATTCATATCTAGAACCTGAAATCCAAGTACTGACAACCAAGAACAGAGAGAATCTTGAAAGCTGCATGACAACGTGATTGATCACCTACCAGGAGTAAGATCAATAGCTGACTTTTCATCAGAAACCATGAATACCAACAGTGGAATTATATTCAAAATATCGAAAGTAAAAGGCTATATGTAGGAAAACTATCTTCCAAAATTTAAAAAAAGTGAAGATATTCCCAGTAAAATAAAAATCAAGGGAATTTATTCTTACCAGACTGGCCTTAGAAGAAATACTATACAGTCATTCAAATTGAAATTAAAGAAAACAGCACTAACTAGAATTCATGCACAGATACAAGGTGGTCCAGTAGGTATAAAACACAGTATGAAATGCATGCTGATTTGTAATTCATTCTTTCTTCTATCTGGTTTAAAGGACAATTTTACTTTTATCATACATTTTATTTAAGAATTCATCCAGTGAAATTGGGAAACAACAACAATAACAACAAAACTGAAAGTTTACCTAGATTGGAAACAAAAAAATAAATCTATTTCCTTTTGTATAAAATATGGTCTTATAATTAGAAATTCCTCAGGAATTTACCAAAAGTAGTGTAAAACAGACAAATTCTATGAGATAGAAAAAAAATCTTTGGTTTCCAAGGACTGAGAGGAGGGGAAATAGAAAGCAATTGCTAATTAATGGAGTTTTATTTGAAGAGGATGAAATATTCTGAAATTAGAGAGTGTCGATATTTTCACAACTCTGAAAGTACTGGAAAACATTGATTGAATTGTATACCATGTAAAGGCAAATTTTACAATTCAATCAATCATATCTGAACACAGCTGCTATTTGAAAATAGAAACGGTCAGGATTAGTAAGAATATTTGTGATTCAGACATATATCTAGAACTAAAACTGTATTCTTTTCATTGTTCGCAGGTTACTGTGATGAAGGTGGTGTTCTTGTTAATGTGACATTGTGCTTTGAATGCCGATGACTGGTTCTTGAACAGAATACTCTGAGGTAGGGTTAAAAGGAGAACTTCCTGCTTTCACAAAACTGTCTACTTCCCTAAGCTCCTATGCAAAAGGAATTAAGTAAGAGATCAGAATCTGAATTTGTATCAGGTAATATTCTACATACAGCACTCTCGGCTTCTGAATATATTTTTTAAAGAATGTAGGCTAAATTTTGTTCTCAAAGCTGTTAGTCATTAGTGGTAATTCTCTGACAAAATTAAATTTGACTTTTTTTTCTTTTATGCTTTATAGCAATGTTTTACTTATTTTCTTTTCTATAATTTATCCACTCGACATTTATATACCAAACACACAATGTATGCCAGGAATTGGTTTGGGCACTTGCTAAAAATAAAGTATTTTGCTTCTATTTCCTTTTCATTAAGTATTTTTAGAAGCTAGTTAGTACTTATGATCCCTGCAAGTTTTTCATAATCTTCAATTATGAAACTAGAGTTGTCTTTCTACTGTTAGGAATATTTACATATTTTCAAAGTGTTTTGTCCATCCACGAATACCCTGTGGAAAAATGCAAAAATTTAGAATCATGAGAGATTTCTCTGTTCATTTTAAAAGCTTTTAAATATAAATGAATAAAATTAACATGTGTATGCATATGTGTGTGTGTGTGTGTGTACATACACAAAAGCACACATACATGAATAAAAACCCCAAAATCAATCATAAAACATTTCATCAAATGTGATTCTCAAATCTGGCACCATCCCTTTGCTGGTGAATTATTCAGAAAGGAAACCATACTCTCCCTGGTTTCTTCATTACTCAATCTTGACTCAGCTTCATTTTCATTTAAGGTTCATTGGGATTAATGATGCACTCCATTTAGCACAACAAAAGAATTCTAACTCTTTGTAAATTTAGAGTTGGTTCTCTTGTGAATTTGCACTCCTCTGGTAACTAAGCAGCCTGGAAATATGCTAGTTTTGTTTGAGGACATAAAAGCCAGAAGGAAAGGTCATAGTAGGACCATTTTAGTGAATTACTAAATAAATACATTTTCTAGATAGTTTAATCTCATCATTAAACTTCAGAGTGCTTTAAGAAAACTCTTTAAATATTTGTGTCAATTCTCAATTATCTATGTTAATGGAGAGGTGCAGCAGTGTGTATAATGCAAAATGGATAAAAATACATACATATTTGACTTTGAGGACATCTATGTCATATGCTTTTGGAATAAGTAAAATTTAAATCAAGCACTTGCTGTTGCATAATCCACAGTTCTGCTAAACTCTCCCTCTATTCTCCCCTGAATCCTAATGCTGAACATGATTTTTTTTTTCAGATTTAAATAAAGGTGCTAGCACAAATAAAGAACTATGTGTTTTTGAGTTTTTATCTAAAGAGCTTATGCTTTGTCCTTGAGTAGAACGTGAGTAATATTGTGCTTTAAGAGGCCTTGCATTGTGTTTTCTGGTCAAAATAAAAGGAGTAAAGACATTCAGAAAATCAGGATAGATAGAAGTTGAAGTATTTAATATTATATTAAGGAACTATTGAGGGCCACTTAGCCTAATTGATGGTAATGAATGATTAAATAAAAAAAAAAAAAACTGGTTCAGATTCTCACTATGTGTAAGTGAATGTGCTAGAGCTGTAGAAATTCTAAGATGAATTTGATGTGTCATAGGAAGCATCCATATTTAAAAAGCAATCATGAGTAGATTACAAAAAGGCAGGTGTGTTAGGCATGTGTTCATTGCTGTGATCAATATATCTGAAAAGGAGGAAAAGTTTATTTATTTTATTTTATTTTAATTTCTCAATATGTCTAATTATCTATTCATTTAAAAAAATTGTTCCAATTGGTTATACATGACAGCAGAATTCATTTTGACTCATTGTACACAAATAGAAAAGTTTATTTTGAGCTCATAGTTTTAGAGGTTCCATTCATGCTGGGCCTGCTTCATTGCTCTGGGCCTGAGAGGAAGCAGAATCATGACATGGCGGGAGGAAAACCGCTCAATTCATGACAGCCAGGAAACAAAGAGAGCAAGTGAGGTACTAGAGACAAATTGTAAACCCCGAAGATAAGCACTCAGTGACCCACTTCTTCCAGCCACTTCCTACCTTCCTATCTATATTCATCACTTAGTACAGTAGTCCTTTCAAATTATTAATCCATCAAATGGATAAATCAACTGATCAGGTTACAATTCTTATAATCTAATTATTTCACCTCTGACATGCCTACATTGTCTCCCATATGAATTACAGGAGATCCCTCATATTGAAACCATATCAGCAGGGTCCAGAGTTATGGAAATAAATGGAAAGAGTACTTACATAGTATAAAAAGGAAAGGTCAGAGATCATTTATGATTAAGTAATACTTCACTTGTGACCATAAAAATCTGACAAAATTAAAACAAAACATAGGACCAGCAAGGTGTGGTAGAGCATGCCTGTAATCTGCATAGCTCAGGAACCTTAGGCCAGAAGATCACAGGTTCAAAGCAGCCTCAGCAATTTAGCCAGGCTGAAAGGAATCTAGTGAGATCCTGTCTCAAATAAAAGTAAGTAAGTAAGTAAATAAATAAATAAATAAACAAATAAACGAATTTTTAAAAAAATTAAAAATGGGCTGGGGATGTGGCTTACTGGTTAAACCCACTGGGTTCCATCTATGAGACAAAACAAACAAAGAAAGCATAAGACCATATAGGAAGGTTTATAAACCCAGAGCCAAGAAAGGAATCAGTGATTTTAAGGCTCCTGTAAATTGATGTTATTTGTTTGTCTTTTACTGATACTTATAAGATTCTTATAACCCAATCAGTGAATTAATCCACTGATGGGATTGAGTGAGTGGTGATTGAAGGCTGGCAGGTTGTGGCTGCAGGAGGTGGGTCATTTTGGAGGTGTGCTTTGGGGGTACATATTTTGTATGTGGTAAGTGGAGTCTTCCTGTCTGTTCCCTGGTCATCATGTGAGTTGCTTCTCTCTGCCACATTTTTCCACCATGATGTCTTGCTTCTCCTGGAGCCCTGAGAAATGAAATGGAGTAGGGCTCCTATGGACTGAAACTAAAACCTCTGAAATCTTGAGCTCCTAAGTAAACTTTTTCTTCCCTTCCTCAAATTGTTCTTGTTAGGTTTTTAGTCACAGCAGTCAAAAGGCTGACTAAAACAGCTACCTAACCTGAATTAGCATTTATGTAGTTTTTATTAAAGAGAACTTCTGAAACTAGATAAACATCTGTGGCCACAAGCCCTGGCTATTAGTAGGCAAATGAAAGTTGAATACAAGTTTGAAGTGAGAATCAATGTGACTTAGTATGGTGTCTCCATTGTAGTAATTCCAATTTTTAAGATTACCAAAGACTAGCATATTTAACTTTTCTTTAGAGTATGAATTACTGTAGTCTTTGTTGATAGCTTAAAGATGAACAGACATCACCAACAATAATCACAATTTTAAAGATAAATAAATATGGTTCCATTTGCTTGAAGATAACATCGGGATTCAAAAATAGACTTTTCTCTTTGTAAAGAACCTTATTTATTATGCAAAATTCTTTAGAATCCTGTGAATTAAGGAGCAAAGAAAGATTATTCAAAATGATCACTGGGTTCTAAAATGGTGGCAATTAAACAATAGTGAATATTCCACAAAAGAAACAGGAAGCTTGAATCTAGCTATTTTAGGATCTTCTTTGTTTTATCTTGTGAAAAACTGAAATGAAAAAAGATCAAATATTATTGGCATGGATGCCAGCAAAGGATCATTGAGCAGTCTTTTCTTCCTCAAAACTCTTTTAATGTATTTTTTCTTGTTTTTCTTTTTTTTCAAGATACATGAAGAAATAAATAGAAAATGGGAAATGGACCCTAGGAGTAGAGGAAGACTGTGGAATATAATGGCTAATAGCATAGATTTCAGTGCTAAGTCCAACTGTGTAACCTTCAACAGTTCACCTGATCCAGTTTATCAGGAATTAAAATAGGGTAAATAACAGTGGCTGTCTGAAAGAACTGTTGAGAGAACTGAGAGGATTTTTGTGAAATTTATACTCTTAGCAAGTAACAAGTATCCCATGAAAGCTATTTGCAGAACAGTTTCATTATTAACAATCAATGAAATGCAAGTTAAAATACTGGAAAAATAACATTTTGGGCCATTATTTAATTTAATTTAATTTTATATTGTTAAATAAGTAATAAAAATGATTTGGGTCCATATTAACCTGATCATAAATTGGTGTGATATTTTCAAAGAACAATTTTATAATAACTAATAAAAATAAATTTAAATCTTTTTACCTTAAATACAGTACTTTAAAACAAATAATTTAAATACAAAGAGTAAATAACAAGAGTTGATAGTGGTATTCATTTGTACTAATTTTTAAAGAAAAATTAGACATAATTTAATAAGATACTCATTAAATGTGTGTTAAATCAAAATTGCTCATATGCAACATCAAAATATTTTGCTATTTTGGCATTTCTAATAATACAATGACTACACATATTTATTTATATGAAGTTTATATAATATGAAAGTCACATTTATATAGCTTTGTAAATTTTTAGTAGTCATTTAGACAAACCATTTAGGCAGAGGCAAAGGAGCATAGAGATGGTATGGATGCATATACATTTTAGACTTACAAAACAAGACATTGCTCATTTAAAATATAATTGCAATTGTTGAGTGAAGGTCATGAAGTTTAATGATGTGTCATAAAGATATAACAACATGATAGGGAGTGGTATCTTAGAAAAGGCTTATATTGTACTAATATAGCACATATACCACTTTGTATAATTTTCCATGGTGTCTGGTGAAGAATGTGGATGCAAGTTTTTCCACAAAATATACATTCACTAAATAGAAAATTGGTCTGAAGATATATCTTTACTCTAAAACACTATAAATATTAATTTTATGATTCTATATGTTAATAACATCTAAGGATACACAAAATTGAATTCTTTTCTGGATGTTATGATTTAGAGATTAGATGTCTCCCCAAAGTTCATATGGGAAACAACGCAAGAAAGCTCAGTGGTGAATCGATTGGATTGTGAGTGCCTTAATCTAATGGGTGCATTAATCCACTGATAGGGATTAACTTGGTGGTAGCTATAGGAAGGAAGTGTGTAGCTGCACCTGGAGACATAACTTGGGGGTACAAATTTTGTGAGTTGAGCTTAGTCTCTCTCTCTCTCTCTGCTTTCTGGTACTCTGTCCTGAACTGATTTTCTCCACCACACTCATTCACCATAATGTCTTGTCTAACCTCTGGCTCTGAGGAATGGTGATGACCATCTATGGAATGAGACTTCTGATGCCATGAGCACTGAATAAACTTTTCCTCCTTTATAATTGTTGTTGTCAGGTCCCTGGTCACAATAAGACAGGACGTGTAGAACTTAAAGTTTTCTACTTTATATTATATGCTGTTTAATGAAACATACGCAGTTTAGTACTGGAAAGAGTTACTATGACAACACATGGATAATAATCTGCAACTGCTTAGTAGATAGGTAATTTGCATTTTTATAAAATAACTTTCTTGTTAAACCAAAAAAACAGTTATCTTAAGAGAAAGATACTTCAGATGAATTCATTTTCATTTTTTTCCTAATTATCTTCATTTCAGCTCATTTTTCACATTTTATTTTAGCACAATCTTAAAAACTTGATAACAGATGTTCAAAAAGTCACATTTTTTAAAAACCACAATAAAGATATATGGAATTGTTCATAACACCCTCTGGCTCATAGTGGGTCATCAAAGAGTTATTGAAATGTGAATCTGCTTATTCACATCTGACATACCTATGTATTGTACAAACATTGTGTTTTTAGAGTAAGGTATGTGAACAATATGGCAGTTAGTCCCAAAGTTCCAAGATTCAGTGTCATGTCTTAATTACTTTAAAATCTAAGTGTGTGTCAAAAACATGTCTAAATTTAGACAACTTGAAATGTTTAAATTCAAGTTGAAGAATCTAGAAAGGACAGTAAAATATAACTCTGTATCCACTGACCTCTGTTAGTTTGATCATATTTTAAATAGAGTTTTGATATCTACTTTGTGTTTTCATCTGTTTAATTTATCCTCATAGAAATATTAGGCTATAACAACAATACAGAAAAGTATGCAGAGAAATGTTTGTTTGTATAAGTCAGAAACTACTGATAAATTAGAGAACTTGAAGAACTGATATAATAATGATTGTGGCAGAATTGAATGTTATCTTTCTTTAAAAACAAACCCAATTTATCACTATACTAAAATAGGCACTCTATGGTTCTTCCAAGACTTAGAAGAAACTGCTTAGTATAGGAAGCGATCTGTGTTTTTGAGGTTCAAATATGAAAAAAAAATGGCAGCTAAGATGTTTAAAAATCTGGGCTGACAGTTCCTTTCCTTTGTATTTTAATTTTGACCCTCAAGGAAACTTGTTGAGGGCCACAGCCCAGTCAGGATGATGCATGGCATTTTTGCCAGAAGTAGTGGTTGAGAGGTGACGCCAGCGAGCCATTAAGATGATGACTTTTGAGTTCTCTCGGAGTTCCCTTTGAGTTCCAGTTGAGCTCTTGCGGGGATTCCTGAAGAGTTCGCATTGGTTGGGGAAGTGCCGGAGGAGGGGATTTCCGGTTGGTGGTTCCCGGAGGAGCCACGTGGTGTTCGGGAGAGTTCCCAGGGAGCATGTGTGGAGTGTGCTGGTGGAGTTGAGAAATAAAGTTTGTTCCTGCTTCAGTGGCTCGTGATTTGTGCCCAGCCAGACTGCAGCAGAAACTCAGTAACCCAAAGTGCCATCTTACCTATCATGATCTTAGCATGTTAGTAGTTGGGAGTAGGTTACAAGTTATGTAGTTCTGTTGAATATCAAAAGCTGTGTGTGTTCTATGACATACAAAGTTACCCAAAACCTCAATATACACTTGTCATGGAGCACAAATTTCCCTCCTCAGCCCTTGTCTTTTAAATGGAATTGGAAGAGCCCTCAGGTAAATGTATGCTTCCTAATTAAAATCCAGTTCTGATGCTTAGTTTATGTCTAAATAATGCAGACAGAGACACTGTTCTGGGTTAAAAACAGGATCAATAATTAGTTTTAGCATCCAAATTATTTCATCTCTTCTTGAGTCCTTTGGCTTAATATTTTCCAACTCAATAGTAAAATATATCCACGTAAATAATAAAGAATAAAGGTGCATGAAAAAGACTCATGTCCATGTAAATGCATGGAATGCATCAAAACAATATTAACCATCCATAGCTTTTTGTTCTATCTTTCCACAGAGCATTCTCTCCCTTCAGGAGAACAATTGATATATAATGCTACCATTTTTCTTTGAAAAAGAATCAGCAAGAGGAGACTTCACATACTACCATTTTAAGATTAGATTAAACTCCCAATTTAATAAGGCAAGGATAAAGAAATTTAGTACAGTGAGATGGCCATACAGGAAAAGAACCTGATCAATACTGATTGGCTTTTATGTTTCTGTTATAGCCAGCATTCAAGTACTTATTTTTTTCTTGTGGTGCTTTGGAGGACTCATTGAGAAACCCCATTAGGGTTTATGTACATTGTTTTCTAAAATCAAGTGATACATAGGCTGGCCTACTTTAAAATTTACTGAGCCTTGGTTTCCAGCAACCAACTGCCCCTTACAAACCTTCATTAAGAAAGCATAAGCCAAGCTCCTATTTGCATAAATCACTGGGAACACACACCTTCTGGTCAGGATGAAAGTGTGATGTCCAGGGTCCTAGAGACAAATACTAATGTCTCACAAATATCCTCTCATTACACCGCTTGTTGTATCAGGCAGAGTGTACATTTTTTTTTTAATTTAAACCCTCTTCTTTTAGTCACATCGATTTCTATATATTTTCCACCACAGATTTCTTATTTTGTTTTGGGTGGGTGGAGAGATTAGAGGAAACTCTCCAAGCTAATAACACATGACTTGGAAAAGTCCCTATTTCATTTATTTCCCTTGAGGGTCTTGTATTTAATTTTATATGTAGACTGGGAAGGGAGTAAGTTAATATGTCTCTTACTTCATGCATTGCTTATGAAGTCTTTATTGTCCTCAGCTATGAATCCCTAGCTGTATTTCTCAAACATTGAACATAACATTTAAATCCTGTTATAAACACAATCCCAATTTTTGTGTGGTTGTTTAGTCTATTTTTGAGTCTTGCTATCAGTCTGCAATTCCATAACCATCAACAAGTAGGCTTTACCTAGTGTTCTTATAACCCACTCCACTGGCTTCTTCCTCCTCTGATCATTTCTGATTATTAGGAAATGTTGTAGGATATGCAAAACTCATCTATCTCATCTATTACATCTTCCTTATCTGCCACCTTGCAAAATGTAGGACAACGTCATGTATTTCTTTTACTCTTAATTAATATTTTCCAGACTAACAGCAATTGGAATGATCCCATTGTCACAGCTTCTGGAGTTGAGGGGCAAGAAAAAAGAAAGTTTTCAACCTAGTACAATTAATTTCAAACTTAAGACAATCTCTGAAAGCCATAAAATTTCTATAATTTTTAAAAAGACAGTTTCTTCTATTGTAGCCCTGTAGCACAATGCCAAATCTCAGATCTAGGACCTAGTTATAAAATTAAAATGAATACAAAAGACAATAGGTACTTAGTCTTTAAAAAAAAATTATTAGGAAAAAACTAGGGCCCTGAAAAGGAAACTGTTTCTGAGACTTGTAGTAAAAATAATGCATTTCAAAATTTTCTTGACTATTGATGCAATTTCTTTTCTAGGAAAGAGCAGAACAATCTCCCCAGCTTAAGGGACAGGTAATGACTTCACCCAAAGCAGGTGTCTCACCTGGTATGTCTTATCCACCTCAAGATCCAGCTCCTACTTGGCTCTAAGCTAATCACCAGAGTGAGATCTCAGTATCAGTCCTCAGTGTTGTTTGGAAAAGTACAGTTTTTGATCTGGGAAGATCCAGTCTTCATTTCAAAGGAATCACAGGAACTGGAGAGTAATATCTGCTGGCACTAATAAAGGAAACAGACTAGGAATGGATTTTGTACATGTTAGACTAGAAACTGTTGAACATAAAGGTAGAAATGTAAGAATCAATTGACAAATGACAATAACTTGTGGCATGTGATTTAATTATAATAACTCTTGGCCTTCTTCACTTTGATTCTTGAATATTGGATATAGTAAACACTTATCATATATTAGGTAGAAATATCACAACATATTTGCATCTTTTTGAAGACAGTTTCAGGAGGGTCAGAGAGGTAGAGATGTTATTATGGATTTAGTCTGTAGGACTTGAAACACACTGTTTGGTTTTTCTCTAGGAAAACTTGGACCACAATCATTTCCACAGATTATTAAAGAGTATAGTGGTGAAGGGCCACTGACAACTTTGTGAAGCCACTTGATGTCTGAGTGGGTTGGAGATAGTGGGAGTGGCTGCTGTAGAATTATATAAGGTATACCACAGTGAAGAAAGCTAGGTGACATTACTTGAGTGCAAGGTGGACATGCTGACATCAAGGATGAGTGAGCATGATAGCTAATAGATCATTATTAGTAGGGCAAGATAAGTATTAGTCTATCAGATAGTTATTCAGTTTATATCATCATCATCATCATCATCATCATCATCATCATCAAATTGACACTAACAAGCTGAGACTATCACCTGCTGCTGTCCATCACATTTTTTCCAGACAATTAAATTCAATAATCCTGCCCCTAATATTTAGATAGTTTTTCTTTTGATTAAGAAAAAGGATCCTGTAATTCCACCTCAAATACACATGATAAATAATTCTTTGAATATTTTATAAAGTAATCAATAAAATACACAATGAGAAATAGTGTGTACTGATTTTTAATATATATTTTAAATAAAGAGTTCTAAGGTGACACTAATAGAAACCTGAAGGGGCAGTATAGTATTTGAGTTAAAATAGTAGCCTGTAGAGAAAAGTCAGTATAATAGACTAGCCTAAAGCTATTTGACTGTGTTCTTGAACCCATTCTATGAATATTTCCCCAGTTCACAAATATAAAGGATTAGTTTTCTGATGTGGGAAGTAAGGATAATTATGTTAGAAGGGGTCAAATAGATGTCTTCATCTCTTCACCTCACTCAAACAAATACAGTAAATGAAAATAAATGCCTTATTACATGAAAAATGGCAATTATTAACTCCACCCACAAAAATTTGAAGGGTAAATATGTGGAAGACACCATCAAATCAATATAACTCTATTACATTTAGAAAAAACAGGTGCATAATGGCAAATGACAAAAAAATATGGAATGTCTAACCAAATTAAAGCTCTACATCAAATATGATCAGCTATGTAACTGATTAAACTTTTGGCTCTTCATATACACTTCTTAGTTTGACAAATGCATTTTCCTGATTCTTGTAGAATGGAGGACCAAAAGCAGTAAAACTTCATTTGGAAAAAAGAGCAACACTCATTTACTCTCTTCCTGCAAGGTTCTGTTAACTTGTCTGTCTTTTTCAGAGAGTCTTAGAGAAACTTATCATCTTAAATTTCACCATAATATCACAATAATCCATGATATCAATGGTATTAGAAAACTGAATAACATCAGAGTCAGAAAGTAAAATATAAATGGCTATTGAAGATTTATGGATGACCCACATTGGTGACTATGTTAAGAGTTTAATAGATGAAGTATAGCAGATGAAGTATGACTTTAAGAAGAAATTGCTACACTTCACCCCACCCCAACAAAGAATGTGTAATAATGTATAATGGAGTTATTTTGAGCTTGTAAGCAGCACAAATATCATTTGAGAATGCTTCTCTCATTTAATGACCATGTAAAGCTACATATTAAACTGAATGGAAAGGAGGAGAGAGTTCTACAGCAGGTCAAGGCTACAAATTTATCTTTAGCCTATCTGAAAATGCTAGAAGTATCTGGAATAAGCAACACAATCCTGTAAAGTCTCTGATCAACACAGACAGATGAGTTATAAGGTTCTAAAGTAGTACTATTTTCTATTTGCAAAGAGATCTTGTTGTATTTCTGGGATCCAGTAGACACAAGTTGTTAGTCATAGAAACCAGTGGAGATTTTCACCATGTCTATGACTGTGTGAACATAGAAAACAATCTACGTTTGCTTCAAAAAGATGTATTTAGGATTAACCTCCGGTTGATCAAAAGGAAAGAATAAATACTTTGAAATGACTACAGATGTCTGTGTCATCTCTCTATATTATACTGAATGTGTGATTCATTCATCCAAAAGTCTATATGATTTGATATATAATATGTGCTGGTTCCTGGGCAGTGCAAAATGGATTGACCAATTTGATCAGGAGTCTGAATTAAAAAATAAAATAAAATAAAATAAACAAACAACCTTGGAATAACAGGAACAAGCAAGAGGAATGAGATGGGCATAAATAAACGGGCCTAAGAAGGTGGGCCACTGGAGGATATTCTCAAGGATCAGGTGGGCAGTGTGATTCATACTACATATGTCATCCATCCTCTCTCCTCTCACAATTCAGTGGTCATAAAAAAGATACATGAAAAAATTTGCCATGGTACACAATGACAAGAAAGAATACTATTTCCATGTAATTTCATAGGAAAGGTTCAGAAAAAAGTGTGCACCTTAGTCAGTTTTTCATTGAGATTTAGGTGGGCATGCAGGTTCCCATGCAGCTCTTTAGAGAAGAAGGCAGCTGTGAATTGTCATCAGGTACAAAAGAGATCTGGTTAGAGCAAGATCCAGAGATAAAAAAATAAGTTTATGTCAAAGTATTATCATGGCTTTTCATTTCGATACCTAGCACAATCAAAAAGAAATTTAAAAATCAGAAAAATTATACAGGTCAAAGAAAACCCCATAAACATGAAAGACAATAAACTTTCAAGCTTCTCTGCTACAAAGGAGAATTTTCTTTTCTTTTTTATATTTATTTTTTAGTTGTAGTTGGGCACAATACCTTCATTTATTTATTTTTATGTGGTGCTGAGGATTGAACCAGGGCCTCGCACATGCTAGGCTAGTGCTCCACCACTGAGCCATAACCCCAACCCCACAGGAGAATTTTCAATCACCCTTTTGTTGTTCCTGTTGCTTTGTCTGTCTGTTTTGATTGAGACATATTTTTAAGACAAATTTTCATCCTTATCTAATGTCTTTGTTAAAATTTTATTTTAAAATTCCTAAAGAGTTATGAAAATTCATTTTACATTGAAATTTTATATTAAACAGAATTAAATAAAAACAGTATGAACTTAGAGTTGATTCATGGAAATCATAGTTATTAGTAAAAATATATTTATTTACTTACAATGAACTATTTGTCTACTCTTGTCATATGATAAATCTCTTTTATCCAGAATATATCTTGGAGGTTTGTCTTGCTCATTGAAGACTACAGAATCCATTCCTCTTATTCCCATTATATATATGTTGAACTCTGAATTGCACATCATTTTTAGGGACTTCCAACTTCTTGCTAAAATCATTTAACATAAACACAGTAGTCAAAATATATTCTTTGACTACTTCACATAACAAATTTCAAACACATACAAACTTTCTGACTCTCACATGAAAATCTACACATTTGCAACAGCCAGAGGTAGATGAGCAATGGAAGTAGAAGATGTACTTAATGGAGGAAAAATAGTATCATAATTTAGAAAGTGTATTTTGCATATTTTATTTTATGCACATTAAAATATTGTAATATTTTCATATATAACATCTATGTGTAATTATATGCATAAGGAAATATACAGAAGGAAAGAGTAGTTACAGAAACTTGAAGATTTCTACTTTTTCCATTGCATGTTAAATTAAATCTACACTGTCAAATAGTACTAAGGGTAAATGCCTCTGAAAGAGGAAATCTGGATATAAAGTGCCAAAAATTTACAAGAAAAATTATTATATTTGTCAAATCATTCTTACAATAAATTTTAAATATTATAGTAATTGTCAACTTTCTTCGTCATAATGTTTGGGATGGTTTATGTTGATTTTAACAACAATGAATATCATCGGTATTATGTCATACTTCAAAGTTTTTCATATTCTCAAAAGTTCACTTATGTCAGTGGGAGACTGACTTATCTATGAAGGAGGCTATGAAGTGTAGAGATAAAAGAGAAAGAGCATACTGTTTTATAATCAGAACAAAGACAAAAGGTGCTCTGGAAACTCAAAACCAACAGAGAACATTACATTAACTAATAAGGGCAGTTCTGACAAATGTACCAAGTTAGTGAAACCTGTTTCTTTTGGGATTTTGTTTATTTTTGTTGTTTGTTTGTTTTTACTTTAGTTCTGGAGATTCATTCCAGGAGTACTTTACCACTGAGATACATCCCCAGTCCTTTGTCCTTTTTTAAAATGTTTGGGATTGGGTCTTGCTAACTTGCTGAAGATGGCTTCAAACTTGTGTTCCTCCTGCCTCGGCCTCCTGAATTACTAGGATACAAATGAGTGTCACTGTGCCTGTCAGCTAAGCCTACTTCTTATTCCATCATATTTCCCTATTACTAGCTGAGTTTTCCTATACAGACATCAAATCTCTGGCATCTAATTCACTCTAGTATCCCATAAACATCTGCGATGCCCTCAAGGGTATCCTGTCTATATTTGACACTACGGTATGTCACAAGTCAAAATGACCTCTGATGAGTTTCATTCTTACCCTTCATACTTATGGTGGGCAATGTTATCCCTTACTGAGCCAAGTGTGAATTACATGAACTCTAAGGTGGATATCCTGGCTCTATCTCAGGTAGGAATCAATTGCACCACATCAGTACATACAAAAATATAGAGGCTCCAGTAGTTCTCAACTCCTACTGAATTATCTTTTCTTCAACAAACTTCACCCTGAGTCCATGATTCTTGGTAATTTATGTATATAAAACCAGAAATGGGAAATTTGGAACAACTACTGCTGAGTCTCATGGAGTTTCTCATACTTCGAATTATGAGCTTCATAGACCTTATATCCAATGTTCTGCACATAAGCCGTGTAGCATTCCCAGATTGGCTCTTTAGGAAGGGCCACTAATTATACTCCTATTGATTTGAGATTATTTACGTATGCCTTTCATATACTCATTACAGACCACTTTCCCTTTGAAAAGAGAAATTAGTGATAAAACAATACTAGTAAGTTTCAGCTTCTCAAAGGAAACCATTCATATAAGTTGAAGGTATTCTTATGAACATTATATGTACAATATAAATGCCTACAGTTAAGCAGTGAAATCCTGTAAAATCCCTGCTTTTAGCTTAGATTGAGCAACAAAACAAACAATCAATAATTATATGCAAATGAGTCTTTTATTCAATACAACCAACCTGCATAACATTTGCAGTGCAAATCAGTAAGTACTATAGAATTAAAAACCCTTAGGGTAGCTAGTGTCCAGAACATTTCTTGTATGCATGATGTCTCAAGAAAGCATATTTAGCCTGGTTACACCAACAATTGCTTTTTTTGTATCAACTGTCAAAAGAAAGAAAAAATACAACCAATTGCAGTTCACTTAATTTCACTTAATTTTAATCACAGTATACTTGCATGGACAGGTTTCTTTTAAATGCTGATTTATTCTCTAAATGGAGAGGCATGGCTGTTATTTAAGATCTAATGTTCCCCGCTGGTCACATTTGGGAGGCTTTCCAACAGCAGGGCACGATTGTTATTTAAGAACTAACGTGCCTCACCGGTCACATTTGGGAGCTGTTTCTGGCTGTATTGATGCTCTCACCTAACTGGCAAATTATATTCCAGCACTAGAAGACTTGCATAAATTCTTTGATCTCTCTGTGGACCCTTCCAGATTAACCTACACTCTGTTGTTCACTCCTGTTTTAATTAAAATGCTGAAAGAATATACATGTATATATACATATAATTTATGTACATATGTATATTTGTGTGTGTGTGTGTGTGTGTTCAGCAAGCACTTTATAGCAGCTTAGGCATAACTGAAAAATTAATAAAATCTTGAACAGAAAAATCAAGAAAGTCATGGGCATAGATTAACTGACTAAAGTGGTACTTGAGCTCTAATTTTGCCTATTAATGAAAAAAACAAAAACAAAAAAAAAACCGAGCACAGTTTCCATGGTGCTCTTGAATGGATGATGTTCATATGAACAAGAACATAGTACCAATATATATCATACGTTATCTGTTTTGATAAATTCTCCCGTTTCCAATAAAGGATCCAGGGATATAATTATTTTTACTACTCTTCTAGGACTATTAAATTATGCTCTGGACTCCAGTATAGCATTAAAACAAAAACATAAAAAAATAATTTTGCTCTTCTGTTTGGTTTTTAAAAAATTGAATTACAATTTTCTATAATAAAATTCATAGATTTTTAAGTGTTGCAACTTGATGGTCTTCCTCAATTCTGTAAACCCGTATAACTACCATCCAATAAAAGATGCCTCTACAATTTTTGTCACCTAAAAAGTTCCCTTGGTGTACCTTTTTCATCATTGACTCACTTTTAATCCAAGAGACAACCACTTCATTATTTCTACCACATGGATTAATTGCTGCTGTTTTTAGGATTGGAATGGAGTTGGATAGGATAATTTTTTTTTACTTCTTTCACCCAATATAATATTTCTGAGCTTAATCCATGTTGCTGCACTAAAGCAGTATTTTATTCTCTGATATTATTATTATTTGAATTTGCCTACATATGTGTTTATTTAATCTCCTCCAGATAGCTTTATTCCTTTTTGTTTTGTACTGTTATAGATAAATAAGGCTTATATAAACATTCTTTTCGGAATGTGTTCCATTTCTCCTGATAAATTATTTAAAACAGAACTTCTGATTATTTGCCAGATGTATGCTTGCCTTTTAAATAAATGCCAAATTTTTTTCTAAGGTAACTTTATTATTTTATGTATCCACTAGCAATATCTAAGTATTCAGTTGCTTCAATCCTGGCCAACATTTTTAATTTTAAATATTCTAGAGTATGTTAATAAGTATCCATCCTATTTTTATTTTTATTTCACTAATGAACAATGGTATTAAACATATCTGCATGTGCTTATTGACTATTTCTGTATCTCCTTTTATGAATGTGTGATGAGCTTTTTAACCCTTTGGAAAATAAACTTAAAAGGAGAACTTATGTTCAACATAACATTTTCAATCAAATATGAATACACATTTTAAGAGAATGGAGAAATTGAGAATTTGAAATTATTAATGTTTGAAACAGACATAGATTATGTGGAGAAACACCACATAAAAAGTTGATTTATATAAACTCTTTAGAATCCCAAGATGGAATAATCCTGAATTTTATTTAGTAAAAAGCTAGAATTATTAGCTTGAAGTGTTTTTGTTCAGTTACCTTGTATTTCATCTTTTGGAATATGAATATGTGTCAAAAATTCAATATGAACATTTTCTTCATTATTTTAATAATGTATTTTCAGGGTAGATTGCAAAGCAAGGTAAAAATAAAGATCAATCTGGTCACTTGCACTGTACATAATTGATGAGTGCAAATGAATCAGAAGATGATCTTAGGAGAATAATTAGCCAGTCATGGTAAAACTGCTTTTCTGAAATGCGAGAGGCTAAGTGTGGGTTCCTTGAATCTAGATAAAAGATGATTCTAAAATTTAAGTATTAAAGTTTTTGTTTAGTTTTTTAATAGAGTATAATTTATACTCTGGCATTTGTACTTTGAGCTCAATGAAGATAATGAATTCAAGGACAACTGCATTGGGAAGCTCTGGGTCAAGTTGTTTGATACAAAATCTGTGCTGGTGAGTGCAAGCTTTGCATAGACAGTGGCCATGGGCATATGCAGAAGTGTGGGAGGCCATCTGCTACTTCTACTTCAACCACATGCTGCTTTTAGGTGTCATGGCAAGGTTCTTTCATTGGTATCTGTTTTCTATCCATAAGGTACACTATTGCTTCATTATTGCTAAGTATTTGTTATAAAATTTTCCAGAATACCATCATGAGATAAGAGTGTTTTACAATACAAAAGTATATACTGGGACATATGCTAAAGATCAGACAGGGCCAAACCTTCTCAATTCTAAGAGCAGCAGATGGGAACACACACCCTGTAGTCTAAAGCAGCTGTGTATGATTGCAAGGTTACATTTACAGATGATTCTAACACATTTCCAAAGTGGACTGCTAGCTTCACTTAATCTTACAGAATAAGATTTTTAGACTAGTTTTTGCAGTTTTCAGGAGGAGAAAAAAAAAAAAACTATACAACTATTTTGATCAGATGGCTTCTCCTCCAGAATTCAAAGATACTCAATAAAATTCCAAAGTATCCAACTATTTTCAACAAGTTGGCTGTCAATTCATTCTAGAGCCCCAAACATCCTTTAGTCCTCTGCTCTTTGTGGAAAACTGTCAATGATCGTAATAAACAAGCTAACTTTACCTCTGAGGTGAAGATAGGAGTGGTGCATCTACATTTTTTTTTTCCTTCAAGTTTTGTTAAAGGGAAAAGAGAAGGTCTGGCTCCTCTAGCAGCCATACAGCTATTGAGAAAGTAGCTAGATAGTAGAGAACTGCTCCCTGGGCCCATCCCCAGTTCTCTCCAGATGAGCTGGAGGAGAGCCAGTGATAACAGGAAATCTCTGAGAGAGTGAGTGAGGACTTTCACACAGGTCTACAAATATTTCCTGTTGACAAACTGTCAAAGCACATTATGTATGCCCCTGTAGGACGGTACCAGTGCATCTGTCCAGTTTTGATTAGATCTATGTGCCAGGTCATAATGGAAGCTACCATGACAGAAAGACTTCCAGGCATGATGGAATTTTGTGGGGGAAAAATGTCCCAGATCATCCTTAAGAAGCATAACAATCTCTCAAGTCACTATAGGAAAACCATTGTAGGCACAGAACATCATTCTTTTCCACAGGGCTTTGGGACTACAGCCAGTCAACACAGAACCCATGATCCATTCCCTGCAGTCGTGGTCTCTTGGCTTTCAGAGAAAACCTAAGAAGATGGGGTGTATGAGGTCAAGTACCCAAGCCACCCCCATCACACAGTGAACACTGACCACCAGTCACCTGACAGTCCTGCATTCCTGCAGTCATCATTGGCATTCCTGGCCACATTGGTTGAGCTCCTAGGCCACTAGCAGATGGGAAGATCAGTCAGGACCTGATTAGTTTTAAACACTTTTTAAATTTTTGTTTTCTTTCCTTTTTTTTGTTATTAGAATTAAGAATTCCACTGTGTATTCAGAATCTGAATCATTAGTCAGAAATGCAATGCAAAAATCTTATCACATTTCTAGGCTAGTCTACATATTCACTAAGGTGACATCAGCAGACACTTTAAGTTTGATGTTTTCAAGTTTATCAGGTTTTCACTTTGTGAGACTTTTTGTGAGGCTAAGAAAGCTATGTCTCCCCAAAGGCCACAAACATGTTTGCCAGTTTTCTTATAGAAGTTCTACAGTTTGAGTCTTAATTAGAGGTTCATGGTTCACCATAAATTATTTTTACCTTTGAAGTGATTTAGAGCATGAAGTTCTTTTTCTTGTATATTCATATATCCAGGTGTTCCAAAATTTTCTTCTTTAAAATGTGCTTAATTTACTGGTAAATTGCCTTCACAAATTTTATGAAAATTTTGTGTATGAGCCTATTATTATATTTCCATATTCAGTTACATTGATCTGTTTCTTTCTTTGTCTCAATACACAATTTTTTTTTTATCATACCAGCTTTATAGGAAGCCTTGAAAGTAAGTAGTTTGAGTTGCTCAACATTAAGATCATTTTGGCTCACAGGTCATTTGCATTTTCAGGCAACTTTCAAAATTAACATGTCAATTTCTACAAAGAAGTTTGATAGGTTTTTAATGAGATTGTCTTGAGTCATTCTTTTTGTGGGGGTGATGGTACTGGGGATTGAACTCAAACGCTGAGTCACATCCCTGGCCCTCTTTTTATTTTATTTAGAGACAGGTTCTCACTCAGTTGCTCAGCACCTTGCTGTTGCTGAGACTGGCTCTGAACTCACAATCCTTGTGCCTCAGCCTCCAAAGCCGCTAGGATTATAGGCGTGTACCACGACATCCAGCTGTCTTGAATCATTTTGAGAGAAATAGAAAACAATATTGGGAATTTCAGGTATGAAAATTGTATGCATTTAGGTTCTTCATTATTTTCTGTCAGTATTTTTATTTTTGCCTGATGCCACTTGCTAGTGCAATACTAATACAACATGGTAGGAGGGGACTTATTGCCTTATTTCAAATTTTATAAGAAAAAAATATTCAATGTTATACTACAGAGTAGAAAACAATGTTACAGAGTTCATCTTGGCCCAAATATAAGAAATGTAAAACAATTCTATTTCCATGATAAACTCAGATAGATATTATCTCCCTCTGTGTCAAAGTTCACCAAGAGTTGCTTACAGCCAATTATAAATAAATAAAAATAAATTAATTAATAATAAACACTTAAGCAATGCAATTTATAGTTAAACTTGCATTGCGACAATAGCAGGACCAGTAATAGTGCCATATTTTCAGTAAATTTCTTGTTGGATAGAGTTCTGTGCCAGGTAGACAAGCTATCTTTTATACGGAGAAACTCTTAACATTTTTAGTTTAAATTGTATATATATGGCCATCATATACCTAAAAAGGATTCAGCAAAAGTATCCAAAAACTGAAAGTTTATTTCTTAAATTAAATTCTGTATTAATCCTCTGGACCATATCAGAACAAGGAGTACAGTTTTTTGGTTTTTTTTTTTTTTTTTTTTTTTGTATTTTTTTTAAAGTGTCAAAGCCTTTATCTAAACCTTTGCCTGTATTTAACCTCATCTTTCTGAAGGTTACCCTTATTCATTCTTTATCATATTTTTCTTCTCTTGTCTCTTGCACATAAGGATGTGTATTGCTTTTCTGTGACTGGCAAAAAATAAAAATAAAAAAGTACCATGAACTTGGCTGAAACAGAAATTCATTATGTCACAGTTTTAGATTCCAGAACTTCAAGGTATTTACAAGGCTACACTTGCAGGGACATTTCTTGCTTGTGGTATTTTCCATAAATCCCTAGCTTATATGCAAGTGCACTGCTCTGACTTCTACCTTTGCTGCCAATGGCTGTTCTCTCCCTGTGTATCTCTGTTTCTGTGCTGCTGCTTCTCTTCTTCTTATTACTAAAGACTAATTGGATTAAAAAAGGCTGCCCCACACCATTGCAACATTGGGATTTCAACATGTATTTTCAGCAACCTCAATTCCACCCATAATAGTAACATCCAAAAATACTCAGAAATAAACCTGTTAGGGTCTGTAAACAAGTCAAGATGGTGCCTGGCATTTTGCCAGGGGGAGTGGATTGTGAAGTAACGCCAGCGGGCCATTAAGTGTGGATATTCCTTATTGGTTGACTGCTGCATCTAGTTTATGCTAATTAAGATAAGCTGTGTGTAATGTATAAATACCTCTGTTGTCCTACAATAAATGGCTCCCACTCCTGCTGTATCAACTTACACAAGTTGTTCATCACCGCCGGCTATTTTGCCCAGCCAGCCGGGCTGCGGCATAAACCAACATTGTAAACAAGATCTTTAAGAACATATGATGTGGTAGTGCACAGTGAACTCCTGAATCAAGATGCCTCAATTTCAGGGATGGGGTTGTAATAGCTCAGTGGTGGAAAGCTTGCCTGGTGCATGTCAGACACTGGGTTCCATTCTCAGCACCACACAAAAATAAATAAATAAAATAAAAGTATTGTGTCCATCTACAACTAAAAAGATTTTTAAAAAATGCCTCAATTCATACAAAACTGTTATGTAATTGCTACATTCCTTTGGACAGTCACCTCTATGCTTTCTCACATGCTCATCTCCCCATTTATAAAAAGTGATAGTAACATTATCATCTATGTCACAGGACTATTATGAAGAAAAAAAGTAGTTAGTATATGTAAAATCTTATAGTACAGTGCCTGCCATATAATAAATGCTAGAGTATTATTTATGTATTAATTGTTGTTATTTTCAGTGCATATTATTTATACAGAATGGTGAGTTTCATTTTAGCATATTCTTATGTACCTAAAAATGTAATTCGATCAATTTCATTTAAATTTGTAGAACCTACCTCTTCATTTTTTTTTTAATATCTGCCTTCAAAAACTTACTCTGGATTATTTCTAAATGATGATTAAAATAAGTTATTTATAACATTCAGTTATTAACAAATTAAAAATATAGACTTGCACTGGCTACATAAATTCTTTGTTAAATAAATCCAATGCACTTTACATGTAGGACTTAACATCTTTGTTAGCAGAATTCAAAGTGTATGTATTCAAGGCTAATAAAATGTTTTATTTCCTACATATGTCACAATGTTTTTATTTTCCAAGTTTTTTTGTGAAGCAAAATTCTCTAGTTTAAATATGTTCAATTGAATGTAGATTTGTTTTCACTATGTCAAGAAAATGACAAACTATACATGATTTTCTAAGGTCAATACATGAAATATATGTGGAATTATGGATTTAAAATAATACCTTCTATTTCTCATAGAGTGACAGCTTGTCAGATGGTAACACAATTGTGACTATTCTGCCACTTCTATCTCAAAGAATGAGTTGCTACTGGGAATTTAGAATTGGCAGTTACAGAAAATGTTGCCTAATATCTATGCTCTTTACCTTCCCTCACTGAAATTTTGTCTTTACATGACTCTAAGTGTTGGTAAATTTCAGTAAAAATGAAACAAGATAATATGGAAGGAATTTGGATAATCTATTGCTAGTCACATTGCTGTATTTTATCAGTCATGATAGATGACTCCAAACTTTGAAGGCCAGAGGAAAGTGAGTATCTATTTTTGTTTTGTTATATTTTTCCCTCATAAACTTTAGAATCATTGGGAAAACTTTTCTAGGTAACATGAAGACCACTCATATATTTCTACTTTCATATAAAACCCAGTTCTACATTTTTAAACATAGAAATATAAAGGGAATTCCCTGTCTTTTAAATTTTACCGTTAAATCTAAAATCCCTGAGGATTTGTTAGTGAACATATTTATATACCATTTGAAAATCCATTTAGTGGTATTAGGATTTTAAATATAAAAATATGCATTTATATGCATATCTAAGTTAGGACCTGAAAATTCCAGTGAACTTAACAAAGCAATGCCTTAATTAAGTAGTATTTACAAATCTCAAAGAAAAACATAGAAAGAAGTAGCTGGCTCATGCAAACAAAATTGTAAGGTGTGAGTTATCATGAATATGATATAGACAAATGCTGAGAACAGACAAAATATATACCACAAAACAAGAAACTCTGATAGACCTCAAAACATTAAGAAGCTCTAAAGTGTCCTCAGAATCATGACAATGCTCAGAAATGCAGTAAACTCCCACAAAATTAAGCAACATATTCATAGGAGGAGCATCCAACAAAATCAACTCTGAGAATTGGGGAATATCCATTCTGCTTTGCTATTACCTGTTATGTGTTCTTGGGGTAGCCCATCTGTTTGGAACAGATGCCTAATCCCATCACAGAGAATGGTGTGCTCTACAATCATCTGCAATGGGATCAAGGGAATGAAACAGTGACCTGGCTCTTTGGAAGCGGATTATTGTTCAAATAAAACATTGGAATGGGAAGACAGCCCTGACTTGTCCTTTGAAAAGTATTTCAGAGCATAATTAATACCACTCTCCCCATCTCCTTTGGAATTTCATGGACCCAGTGTTCAAGTAGCATCTTTTTAAGGTACATACTAACCAATCTTATCTTTATTCAATAGGTATGGGGAGTATTGAGGGAATTTTGTGTATGCCAGATCTGGAATTACTTGTGAAACAGTCCAGCTGTGTTTGACATGAAGAATCAATATTCTACATAAGCTCATTCTGTTCTTGGTAAAAATGCTTTCATGACTCTCTTGACTGTGTAAGGTGCTTTTATGAAAATGACTAATATTGACTCAGTAGAAAAGGATACAAAAAGCTATTTGCTTAAGTATTTTGGCAATATGCCCATGAAACATTTTGAAGAATACTATTAAATCCTTCTATTCTACCTCTTAGTGCATTACAATTCAAAAATATATACATATTCTTCCTGCTGGTTTATCAAGAATATGTGTTTATAACCATTTTACAGATGGTTGTTTAAAAGTCTAAATAGAACACCTAGGGAGGGATTACCATTCAAAATGTTTCAAACTTTTCCATTAAATTACTATGTACTTTAAAATTGTCCTTAAAAGAGACAGGATAAATAGACCAAAGTTAACTGTGTCTGAAAACATGAGTATGGCCTGTGTTTGAATTGATAATATAGCTGACAAGTAATAAGATTGAATCACTAAGAGAACCAGAAGCTTTGAAAGTTTAAAGATCTATATACACTAAAATGGAATTTCTCCAACAATAACAATAACACAATAGCTTATACCCCTACTACATGTGTAAATAGCCTGGAAACTGGGTGAAAAACCACACAGGCTTATATCTTTTACAGTCTAGCTAGACAGGTTAATATAAAAAATCAACTGTAACAGCACCATGTATGAAGTGAGACTGCAAATGTAACTTATTATGCATTGTGTAGCTGAGGATACAAAAATTAATCTTAAATTTTATAAATTTAGAAATTTTATTGACTATGGAGCCATTTTTGAAAACTTTGATTTCAGTTAACATTTCTTAACTACATGGATATAGTGGAAATATATCAGAATTATATATACACACATGAGACTTTTAACCATTTATTGAAAAGGACAATTAAAAATATAATTATTTTTATTTCAAATTCCCAGCATGACACTATTTTATTGTGGTCCTTTCTGTACTGCAACTGTGACTGCTGCATGGTGCATACTACAGGTAATTCTCAATGAAATTATAATTTGCATATTCTAGTAAATAAAAATGACGGCACAATAAAATTATCAAATTGACCCAGCATACAATAAAAACACCAAAATAGCATTATTCCCCCATTGAATTGATATCTCACTTTGTTTCATGCCAGATAATTGCATATATGTGGTGATATCTGAGCTTGTTTGTTTCTATGATCCTGTGTGTTGGTTTTGCAACAGTAACATTCTGTTTTATATATCTACACAAGCAGCTTATTAACTATTTCTGATACTTAGTATATTCATAACTTTTGTTATTTTCAAAATTTATTTTCTGTTCTTGCTCCTTTTGTGTTTAAAACTATTGGACATTATCTTCTAAAAAGTTACAAAACTTTCAATATGAAAAGAATTACATTTATTAAACCACTAATTATTTTATGGCAATTTATATATCCTGATAGATTATATAAACTGACTTTTAAAATGGCTTTAAATACATGTCTTCTAAGAAGTGAAAAATAAAATTTCCCAGCATATACATTCCAGTAAAAGATCCTTACCATCATATATAAGATTCTGTGCCACAAGTAGTAGTTGAAATATAAGATAAAATTCATATCCTTTAATTGCATTTTTGTGTGTGATTTAAATGAAAATGCTATACTATTTAGATATTCAATAAGTAAATACCTTAATATTTAATTATAATTATGTTCTTAATCTACTAATTTGGATTATTACTCTTTATCTTAGTCACTTACCTTATTCAATGACTGATATAATTACTAATTCTAAGAAACAATAAATAAAGCTGTAATTAATTAACTTTCTAATTTTTGAGAGAATTTTGAGTCTCTACTTCCTATTTAAAGAAATAATTATTAGTTAAATAGTGAAAAAAGTAATAAAATTGTACATATCTTATAAAATTGTTAGAATATTAAATGAAAATGGTTAGCTGAAGCTCAGAACCTAACAAAATATTGCTACCAAACAAAAATTAATTTAGACCTCTTTGAAAAATCGATCAGGTGTCTGATGGATATACACAGACTATGCATTAGTCAGTATTATTATTATACTAAAATCATGTATGTAATTTGAATTATACAAATGTATTGGATTATTTTTAAAAAATGAAAAGTTATGACCAGGCATGGTAGTATATGCTTCTAGTCCAGGACAATGAGGTAGGGGGATTACAAGTTCAAGGCCAGCCTGGAGACCTTAGTAAGACCCTGTCTCAAAATAAAAGTTTAAGAGAGGCTTTGGTTTAGTAGTATAGCATCTTAGGTTCAAATCCTAGTGACATATGTGCACATGTGCATACACACACACACACACACACACACACACAAGAAAAAAGAAAAGAAAAAGAAAAATGAAATCTATGACTATTGATTCTAACAGCGGAATAAAATAATATTGAATTGTTGAATAAGTAAATCAAACTCTTGACTGCAGGTTTGCTTTGCTATTTTTAGAAGGGGAAAAGGCTATATAATTGGGAAGAAAAAATTGAAAAACAGAATGAAAAACACAAAATCAAAACAAACAAGAAACTTGTCAAAAGTGACATGAATGTTGCAATAGTAATTTACTCTTTAATGTTCAGTTTAATGATCCACATGTCTTACCACACAAACATAAAATAAAAAATAGTTTTAAAAAGAGAAAGATTGTTAATATGTAGATTTTATATGGATGCATCTTTCCAAGCTGCATGTTATTGCTAAGTGTTCATGTGCATAAGAAAATAACCTAAAATCTTCCTTTATACTCATGTGTTATAGTTGGAACCTGAAGTTCCACTAAATCTTTGCAGTTTTATGTGCTCACAATTTCTTTCATAATAATTTTATTTAAAGTACATATTTAATCAAGGAAACTGTTCTTGTTACTAACAACCTAGTTACTAATACATCAGTTTTCTCCCTCCTTTCCTTCTCTCCTTCCTTCTTTCCGTTCTTTCTTTCCTCCCTATAGGTCAAGTCAGACCCAGTGGACAATGGACAGCATTGTGTTAATTCATGTATGTATGCCAACCACAGAAGCCGAAATGGAAACATCGTTTAATACATTTAAGTGTTTTTGCATTCTTGGTATGATTGACCCCCACATCACTGCTGGTAAGCAGCCAAATGATCACCTTTTACAAATTTGACTTCATTCTTTGGGAGAGAAAAAACAACAGGTTTTGAAATCTGCCTAAAGTGGTCATAAATATCAGTTTTGTTGCTTACTAACTGCAAAATATAGGGTAAATTTCCTTACCCTTGTGTCTCATATTTGCTTCCTCTATGAAGTAAAAATTACACTCCTCGTGATCTAGTTGTTTTAAGAAGTCTAAATAATTAATGTGTAGCATGTAGCAGGACATCATTTTGGCAAAATAGAAATTTCACAGACACTTTATGTGTTATTTTATCCATTATTTATAATTGAGTAAAAAATATCTTCTAACCTGGAAACTCTGTAGTACACATAATTTTATTTTGGATTACCTAAATATTTCCTGAATTAAAACAGTATTAATAGTGATGTTAATGAAATTTTATAGATTATATTGAAAAATGTTGAGTATGCTGTTGCATTTATCTTGTACTAACTAGCTTTGAGTTTTCATGTTTGTTATAGTACTTTGTTATTTAGTAGGAAAATAATTTCTTTCATAATACATTGTTCTGTCAATATATTAGGACAATAGATCATAATATCTACTAACATTTTTTCCTAAGCATTGTTACAATCCCCAAATGAATATATCTCTAAAGTTATCTTTCCAATAGCCCATGGATATATTATGAATATTTAATAAATTTCTGAACTAATTTTAATTTTTAATTATAAGTCGATGAGTTGATTGGGGAAAACAAAGTCTTGAATAATCATAGAGTTGTTAAGATATTTAAATGATGGTAAATATTGGAACAAAACTATTGCAATATAAAATTTTTCCACAGTAACATTTATTCTACCCATCACTGAACCTGAATCATATATTGAGACTCAAACAAATTTGCATATTCCTACAGAGTAAACTTAATTGCCAGTTGGAGTGCTTTAGGATTTCTTCCTTATGTGATAATGAAAAGGACTTTAAGGCAAAGTATTGTGAAAAGGATAGCCTTGCTATTACTGAGTTTTGGAGGTAAGGAGAGCAAGATCTCTGGCTTATTATTTCTGATTATTACTGAGTAAGTTTTTATACTTATTGAAAAAGGGAAAAGCTCTGCTGCTTATGCCCTATTTATTAAATCATTGCTTACTACAATTTTGAAAATATTCACCAATATATTCTTATAAAAGTTTTATTATTTTATCCTTCATGTTTACATCTACATTAATTTGGAACTAATTTTTTGTATATGTTATAGTTCAGAGATTAAAATATATATATATATATATATATATATATATATATATATATATATATATATATATAGATAGATATAGATATGTACATATAATAACATAAAATTTATTTACTGAATTATATTGAGTTACAGTTAGAAGCAGGCCCTGAATAAAAGTTTGAGCATGAGTGATTTGTTTCAGATGTGATGCCAAGAAGCCCTTGAGAGGAGTAGGAAAATGAGAAGGAAAGTGGAAGGAAACCTATACTGATATAATGTTAATAAAGTTATCATTGTGGGCTCTGGGAGATGGTATGGGACATTGTTTAGTTATATTTTTATGGTCAGAGAAATATGGGGTTGTGTACTTCACTCTCTTCACTAAGACTGAGAGAACAACTGAGGGTGTTAGCTGACTCCTGGGATTTATGACCTATTCAACATGTGGGCCCAGGGAATGACTGGCAGAGAAAGTGCTTACAGTAGGACACCACCTGCAGATACTAGAATAATGGTGAGTGCTGAGGATCTGGGAGGGAAACTGACAGTCTCAGAAGCCATGATCTGATATGAACCCCTTCCTAGAGTGCAACCAGACCCTTGTGAAGGTAATGGATTTAATTTGGTGGTTGTGTTATGTTATATGGCAAAAGGGGATTTTGTATATGTCATCAGGATGACAAATCAATCGGCATGGATTTAATCAAAAGAGACATCATCTGGATGCACCTGACTAACCCAGGTGGTGTCACTTATCAGTGAAGGAATTCAAATATTACTGAGATTTTTTTTTCTTGATCATTCTGAAGGAAATGAAGCCTTCCATGATTTCTATAGCCACAAGACACTAAATTCTGCTCCCTGTCTTAATGAGATCATGTAAGACTGTAGTCTTGGCCAATACTGTGTTTCAAGCCTTCGGAGAGCTTGAACAAAGAACTTAAGCTGAGCCTGGACTCCAGAACAACATAGAGCATGAGAAAATAAATTTGCACCACTTTAGGTTCTTAAGTTTGTGGTAATGTGTCATGCAATACACTAATCCATGTAGGTGTATAACACATACACACGTAAAAATTGAGATATTTAGTTTAAAACCCACAATTCTGTCATTTACTTCTCTTTTCACTGGATCAGACAGAGTAATCACCCTATTCACTGCTTCTTAAAATATTAATTTCATCTGTAATGTCTTTTTACTGAACACATGCACATATCCTCATACAACCTTGATATTTTCTCAAGCTCTACTTTCAGGCACTCAATCCTTTATCTACATTGACTCACTAGTCTTGCCATTTTGCTTTGTGTATTACTCTGTTTTGGCTGCCAAAATAAGGTATCACACATGACTGTCTTATGCAAGGACATTTATTTTCTCACAGTCTGCAGATCAAGTTGCTAGAAAAGTTGGTTTCTAATGAGACCTCTCTTTCTAGTTTGGTGAGAACAACAATTCACTCTGTCCTCCCATAGCTTTTCCTCTGTGCACAGGTAGAGGGAATGCTGGTTTCTCTTATTCTTATAGGACAGATTAGGAAACCCCCTTTTATCATTTTATTTAATTACTTCCTTAAAACTCTTTTCTCCAAATGCAGTCACACTGGTGTTTAGAACCTTAATATGTCAATTTTGGGGAGCCACAGTTCAGTCTATACCATTTTGATTGCTAGTATTTTGTAAACTACTATATACATCGCTGAAACTCCAGCCACCATCTTTCCTCTGCATGATTTAAAATCCTCCTTCACTTCTTAATAGCTATGTCCAAAAATTTCTTTATTCTCTGTCCACATTTACCCCATACTCCAGATGCACAATTACTCTTTATCTCTGTTGTGAAGTGGCCTTTTGTGTCTTAACCATATGCTACATGCAACACACACATATACTCCTACACATATACTACCCAGAAGATAATTTATTGATTTATTTAAATAATGACTCCACTTATTAATAGACTGATGTATGGATATATAAAGGAATGATTTCCTAAAAAGAAAATAATTTATTCAGACACACAAAGCAGCAATCCCAGATACTTAGGAGGCTGAGGCAGGGGAATTGCAAATTTACCACAAGTCTGGGAGACTTATTGAAACCATGTGTCAAAATAAAAATAAAAAGGCCTAGGGATATAGCTCAGTGGTAGAGCACCCCTGAGTTTAATCCCCAGTAGTAAAAAATGGAAAAGGAAGGGAAGGAAAGAAGGAAAGAAGGGAGAGATTAAGGAAGGGGAGAAAGAAATAAGAAACACAAGGAAGTAAGAAACATTCAGGCAAGAAAAAAAAAAAAAAGAAAACCATCTAACTTAAGTCAGCATCTCATTCATCTACTTGGACCTCCAAACTCAGTAAAGAGAGGTTAATGTTCTGTTTTTTTAGTTCTTTGAAGAAAGCCTCCCAGATTAGTAATTCTCCCAGATTAGGAAGTGATAGAGGGAAGTGATAGGAAGATGATGCAGAAGCATTCTTTAAAAATGGAGTTTTTTAAGGAGGCAGAAGAAACTTGGAATTATTCACAAATTATGTGCTTATTTTGAAGATGAAGTAACACAAATTATACTCCTGTACAGAATTTTAAAGAGAGAGAGAGAGGAAAAACAAAAAAGTTCAGATGAAAACTTCTGGTGACTTTTGAACCTAGATCCTCAGCTTCCAGCTATCAGGGGAAAAAAAAAAAAAAACAAAACTCAGTTCTCTGAATTCAACCTATTTGGTTTCTTGCCTTTTACAACCATGTAGGCTCAGAAAGCATATAAATGGTGAGTGCTTAAAACAAGAAAAAGAGAGCCCTATTTGCAAATATTTCCAAGTGAAGTATACCTCAGGAAGTTCCCATGACCTGTAGGATTAGCTCCATAATGAATGAAATGGGCCTTTATCATTATAACATGATTGAAAAAATATGTTCTATAATTCTTGTTTATATTTTCATGATTGAGTAAAATTCACACCAGTACATCTCTATTTGGAAAGACAGGTTGATAGATAAATCACTTACCATTTAACTTGTAAACATAACAGTAGATAGAAAAGAGGTTAACTCAACAGGAAATTTAGGTTATATGGGTGGAGGGATAAATTGATAAGCAGATATTTAAAAAAAAAAAGAAGGAGTTAGATAAGTTTCCTAATTGCTTTCATAAAAATCCATATAATGTCTACACAAATAAAGTTATCAGCTCTGTGGATCAATTTACCTATCATTGAATAGTGATTACAGAAATGCCTATTTAATAGACCTTAAGGGAAAGCCAGAAAACATATTTAATCAACCAAAGCTTAAGGCTAGATTTGGGCAGTGAGTTTATAATTACATGAATTAGAAAGAAGTCAAATGATGAAGTTAATGTTCCTCCCAATTGAAAAGAAAAAGTAAACTACCATGAAACTAGAAAAGAGTTAAGCTGATAATTAACAATAGTCTTAAAATGTCTTTAATGCCAAAGACTTTAATTAGATATACTCTTACTGAGTGACTCTTAAGTACATGGAGTCATTTTTATAGACACTGGGGAAAAGTAACCATTAAAACATGATTTCTGGGGCTGGGGTTGTAGCTCAGTGGTAGAGAGCTCACCTAGCACAGGTGAGGCCCTGGATTTGATCCTCAGCATCACATAAAAATAGGTAAATAAAACCTGATTTCTGCCCTCATGAAATACACAGTCTAAAAGAAAGGAAAGTGCCTGTCCACACAGTTTCACTATAGCACACAATATAATTAAGGATTATTCCTCCCTTATATTTGAGATGTAGAAAAGCAGTTGAATTGGGAGAATTATGTCTAAAAACATTTTGCAACAATGTTTCAGACTGATGACTGATTTAGAGAATATTCCAATATGGGAGACTTGAGTTTATATTCCTTCCAGACCTGAGGTTCACGGAAATGAATACAAAAGCTATGTTTTAAATTTAAGGGAATAGGCTGGATTTCAGAAATACAATGTCAAAATAACTTCACAGTCTGCATAAATTGGTTCAGTTTAAGTAGAAACATATAATATTGATAAATGTGAATTTCTGTTATTAAGGCTTAATCATCTACATGCAGAAAAGCAGTATGAGTATAAAATATTATTAGACTTGTAAGTTGAATTTATAATTACATGTGAGTCAGTAATATGATCTGAATGATGTAAAAAGTTAACACAATCTTAAATTGCATTAAGAGGCAAGGTATTGACCAGAAGGGGTGAGTCTTTAGACATATTCGATTATTCTCTGACAAGGACATTCCTAACTACAATTGCTGCAGAATTACATTTGTTTTTAAGAGGCTTTTTTTTTTTTTCCAAAAGAACCGTAACATTTGAGTAAGCAGAAGTTGAGACATAAAAGCTATTAACTCAAAATATTTACCACCATGTTCCATGTGTAATTTTAGACAATGTACCAAGGAAGGAAACAATTAAAAGAATTTGAATTGTTTTTAATTATTTTTCTTGATTTTTTTTGCCTCTCCTTAAGAAAGGCTTATGCTTCCTTTCCTATTTCTTGAATATTAGCTGCTTGGCTCTAAAGTGACCTGTGCAAACCCTTGTCAGAAACTTTCAAGTTCATTGTGTGATTCCACCAATTTTTTTTTTTCCTTCAGCCATACTGTCTGCTCTTTCCATGAACAATTGTCCATCTGAGCCACTACCATCCTGCCATCAAGCTAACAGATACCATGTGAGAGAAATGAATGTTTATGGTTGTAAACAATGAGATTTGGAAGCACAAGTATTGGTTATGACAACATATCATAGTTAATTTTGACTAATGTTTTAAGATTGCTTACCTTAAAAAAAGGATATTAGGAAATAATTGTTACCAATTATCTGAATGGGCATGCCATGTTTATTTCTTAGTTGTGCTAAGGCAGTAGAATAGATAGCCAGTATAACAAAGAAGGCACCTGGAGATTTTATATAAAGGGTTTTATGAGAAAGGCTTAGTGGGGAGGTTCAGTGGCAGCCAGCTAACAGGTGCTTCATAGAAAGTCCAGGGGTGAACAGGTGTTTCACCAGTAGGTTCAGGAGCAATGGACTAGTCAGGTACACCTCTGCTCCATGAAGTACCTTTGGTTCTTCCCCAGAAAGTACCACTTCCCATTCCTCTCCACCCTGTATCCCAGGAACTGCTGCTTGGAAGAGCACTTCCTCATTACAGTGCTCAAATCCACACCAGTTACCACAGGAAATAGGAATTTATAGATCAGGATGCAGAAGCAACACCAGCTCAGATTGCTTCAGCCTATTGTATGGACCACTATCCCAAAGATCAAGGCATGCATGCACAAAAGAAGCTACAGATATTACTAAAGTGTCCCAATTACCAGCATGCATGAGAGAAAGCCAGCATCCTTTAGAATATTATATCTCTGGGCATTCTGACCCAGACTGGCTCCTTTTGCTCCCTTGAATTGGCAAAGCATTTGGGAACATAAAGGGAGCATTTATGATATTTTATTGCCCTGCTTTTCTTTAAGGATAACACAGAATGTGACATGGAAAAATTGTTAGACTTCCTTTGGAGGTTTCAGTAAATGCCCAACGAGAGGTCGTGTGACAAGCTAGCACATAGTCCAGGAGCAAAAACCCTTAAAAATCTCATTAGCTTAACTGAATAGCTAACTTATACATTGCTAAAAATACTTGTCATTGCATATCTGTGAAAGCTCTGTTAACAAGAAATCACTGAGATCATTTAGAGACTCCTGCTGATTGTGGCTCCTCTACCATTTTGTAAATGCCCCATTTGAAACACTGACATCTTGGCCATTAGAACACAGAAGAGACAGTTTCAGGGAATTCTGAGCTTCTATACATTAGCCAAAATATGCCACACTTCACTTATATCTACAGTTCATTAGCTAGAGTATTTATATAGCCACATCAAGTTATCAGTAGACCAGAAAATATTAATCAGGTAGTGCTGCACTGGGTAAGCACTATTTTTTTTTTTGTCATAGGTGTGAATGGAATTAAAATGTTTGAGACAAGTGTATTTATAGTATGTGTAAACTTTATCATAATTATATGAAACACTGAAGTAGTACCTTATTGATAGAAATTCCCCACACGGGCAATCAAGTAGAGAAGGTTTATGGCCATTAATGAGATATGTGATGTTATAGCTTCAAATTTCTTCCAAATTTAAGATTGTTTTACTCTAAATGTTAGAATGTAAATTATATTATTACAATATAAACAACCTGAGTTGACTTTTATGTGAAAATTAAAATATGTAGCAAAAATTTTAAGAGGATAGTATATAATTATAATTATACTTTTATCTCATTCTTTTTCAATTCTTGAGACTCAATCTCATCATCTCCATTTTATTCTTTTACATGCAAGCACTATTCTAATATCACATTTCCACATGGATTCTACCTTATAAACAAAATTCTCTGGTTTTCTAATCTTCAGGGAGGTTGATTTTAGAGTCAAACATCTTCAAGATATTTTTGTGAGCTGAATCCTGTTTGTCTTTTTGGATCTTGAATGTTATTGATTTATAGTTTCATCTAATAGTTAAAATTTCCTAACCAATTAAATACTGAAATATTCACCAATCTTGACGAATGGCCAATCCACAGTTAGAAGTTCACATCTTATCAAGTTGAGTGCTTTGAATTAAAGACTAACTATTTGAGGCAGAATATGTATTCCTTATGGATCCAAAAGGATTTAAATTAATATAAAACATCAGAGAAATATTTAGTAAAGTTGATATAATTTTATTTTAAATAAAGGATCATTCTGGAGTTTATAAGACACCAGAATATGTGGTTATTCTTAGGTAAGAGTAAGACTATGTATTTTCCAAAGCAATAGAACTAAACTTAAAATACTTACTTTATTCCATTCTTTATATATGTATACATGTCACTGTAATAAAAAGAAACATGATCATATCTACATGAAAAAAATTCATTTAAATCATTAACATTACATATTCAAATATAAATTATGATCATAGAGGAGGATCAAAATTATTAAGATGGGTAATGTATAAAAATATTATTTTGGAAAATTTATATATACTGATACTGTTTCCTATAATATTGAATATGCAATACTATTTAACAATTAGTCATTGCAAAATATTATTAAAATTGCTTTAATATTTAAAGACAAGTTACATTGGAAACCCTAAATGAGAGTAAGCCTAGATTTACTAATTAAACTGGAAGGGGAAGCAATTCTAGCTGAAAAATTGAATTATCTGTCATCAAGTTTATAAAAATTCTGTTTTCTTTATTTGTCCAGAGTACACATATTAGAAAGGATTCTAATTTATTTACTTTTCGTAGTGGCAATTGAACCTAGAGTGGCTTTGCCACTGAGGAAAATCCCCAATCCTTTTTATTTTTTATTTTTGAGGCAGGGTCTACTGAGGCAAGCCTTGAACTTGCAATCCTCTTGCTCCAGCCACCCAAACCACTGGAATTGCATCACCATACTCAGCTAGAAAGATTCTAACTTCTGTACCTGCAGTCATAGCAGAGTTAGAAAATACCTAGAACACTAAATTGCTTCCTCACTTGCCATAGCTCAAAGATTTGAAATAATGGCATGAGAGAGATTGTTTTCATTATGAATCATATAGTTTATCAAGGAAAACCTTAACTGATTACTGTTTAAAAAAAAGAGCTGTTAGAGTCTGTATGAAATTATTTGTAACATAAGTCATTAAATGGTTGAGCAATATTCTGGAAATCAGGGCTTGACAGTAATTTATGAGTTTTCAATGAGATCTCACTTTGGCTAATTTTATTCTTTTTTTTAGAGAGAGAGTGAGAGAGAGAGAGAGAATTTTAATATTTATTTTTTAGTTTTCGGTGGACACAACAACTTTGTTTGTATGTGGTGCTGAGGATTGAACATGGGCCGCACGCATGCCAGGTGAGCGAACTACCTCTTGAGCCACATCCCCAGCCCTAATTTTATTCTTTAATGTGACAGAAAACTTAATATTTTATGGACTTTGTTTATAGACCTCTGAAAAAGTCTGTAGCCAAACAAGATACTCAGACTTTCAATTTATTTAACCTATTTTATTCTCTTATGTTATGAGAGATGGTAAAAAGTTTATTTGAACTTGAGAAAATGTAAGGTGATATTTGAAGGGAATATTTTCTTCAAGTATTGTCACATTGAGAAACATTCTAGTTTTATTTATAGCCAAGACACAAAAACATTGAAAAAAAATTTATGTTGAACTGAGACAATTTTTAAAGAGTAGTTTAGCATATTTCTAGGAAATATAATGATAATAATCTGATTTATTATACTCTTTTTATTTTTATTTATTTTTTTTTTAATATTTATTTTTTTAGTTTTCGGCGGACACAACATCTTTGTTTGTATGTGGTGCTGAGGATCGAACCCGTGCCGCACGCATGCCAGGCGAGCGGGCTACCACTTGAGCCACATCCCCAGCGCATACTCTTTTTATTAAAACATTAAAATCTATAATGGCAGAATGTTAAAATATATTCATAAATAACTAGATTACTGCTTAATTGCAAAATTATTTCTAGTTCAAATATATGCATATTGCTTGGGAGCACAAGTGACAGGCTATGTCCTTTTACACCACTTAGAATGGATGAAATTCACAAAGGATAATCCAAGAGTGAAAATATCAGATAACAGCTCTCAAAGCAAAAATTGCATTAGATAGAGTTAAAAAGGCAAGAAGTCTTTATTCCAGGTTACTACCATAGAGGGAGAAGGACAAGGGCACAGTCTGAACTGAACTCTGATGAAACAAAGGACAAAACAAAAGAGTCTTAAAACTCTGGGATGGAACAGAGATCACAGGCCATCTCTTTCTGCTAATTGGCTTCAGCCAGAGGAAAAGTGAACATTGTCCTATTGTTATGTCAGGAGATAGTTTTACAACTTGGAGCAAGTTGGCTCCTGTCCTCCTACAGAGACTTGGAAATAGGAACATTATTTTCCTTGCTGATTACATTTCAAAAAGATAGCTCCCAAGTCCTTGAGAAAGACATCCTGGGCTGTAAAACTGGCAAGAAGCTTTCAGAAAGATTTACATTTCAAAGTTGCAGAGAAAGCATTTACAAGATTTCTGAGATAAATGTTCTAAGAAAAGACAGATCAGGGTCCTAGAAATAGGAATAAACCTGTCAGAAGTTTAGTCACTCTGAGGGGAAGGAACTTTAAGGTCCTCTTGGGAAAAAGTCAGATTAAAATCTGAGTAGCATTGATAATTAAATGTCTTTTCACAGTGAAAAGACAATGATCATCACAATTCTAATATTTATTTTCTACATAATTTATTTTCTACATAATCTGTTAAGATTATCACTCCCGATTGTAGTTTATTTCCCATGGATACATCTACAGTTTGCCAGTAATTTGGTCACTTTAAAGAAAAAAATATTTTCCCCACCTGACATGGTATACTCACTCTTCATTTTAAATTATTTTATGTGGTCATTTCTTTATAACATTTTAAAAAGTTATTGATTTTCACTGGGATTCTATTTTATATGGCATTATTTGTACAAGAAATCAAATTCAGTGCCAAAATGACAATTAGAAAATGAAGTATTTAAAAAGTAGATTTTTAAAATTGTTGGATCACTTCTTCAGGTCCATTAAATGATATCATTAAAGTGTAACTAAGTGGCATTTACACAATTGTATACCTGGTGTAAACATGATTTAAAGTAGTTTCTGCAAAATGTGTACTCACGTAGCGCTGAGGAATCAGTGGTAATGCTCACCAGTCTGGTTTTCTTACTTTAGGATGCAACATATGATTGATTGATTGAGTTCTTTGTACCTTTAAAAGTAGGCATGTCTATGTGACTTGCTTTGGCTAATGAAATGTGTAAAACATGAATACATGTAAAATTAGTTCTGGACAGAAGCTTGTAAGAGGTGTAAGAGGTTCCACCTTTTATTTTTTTCCTTTTGCTGAGGCTATCCTTGCAGATTGTGTTGATGTACAGTCTTTTACTGCTTGATTCTTACATAGTACAGATAAGTAAATTCCTCTGCCAAGGTACACTGGCCCTATAGATTTGCACAAATGTGTTTTCGGCCACTGAGATGCCACAATTATTTGTTTCTGCATCATCAATTAGTTTCATAAAAATCATTTGCAAGATTTCTGGATGAATGTTATACAAAAAAAAAAAGGAGATTACGATCTAATCACATGTCAGATTTGTACATTTTGCTAAAGTTGGTCTTCTTCCAAATCAGACATAATGTCACAGTGTCTGTGTCCTATGTGGAATAAGCTACTGTACATGCAAAATCAAATTCTCCACAATCCATCTATAGATGCAGGTACTGGGTCCAGGTTATTAGATTAGAAGAAATATTTTTTTTCTATTTACGTTTTAGAATCCTTACTATTTTTTTCCATTTTGGGAGAACCTTTAATAACAGGATCCTTTCTGATAGATTTTCTCAACTTGGAATTCTGGGAAGCCAGGGTTGTGTTATCAGCTCTTTTTCTTTCTTTTTTTTTTTTCCTCAAAAGATTATGTTTTCTTTAGTCAAATTCATGCAGTTTCTCTGTATTTCATGCAGTTATAAAAACTGACAGCATTGATGAAATTACAAATGACTTAGCTTCAGTTTTTGAATAACCTACTAGGGCCTTATTTCTTTTCACATTTTCCTGAAAGGAATGTTCAAATGATTCTCTCCATAAAGAAAAATCTGATAAAAGTAGCTTTTTTATATATATACATATAAACAGCATTTTTTTAAAAAAAAAATTCTTCACCAAACAATGTTTTAGTCAGCTTGTTTACTGCTATTACTATTGGACCCAACCAGAACAATTGTAGAGGAGGAAAAGTTTATTTGGGGGCTCATGGTTCCAGAGGTCTCAATCTATACACAGCAGACTTCATTCCTTGGGGCTGAAGATGAGGCTGAACATCATAGTGGAAGAATGTGGCAGTGGAAAGCAACTTACTTACGCTCAGGAAGAAGAAAAGAGACTCCACTCATCAGATAAAAATATATACTCCAAAGCTACACCCCCAATGCCCCACCTCCTCCAGTTATTACTCAGTTAATCTCATCAGGGGATTAATTCACTGATTGGGTTAAAGCCCTTGTAACCCAATCATTTCTTCTCTGAACTTCTTGCATTGTCTCACACGTGAACTTTTGGGGGACACCTCATATCCAAACCATAAAAAGCAGCTAGGATAAAGCATTCATCTAGCTGCAAATATTATCGACTTTATTTTAGAAAAACTTTGGCACTGTACTATCCAGAAATATTTCAGAAAATAATCACCTTGACATGACCATTGGTAACAAATAGAATGCAATTGCACTACTTTTTTTTAAACTCGTCCCTAAAATCTTATAACTGAGTGGTCCCATGGCAGAAATTTCACTTCCTCAGAAGACTTTAAGGAAAAATTTGTGCTTTATTATTTTTGTTTTTGTAGTTGTTGTTACAGAGACTCCACATATACCACCTGCCTCCATACATGCAGAGCCCTACCCATTGCCAATATTCCTCTTCAGAATGCTACATATATTATGGGTGACGGACCTATCTTGACACCTCATAATCACCTAGAGTCCATGGATTACATTAGGGCTCACTCTTGATATTTTATACCTTATGAGTTTGGACACATGTATCCACTATGATAGCAGCATACAAAATAGTTTGACTGCCTCAAAAATTCTGTCCTGTGCTTGTTAATCCAGTTCCTTCTCCTAAGTCCTGGCAACTACCAACATTTTTATTATCTCAATAGTTGTATCTGTCCTAGAATATCAAATAGTTAGAATTATACAGGATGTAGCCTTTTCAAATAGGTTTCTTTCACTTACTAATATGAATCTGAAATTCTCTCTGTGTCTTTTCATGGCTACTTAGCTGATTTTACTTTAGTAATGAACAATATTTCACTGTCTGGATTATGACAGTTTATTTTCCATTCATTCATGAAACAACATTATGATTGCTTCCAAATTCTGATAACTAGGAATAAAGCTGCTGTAAACATTTATGTCCAAGGTTTTGTATGGATATAAATTTCAACTCCTCTAAGTAAATATCAAGTAGTGAAATTTCGGGGATCATGTTGTAACACTATGCCTAGTTTTGTAAGAAACTTGTACATTGATGCTCAAAGTAGCAGTGCCATTTACATACCCTCCAGCAATGAATGAATTACTGTTGCTCCACATCACCACAAGCATTGGTTATAGTCGGTGTTCTTGATTTTGATCATTCTAACAAGTGTGTAGTGATAACACAGTGTTGTTTAATTTGCATTTCCCTGATGACACATCATATGGAGTTTCTGTTCCATGCTGCATTTTCATGGGTATATCCTCTTTGGTTATATGTCAGTTAAGAATTTTGGTTCAGTTTTTAATGAACTTTTTTATTTCTTATTTTCACCTTAAAATTTTCTTTGTACATTTTTATAGCAGTCATTTATCTGATATGAATTTTGCAAATATCTTCTCAATTTCTGTGGTTTGTCTTTTCATTCTTTTGACAGTATCTTTCATAGAACTACAAAACACTTAATTTTAATAAAGTCTAGGTTATTAATTCTTTCATAGATCATGCCTTTGATGTTATATCTAAAAAGTCATTGTCAAATTCAATGTCATGTAGGTTTTCTTTTTACATTATCTTCTAAAATAATGTAAAAGTATTGTGTTTTACATAAAGGTTTGATATTATGTGAATCATCTACTGTGAATGGTCTAAGTCTGAAGAGATTCATTTTGTGCATGCAGATGTACAAAGTTCCACCCGCTGTTGATAAGACTGTCTTTGCTGTAGTCCTATGATCAGGACTCATTCTTTCAGTTAGCGTCTGCCTGTACTGAGATTTCACTTGGGCTTCTCCAGCCTCCCTCCACCCACTCCTCTGCCTAGGCTTGGAACAGGATGGTTAGAGTAGGCTGGGGTTGGATATTTTCTTTCCTGACATGGGAGTGTAGACCTGCTTGGTTTTGAATATTCCCCTTCTTCCACATCAGGCTCTGATAGAATCCAAATAGGTTAGGCTTTAGCTAGTTATTATTATTATTATTATTTTTGAGAACCAACCTTGTTAAGAAGAACAGAATGTCTGAGACCATTTCAAAATGGTTCCTTTTACACTCTCCCTGCTAGAAGTACAAATGGATTTTTCTGATATTTCTTGTGGAAATTCTATTTTGAGGTCCAGGAGGTAAAAGTCATAAACATATGAGGACATTCCACGACTATCTATTCCTGGAATTTTAAATTATCAGACTCCACAGTGAGTTCCCAGAAATTTACCAAATACAGTTCACATTTTCCTACCCAGATACCATTCTTATAAAGGTTTCTGCTAGTTGTTAACTGCTTTGGAAAGCTATGATTCTCTGATTCCACTTGGCTGTCTTTCTAATTTACTGGACAGTGATTTGTCCTGTGACTTAACTTCTCTAAAGGATCTTAAAAAGAGCTGAGTTTCAAATTTGTTCAGCTTTTTTATTTGTTGTTCGGATTGAGTGGTGACTTCCAAGCTTCTAGGAAATCACAAATCCATCCAACTGTTTTTCTTTTTTTAAAGCTTTATTTTTAAATACTTTAGATGGTTTATTTAAAATACCACTCATCAATAAACAATAAAGAACAACAGATGCAGAAATTATCAGTGTTAACACACTTTACACAACCATCAGGTCTAAAAATATACCATATGTGAACATTTACACAGACTTGAAAGTCTAGTCTTGCTTGATGGACTCAAAAAGAACTGCAGACTATTCAAATATATTTGAATAAAGAATAATTTTGAGGATTCCCTATATAATCATGAAATGATTATAGGTTATGCATTGAAAGGTACCCAGTTGGATTGCTGTAATATGTGAGTTGTATTCTTGCATGCAATATAGGAATTTAAAATGAAAAAGATGAAAAAAATTATCCTCCTAAATAATCTTACACAATTTGTCACCTGCAGATACTCAATAAACATGCAAATGTTCCATAAAAGAAGAATCTAAAGCTGACCAAGAGAAAGCGATTCAAATGTTGTATCTATTTCAGAAGAAATAATACTATTGCACTGAAAATAACAAAAAAATATTTCCAAGACTATTTATAACATATAAGCCATATAAGGTGGAACAAAACCCAGCTTAAGTATGCAGTCATGAATTAAAATGAAGATGAAAAGATATTAAACTAAGAGAGATCTTAGAAGACTGAATGAAGGGGAAAATAGCAGCAAAAGGAATTGTAAGACACAATGAAGAAACATGGAATATTAGCAACTGAACACATGATCAAGCAATTCCAATTGTGCTGTACATTATTTGATTCCACCTTTTGAACTTTTCCAACAATGCTGCTGATGATTTTATAAAATGCTTGAGTCAAAACAAAAAATAGGGAAAAATAAAAATGTAAGGATATTTAAAATGAGCAAATTTCTCCTTTGCTTAGGTGAAAAGAAAAAATTTTAAAGACTAAACTTCTGCTTTAGTGAGAAGTTTAAACTATTGAATGTCAACTCTGAGAAAAGCATAATAATGAAAATAACAGTGCAGAAACTAAATATTCGAGACAATAAAAACTACAAGAAAATATTTTAAAATAAGTATCATTGAAAGGTATATTTTAAAAGTTGGAATTGATTGAATAGAAAAGGAAGATATTGCAGTCATTTTAAAGTGACTAGAGGAAATACCAGAATAGAACCAAACAAAAAAAAATTTTAATTACTAAAATCTTAAGGTCAAATATTTTTTGCCTGTATAAAAAAAGTGTATAGAGATAGGAAAATAATACAATGTCTGAGATTTGAAACTACAGAACTTTTTTGAAAAGGAGTCTAAAAAGAAAGATAGTAAATAACATTTTAAAAATGGTTTTTAGCTGTGCTTGGCATCAACACCTGTAATCATAGCTACTCAGGAGGCTGAGATAGGAAAATCACAAGATCAAGGTCAGCCTGAGTAACTTAGAGAGACTCTTTCTAAAAATAATAAAAAAAGTGTGAATAACCTGCATATTACTCTTGTATAGAAAAAGAAGCAGCATTTAAATCAAAGGTAATCCATACTTTGATGTACTCACTGATAGACTAATTTACTGAAATATTAATAATTAATTTACTGAATTCTTTAAAAAATAATAAAAAAGCGTGAGGATGTACCTCTGGGGTAGAGCACCCCTAGGTTCAGTCCCTTGCACTGATAAGAAAAAAAGAAAGGAAGGAACGAAGGAGGAAGGAAAGAGAAAGTTAGTTTATAAAATTATCAAAAAGTAAGGAGGAAAAAAAATGCAACCTTAAACATAATGTTTTCCTAGACAAGTAGAAATGTTGGAAAACTTTTATGTATTTTTAAAAGTTCAGAAAAACGAGTCTGCAGAAGAATATGAATTTTAAAAATGAGAGAAACAAAAAACTAGAATTGAAAGCAGTGAATATTGTAGACTTCTGTGTGTATTAGAATTAATAGTTGAGGAAGAAACATTATAATACATAAAATATTTCTAAAGATATGAAGATATAACATTTAATAGAAATGAAAATGCTTTTAAAGTTATAAAATCCTGTTAAAATATAAGAATTTATTATTATTGTCACAAATGGATTTTTTTTAAATTATAGCACTTGAGATATCAAATATTTGGGGGAATAAAAATGAATAATAAAGCAAGCTGAAATGCATAAGGAACAAATAACATTACAGACAAGCTTTGCTTCATATTAGTTGGCATATAACAAACTGAAAAATAATGGATACATTAAACTACCCAAATCTATTGCTAAAAAATTGGAATCTTACATGTGTATTTGTGGAGATTTTCTTAATGACACAAATTAATCCTCATAAACCCCATGAAAATGAAAATGTATTGACATATTCAACATGTAAACATATTTAACCTCTTCTTATTATATACTACTTTCATCATTAACTTGAAAAAATGCTGATATCCTTCAGCCCCATAATTCTTTATGCTGTATATGAGGGGGAAGATTTTTGTGCATCACAAGACTAATATTCTAAGTTAGTTCACATTCAAAGAAAAAAATGAAGTTCTAGTGGATTGACTTTATTGGATCCAGAAAAATATGATAATAATATTATTTTCCAACACAGTCTACTTTTGGCTTTCTGAATTTATATGTATTGCAAGTTATAATTATGAGAGGTTGATCTAAGACTCTGATAACACTTAATACAGACTCAAGACTGTAACACAGGTTTGGTATTTCCCCTTCATTGTTTTATCATTCTTATTCATGTCTTGATTTCCAGTGATAACCAGCCACAGATTTAATAGCTTCTAGGTAAGACAACAGATTTGTAAATGGATTTGAGAATAAGATACTACAATATACACACTGGGAAAATAAGCTTGAGTGACCTGCATATTACTCTTTTATAGAAAAAGGAGAAGCATTTAAATCAAAGGTAATCCATACTTTGATATACTCACTGATAGACTAATTTACTGAATTCTTAATAATGTTGTCATTTATTAAAAATAATCTGTATTCCTTTATCACTATGACTGCAAAATTGGGTCAATCATAAAATGCAAAAATAACATATTTTACTTCATTGGTTCTTAAACTCAAATAACACAGATATAATTTTTTAAAAAAGGAGAGACATATACATTGTCCTTCAAATCCTGAATAAAGTATTACAGCAGCGGGCTGAATACACTAATACGATATGACTTTGATAAGGTAGCTGTGTTAGTCAGTTTTACATCACTCTGACCAAAATACATGACAAGAACAACTTAGATATGGAAAAGTTTATTTTGGGCTCATGATTTTAGAAGTTCAGTTTATGATCAGCTGACTCCATTGCCCTGGGCATGAGGGGAGGTAGACTATCATGGCAGAACTCTCTTGTGAAGGAAGCCTACTCACTTCTTGGCAATCAGGAAGCAAATAGGGTGAAAGAGGATTCAGAGACAAGATATAGTTCAAGGTCACTGACACCAATGATTTACTTTCTTAAGCCACACCCCTATATCACCAAGTAGTCTATTCAAATTTTAATTAAATGGATTAATCCACTGATGAGGTTGTTGCTCTCATAATCTAATCATTTCACCTCTAATTATTCCTGAATTTCCTAACACATGAGCTTTTTGGGAGACATTGCAGACCCAAACCACAACCACAGCTTCTCTACACAGCTGTCTTTTAATATAAGTTCTAATAAACTATTATTTCTTTGCCTAGTCTGAATAGCAGGGTTGATGGCTTTCTGTTGTTAATAACTGTATTATTTCTTGTGGATTGCCTCCAACTTACCTAAAGTTGTGCAAATCATACTTTTATCAAATCCTTTTGAAAATAACCATTTTGGTTATACATCATTCAGGACCCTGCTATACAGTAGAAGAAAGAAGAAAAAGACAATCTTAGGCTCTTTCTTAGTCTGTAAACCCCTAAAGAGTAGTAAGAATGTATATTTTTTCTTTAACGTCTAATTACTACTAGTGTTTAGTACACTGTCTAAAATGTCATAGATATCGATATATTTTCTAGCTATTTTATGCCACACCTTTAATTGGTATCTGATTTGAATTTAATTGAGATGATTATAAGTTAAATTGTTAGAGTAAACCCCTTGAAAATACTCCATTAAAAACAGGGCAACATAGGGTTGGGGTTGTGGCTCAGCGGAAGAGTGCTCACCTAGCACGTGCTAGGCCCTGGATTCAATCTTCAGCACCACATAAAAATAAATAAATAAAGGTATTGTGTTCAACTAAAAAATTTAAAAAAAAACTAAGCAGCATTGCAAGATGTTAAAAAAATTAATTGGGAACCCACCAAGCTAAGTTAGCTCCAGTGTTCTAGGACCCTATTTTAAGCAAACCACAAACACTTGCCTTCCTAATGCAGTTATATTGATTAAGGTCCCTTTCCTGAGTTTTATCATTATATTTTCCATTTGATTTTAAGGACTAGTGGCCAAAACTGATTTGTTAGGACCCCAGAGTCAGGTTTTTGGCCTAGGACTCCAATAACACTATTGCACCTTCTATTTTTCTCTGTATACTCGTCTGCCTAATTACTCTGGATCGGTTAACCTTTTTTTTACTCATCAACATTCCTACTCCAAAGACAAAAGGAAAACTATACAAATGCCTCTTAAATTTAGGCCATCAGATCAATCAGTCCTGCCTTTTTTATGGCTTTTATGCCTTGGTCAAAATCTGATCCCAAAGCAACAGTGAAAGTTTTCTGTTGTCCAAGAAAATGTCACAGAATTTTGCTGAGCAATTTAGAATTTTCAAAGGAACATGGAGATCTAGGACTATGAGTATTTGCCAACTCATTCATAAGTCTGTTACCAAGCAAGAATTAGCTGTCCAGGGTAAACAAAAGCAAATTGTATAGCTTTGTTTGTGCAAAAAGAACAAGATTGATTGTGACACCAATCAGCAACAAGAACAGATTTGACTCCTTTATTGTTGGTACTGAGGGAATATAAAGAAAAGGAGAAGCTTTTCACTTATTGGATGGTGAGAAGTAGAAATTTGGGGGTTCTTTTGCACAGGCCTAGATTATTACTATGCTTCTTTCCAGGTTACCATGTTTCTTTCAGGGAGTAGTTATTATGTTCTGAATGGAAGATTTTGATCTTGTGATCTCCAAATATTATTGACCAGATAAGCTGTCTTCCTCTGTGCATTTTGGTTATGGTTTGAATATGAGGTTGCCCCCCAAAGCTTATGTATGAGACAATGTAGAAATGTTCAGAGATGAAATAATTAGATCATCAGAGCAAAAATCTAATCAGTGGGTTAATCCATTTGAAGGATTAATAATTTGGAAGACCTACTCTGCTGTGTTGTAACTGCAGGCAGGAAGGGTGTTACCAGAGGAAGAAGGTAACTGGGATTTGTCCTTGGGTATTCTACTTTGTTTCTGCCTTTCTCTTTCTCTTTCTCTCTCCCCCACTCCTCCCTGGCTACCATGAGTTCAGCAGCTTTTTTCATTCAGTTCCTTTGTGATTTTCCACCCTCACTTTAGGCCTAGAACAATAAAGTCTGCTGATCACCGACTGAGCCTATGCAACCATAAACCAAAATAAACTTTTTCTTCTCTAGGTTGTTCTTGTGAGGTATTTTGGTCACAGGGATGAAAAGCTTACTTATACAATGTCCATTCTTGAGAAACCAATTTCAAACTGTCCTTGAGTGGATCTGGTAGTACTTCCTGAAAAACAACCTAAGCACTTTGTTATTTAAAGAATTTATACCCTGATGTGTCCAGGCCTTAGGCAGTTTAAATACGGGGTCCTTACAAAACTCATAAATGGATGTCTAAAACTAGATGTGAAAAACGTGAGAAAGATAATTAAGGATCTAACAGTCTTCCAGGGATGGACCAAAGAAGGATGAGAAAATAGCAAACACTCTTTTAAAATCTCCCCCCAAAGAATTTTCTCAACATAACTGATTATTTTGTTATTTCATCTTTTAAACAGAATAAAGATAAGCCAGTCTCTAACTAAAAGCAAGATTATAAATATCCATGCTGAGTCCAGGTGTAGAAGATGCTTGACTTCTTCTTCATTGGGCTTTTCCTCTTACTAGTTTATAAATATTTACTGACTTGGGAAGCCCCCTCTCTAGGCAAATTAGTCTCTAATATATGACTGACACTAGGATAATTTATTTGGGTTATTTTGACACCCTTCAAAAGGGAAAATTATAAAATTTGTATCTTTAAAATAATCTCAATTTGTAAGCATTTTTTTTTGTATCAGGAAGACAAGGAGGATTGAGAATAGAGTAGGCATTGATGTAAATCCACATCAAGATCTTACCTTTGTTTAATGAGCCATCTTGGCTTATTTCCTAACCATCTGTTATAACTTGGTTTTATCTATATGGTTCTTTCTTCATTTTAGCCAGTGATAGTATTTAGGACTGATCTTTAAGCTCTTTGTTTTTATAGTGAAAATTTTCTACCTGTCTTCCCTAGTACCTGATAGCCACCTTTGAAAAAGAAAATTTAATGGAAACAACTATGGGAAGAAAATAATTTTAAAAGGTATTTTTAAATTTGGCAAAAACATATGAATCAACACATTTAAATTAAGAATATCCCGGAATTTCGAAGAAATAATGTCAAAACTGCCATAGTTCTCACCACTGGTTATAACTGAGTGTTATTCATACTATTAAAAAGGAGTAATAGACAAGTGCTGCTGCCTAGGATGAGTTAATAACAACCAGATCTAACCATCTGCCTGAACCAATCAAAGCCCAAGATATGTGAAACAATACTTTGCAAGACATTGAATTTAAGTCCTTGAAAATCAATGATCCCTGGAATATGAGAAAAATGAAGTACCCCTCATGATTGTTCAAGTTTTCTTGCCTAGAGGGAATTTCTAGGCCAGGAATTAGAACAAATGAGGCAGAACCTCCCAGTCTTCCTGAATTGAAGAAACAGATCAGAAAGTCTAGGGAGACATTTGGAACTCAAACAAATCCCAAAGTATGCTGCTGAGTATTTTTGTTTATTTATTTATTTTTAGGTACTGAGGATGAACCTAGTGCCTTATGGAATGCTAAGCATGCATCTACCACTGAGCTATAAGGCCCAGATCCTCAGCACTTTGAACAAAAAGAAATTGAAAGACTTAGAAACTGCCTTAGATTTAAGTTTCCCCTTAGCTTTCATTTCTCTCCCCACATCTCAAGCACAGGGAGGGGCACTCTATTCATTTCCCTTACCTGGACTAAAGAACATTCTTTCAAAAGAAATGCAATTGTCTTGGACTTTATTGATCACTAGAGAAGAGACTAATAGTTGTCACCATGTCTAGAATGAATTTGTTATTCTTCTGAGAGCAACATGGAGGGGTTGAAGGAAAAAGTTTATCTACATAAGACAATATTTGTTCACAGTACAATTCCATGTAACATGATTCCACTGGCACCTTGATTCCACATATTGATGAGTGGGAAGAAATAATGATATTCACTGTAGGACCCTAGGGGGAGACAACTCTACTGTGCAGTCTAGAGGTGCTAAATTGTGTTTAACCCTTTGTTTAGAACAACAAAAAAAGTCATGTCCCTCATTTTTTCTTAAGCACTAGCTCCTCTTTTATACTGCCAAATATTTGCAATTCTGTCCCAGAAGAACTTGTCTTAAGTTGTCTGTTCTTCACTGCCCATCAATTGCTTCTAAAAATCCTTTACCACCCTTCTAAATTGCCTAAACACTCATCTGTCTCTCCACTATATGAAAGAGTATATAAGTTTCTAAATCTCCTTTGATTCACCATGTAAATACTAAACTTCCTTTTTGTCCTGTTAGTTTATTTTAGCCTACTTGAGCCTTTAGAGTGAGGAAAACCTGTTGTTATTCCTATAGGACAAAACTGACAAGAATATACAGACTGCATTATGTATTAGCAGAGAAATGAACAGAAAGAAATCTCTGAAGTTTCTACAAAGCTTCCCCGGCCCCCATTGTACAGGTAATGATGGGAGGAAACTGTACAGAAGACTGGTAAATCCTATATGAAGGTACATTTCATAAATCAAGGATTTATGTGCACACAGAGGATTGTGAAATATGCCTACTGCCACCAACTATAACCAGACCCAAGTATGCCTACTCACCACTTGAAAGCCAATACTCAGAAAACTAGATTTGGTGGAAAGACAATTAGACTCATTCAAGGGCTGACACCTTGAGAAGGTATGGTAATATTGTCCACCAGTCAAAAACCAATGGAGAAAATTCAGATACAAAAAAGAACTTTCATGAAGAGGACAGGATGTGTGCAGGTAATGGGTATGAGACTGCAAAGCATGCTGTTTCCTATTTTCTTTTCTCTGCCCAGAACACTGAAATTGACCTTGAACTCCTAAGGCTAGTTCCTATAATGCTTTTGAGACAAATGTATTACTTTCCTGTAAGTTAAACATCACAACAGTTTTCATGCTTTGTGTTAGTTGATATAAAGAAGCAAAGAATAAGATGGGACAATATACATTGTGATATTATCTGAGGGTCGCTGGATGTTCTGCATTCTGTAAATCTAAAGAAAGATTATTAAACAGTTAGTTTCTCAATCACTAAGGTGTGGCTTTTCATTAGAATTTAGAATGCTTGGAAAAGAGAGTGGAAACAGCTCTATGAGGGATAACTCCCAAATACATAGCCACTATTAGCCATTCAGACTAGAAAATTCCATGATTCACAGGGCGTTCCTTGAACACAGAGAAAGAAAATGGGCCTTTAGTTGAGCACTGCACTAGCCCTGCCTATGACTCCCAAAAACCCAACCCTGCTCATGAAATTTAAAAGCACAACATAAAAAAGATAAAAAGATTTCCCAGTAACTTAAAAGAACTTCAGAACAAATTTCAAAAATTATTAGCCATGAATGAATGAAAAAAAAAAAAACAAGGCTTAAAATGAAGAGGAACATATTTATCAATTAAAAACAAATAATTTAATCTGAATTTAGAATTAACAGGAAAACACATACAAAAATAACTGTATTATGTAAGTTCAAAAATTTTAGTTGAGGCACGGAAGACAGTAGCATGGTCCAAATGAAATATTAGAAGTCAAAATTGCTATGTGTATGGGAAAGCATACAATGGATGCAATTATCAGTAGGTTACACATTTTAAATATCAGTAACCCTTGGGAACAGAATATTTAACTTTCGTGGATCATTGACCTTTGAGAAACTCTAATTATCTTTGTTTCGATAAGATCATGTTTGTCCAGGAAAGGGGAATCGTCTACAAAAGAGGGCTGTTGTGATGTTTGACCACTAGCACCCTATTCCATACATCGATTACTGGGAAGAAATAATGATGCCATTGTAGTTCCATGCATGAGGCAACTATGTTGTGCAGACCTAGAGTCCAGACAATTGTAGTTCCCAAATTGTTTTTCGCTATTTGTTTAAAACAAGAGTCAACTCTCCCATTTGTTCTTAAGCACTAGCTTCTCTTTCACAATGCCAATTTTTGCAGTTATGTTCTGTGTTTGGCATTCTGCTACAAGACAACAGAACAGTGCATGGAAAAAATGTCATTAACCTTGAACGCACGTATAAACAATTTGAACTGGAGGAAAATAAAACATAAAAAGTTATAAAATCCACTCAAAGATGGACTACGAAAGAAAAATAAAACCTTCCAATAGGTATATTAGAAAAGAAAAAAAGGACTCAAATCAATAACCAAAGTTTCACCATTGATAATGGTCTTCCACATTTATACTGGGATAGGCTGTATATGTGATTTGATAAATGAGAGAGTAACACAATAGACAAAAATAGAGGTTTAAGAAGCACTTGTAATTGTCTGCTTCTAGTTTTGGACCTCTCATCAACAGAAAAATAATCTGGGATTGCTTATTGAAAGGATCTGAGAAAATTTCACATGAAAAATTTAAATTGTCCTGGCTAGGCCATTCCAGACCAATTAACCCAAGCCTGACTGCCAATTGAGGGCATATATGAGAGAACCTATTTAAAATCATTTGAGACAAATCATATCAATAGGCTTCATTTTCAACAAATAAATATGGGAACAATAATAAATTGTTATTGTTTTAAGCCATTAAATTTTGGGTGTAGCTTATTATACCAACAGTAGCTACCTCTTATATCTAGTCATCACCTGTACCTCAGTATTAACACATTAAGTCCCAAATTTTCAATTCTGTGAATATTTCAACAAAATTGACACAAGTGCATTATGTGTAACATGAATTGTAATGCATTCTGCTGTCATATATAAATAAAACAAATTAATAAAAAAGGTTAGAAATGGTCATTTAGAGCTTATATATATTATATTAATATAATAATCATATTATTATAATATAATTATATACTCATATAATTATATTCATGTTTTATAATTATATATTGTATACTATATTTATGTTATTATAGGTATTCCATATCCAGGACAATGGAAAGAATAGGTTAATAATAATACTTGTCCCTAGATTCTAGATTGCTGTGTTTTGGCATATATATTTATATTAATATAGAAAATTTATACATGATTTTGATGTCTCTTTTCTCCTTGACCTACCTTAGGAACTTGTCTTCCTTCACTTTAAATCAAATGACTTTATTATAATGTCTTGATGCCTGAAAGAGTTCCCCAAAAGACCATGTGTTAAAGGCTTGGTCACCAGCTTGTGGTGTTATTGAGAATTAGTGTAATGCTTAAGAGTGGACTGTAGTTGGAGAAAGGCCACTCAAGGGCATGTTCTTGGAGAGTATATTGTGACCCCTCCCCTTCCTGTCTTTTTCTTTGCTTCCCAGCTGCCATGAAGTGAACAGTTCTCCTCCACCAAGTACTCCCACTATGACGTATTGTGCTTCCATAAGCCCAATTATATATTTATACATATATAAAACACATGCAAAAGTAAAATATAGTCATATATATGTATAAATAATATTGTTACATATGTTCCTATATAGTGTTCACAGTAACAGAAGCAAGCATTAGACAACAATATGAATCAACTTTGTGCAACTTCTCAAGTTCTCTCTTATTTACACAGATCTACTTGTTTTCCAGATGACGAATCTCTCCAATAAGTGCATGGGACCTCAGACGTATAGAAAACAAAGCTCTAAGTACTAAGGGATCATTTATTCCCTCAAACCAGGCTTATGACCAAATAGGTCAAACCATCAATTTCAATATTGTTAATAAACAGTGTTAATAAGCTGATACAGGACACTTCCTGGGGAGTTTCCATTTAAACAGAATATTGTTAATCACTAACTAATATTTCTCTGTGCTGAAGGTTTTGCTCATGGCTACATTCATTCCTGATGACTAGAACTGAGCTCCCACAGAGCAGGTAACAACATCCTTGACCACAAACTGACTTTTTTAAAATATTTTTTTTAAGTTGGAGATGGACACAATACCTTTATTTTATTTTGTTTTTTTTATGTGGTGCTGAGAATCGAACACAGTGCCTCACACATGCTAGGCAAGCACTCCACCACTGAGCCACAACCCCAGCCCCAAAACTGACTTTTTTTGAAGGGAATTGTTATCTCTACTCTCTCCGAAAGAGAGAGAGAGAGAGAGAGAGAGAGAGAGAGAGAGAGAGAGAGAGAGACTGTTTAAGCTGTATTACAAGAGCCCATTGAACCATACTAAGACTCTTGAATTTATTCTGTAGTAAAGAGGCAAATATGAAAGTATTGTTAAAATATTTTTTCAGTTGTAGATGGACACAATACCTTTATTTTTTGTTTATTTTTATGTGGTGCCAGGGATAGAACTCAGGGTCTCATGCATGCTAGGCAAGTACTCTACCACTTAGACACAACTCCAGCCCCTGAAAATATTTTAAAGACTAAAATAATATGAATAAAATCTACTTTAGAAACTAATTCCAAAACGAATGTGAATAATAGATACAAATTACAAGACAGAACACAAAAGAGAAACCTGGAAAAATTTAGTTATTTGCAGTTTTGAGCAGTTATTACTTGCACAAAAATCAGTAATAAAAATGGCTATGGATATGAGGAAGTAGATACAAAAAAAAAAACACAAGGAGTTTAAATATGCTACATAATTATTCGAATTTAATAAAAAAAAGATCCAGGATCTTAAATACTGGAATGTAAATATTATGCCGAATTCGGTTCTGAAAACAGAACAATATACCTTATATTTTAGGTTTTGGATCTAAGAAAGTGAACCAAATAACTTCTTAATATAAAATGTTGTATATACAAAAACGTGGGCAAGCAGGAATTTGGGCCAAATTCAGAGATGGAATTATTTTGAGAATCTGAATAGCTTCACTTATATTTGGAAGTCTTCTCTTTGTTTAGTGTGTGGTCTTGAGCAGTTTGTTTTACCTCTTTAAATTTTATATTTTGCATATATAATTTTGGGATGATAATTTTATCTAAGAGGATTAGAAGAGATAATCTGTGTAAAGCTAATAGATCCAGAACACAGAAAATGCTTAATAAATATGAAGACTGCATCAGTTAGGATCTTTGGCAATAGGTTACTTAGTTTTTGATTTAAAAGAGTCAGAAAGTTTTATTTAATTTATTCTATTAATCATTGGAAATTAAAAATTCAAATGTAATCTTGGTCAAATATAGATAGTTTTGTGGCAGGACAGGACTATTAATACACCAATCTTACTAATTTCTATCTTGTTACTTGTCTCTACTGTTGGTCCTAAAATAATTGCAACACCTCTAACTAGATTATTCTCCTAGGACTTTATGCAAAACCAACATAAGAAAAGCCTTTGTTTTTTCCTTCCTCAGAGTGTATAAGAAAAAAAAAAAACTTAGTGGACTTTTCCTAATGAGTTTTAACTGGAATAGAATCAAATCCATGCTTAGACGAAGTAGTGGATATACCATAATTGAGATTTGCAACTAGTTTATGTTTACCAATACTCAGCCATTAGGGGGAGGGGAGAACTATTTTCTGAGTGTTAATAAGTGAGCTGTGATCAAACTGAGTTTTCACAGACAAGAAAGAGAAGAAGAGATAATCAAGCAGTAGTTCCATGGTAGTCAATTAACTGTTTCTGATGATAGCAATTATAATAATGAGGATGCTGTCATCCATATCAGTATTTAGTCTTCAAAAGTGTTGCCAAATAATCTTAGTAGGTTAAGAAAATATACAGAGTCAGGCATGGTGGTGCACAATGAAATCCCAATGACTTGGGAGGCTGAAGCAGGAAGACCACAAAATCAAAGCCAGCATCAACAACTTAGAAAGGCCTTAAGTATCTTACTGAGACCCTGTCTCAACATTAAAAATAGAAAAAAGGTCTGGGGGATGTGTCTTAGTAGTTAAGTTACTCTGGATTCAATACCTGGTATCCCTGTAAAAAAAATGTGTACAGATATGTGGCAGTATCTCATCATATCCATTAAGATCTTCATTGAATGCATTTTGTATTTTTCTTTATTAAAGATGTATGTTTATTCTGTACCTTTGTTACATTATAGGACTACTTTAATATCAGGATGCACACACAATATATATATTACTTGTAAATAATTTACTTGTAATAAATATTGATATTACAAATTTAAGGTTGCTACATTGCTTTATTGTTGCAAAGTCCTGAAATAGCTTTATCTTCTAACATCACACTATTATCCTATATTTTCCTAATAGTTACATTTCTAGTTATATTGCAAATGTCTAATGACTATGATAATTATGCATGAGTAATTACAATTTTAATAGTAAGATAAATAAAAGCCCATTATTTGACATTGTGTTTACTTTTGAAATAATGAGATAAAATTGATTATAGGATAATATAACAATAAAAATTTCATATTTTAATCTCAGGCATGCTGTCTCCCTCTGCTTTAACACTTAATGCACTCTTCTAATGATTTTTTCAGTACTAATCACAGGTTAACTAATATCTTCCATCAGTCCTACTCCATGAAGGGGGAAGACCAATTTTATCATGTTCTGTGTTTTCAATAACAGGTATCCTGGCATGATAGAAGGAAAATTTGTGAAAGATAAATTTTGATTAATAAAAGAATAATCACAACATAACTTCTTGCTCAAGATTTCTATACAGAACCAAAATAATCTTCTGATTTCCTGGAAATAAAATGCCAGTAGAAAAGTCAAACTTGAAAAAGACTCAGTGACAAAAAAAATCAATTTATAAAAAATTTAACCATAGCTCAAAGTCATTTGAGTACTCAGAGATATAATCATCAGTGTATGTAGATTTTAACCCACTGCAAAAGGATAGTATTCTCCTTAAGATTCATTAAATATTAATTATCTGTACTTGCTATAGTTTGGATCTGGCTCATGTGTTGAAGGCTTGATCCTCAATGCAGCAGTATTCAGAGTTGGGTCTCTTGGGAAATGACTGGATTATAAGGGTTCTGACCTCATCCATGGATTAATTCATTGCTGAATTGATAATGTGATGGAATTATTGGAAGTTGATAGAAACGGTAGGATTTGGGGCAACTTGGAGGAAGTAGGTCCCTGGGGGCATGACCTATAAGGGTATATCTTATCCCAAACCCTTTATTCCTCTCTCTCTGCCATGGCTGTGGCTGCCATGAAGTGAGCAGCTTTTCTCTGCCATGCCTCTCCACCATGATGTTCTGGCTCATCTAGGGCCCAGATGGATGGAACCAGCTAACCATGGAGTCAAAACTCTGAAATCAGGGTCACAATAAGTCTTTCCTCCTCCTAAGTTGTTTTACTCAGGTATTTATCACAGTGACTAAAAGCTGACTTAACCCAAAAGTAAAAATTTATACTGTATATTGTAGTGACCTCTTTCCTTTGGCTCCTAGTCCCCACTTTAAACATTTAGTTTAAACCATAAGGGCTATGATTCAGTTCTACTCTCCTCCCTATAGTTAGTCTTAATCAGTCCGCAGATTGATAAATGACACGAACTAGTCTAGAGACTTTTTTGTGATTTCAGAAATCAGAACTAAAGTAAGAAAGATAGTGCTTCTCTGCTGGTGGAGGTGCAAGATGTGAAACTGTGGATCTGTTGATTCCCTGCAGTGTGAAGGAATTTGGCCTGAGAGAATGATGCTGACATGCAGAGAAAAACATGAAAGAAAGATGGAGAGTGATGGGAGATGTTAGGTTTATTCTGTTCTATGTGGTACAACTTTAGCTTTTTTATTAGAAGAGATATTCCAGCATCCTTCCAGTAATTTATTTTTACACATAAGAAAACTTACCTTATATTTTTCACTTTAATCAACAGTCTAGAAATCATAAATATGGTTTTCAAAAATATATATATATATATTAAATTTTCTACTAATACATGCTGTAATTTGCTATTTCCTATACATGCTAACTCTTTCTGTCTTATCTATTTTTATTCTGTACTGTACTATTAAAAAATCATTAGTGGGAGAAAAGAAATAATTAATAGAACAATTCTTATAGGAGACTAATTATTAAATTCATACAATTTATTATTATATAAAAAGCTAAAAAATGAGTTTGAATATTTTCAAAATAAAGAATGATACATGTTTGACAAGATAGGTATGTTGATCACAATTTAAACATCATATAGTGCAAACATAAATTGAAACATCACAGGGTACTCCACAAATATCGACTAGTTTTATGTTTTTGTGTATCAGTCAAAATAAATTCAAATATATATATATATATATATATACATATATACATATATATGTATATAAATGTGTATATACACACATATACATATATAGACACACATACAATAACAACTAGAGGAACATTATTAGATATAATATTCAAAATAAGTATTTTCAAAAGCATAAAGAACTGAAGATGAAATTGAATATAGAGCATGAAACAATTTGGGGAGGTGGAAGCTTTAAGCTCCAATGATAGAAATTAAGTAAATCTTGAATAAATGCAAAACTGACATGTACTTCTTCATTCTTTTGGGTAAACATTATAAGATAATAATTCTCTTTATATTTGTTAATGTCTTTCTGACAAAATTTTTCTGTCAATATGGTGGTTTAAATCCTGGGATGGTGGCATATATCATTAATCCTAGATAATCAAAAGGCTGAAGCAAAAGGATTGAAAGTTCAAGGCCAATTTGGGCAAGATATTGTCTCAAAATAAAATTTGGAAAATGGGCTGGGGTTGTAACTTAGTGGTAGAGGTCTTACATAACACATGTAAGGCTCTGGGTCAGATTCAGTCTCCAGTATTGAAAAAAATATAAGATGATGGTTTATTATATACACCGATATCTTTCTTCTTCAAATCCAAGTCAATGAAATAATGGAAACAACATTGTTGGAAATGAGAAAATTACTTTGAAACTATGAAAAACACTAATGAGAGAGAAAGGGTTGATTTCCAGAGTGATAGATAAATAGCAACCCAGTTATGAAGAGGATTGGGTATTTTTGAAAGAACAGGCTTTGTTTGACTCTGGGTAAAGAAAATGGAAGAGTTGAGACAGAAAGGTTTTCTTTTTTTTTTATTGTATTGTGTGTGTCCTGGTCAGCTATTGTTAAAAACCATATGTGTATTGCTTTTTCCATGGCAAATAAAATAGTGGTTAAAATTCCAAAACAGTTTTATGATCCTTATCATTTTGCAGAAATCTAAGTAGTTCTTATATTTTGCTGACAGATTCCAGTCACTCCTTACATTTTAATCTCTGCTAATCATCTTTTCTCCATCTTTTGAACATTTCATTAAAAATTAGAAATTCCCCAGTGTGTGATATTTGCTTGCTTAAGAGAGAATGTATTTTCTTTCTCATTTTATATATCTCAAAAATTAGATTTTAAATTTTCTTATCTGTCTTCAGTAAACCAATTAATAAGCAGAATAACTTGTTTCAAATAAAAATCAGAATTCCTACATTAATTTTCTTCATCTTAGAAGCTTAGTCTGTTTCATACCTTAAAAGATAGTAAACCAGACAAAAGTTTTACCTAGATTATCCAGCAGTGATTATAAAGTTCCTTAAGGAAAAAAGAACATATTCTTCAGTGTTGCACTAATTATAGATATTTTCATGAAAATAGGTGTTTTTTTTTTCTCTAAAAAGAGACTTTAGGAAAAAACCTTAAGGACATTAAAAAATTAACTTGTAAGGAAAATGGCAACATCTATGACAAGTGGTTGCACAGAACAGCAAGCCACAAGGTAAACTTGAGACACCCAACTGCATTGGTCTAAGGCTATTTTGTTACTCTTCAAGTTCTTACAGGACCTGCATTATTAAAGAATTGTTGGGTGCATCGTCTTTCAAGTTCTGCAAAAAGTCTTTGTTAACGTAGTGACACAGTCCATTATTACTGTCAAGTTTGTATTATTAAGCCAAAAATTTGAAATTGCAGTTGTCAGAAACTCTAACAATGACAGCAAAAGAGAAGCTACAACTTCATATAGTACATTGTTTTCTATATAGCCAGTTGTAAGAGATTAAAGCAAAGCTTTTTTTTTTTTTAAATTGGGCTTTTGTCTTCTTGTACAACTAGCTAGAGCCTTAATATTTCTTTTTTAATTTAATTTTTAAATTTCAATTTTTTATATATGACATCAGAATGCATTACAATTCATACTGCACATATAGAACACAATTTTTCATATCTCTGGTTGTAAACAAATTAGAGTAACACCATTTGTGTCTTCATACAAGTACTTAGAGTAATAATGTCCATTGCCCTCCATCCCCTTTGCCCTATGTACAGTTCATCTAATCCTCCCATGCCTCAGTGAGGCTCAACATCCTCAAATCAGAGAAAACATTTGGTATTTGTTTTTTTAGGATTGGCTAACTTAAATTAGCATTATCTTCTCCAACTCCATCCATTTACCTGCAAATGCCATGATATTATTCTCTTTTAATGCTGAATAATATTCCATTGTGTATATATACCACATTTTCTTAATCCGTTCTTCTATTGAAGGGCATCTAGGTTGGTTCCACAGTTTAGCTATTGTGAATTATGCTGCTATAAACTTTGATGTGGCTGAGTCCCTGTAGCATGCTGTTTTTAAGTCCTTTGGGTATAGACCCAGGAGTGGGATAGCTGGGTCAAATGGTGGTTCCATTCTAAGTTTTCCAAAGAAACTAAATACTGCTTTCCAGATTGACTGAACCATTTTGCAGTTCTACCAGCAATGTATGAGTGTGACTTTTTTCCCCACATCCTCACCAACACTTATTGTTCTTTGTATTCTTGATAGCTGCCATTCTGCCTGGAGTGAGATAAAATCCTAGAGTGGTTTTGATTTGCATTTCTCTAATTGCCATATATGTTGAACATTTTTTCATATATTTGTTAATTTATTGTATATCATCTTTTGAGAAAGATGTCTGTTCAGTTCCTTAGTCCATTTATTGATTGAGGGTTTTTTTTTTTTTTTTTGGTGTTAAGATTTTTAAGTTCTTTATATATTCTAGAGGTTAGTGCTCTATCTAACGTGCGTGTGGTAATGTGGTAATGTGGTAAAAATTTGGTTCAATTCTGTAGGCTCTCTCTTCACCTCACTGTTGTTTTTTTTTTTTTTTTTTTTTGGCTGAAAACAAGATTTGAGTTTGAATTCATCTCATTTATTGATTCTTGATTTTAATTTTTGTGCTATAGGAGTCTTAGTAAGGAAGTAGGGGCCTAATCCTATATGATGGATATTTGGGCCTATTTTTCCCTCTGATAGGCACAGTGTCTGTGGTTTAATTCCTTGGTCCTTGATCCACTTTGAGTTGAGTTTTTTGCATGGTGACAGGAGTTTAATTTCATTTTGTTGCATATGGATTTCCTGTTTTCCCAGCACCATTTGTTGAAGAATCTATCTTTTCTCCAATGAATGCTTTTGGCAACTGTCTAATATAAGATAACTGTATTTATGTGAGATTGTCTCTAATGTCCTCTATTCTGTACTGTTGGTCTACAAGTCCATATTGGTGCCAATACCATGCTATTTTTGTTACTATTGATCTGTAGTATAGTTTAAGGTCTGGTATAGTGATGCCATCTGCTTCACTCCTCCTGCTGAGGATTGCCTTGACTATTCTGGGTCTCTTATTTTTTCCAGATGAATATCATTATTGCTTTTTCTGATTCTATGAGGAATGTTATTGGGATTTTGATTGGAATTGCATTATATCTATGTAGTGTTTTTGGTAGTATGGTCAATTTTGATAATATTAATTCTGCCTATGGAAGAATAAGGATGATCTTTCCATCTTCTATGGTCTTCTTTGATTTGTTTCTTTCTTTAGCATTCTGTAGTTTTCATTATATAGGTTTTTCACTATTTTGTTAAGTTGATTTCAAGTATTTTTTTAGGCTATTGTAAATGGGGTAGTTTTCCTCATTTCCTTTTCAGAGGATTTGTCATTGATATACAGAAATGCTTTTGATTTATGGTATTGGTTTTATATCCTGCTACTTTGCTGAATTCATTTACTAGTTCTAAAAGTTTTCTGGTGTAATATTTTTGGTCTTCCAGTTATAGAATCATTGTCAGCAAATAGTGCTAATTTGAGTTCTTCTTTTCCTGTCCATATCCCTTTAATTGCTTTCATCTGTCTAATTGCTCTGGCCAGTGTTTCAAGAACTGTTATATACAAGTGGCAAAACAGGGCATTCCTATGTTGTTCCATTTTTTGGAGGGAATGCCTTCAATTTTTCTCCATTTAGAATGATGGGCTTAGTATAGATAGCCTTTACGATGTTAAGATATGTTTCTGTTATTCCTAAATTTTCTAGTGTTTTAAACATGAAGAAGTGCTGTATTTGTCAAATACTTTTTCTGCATCTATTAAGATGATCATATAATTCTTATCTTTAACTCTATTGATGTGATGAATTACATTTTTTGGTTTTGTATGTTGAACCAAACTTGCATCCCTGGGATGAACCACACTTGATTGTGGTGCACTATCTTTTTGATATATTTTTATGTTCTATTTCCCAGAATTTTATTGAGAATTTTTGCATCTATGTTTATTAGAGATATTGAAATTTTCTTTCTTTGATGTGTCTTTGCCTGTTTTTGGAATCAGAGTGATATTGGCCTCATAGAATTAGTTTGGAAGTGCTGCCTCTTTTTCTATTTCCTGAAATAAACTGGAGAGTATTGGTATTAGTTCTTCTTTAAAGGTCTTGTAGAACTTGGCTGTGTATCCGTCTGGTCCTGGGCTTTTCTTGGTTGGTAAATTTTTTATGGTGTCTGCTATTTTGTCACTTGAGATTGATCTGTTTAAATTGTGTATATCATCCTGGTTCAGTTTGGCAAATCTAATGACTGTAAAAATTTGTGAATAACTTCAATATTTTCTATTTTATTGGAGTACAAGTTTTCAAAATAATTTCTAATTTTGTATTTCTGTAGTGTCTGTTGTGATATTTTTTTTTCATCATGAATTTTAGTAATTTGAGTTTTCTCTCTCCTTCTCTTTGTTACCATTGATAAATGTTTGTCAATTTTATTTATTTTTTCAAGGAACCAACTATTTGTTTTGTCAATTTTTTTGTTTCTTTAATTTCAATTTCATTGATTTCAGCTCTGATTTTAACTGTTTCCTTTCTTCTACTGATTTTGGTGTTGATTTGTTCTTCTTTTTCTAGGGCTTTGAGAAATAATGTTAGGTCATTTATTTGTTGACTTTTTCTTCTTTTAAGGAATGAATACCATGCAATGGACTTTTTTTCTCTTAGGTACCACCTTCACAGTGTGCCAGAGGTTTTGATATGTTGTATTAGTTTTCTGATTTACCTGTAAGAATTTTTTAAAATCCTCCTTGATGTCATTTGCAACCCATTTTGCATTCAGTGTCATATTATTTCATCTCCAGGTGTTGGAGTAGATTTTATTTTTTATTTTATTATTGATTTCTAATTTCATTCTATTATGATCTGATAGAATGCAGTGTAGTATCTCTACTTTTTTGTATTTGTTAAGAGTTGCTTTGTGGCATAATATGTGGTGTATTTTATAGAAGCATTCATGTGCTGCTGAGAAGAAATTGTATTCACCCTTTGAAGGATGAAATAGTCTCCATATGTCAGTTAAGTCTAAGTTATTGATTGTATTATCAAATTCTATAGTTTCTTTTTTCAGCTTTTGTTTGGAAGGTCTATCCAGTGGTGAAAGAGGTTAAGTCACCCAGAATTATTATGTTGTGCTCTATTTGACTTTTGAACTTGAGATGAGTTTGTTTGATGAATGTAGATGCTCCGTTGTTTAGGACATATGTATTCATAATTGTTATGTCTTATTGGTGTATTTTTCCTTAAGCAGTATGAAGCGTCCTTCTTTATCCCTTTTGATTAATTTTAACTTGAAGTCTACTTTATTTGACATAAGGATGGAAACCCCTGCTTGCTTCTGCAGTCCATATGAGTTATATGATGTTTCCCAACCTTTCACCTTCAGTCTGTGAATGTCTTTTCCTGAGATGAGTCTCTTGGAAGCAATACCTCCCTCTGCTGATTTTTATTGTTGTTTTTCATTTCCTCTTCATGGAATGTTTTTCCAAGGATATTCTGTAGTCCAGGCTTTCTAGTTGTAAATTATTTTAACTTTTTTTTATCATGGAAGGTTTTTATTTTATCATCAAGTCTAAAGCTTAATTTTGCTGGATATAAGATTTTTGGTTGGCACCCATTTTCTTTCAGAGCTTGGTATATGTTGTTCCAGGATTTCCTGGCTTTGAGGGTCTGGGTTCCAAAATCTGCTGATATATGATTTATTCTTCCCCTATATGTGATCTGATTCCTCTCTCTCACAGCCTTTAAGATTCTATGCTTATTCTGTATGCTAGGCATTTTCATTATAATGTGCCTTGGTGTAGATCTGTTGTAATTTTATACATTTGGTGTCCGTAAGCCTCTTGTATTTGATTTTCCAACTCACTCTTCATGTTTTAGAAATTTTCTGATATTATTTCATTGAAGAGATTGTGCATTCCTTTGGTTTGAAACTCTGTACCTTCCTCTATCCCAATAACTCTTAGATTTGTTCTTTTGATGCTATCCCATAATTCTTGGATATTCTGATCATGATTTCTTACCATCTTCACTGTGTGGCCAACTTTATTTTCCAGACTATATACTTCATTTTCATTATCTGACATTCTTGTTTCATGTTATCTAGTCTGTGGTGATGCTTTCTATTGAGCTTTTTGTGTGTGTGTGGTTTATTGTTTCCTTTATTTCAAGTGTCTCTGATTGTTTCTTTTTTCAGAATCTGTAACTCTTTCTGGAAGTAATCTTTTGCTACATGTATTTCCTCCCTTATCTCTTTGTTAGAGTGATCAATTTTTTGCCCGTATTTGCTCATTTAGGTCATTCTTTAATTCACTGATCATTTTAATTTTGAACATTCTGAACTCCTTCTCTGACATTTCATCAACTGCGCTGTCCATGGGTTCTGTTATTGTAGTATCCTCATTTGTTTGGGGCACTTTCTTCCCTTGATTTTTCATGTTGTCTATATGTCTTTTTTTCTTGCAGTGTGGATCTTAGGTATTACAGTTTCTACCCTTTAATCTTGTAGTATCTTTGCAGATTATCTGTATCTCACTTTGGTGTTGGGCTTCCAGACCCTGCTGGTGTCCAATAATGGACCAAATACAGAGTAATAAATAAGATTATTTATACAGTCTAAATATATACAAATATAATAATTAAAAAGATGTTCTTCACAACTTAGATCCAATTATTGTTACTATAATTGGATCTAAAACACTTAACAGGAGATCTACCTTCTTAAAAAAATTAAATACACAAAACAGTATTGTTCACTGTAGACCCAATGCACAGCATATCTCCAGAACTTAAACCATTGCACAGCAACTTCCCATTTCCCTCTTCCCCAGCTCTTGGTATCCCTCCTTCTGTGTCTCTGTAAGTTTAGCTATTTTAGATACTTTATGTAAGTGAAATCAAGCAGTGTTCTGTGATGCTGTCTGACATACATAATTGCTTTTGCCTTAGTCCATAAGGCAGCATTCCCTTCTTTTAATGTTGAATAATATTCCATTCTATGTAAATATCTTATTTCTTTATGTTTTGATGAACACTTAGGTTGTTTCCATGTGATGACTATAATAAATATTGCTACAATGTACATGAAAATATAGATATCCCTGTGGTATTTTTATTCTTTCAGAAGTGTTGTCATTATAATAAACATCAGCTAAATGCTTATTATTTTACTTTCGTAAGAGAGAAAAAATGTTTCTGGGTTATAAAGCCAAATAGGAGCATATTGATTGGATTGTCATGAGTTTATCAATTTCAATTAATGTTTTAACTCACTGATTTTTAAATGGTTCTATTCAGCTAAAATAGAAACCACATAGTGTTTCAGTTAACAAAAATAGTCTTAAAATATCCATTTGCAATTTTATTTATCAGATTCCTATTTCATGATCAAACCATGATCAAATCTCAGAATTTGTGATGCTGGGAATGATCTAAAAATTTGAAAGACTCTTTAGGAAAGCTAGAAGATAAACCAATTTCTGAACTTTATGATTAGGAGAAATGTTGGGATTATCCAATTTTCCATAATGCTTTTTGAGATGCTATTTGAGAGCACTTATTCTAAATTAAATCCTGATTGCATGAATACCAGAGATGGTAGAGCATGTTCTTTTACTCTTACTATCTACCAAATGGATGAAAATAAAAGATTAAAAAGCTCAAATAAATTCTAGGTAATTCAATAACACAAAAGTTTTGACTAGTGTTCAGATAATAGATTATAGAATTTAAATTTATGCATTATGCCATGAATAAAGCATAAATGCAACCACCATATAGTGTGGTATATAGATGCAAATTTACAAGGAAATTGACTATAAAATTATGGAAAGTAAAAGTTACCCCATATGATGAGTCCCTAAGTATGAATGTGGCCCTCCAAGACCTGAAGTTATGGAAGATGATACACCCACAATTGTGGCCACTCTGGTCTTGAGTTCATCTCACTCCACATTGACTCTTTTGGCTTCTGGCTTGTGGCTGGTTGTGAATTATTAAGAAACAGTGTCTGTATTGAAATTGGCTTTTGCTCACATGCTTCTCCTTTTCTCTTGAGTTTATGTAGCTTATTTAATGATTTACAGGTAATAAAAAGTAAAAAAAAAAAAAAAAATCAACTAGTTTCGAGTCAACTCTCCAATCAGTTCTCATTCAGACTTGTGGTTTTGGTATGGCCAAGTTCATAGATGATAAATTTTTCTCAACTTTTCTTCACTTTGTGTTTATTTTAAAATTAGATGAAATTTATTTTTATAACATGAAATAAAGCAATAATTACTTTAGTGATCATAAACCTAAATTGTAGAGAAAAAATAGGGCAGGGTCTGATTATTTCATTTCTAATAAGAAATGGATAATGTCAAAAAGTTACATAGTGCTTTATGTATGGTTCCGTGCATGCTCTCTCTCATTACAAACCTTCTATGTATTAGCTACACTATTACAATATTCTTTTTCCAGATGACAAAATTGAAGCAGAGATAGGTTAAATAAATTGCCACAGCTAAAAAAAAAAAAATGATAGAGGTGGGATTTAGAGCCAGTCAGTGAGATCCAGGGTTCATATTCTTAAACACTATCCTATGTGCCTAATCAAAGGGACTGAGTACCAGGGAATACTGATGGCTAACATTAGAGAATGGTTGCAGAATTATTCGTAAATATAATGATATGTCAAGAATTGATATTCTTTTGTATTTTTTCCTTCATCTTTGAAACAGTATTCATCTTTTACCGCCAATCTCAGTTTTTGCTCTTGCCTCACCACCTTAAAACTGAGTCCACGATCTCTGATCTCTCTTTCTGGTAATGTACTTCTTCTTGTGATCACCAATTAGATGCTGAGGGTCACACTGATCAATTTCTAGACTGAGACCTTAGGTGGCCTGAGTAGCACTTATTCATTGGTTTTATTCTTTGAGTCAATGACTACTTTATGCCCTGATGTATAGCTCCTAGTATCATTTACTCCCCCCAAACTGGCACCCCACATGCCACACATTTATCTCAAATCCAACAGCTAAGAAAATCATATTATACACTGCCACTGTTTTTGAGATGGGCATTTTGGGATTTAATGCATGGAATCCACCTATATCATTCAATATTTTGCCTTGATAACATGGTCCACATAAGGCTGCACATTAACATACAATAGTTCAATATTCTTAATTTTGATTTCAAATATTTTATGTGGTCAGAACATGTATCTTTCCATATGTTTGATTTGAAAATATGTCATATATCAATATAGTCCTATAAATAGCCATGATCAAGGATAATTTTGCTCACAGAACATTTGGTGGGGGGCTTGCATTATATTTTTTTTTAATTTGCCCTTAAAAGAACAAATGTGAACTTTCAGCTTTATTTTCCTTTTAAATTGGTCTGTCTACTTATTCTTTGGTTTGCCTCCTTTCTTTCCCATTTATGTTGTGAAGTTATAAAAAAAAACTTGTAATTTCTACAAAATACATGATTAATGTTCATTTTTGTTACACAGAAAGCATCTCACAGACTGAAAATTCTTTGTGAAGCACATTGGTATATTTTATCATAATTATATTAAGTGACAAAAAAGAGACTTGTGAGATTCGCTTAGATTGATTTATTTTGTTTGTTGATAATGACGTCAATTATCAGTTACAGGTTGCTTTTATTAGAATAGGAATTATTAGAAAGAATTGACTCAGCATGCACACTGCATGTGAAAATGAAAATTCTATTATGCACATGTAAATACTTAACATTCTGAACATGCACATCAATCACTGAAAGCAGATTAAAATTCACTGTACATTTTGCAAATCTGAATCTTTAAATTGCTAATTGAACTTTAATTGGATTTCATTCTAATTTAATTGTTAACACAAATCAAAAAACTCTTTACTTAAATATAAGTATTTGACAGATTTGATGGTCAAGTAATAGTCTACTTAAGTCTATTAATTAGGCATAAGTCCCTGGTTTCCAGGGACTACAATTCTACCCAGAATACAATAACATTGAATAAATTTGGAAAATATTTCCTTGGTCTGATGGTTGAAGTAATTTTCTTCATTAAGAAAAGAGCTTGTTCAATAAAAAATAACCACAGGAAAATTTAAATTTGTACTATTCTGTTTTATGCAACAATTTTCACATGATTAGAAATTGAAACAAAATAATTTAGTCATTTAATTCATTCCTCCCTCTTATTTTTGGAAAAGAACATCATTTGATTTTGTTCAAGTGACTATGAGATTTTTTTCTGGCTTTTCCCTTGTAGTCTGAGATTATATTTATGTAATCTGATTAACAAATTCTCAGTAGTTAATAGGTAAATATATGTTCTGCCTAATCAAGTCAGTTTATTTAAAATACATAATGATAACATATATTTAGATTTCATCCCTTAATCACTTCCTTATTTTCCATCATTTATTCAGCTTAATTTATAGTTGAGAAATTTATCTAAGAAGTTTATAGTGTAAACTATTTTTTATTTTATTTGTAAAAATATGTTCCTCTAAGTATACCTTTTTTTTTTTAATTAAAACTTTACCAGAAATATTGTCCTCAAATTTCATACATGATACATGTTTAAGCTGTGAAACAATAATATTATAATTAAGGACAATTATTATTTCAATATTGTAACTCTGAAATAGCATTTTCCGTATTTTAAAGAAGAGAAATCTAAGGCTAAAAATTCTTAAATAATACATCTAAGATGATGAAGCTGACGCACACAACTCCTCCATAGGTTCCTGGCCTTAAGCTCTGGAGTAAGATTTTTTTTTTATTGTATGGAACAAGTAAGCAAGAATGTTTCCTTATGAATTATGAACTATCCCACATAAGTAACAGAAACTACCAATAAACTCTATCATAAACTGACACTCTGTAATGGTAGGCAGTATTGCTGTTTCAGCAGTTTGGGATATTTTCTTTCCTTTCAGTAACTTCCAGTCTCCTGATGCATTATTCAGGTATGTACTGCTGACAGTTTTTATGATCTGTGCCATTTGGGAGGAAAGTGTCTAAGCACAGCAGAAAGGTAGTGGAAGAGTGCAGCATGCACTTGGCGTTTCACTGCTGGGTTTGTTGTGACATCAAGGTTATCTAACCTTATCCTAACCAAGAGTCCAATGATCAAGTGCTATCAATCTGCATTATTCTCTCATTGACAAGTCGAAGCATGTATATTCCTGGCCCCCACCTGTTATCTGTTCACTGAAAACATGATACATGAAATGTTTTTCTGCTTCCTCAGACATCATTTTTACATCTTTCATGATTGTTTGTTTAACAAAGTCTAGGTGTTCAGAAATTATAAAAACATTAAATATTTCCTGCAAAGTGGGAGTTTGAAACCTTTCCTAGTTTAATTTTTATTGCCATGGTAGTAATTCAATTGCCCTATTGTGGAAAAACCCAGAAACAAAATTGCAATCCCACTCCAGATAACACACATATTTGAATTAGCACTTTTAAAAATTGTAGTAGATCAAAATCCATAGGCATAAATTGTATGCTGCATGAACCATAGCATCTCTTATATTTTTGGCTCCAACTTTCTTGAAGTTCCAATTCTGCTTAGTTCTGAGTTGCTTGATCTAGTGTCTTTAAAAGAAATTGCATCCATGAATTCTTAGTCATTTTACTCATAGGAAGATTTCCTTCCACTGTTCATTGGAAAAGCACCTGCTACACAGCCATCTCCTGCTGACAACTTTGAATCTTATGCTACATTGGACATAAGATCTTCCTGTCACAATCCTGTATCACCTTTCATTACTAATTCCCTTCCCTTTATTTGTGGCATAGAGAAAATGGCTGATTAATGCCTTCGCAGACGAAATTGCTGTGAGACTGCCTCAACTTCTCTAACTATATACCTCTGGTAGGTATGTGAGTGCTAGACCCATGGTTTCCTCAGTGGGCTTGTGTTCCCTGGATCTCCATTTACAAAATAGGCCCAAAGCCTCCCCAGTCTAAATTTTCCTCAGACTTACTGGGAGTTTTAATACCATCCACGGAGCCAACTTGAAAGCCTCCCTTCTCAGACATGATAAACCATGATTCCTTCTAGAGACTTTTTGGCCTTCCTGTGCGGTAGAAAGAGAATTTACATATTTCTGTGGGTCACAGAAAGCCAGGAATGGAGTATTATTTATTTTCTACTTTATTATTTAGACTAGGTCGTCACTCATGGATATTCACAAAGTGCTTTCTCTCATCACAAATTGTTATGGACTGGATTATGTTCTCTCAAAATTCAGATGTTGAAGACTTTACCCCAGTACCTCAGTATTTGGACATAGGGCCCTTAAAACAGAAATATAAATTAAATGAGGTCATCTGAGTGGGCCCTACTCTGATTTAACTGGTGCACACTGAAGGAAAGACAATCAACAAGCCAGCCTCAGGAGAAATAAAACCCACAGAGAGCTTGACCCTGGACTTTCTGCTTTCAGAAAACTAACAAAATAAGATCGTGGTGCTCAAGTCACCAAATCTGTGGTACTTTTTACATTCTGTTTTATCATTTCTAATCCTCCAGGTACCAGTGACTTCTTTAAAATAAAGAGGGGCTAGATCATATACCACGAAGGAGGGAAATAAGCACAGCTCTCATTTATTATTCTGATAATAGAGCTGTTATAAGTAAAGATTTGCAATTGAATTAAATCTCACTCTGTAACTAGAAAGGAATATTCACTTTGTATGGTTAAATTTTAATAGGCTCAGAAATTCAACACAATTTAAATTAACAGTAAAAAGCTTTAGCTACTGAAAAAAATTACTAATAATCTAACCTACTTAGCTTCATTAAGATAAAAAAACAATATGCAGAGGGAGAAGTGATTTGCTCATATGAAAAGAGCTGGTTCATGAACTAGAGATGCATGTTGGACATAGGTCACTTTATACTTAACTTCCTGCTTTTATTGAACCCCAACCAACATATAAACTAAGCTGAAGAATGAGAGACAGCATTTCTATGCTATTGGATAAAAGAAAAAGATGCATTTGTGAAGATTAAATTTTAAGGAAACAGACCATAAAGAGAGATATTGAGAAGATTTTAGAAGGAGGCTTTATACTTTACACAATTTATCCAGAATTTTTCATTAAGTATTTCCCTGCTTTCTGATTTAAGTTCTTCTGTCTCATAGCTTGAACCTCTTCTCAACAAGCTGTATCTAGCAGCTTCAGCAAACTATATCTGGTTTGTCTCTTTCTCTTTCATGGTCTGATGGTTGTCAAATGTTCAGGCTGATTCACGTGACCTGACATTATGCACTGAATAATAGCTTTGGCATTCAAACTAGGTTTTTGATTTTTTAACTTGGAGGCATAGAATAATGTACTCTTATAAAGCAAGTTAACTATAAAATGGGCCTCGTAACTTGAAAAGGAATCCCAGCCATTAAGTAATGACAGATATTAGCTTTAGAGTTAAGAGTATTGAAAAGCAGACTTTAAAAATTCATGTATCATTCATATGGAAGGCAAAGTCTATTGTGTCAAAGAGTAGCATTTACAGAGAACACAGAACCCATTGATCAAAACCAAGAAAAATATTTCAAATGAAAAAATTTGATTTTTAAATGTTTTCCAGAGAGAAATACTTTTCTTTTATCTCATGTTTGATTTAATTATACTCTGAAATGCAGTTATCTCAAAGGAAAATGAAAAAGAAAATCACTGTCAGTCTAAATGGGTAACAACAAGTAACACGGTAAGACAGTAGTTTGCATGTGTGTATGTGTATACGTAATAGGAACAAGAGGTACCTATTTTCAAATTGAAAGAGAAAAGGGATGGTTTTTAATAATCAATTTGTCTAAAAATTTTGAGTAATTTTGCATTAGTAAAAGTAAAATACAATTTAGAAAATGGTCACTATTTGGCATACTATTTTACTCTAGAATTAGAGTACTTGATACAGGAATAATGTGAGGATATTTTAAGTAAATTCTTGATTTTTAATCATGAGAAATTATAAGTACAAAAAAATCATGTGTACAGATAATATAGCTTCATTGTTATAATCTAAAGAAACTTAAGACAGTCAAAAATTTTCTATGACTATAAAATTTTGAAAAAAAGATAACAAATAACCCAATCAACAAATGGGCCAAGGACCTGAACAGACACTTCTCAGAGGAGGACATACAATCAATCAACAAGTTCATGAAAAAATGCTCACCATCTCTAGCAGTCAGAGAAATGCAAATCAAAACCACCCTAAGATACCATCTCACTCCAGTAAGATTGGCAGCCATTATGAAGTCAAACAACAACAAGTGCTGGTGAGGATGTGGGGAAAAGGGTACACTTGTACATTGTTGGTGGGACTGCAAATTGCTGCAGCCAATTTGGAAAGCAGTATGGAGATTTCTTGGAAAGCTGGGAATGGAACCACCATTTGACCCAGCTATTCCCCTTCTCGGTTTATTCCTTAAAGACCTAAAAAGAGCATGCTACAGGGACACTGCTACATCGATGTTCATAGCAGCACAATTCACAATAGCAAGACTGTGGAACCAACCTAGATGCCCTTCAATAGACGAATGGATAAAAAAAATGTGGCATTTATACACAATGGAGTATTACTCTGCATTAAAAAATGACAAAATCATAGAATTTGCAGGGAAATGGATGGCATTAGAGCAGATTATGCTAAGTGAAGCTAGCCAATCCCTAAAAAACAAATGCCTAATGTCTTCTTTGATATAAGGAGAGTAACTAAGAACAGAGTAGGGACAAAGAGCATGAGAAGAAGATTAACATTAAACAGGGATGAGAGGTGGGAGGGAAAGGGAGAGAGAAGGGAAATTGCATGGAAATGGAAGGAGACCATCAGAGTTGTACAAAATTACATACAAGAGGAAGTGAGGGGAAAGGGAAAAATAATACAGGGGGGAGAAATGAATTACAGTAGAGGGGGTAGAGAGAGAAGAGGGGAGGGGAGGGGAGGGGGGATAGTAGAGGATAGGAAAGGCAGCAGAATGCAACAGACACTAGTATGGCAATATGTAAATCAATGGAAGTGTAACTGATGTGATTCTGCAATCTGTATACAGGGTAAAAATGGGAGTTCATAACCCACTTGAATCAAAATGTGAAATATAATATATCAAGAACTATGTAATGTTTTGAACAACCAACAATAAAAATTAAAAAAAAAAAGTTTACTAGGAAGAAGCCTTTACATTTTTAGTAGGAAACTGTTCATCAATTTTGAAGTTTATAGAATGCTTAGGGAAAAAAAAATAAGAAAAAGTTAGATGCTTCTGGAGAAAAGAAATTCTAGAAAGAACTTGACTGAATAGTCCTAGCTTCTCTTCACAAACTCAGAAATCATGGACTTTAATATGGTTTGAAAACACAATTCTCTTTAGTACTTAGGATGTGTGCTTTCTCCTCATATGCCAAGGTAGGAAAAAGATGTTAGAAAAACAATGATGCTCTCTTTCAGAAGCCACCACCAGTCCTCTTAACAATGCAACTCAAACTGGCCAACACCTGTGGTTCCAGTTGCTTGAAAGGTTGAGTCAGGAGAATCTCAAGTTCCAGGCCAGCCTCAGCAACTTACTGAGGAACTGAACACACACCCTCCAGTTTTTTGTTTTTTTTTAATGAGTTGGGGTATAGTTCAGAATTAGAACACTCATGTTTGAGGACCTAGAAATCTGACCATAAGACAGGAAAAAGTAAAATAGGACTTTGACTTTGGGGAATAAAATGTGGAAATATACACAAATTAAAGAGATTTGCAGGGAGATGTAGTTGAGAGTTACAAGGAACATATTGATTAAGAGATAGTATATCCTGATTAGAAAATGCTAAGTCAATCAGGGTTAGCTATTTTACAGGAATTACTAGCCAAAATAAAGGCTTTAAACCAAAATAACTGAACAATATGTTCTCACAATTAATTTATTGTATTTGTACCAAACATTTACAGTAGTTTGGTCTTTAAATAGATCAATGTGAACTATGCTTCTGATTCAGTCATAACATTTTGGGGGAACAGGGCCTGTAAAATCCAGAGACTGCTCTGATGCATGTGAGTCTGACATGAGAAGAGAACATAAACCATGCTGTAGTAAGCATGTCACATTCATCCTAGTTTTAAGATGCACTGAGAGTCTCAAAACTCCTCCTTCAACTCTGGCAGGGAAGGAACATTGAGAGCACTTGCAGTGATACACAGCTGCCGTGAACTCCATTTGGACCAGCATTGGATAGAAAGATGCTGTAGCTTCTGGGTTGAAGTAGGTGGGTTGATGGGGTAACTGGTGTCACTTCCTATTTCTGTCTACACACCTGCAAAATTGACTTTCTTTTCTTTTTCTTCTTTTTTTTAATGTATGCATGGTAATAAATGCTTGGTTTTGTCTCATACATCATGATCGCATTAATGAGCATCAAAATCTCTTTTTCTTAAAAATTATGCGCTTTAAATTGAAAGGCATTTTGAACATGCTCTTAGTCATTTGTTCCAAATATTTTCTTTCCGGGTGCATTAACTGTTTTCCCACAGATGCACTATGCCACAAGCAAACAGTCCTGTTTCACTCTTGAAAGGTTAAAACAAAAAAAATCACTCCAGGCTTTGTCAGTTATTGACCACCCCCCCCCCACCTCCCCACCCCCGCTGCTAAAATTCGAATCCATTCTTCAAGTTTCCCCACAGACATTTTTTCAGGTAACCTAGTTTTGAAGACCCCAGTGTGAAGTGATCTTTTCTTTCTCAGAAATGCAATAATGATATGGCAGATAAATTTATGAGATGCTTAATCATAAACTGAACTGTGATAGGCATTTGGAAAATTTCCTTTAGAAGTATTATGTTTACTTTTGCTTTGTAAAAGAGGAAGAAAGTTTTGCTGAATATGATTATGCTGAGAATATTTTATACCAAACTTTCCTATAATCTATTTTGTTTTCAGTGGTGGTTAAAGTGTATTACCTAGATGTATGGATTTTTGCTTCAGTGGTTGTTGCCTCCATCAGAGATTAAAGCATTCTCTGTCTCCTTCTAATCCTTTCTCCTCTACCTTTCTACTTTCTCATGATGCTGACCAACCTCAACTCTTTTCTATACCTTGAATATCTCAAACTTGTTTATTTTCTGAGTCTTTTCTTTCCTCAACTCCTTTCTTACTTCCTTTTTCTGTTTATATTTAATGTACTATAAATTAATAGAAAAAGGGATTCCGTCCTAGTTACCATTTTACCCTCTGTGCCTAGAACGGTGTCTGGCACATGATAAATGTATAAAATATTTTCTAGTGTACTGATGGACTGAATAATGGCAAATAAAGGAGCCAATGATAAGAAAGACTCGTTTCTGATAAAAGAGGCTTTGAGGAAATCACGCCACTTCTTTCTTACAGACATATTTAGGACATTGGGATGACATCTGGAAGGTTTAAACTGGGGCTCAGGTCGGATAATAAGGGAAGAGAAATACATCAATGAATGTATTACCTGTAGAGAAAATACGCTGAATCTTCATTCAACTCCTTTGATTTCTCTTACAGCAAAATTGTAAGGCTGTTACGAGTAGTGGCAAAAAGTAGGCAGAATATAACTGGTTTTTATTTGTTTGTTTGTTTTGCTTTTAGTAATCTATAGCTATTCTTTATTGAGTTGACTTTAATACTAACATGTTTAAATGATAAAATAAATGTTTTCAGTATCTCTAGATAAACCATATGACATTTAATATGAAGTTTTGTTTATTTACTCTATATTTGGTTGCAACCTTGTCTTGGTCTCAGAGTCAAGTATCTAATTTATCTAGCTCATGGATTAGCAGGTATAAGTCCAAATAGCAAATAGCAGACATGATGAGCAATCAAAGCTTCTTTTGAATACTGTTTTTGGTGTGTATATGTGTGCTAATGCATATGAGTTATGCCTGTGTATATGTATGTGTGTGCATATGCTATTTTAAAATTTTAAAAGTCACTCTAAACTTGGGGACATACAAAAACCAGCTACAAACCAAATATGATCCAAAAGCAATACTTTACCTTCTGATATAGATTTACTTCTGATATAGCTCATTCTTCAGTTCTTGAAATAAGATTGATTTCTCTCAGGGGGATAGTACTGAATTTGTTTTTAATCTTACTTCTTGAATTTATATCCTCTATAGAGCACCAATGCCTCTTCAATTGCTTAGCTGCATTATACTTAGTTTAGACTTTCTTTCTATTTCCCAAGATATTTTTGCTTTTCTTTTCTTCTCTTCACATCCTTCTTTCTCTAGCAAATAAATTTCTAAAGTTAAAGTAGTGAGCAATGTCTCTCAAAACTCAAGGCCTCATCTATTGTTGATAGTCACTTCCAAGACTCTGTTATGTACTGAAATCTCTGTACATGATCCAATCACCAATTTTTAATCATCTGGGAGTAAATGTTGATTGTACATGTTGAAACTATCAGGTGCCTGTGGCTGTGCTAAACTTGCTCATTGTTTTCTCTTCTTTTTGCTATCAAGGCTTCCTAATTTGACTTCTAAATAAATGCAAATGAGCCTATTGCTTCATTTGCTGCCTTATCTTCTCACTGTTGATGCCTTTAGTTTCAGATAATTTTGCCTTTCTGTCTTTCATCTCATTTAATTCTTCTGTGTTTCTTCAATATATGCCAAGACATCTGATCTTCACCTTTCCATGTTTGATATTGATGCATTCTGGATATCCTGTTATTTCCCTAATAATATCTTTATTTTCTTATGTCTTCATCTTCATTATTATGACTGATGCTTTCATGTATATATAGAAATACATTCAGGTCTTCTTGAGAGAAAAGCAAGTAACCCCTACATCGTTTGCTGGTCGGTTTTCTACTACTATAACAAATATCTGAGATAATCAACTTATAAGATAAAAGAGACATTTTGACTCTTGAATTTAGAGCATCTAGTCCATGATATTTTGACTCTGTTGCCTTTGGGTCTCTGGAGATGCAACACAAAATGGTAGGAATCTGTGGTCAAGCTGAAATGCTAACCTCCGGCTAGGAATCAGAAGAAAGAGAGGAAGGGCCCTGGTCCCACAGTTCCCTTCAAAGGCACAAACCCAATGACCTAAAGACCTCCCACTAGGCTATAATCCTAAAACTTTCCACAATCTCTCAATAGTACAGCCCTGGGGACAGTCCTTTCACATATGTGCCTTTAGGAGACTGTCAACTGCCAAAGTATATTGCAATGTATCTTTCCTTTACAAAGCAATACCCTGAAGTTCCCAATCTCTTCCAATTTTAGCCAGAGTTCCCAAAAATATCAAGTTCAAGTTAATTAATTTATTTTTATCATTCCATTCCACCTAGCAACACATTATCTTCATGAATATAAAAATTATATTCTCTTTCTCATCCTACTCACATCACTCTAAAAATTAATGTTTTCCCTTTGAACTTCAAAATCATTAGACAAAGGTGTGTGTGTGCAAATGTGTGTGTATGTTTTTAAATTATTTTTAATAATTTAAAGTATATTTTCTAAAATATTCAAACAAAAACTATTTTTATCAGAAATATTTGCAATGTAGAATAGAATATTTTAATTTATTAAAATGGATACATTAAAAATTCTCTTCTGTGAGAACTGTGTAAAGTAGTGTCCAAATCTTTGTTTAAATCCCATGCAACCTATGATTTTTTTCGATTAACAAATACTAACCAATTCCTACTGTATTATAAATTTATATTATATTACAGCACTCTTTAAGCTCTTTCAAATGTCAAATTCAAACACCCATAAAAAATCTGATAAACGTACTGAGATATCAATTGTAATAATAATTTCTAAGCAATATTTGAATTCATTTTAGTTATTTGGGATTTTAAAAAATATTTACATCATGTTATTTTATGTTTTGGCTTCTTCATTTTATGATAATAATATATAAAAAGGAAAGACATGATAAATTATATCAATTTCATTATATTATAAAAATTAAGGCAGCAGTTGTTAATCATCATGTGTGCCAAAAATTAGTGAGATTTTAGCCAAAAGCAGATGGTCATTCGGCCTTAAGCAAATTTGCCTTGGATCCTATTTTGCAGTAAAATAAAAAATACTGAATACCATTTCAAAATGCTAGAACTACATTACTGAATATTAAATCTAATATTTAAAACTTTAGATTTTAACATAGCTTAAGTTTTTGAGACTAGATTACAACTTTCTCTTAAAATATAGTTATAAGAAAATGCATATTTTCACTTTCCATTTGATATGCAAAATGAAGAATTTTTAAAATAAATTCAGTATCATCATGTAAAAATGTTATATAGTATAATCATCAAAATTAAGAATATAATAGTTGCCATCCAACTACAATTCTACTATGGTGAAATAAATGCAGTTTGATTTTATTTCATACTTTAAGATTTAATATACAGAAAATTTAACCTTATTAATAAATAACTTGTTTTGATGTGTAACATCTCCAAGTTAATTATCTTTGATGCTTCAGTTCTTCAAACATGCCATATTTTAGGAGATGTAAGAAATAATTTATTCATCTTAAATGTTTTCAAATTATATAATGGATTATCTCAAAATCATCTGAAGCAAATCAGGTCATTGAAGCTTTTTACCACCAAATCCCTAAAATAGAAAAGGGCTATCCTGACAAAGATCTTTCATTAATCTTTCCTTTTGTTTGCAGAAGGATCAGTTCCACAATACTGATATAACTTAAATTTCATCAGATTATCATAGAGTTGGAAGAATAATATGATAATGAAATTACTAAATATTATATTTTGATTACATAGTTTCAGATATCAAACTTATTAACAAATGAAACCCATACAACTGAAATGCAATTTAATATTCTCACAGGCTTTTTGAAAAGCATAAATGAAGTAATGCTTGAGAAGTTGCTTTGTAAACCATAAAATGCTGTAATAATAAAAAACATAATTAGTAGTCTTTGGAAATGAATAACTACAACTGAATTGCTAGAATGCTTTTGAAAGTTTTGCATTTGACTTGAATTACAGACAACTATTATTATTTTATCTGTCTTGGGAGATTTTTAATGCATTAGAATTAAAAGCTGTATATCTTCTGTGTAGTTTGATATTCTGCCATACAGTAGTAGAACACTGCAAATACAAAGCCACACATACATAGTTTTGAAAAACATACATAATGAACTATTTTCACAGAACATTGTATAGAAAGCAAAATAAAGTTAACAATTGATTTAAAATTTTAAGAAATAAATTTTCTCACATATACTAATAATTTATTTGCCTACGTAAAGTGTACATGCATGAATCAAGTGTATATAAAATACTTGGTTCATCACAATTAGCTGAAGTTTAGGTAAAATTAGCTATTTATACCTTCGTTTTTAAGGGTAAGATACAGTTGATATAGATATCTGGCTATACTAGTCAAATGTTATGGTTCAAATATATTCACCAGTTAATGTGTTAGAAACTTAATCCTCAATACAATAGTGTTGCAAAGTGCAAAATTTAACAAGTGATTATGTCATAAGGGCTTTGTCCTCATGAATGAATGAATTATCACTGGGATTAGGTTTATTATCATTAGAATGGGTTTGTTATAAAAGCAAAATTGGGCTGGGTGCAGTGGAATAAGCCTATAAATCTTAGGTGTTTGGGAGGCTGACTTAGGAGTATCCTGAGTTCAAGCCAGCCTCAGCAACTTATGAGGCCCTAAGCAATTTAGCAAGAACCTGTTTCTAAATAAAATATAAATAGCTGGGGATGTGGCACAGTGGTTAGTTGCCCCTGAGTACAATACCTGGTATAAAAATTAGAAAATAAAAATAAATAAATAAAAGTAAGATTAGCCTGGCCTTGTGCTCATCCTCTGTATCCCTGCTCTTTCTCTCCTGCACTCTTGCCTGTATAATATTTTTCACAATGTCATGGTAAAGCAAGAAGGTCCTAAACAGATGTGGCTCCATGATCTTGAACATTCCAGTTTCCAGAACATTAGGAAATCAATCTCTGTTTTTCTTATATTTTCCAGTTTCAGGTGTTTTGTTATAGCAGCACAAAACCAACTAAAATACCAAATAAACCATGAATATCCTCACAGTTGAGTATAATTACAGTTAAAGCATTTATGATAAATTTAGCTGATATTAATAAATAGATGATCATGAAGCATATATAATCAGTTCATCATGAATTAGGTGGAATTTTATAGTAATTTAAATAAATGCTCTAAAAAATACATTATTTGTTATTTATAATGCATCCTCTCAGATATAGCTTCAGGCTATTTACCATATTTTAACTAACAGTCATAAATTATAATGCTTAATTCCCTAAAGACAGCATGCAGTAAAGCAAACAATAACAACAACTTTGTGTCATGACAACCAAATTACTTTTGAGTTCCCTTAATCCTTATACTTTCTTATAAAATGTTTTATACAAACACACATGCATACACACAATTAACTTAGGTGGGCAATTAAAGTTGAATTAAATGCAATAGAGGTTTAAGTTGCATGGGTATAAACTTATAAACAAATGATTTCCTTTGAGATTTGTGACAATTTGAAAAAAGTTACAGATGAACTATGTATCCTAGAACTATTAAGAAATAAGAAAAACGAATGCCATGAATATATAAAATATAGGTACATAATAGTCTATTTTATCATATACTATGAAAAATATACACAGGTCTATTATAAAAGCATAAAACCCATCAAGACTTATGTAAACATTTATAGACCTTGTATGAATATATTCACTGTTAAGATAAATGCAATCGAATGTAAAGGTATAATATTAAATCATTACTACATAAAATTAACTATAGTACATCCTGTACTATTGCAATAATTTTATAACCCCTCTTGTTGCTATTGCAGTGAGTTCAGATGCTACCAGAATTCTCTTAAAATGCCATGTACCTCCATCTGAGCAACTCTTCTCTCAAATATCATAGTAAAAAGTATACTCTTCTTGTCCTTGTAATGTTTTTACTGTATATAATACATAAAAAGTACAAAAAATGTGTTAACAAACTGCTCATGTTATCCACTCCACTACTTATTTTTAGCTAAGCTTTTGGGGAGCCAAAGTTATAGGCAGATTTGCTGGGCATGGTGGAACATGCCTGAATCCCAGCAGCTCTGAGGCTGAGAAAGAAGGATCCTGAGTTCAAAGCCAGCCTCAGTTACAGTGAGGTGCTAAGCAACTTAGTGAGACCCTATCTCTAAATAAAATACAAAATAGGTCTGGGGATGTGGCTCAGTGGTGAGTGCCCCTGAATTCAGTCCCTTGTACCTCCCCACAAAAACATTAGGTAGTTGACTGCTGTCTTCAAACTCTGTGTAATCACTTCCTGTGATAAGGTGTTTTTGGCAATTTGTTTTTCTGGTTACTAACTGTGCAAACATAACGTCTATTTCTGTAAGTTCAATTTTCTTATAATACATATAAAATATATGATTCATTGATGATCAAATATCTCCATTTGCAAAAAAAAAAAAATGGAAATAGCTGACAAAGCTTCATTATAGGCAGTGAACATTTGATTCAGTAATCCCATTTTGGGAAATTTAGTTTGACAGTGCAGTACTCAGTATACGAGAAAACACATATACAGATTATTTATTGCCAATTATTTGAAAATTGAAATATTGAAAACGAATAAGTGTCACAGGGACTGGTTAAACAAAGCAAACCAAAAAGTATGACAGACCTACTAAACAATGTTTTATTTAATATTAAAATTTAGAAAGACACAATGTCCTGATGAATGGAATTATAGAACATGCAAATATTTAGGGAAAAATATAATGTAATATTGATAGGCAGATACATGATAAACTTTGCAGAAGGCAATATCAAAGGGATTAAAGTGGAAACAGGAAACAGTTATTTAAAGAGATTATTTTATAATAAGCTATGAAAGTCAGATGTTGCTCTAGTACTTGTCTGTTTATAACACACACACACACACACACACACACACATATATATTTTCACAGTTCCTTCTTAGTATATCTTAAGGGCAAAAGAAGAACTTTCGCATGGGAATCTTGATATGTCCTTAGTAAACTTTTGTGTTGTAATGTTGCTTACAACTTTCAATATTGTTGTGATATTGAATGCATGAGTTTGTCACTAAATGGATCTTGCCTCTAGGACCATTTAGTGACAAACTAGGGTTTTCGTTTTTGAATACCATTGTTCCTAAAAGGAAGCTTAGGATCTTTAGAGAAATAATCAACCACTAGTCTGCAAAAAAAAGTTAAGAGAATATATTAATGTGTCAAAGAGTAAAAAGGTGTTATGAATAAGAGTAATAGAGATATAGAGGTACAGAGAGACAGAAGAAATGAAAAAAGAATTAAGGAAGGGAGGAAAGGAATAAAGTAAAAGAAAGTGATATTTTTGAGAGACACATAAGCCAACTTGAATAAATTCCCAGTCAACAAATTTGTGAAATCTGAAAATCAGAATAAATAGGGGGAGTAGATTATGTCACATTCTATCATTGGGAAATAATATTCCACAAGTCGCTCATATTTTTGCACATCTTTTGAATAAAAGCATTGGCAATTTTGTTCAGAACTATATGTTTAAGGATATTTGTACAGCAAATTGCTTTGGAAGAGAAAGATAATTGGTTTCTCCTTGGCATAAGAAATTTATTTTCTGACCAGGGTAAAAAAAGATATTACATTGCTTTATGGGGAAATTTACATATGTTTGCGATCAGCCCCATTATAATATTTGGGGTTTCCTTTTTTCTTTCTTAAAAAAGTATATTATGATACAACATATATGATAAACTGCACATATTTAAAGTATAACATTAGATAAAAAAAACTTTTGATTTATATTTATGTCTGGAATATCATGACATCATCACAACAACTTAGATAATGAACATTTGAAGGAGATCAAATGTTATCTCTTTCTTCACCTTACTAATTCCTCATGAATCTTCTAATTTTTAGGTTACAATTGATCTGCTACCTGTCTCTGTAGATTTGTTTGCCTTTTCTAGCATCTTTTGGAAATGGAACGATGGAATATGTGTTCATTTTTACCTGACTTCATTCTCAAAATATAATTATTTTGAGATTCATCTGGTAGGTATTATATATCAATAGTTTATTTTTATTGCTGAATATTTTCCATTAAATAGGTATTTAACAATTTACCTGCTTGTTTGTTGATAGGCATTGGGATTGTTTCCAGATATTAGCTATTACAATTAAAGCTGTGTTGAATATTCATAGACAAGTCTTCATGTGGACATACACTTTCATTCATCTTGAGTAAATACCTGGGGGTTGAATGGCTAGGTTACATAGTAAGCATACATTTTAAAGAAAACAGTTTTGAAGAATTCTGAACAGGATACAAAGAAATAATAAATCAATAATGACATTTAAAAAGTGAGAGAGTGGTACTTCTTTGCTTAAGAAAGTTTGTATAATAAATCTAAAAGTAATAATCAAACCATAAAATCACTATTTTGTAACCACTAAAATGATCATTGTTTCTAGCAAAGGTAACCAATGGATGTGATCTATAATCCTTGAGTGTAATTTTATGAGGGAAAGGATATGCACATGCTCCTAAATCACACAAAAAACATTTCTCATCTTTTAAATATAATTAAAAAGAAGATCCATTTCAAATAGAGAGTGAAGATGCTACTTTATCCAAGTGATCAAACTTAGACTCACTGATAATGGAACAAAGTCATGAACCTTCTGATAAGAAAAAAGAAAGTTCACAAATCACCTATTTTGTATTATTTCTGAATATGTCTAACCTGAATCTTACTATGAACTCACAATCAGAGATACACAGATTCAACAATTGTCAACTGATTCTGGTCCTTCAAAACTACCAATATGATAAAACCAAAACAAAACAAAAATGTAGACATTCATTCACATTATAGGAGATTCACAATATACAGCAAACAAATGTCATTGGTGAACTTTTATTGCATCCTCAGTCAAAACACACCTGAAATATTTTTGGAGATGTTTCAGTAAATTAAAATTATGACATTTAAAGTAGATTTTGTTATTAATGCTGAATTTCTGAGTTGCAATAATGATATTGTAGTCAAAGAGCTAAAGCAAATGAGACATACTATTTAGCCATTTTTCAATCAAGATTGAAGGTATGAGGATATTCCCAGTGCTAGTCTTACTTGTAATACTCATTATAGAACACAGGGTACACTTTCTCATTTAAGTACTTTCTTCATATTTTTATAATTTTTCAATTATTAAATTGAATTTTCCTGGACCATATACTATAAATGAATTATGATATGTATAAATATGTAAAAACAAATGATTAACCTTAATCATAAATGTTTATTCAAAATACAAATGCAACCTAAAAATTCTCTGTTGCCATGGAAACTTACTCAGCCAAAGAGTAGGACATCACTAGACAACCCAGAACCAGCTTCAGACCCTGTAATACAAACACATACATTCTACCTCAGATGTCCATAGCTAGATTCATTCCTAATTGAGATCAATCATGAGAAACCTGCTCATGAATGTTCATTGTTGGTACTTCCCTCATTACAGTCTCCTTTGTCCTATTTCCTCACTGCTGATTGCTGGGATCAGCTTTTGATAAATTACTGACACCTCCTTCTTGCCTTATGGTCTGCTTTTAGGTCTACTCAAACCAAGACTAAACATCAGGAATTTATAATGATTTGTATTGGCTGCTGTTTCAATTCAACAATATAGATATTATATTATAGTATGCTATATCTAACAATATAGATTCTAGATGTGACAAAACTTCCCTTAGCCCAAGGTATAGGTAAAAGTTCTTATAGAATTCCTGAGTGAGAATTAAGTACTCTTTGTGCATATTTACCAGGAAGTCAGTCACAAGTTTACACTCATGTTAGCAGAGATGGAGTATTGTGATTAACAAATTAAAGAAATTTGATTTTATCTTTTATAATTCTTAATAATCATCTTATTTTCTTTTTAAATTATCCACTTCAATGGATAATTTAATTATCCATAATTCTTAAGTAAAGTTTACATATCCACCCTACAATTTTTACAGCACCAAGTCAGAAAAGATATTTCTAAGCAACTACTTTAGCAAAATAGGCTTTACTTAGTAAGAAAAGTAATTTATATTTTAAAGGCAATTTTTTGCTACGGATAAAGGTACTTGACTTTTTTGAACACAGGTTGGCCCTTATTATTTTTGGATATTTACTTTTATTAATATATTCATGTTGAAGAACAGAAAATTTAATACAGAATGTGCTAGTGGGTAAGTTTTAATCAAAAGGACAGAGGAAGAACTATACTAAATATGATAATAGTTTCTTAGGTTTAGTATGGAAAATGTGGGTGAATTTCTAAGGACTTTCTTATTCAATTTTTTCTCAGTACCAATGGGGAATTGGCTCAAAGATACCCAAAGAAAGATAAAATCAACAGATACTCAAGTACCTTATGTAAAATAACTTATATTTGTATACAACTCTACATTTTCTCATATACTTCAAATCATCACTAGATCACTTATAGTACTAAGTACAGTACAAATGCTATGTAAATACTCCCTGTATTATGTTGTTTAATGAATAATATCAAGGGGAAAAGTCTGTACATTTCAAGTATATACAATTTTTTAAAAATAACTTTTACCTAAATGTGAATTTGCAAATATGGAACCTACAAATACAGAAGGCCACTTGTACATGAATCACGGAAGGAAGAATATATTGATGTCTCATTTAATTCAAAGTTAAGCAGGTACTCACAACATTATTTTTTCTAATGCAATTTCAAATTCCTTTAATAATTCTTAAGCACTAAAATAGTAAATACCTAAATGTTCAAAATTAATTATCATCAATTAAGAATAATAAAGATAAACGTAGAGAAGGGGAAAGTTTTTCTTTTGACAGAAATCAATGTGTTTAACATCTAAGACATTTTAAACTCTTCCTTCAAGAGAAGTCGGGGTAGGGGGAAGGGTCAAGTCAGTAATGTTTTCCACCAATCTTGGTAGCCTTTGTCAGAAATATATGTGAAAAAATAGAGACGGACAATATAAATTACTGTTCCCTATCCAGAGAGAAGGAAATTTTTATGGTATGATAATCAAAATTTTCACTTCTATAGATGAAAATATTAGGACTTTGCAAGTTTCTTCTTTACTGTCCTTCATAGATCAGGTAAAGAAATAGAGAACATGAGAGTATTAAAACTTAATGTACCGGTTAATTCATGTAAATAACCTTTTGTGCAAAATACTGTTGCTTCCACTGCCATGGATACTCCACTCATTTTCTTTAATAAAATTTCAATTTTAATGCTAGCTTTGAAGGAAATTGTAATTATACATGAATAAAAACATTTTCAGTTTTCCTCACTATAAATACCACTAAAGATTTTACAGTGTACTTTGGTAGGCTGTATTTATACTAGAGAGAAACTGAAAATGTATTTTGTCAGAGCTCTATATTTTACAAAAAATGCAACTTTCATAGTTTTTAAAAAATATTTCCCCAGATAAATGATATTGACTTTCTCCAGGTATTACAAGAAAGTAATACTAATCTTTTGTTTTTTAAATGATGACAACAAAACATGCCAATATTAGAAGAATGTTATAGTTTGGATGTGAGGCATCCCTCAAAAGCTCACATGTAAGACAATGCAAGAAGGTTTATAGGAGAAATGATTGGGTTGTGAGAGCCTTAACCCAATCAGTGAATTTCCCAGATGGAGATGGATTAACTGAGTGGCTGAAGGCACTCAGAAGCTTGGTTGGAGGAGGTAGGTTCTTGGGAGGCAAGTCTTTGGGGTATATATTAGTATCTGGTAAATAGAGTGTCTCTTTCTGCCTCCTGAATATCATGTGAGCCTTTTCTCTCTGCCATGCTCTTCCGCCATGTTGTTCTGCCTCACCTCTATTCAGGAGGAAGATACCATCCATCTGGGACCTCTGAAAAAACATGAGCTCCCAAATAAACTTTTCCTCCACTATAATTGTTCTAATTAGTCACAGCAGTGAAAAGCTGACTACAACAAAGTCAAAACAAAACAAAGTCAAAACATAACAAAGTGATTTTCTTTCAAAACAATATTTTTTCCATTTTAAGTAGATACTTGCTTATTCACCTTTTATCATACTAAAGTTAAGATAAACCTAAAGAATTATACCTCTATCAGTATACAATGAAGTATATAGATATGAATTTTATATATCCATCACACTTCACTATTATTTTTCCAAGCCTTCATTCTTTAAATCCATTGGCCAATTAATATCTTTAATTGAGAAATAGAATAACTAAAATTTTGTAATATCACCTAAATAGACAACTACTGTACAGAAATATTTTGAAATATTTAAAAATGCTGCCAAGATTTCTATTTTTCTATATAATTGTAGATTTTTCTCCCAAATGTAGGAAAGGACCACCATAACCCTAAAGGGTTATACTGTGAGAGACTGAAAGCATGAGTAGAATTTTAGCTAATGATTCACTTTCTGAATCCTGTCTGCTGCTCCCCTATAATATGATTTGACAGTGTAGAAAGAAGCACTGGAAAATTAAGGGGAAAACCTATTGCCATTCTTCAACTCCTGACACCTAGGTGGAAAGGGAAAATAGTGGCTTTAGCCACCAGTGAGTTTGAAAAATACACTTAGCCATGACTGAGAACTGATGTTATTGTGATAAAGAGTAAATAAAGGAGAGATAAAATGGGATTTGGTAGAAAGGCTACTAAAAGATACTCGGTCACTAAAAGGAAAAGTCATTTCTCAGTATCTGATGCCACAGAAATACCACTGAAACTAGCAAAGTGAAAAATACAATCAAATTTGTAGTAATGTAATTTTTCAGAGGTCACACAAAAAATCACATCATAAACACATTTATTTCTAATTTTTTTCCTGAACCTTAAGATATTTCTTTTTCAAAAGTAAATGTTCTCATACTATCTTTAAAATTTCTTATGAGATTAAATATGTTCTGTCATCTTGCTACATACATATAACTAATTTGTAACACTTGGTAACATTTTTTTCATTTTATTGAATTTGAGGATTGACTTTTGTTAAAATTTTAATAAATATCTTCTCTTTATCCCTCATAATTTTTAACACAGTTGCTTACACCCACTGCTCATTCTTTTTCATCTTGCATTGCCTCTATTGAAATATATTAGTTAGTACCTATAATATGTAATGCCTAGTGATAGACATTATGTAATAGTATTTGCTAGCAGGAAAAATTACAGTCTAGCTTTAAAATATTCCACTAAAGAGAACAAGTGTCAATAGTGAAGCTACCCACTACCCACAATGTGGTCTCCTGGTCTCTAGGTCTCTATCAAAGAATCATTTTTTCCCCGCCTCCTTATTCTGTATGTCTTTTATATTAGAATTCAAAGTCAATAAAAGCAGGGCCTGCATTTTTCTTTTTTCCAATGTAAACAGTATATTTTTTAAAAATTCTTTATAAAGTCAAATACTGATTTTGATATATAGACAACAGAATGATTAGTTGTCCTTATACTAACTTCATGAGTTACATGCCTACCAGAAAAGTATTACATATAAAGTAATACCAATAAGATAGCAATAATGTAAATGAATGGAATCTAGTTAATGTATATCTAACAAGAAGATATCAAAATATCTTTAGCCTAAAGAAACATAAAATCGAATCATGTGCTGTGGTAAACTGCAATGAAAATCTACCATATTTAATCACATATCTTTATATATATACGTGTGTGTTTGTGTGTGTATGTGTAATAAAAATTAAAAATACAATAAATGAAAAGCAATGTGTGTGTGTTTCTTCCTTCTGGCACCCTGGCACCTTTGGCTCAATAAAGCAATCTCAATGTCATCTCTCCTCCCCATGCTACTCTCTCAATGTTGCTTATGAAACAGCTGCACTGCTTATCCCCAGCAAAACCTCACCTTTCAGGTTTTTGTTGTTGTTTCTTTTCTTTTTTTTTTTTTTTTGGTTTTCATTAAACTGCTGGGATTTCATTTTTCTCTGCCTCTTTTGGTCTTTCAAACTTGCTTCATTTTCTCTCTTTATTTTGTTTTGCTTTGTCTGGTTTTGCTTAGTGGGCTCACAATGTATACAGCAGTACGTTTGAACAGATCTAAGTGTCTTATAACAGGATGCTATAACACAAATTTAGAATTTTTAGAATATTTGTCCCCACAAAAGATTTGCTGAAGTTCTACCTTCCAGTACTATGAACGAACGTGCCCTTAATTGGAAATGTGAGGGCCCCTAATCTGGTATGTCTCATGACTTTAGAAGAGTCACAATTAAAGTCTTATGTGATCTCTCAAGAACAATATTACACATACTATTCCCTTGATGATTGGAAAGTACAGAGAAAATCTACCTTATTAATGAATAGACCTATTCATATTCATGAATAGACACACATTTCACAAAAGGCCATGTAAAGACAGAGGCAAAGACTGGGATGTGTCTACAAGCCAAGGAATGCCAATGATTTCTGGCAACACTAGAAGCAAAGAGAAAGACATGAAAAATATTCTGCCATAGTGTCTTCAGTGAGATCATGGTAATAAAGAAATATTATTTTAGTCTTTTGGTTATTTTAGTCTTTTGGTCTCTAGGCCTATAAAAGAATAAATGCTGTTTTAAGCCACCCAATTTGAGTATATATCCCCCCAAAACAAATACAGCTGGACATAAAAATTTGGAAATCCAAGTGTCTCTCCACTCATATACACCAAGTTTTCAATTCTGCAACTATTTCAACAAAATTGACACGAGTACATGGAAATAGATTGTAAAATCCTACTATAGAGCATCTATGCTATATTAACTAATATTAAAGTTATTGTATTTATTATATTACAATAAATTGATATAACCACATTATTATATTTCATAGTTATACTATTTATGTTTATATAGGTAGTAAATATATGGGATGATGGGACATATTGGGTTCATCGAATAATTGTGGGGAATGCAAAAAGGAGTGAACCCTATCAGGCCTGAGGCTACTATCCAGATAAGGATTTGCATCCAAGGTTGGACTTGGCTGGCATCTGGGAACTTAGCTGAGTGTTCCCAAGGGCCATTTAACTGGAAGGTTGTTTCACTGTTTCTATATTGTTTGTAGAACAATGGTGAACACAGGGTACATGCCAAATACCTGATGTTTCTCTGGAAGTGAAATTTTGGTAGGTACTAGGCAAAGAGTGTTTACATGAATAAGTCCAAATAAAACCTTTGAGAACTGAATTTCTCATTGGATCTCTGTAGAAATGAAGCCTATGCACTGCTGCATTTCTCTTCCTGGAAGAAAATATGTTTCATGTGACTTTCCATGGGACAGAAGGAGCATAAGGACCCTTCAAATGGATTTCACCAGACTTCACCGGTGTCCTTTTCCCTTAGGATGAGGATGCATATTCTTACAACATTAGTGTCCTAAAACTTAACTGTGCATACATTTATATTATGAAATATTTGATTTCTTGTAGAAAATCTCTGAACATAAGGATAGTTATGTGGACGCTTGAAACATTAGAACATGAAAACGTTTTATATGCTTCATTTTATCCCCAGAAGAAGTCATTAGTTTCTATCACTATATCTTAAAATACATAGTACATGACAGTAAGTTTGAATGAACATTTAGGTTTTTTGAAACTAAGCTTGCTGTCGATTAGGTTCTTCTCAGTCTCTGAGCTGCCTGTATAATATACTTTTCCACTTTTAATGCAATCTGAATAAAGCATAAGTATAAGCAACATGACTTCTAATATCTGACCATTGATGAAAACATGTAAAATTCTGGCAATACATAATTAAGCAAATATAGAAAATATTGGCATAAAGAAATAAATTTTATTCAAGAATAAAGTTGCATTTAAAAGAAAATTATTTAAAAACTAGTATAAAAATATATACCCTTTCAAGCCCCATAAGTAAGAGACACTTAAAAACTATTGTACTGAGAATATGTTACATTAAAAAGTCACATCACTCATTTAATTCGTGACTATCAGTTTTATATATGATGCCAGCTGTGCTTTGGCAGTCACGAATGCTTTCAGTGTATTAAATCTCCTTGTTACTTGCTGAAATCAAAACCTGTATGTTCCTTTGCTCACCATTGTCCTCTCTCCCATTTATCTTCAGTCTAAACAAAATAGAGTTTACTGTATCCTGACCACTTTAAAAATGGATTCATTCATCCACTACTCACTTCTAAAATGATAATAATAATTTTATGGTTTACTCAGCCAGTAGTTAATTTTCACTTTTAAGATATCAGATATTTTTAATCAATGTGGGGAAACATTACTTCTTTGGATACCAATTGTTGGGGATGGAAGAAAACAATCAGATTCAAATGATAAAACACAATTTTTGTTCTGTGCATAATAAAGTCTTATGTGATCTCTCAAGAACAATATTACACATACTATTCCCTTAATGATTGGAAAGTACAGAAAAAATCTACCATATTCATGAATAGACCTTATCCTCCCTGAATATTTACTTTTCAAAAATTTGAAGAAATGTAAAATCAATGTAACTAAAAAGCTCATTGAAGGCATATGGTTTTCCACAGACTTTCATGGGATATATAATTAAAGTCAATTATCTCAAACAAAAGTGCACTCTTAATACTTATTCTGTATGTATTGTCAATAGATAAATAAATGTAATAAATTCTGCATATAACATAGCAGAGTTGAATTAGCAGAAGCTATATAAAATAAATTTTAATTTGCTCCATCTCCATTTTTGTTTCATAGGAAGTTATATAACAAAATGTACTCCCAAGCTATGCAGTAAGAGGTCTACAATGTCAGATCAAGCTCAGGACAATATGGAGAATGTGTTTTATGAATCTCAATATTTAATATAAATTAAACTCATAATTAAATGAGTGATGGTGACTTTGAAATCTATCAGATTTTCAGTACAATTTTAAATCTCAGGATTTAAAATTGAAAGGTACAATATAAGTATATTTATGATTATGATAATTTTAAACAAATGAATTTATTTTATCTTCAAATGGTTTACAATTCATCTCTAGACACCCATGTATAGTCACATAATGTCAATTTTGAGTGATAAAATTCAACTTTTCAAAAAATGTTTTGTTTATATTTCCTTATGGCCTTTATGCACTTCAATATGTATTTAAAAACATGTTTTACATGTTAGCAATCTGTATAAATTCTTGGGATGCAATATTTTTTCAAGATAGATAATCTAGAACTGATTTACAGAACAAGTCTTTTGTAATTTAAATGATTGGTTAATTTGCCTGACTGAAAATGGGTTGTGAGAATATAATATTAGGATACACAATCTGTTTTTTTTTTATATTTATCAACAATATTTTTGAAGTGCTGTTTGATGAATGCAGTTATATTTAGAGCCTGCAAAAGGACTTAGAAGTAGACAAAACTACTGAATGGATTTCAGCACACAGTTTTAGAATCCAGTGATTCATTGCCTTGTATTATGCTACCATATATTTGGAATTTTTTTGCAAGGTCAGAGATGTGAGTAATGGACTTTTTTATTGATCTGTTCCATTGAAAAACATGGTGAAGACATCTTGAATTTTACAAAGTGCAATCAAACAAAAGTGCTTCTGTGGATTGAATAGTTTGATTTAAATTTCAAATGTATTGATGTATACTATACATTATACAAGAGAGATTGGGTAACATATGTATAAATATGGTAAGATATTGAAATGGTGAAGAGATAGTGCTCTGAGATTTAAAGAATCTTGGTGTCATTGACTACAGACACATAGTTAATTGCCAATTAAAATTTGTCTTCAAGGAAATAGAAATTTTATGAAGGAATATGGTAGTAATGAATTGCTCACTTTGCAAATATGATTATTTAAAATATTACAAGTGTGGTGAGAATATTATATTGGAATCCTCAAACCATTTTCTTATATAAGGTAATAGGGAACATAACCCTTTGGTCATTGCAGTATGAGTTAATATTGTAAAGTAGAAATAATCTTCTTTACGAACTTTGATTTTTTAACACTGGAAAATTCTTTGAGAATCAAAAAGCACATTCTGCATATTGTCCTGAGCTTGATTTGACATTGTAGACCACATATTGCATAGCTTGGGAGTATATTTTGTTTGTTATTTTCTAAGTCATTTGAGAATTAAGTTGGCACATGGCTATTGAATTAACATACAATTTTATATACTCTGTTAAATTATGTTATAATTAACAGAAATAATAATTATAAAATCCTGATTAAGTTACTAATTCTGATTAAATCAGCTGTAAGGAATTTTGAATAATTTTCCATGTGGTTGAATATACTAAAAATGTCATTGATTTTCTCAAATTTATTTTTAGATTTGATATTGTATGAAATACTTAACATGGTTAATACATATATATTTTTATAACTTTATATCATATCTAACTATAAGAAAGTTTGCTTTTGTTTCTAAATGCCATTCCTTCAACTAGAGAGTAAGCTAATGTAGGTGGGGGCTACCTTTTTTATCTTTGTTTACCTATCTACCACTCAAATGCAACTCCTATAATAAGTACTCAACTACAGTTCTTTGAATGAGGTACTAGACTTGGTACTTCTTAATGCTTCTATATTGTTAATTTATTCACCTTTTCCCAAATGACTATTGTTTAAATGCTTCTATTCCTTATATTACTTTATGAGCTATCTTACATACCAACTAATCATTTCTGTTTGTTATTTTTACTTTTTTTATAAATCCTTTAAAAAGCAAAATGATTTTTTTTTTTTTTTGAGCTGGGATCAAATCCAGGGCCTCATGAATGCTAACCAAGTCCTGCAACATCCACCCTCATGCTATGAGGCTTTAAGATGAGGTTTTAAGATGAATGGTTTTTTTGTTTCAGTGAAACCAAATTAAGAAAAAGTTTTTCTCTTTTAATTTAAAAATATTAGGAAAAAAATTAAGAACACAGAAGAAGAGTGGCTAAAGGATACAATTATTATGCTAAAGAGTATTTCAAAGATTTGTAGAGAATTATACATTGTAAAATTCATTTTTACACTGAATTTGCCAATCCTAACTATTGATGTTCACCCAAGTGCGAGAGGGTCTATAAAAGCATGTTCACGAACTTAATTTTAATTTTTTAGAATACTTTTCTTAGAACACTCTTATTTGGGGAATACAATAATTATCAACAGTGAGTGCTAACATACAGATATCTAAGAGAAGTGCTGGAAATAACTTTTCTGCAAACCCTCTCTGTGAACTGGAACAAGCCACTTAGCCTCTTTGAATTCTGTTTCCCATCTAAATATGGAAAAATAACCATAGTTTTCGTTAAGGCTAAAGAATATGTTATTTGTGATAATGCTGGTAAGAAAACAGTGAATACACACACACACACACACACACACACACAAATACATGTGCATACTTATATACACATGATTTTAAAAATATCATGACCCTGTTATACTCTATCTGCATTCTATAGTATTACAGGAGAGAGATGAATGTTTTCAGTTATCCTGATTAGTGCAAGTCACAGAAAATTGGGCAGGGGTCTGTTACTTTCTTCTTTTCTTTGTCTTCTGCTTTGTAATCCTTATAGAGACAAGCAGGTTTCCTTTCTCTTTTTAGCTAAGTGCATGCCTAGTGGTGAATGAAGCGCATGCCCCAGGCCTAGCATAGAACAAATTCCCACTTTCATTTCTCATAGAATACTGTACTCTAACTGGCTGATGCACCTGATCCTACAGTTATTATTAATATTGATAGTTCATGGTATTATGGGTAGAACTTGTGGTCCCCAGAAGCTGTCATGAACCATGAATTCTCAATCTCTCTCTCTCTCTCTCTCTCTCTCTCTAGAGAGAGAGAGAGAGAGAGAGATATTGATATAGATATATAAATATATCTCAAGCAGAAAATATTACTTTCTTAATGTTTCATATTCTGAGACCTAAATTCTAAAAACAGAAAAACAAAACAAACTGTTAACATACACAGGGTTCCTTCTACTTTAAACAGAGACCCAATTATAGCTATTTAGAAATGGATAAAACTGTTATATTGTCAGAAATATTACGTTCAACTTTAGCAAAGCTGACACTATCAACAGAAAATATTCTTAAAGGGGTTTGAAGTTTAAAAACAATCCCATCTTTATTGCTAATGGGTAGCACACTTTGAAAGAATCAAGAAAGCTTACTCATCCTGAATAGCAATATTGTCATCTCAATGCAGGAAAATTTTCTTTGACAGCTTAAAACAACAAAATTCCCTTATCATTACTTTTCATCTAAAATTGTCTTTCAAAAGATCAATAAAATATTGTATATATACCTTATAAATGTGCACAGTATTAATAACTGTCAAACATAAAGTAGAGAAGAGATGTCAGAATGTTTATTAAATAAAAGAGAAATAATAAAATTTCCTGGTTTTGTGAATGTCAATACTAACTTGGATAATTAGATGCATCTCCATATGTGTTAAACCACTAGATACCAACAATAATTCCTTGTCACCTTAAATCATTATTGATTCAGTGGCTATGGACTTTTATAATATGAATCAATTTAGTTTTATGGTACATAATTTTACTTCAAACTACTCCCTATTTTCTAGAATTAATCTTTCTGAAAATTTGTTTTGTGTATTTCTTAATTGAATGACAACACATGTGTTATCCTAGGATACTTAAACTTGTACCTCACTGAAGTGATACATAAAAGTTGGTGGGAATTAATCTTTTAGTATTTGGAGCATGGTATAAAATCTATTTTCCCAGTTCAAAAGGCCAAAATTCTGTATGTTTCTTAACTGTGGAGCTTCATTTCTGTTTATAGTTTTACTTGTTTGGCACTATTTAAAAAAAATCTATATTCCCAGAGACTTAATAGCCTACAATGGAATCGGTACAAGTCTTTAGAGGTAATTTTTTGAAGAAAATTTTAAAGGAATTGCTGCCAGTAAAAGGAAAATTTTTCCATACAGAGAAAAACATCAAGAGTAATATATTTTCTTTACATATCCAATAACATTTTATGGGACAGTTTTGTGAAAACAGCTAGAGTATGATTTTGTTTTTAATAGGCATTGAGATAGACAAAATGTCCTTAGTGAAATGTGAATTTGTAATTTGAGTTTCATGTATAGTGACTATACTGACTTCTTATTTAGTAGTTTCAGAACAGGGAATAAATATTCATTCAGTGAACACACTTTATGAATCTTTTTCAAATCAGTGGATTAGATATATTTTAGACATATGCAGTTTGTTTTTTGGTTACATGGCTATTATTATACCCAGGGACCTTAATGGATATTTCCTGGGAGCTACAAAGAGTCAAAAAGCCAAATACCATTTAAAATTTCACAGGATGGCTAGAGGTTGATTTTCTATATCCTGTAAAAAGAGGAAAGGGTACTGTTGGACAGACTAAAAGTTAGGTTGCACTATGATAAATATATTAAGGTGTTAATTAGCTTTGCTATTCAGGGCTCAATAGAAAGATGGGAGAATTTTCTGAACTTCATGTCTTAATATTATGCTACTCAGGGATTTATAATATATGTATTTTGAGGGGTAGGGATATAGCTTAGTGGTAGAACATTTGCCTAGGATGCATGAGGCTATAAATATAATCCCTAACACTGCAAATGCATAAATAAAGGAATACATTTTAATCATTGGGAATTTCCTATTTATAAATGCTTTATTCAGCAGAGTTCACACCAATTTTGTTACCCTCTTAAGTTGTACAAACACACACAGAATCTATGTGATATATATATATATATATATATATATATATATATATATATATATATACATAGATATATAGGTAGATATGTATATATATAGATAGATAGATAATCATAGCCATCTCTTTCTAAACTGTCATATTTTATAAGGCTATATTTGATCTTTAACTTGTTTTTTGAATAATATATCTACTGTGTTTGATAATAAATTCATGGCTTGAAATCACTAATCTTTGCTTTGCATCTGCTATTTTGAGTGTTTTGTGTTCAGGGCCTGGTGAACATTGACTGAATCTTTGGCTCAAGAAGAGACTTCCTCAATTAAAAAAAATAAGACTCCTAAAGTACAAGAAGTAAAATCAGGAATCAATAAATGGGATGGCATCAAACTAAACATGAACAGAGAGCCTACGGAATGAGAGAAAATCTTTACTATCTGTACCTCAGATACAGCATGAATCTCCAGGATATAGAAAAATCTCAAAAAATTTAACACCAATGTAACAATTAGTCAATAAACAGGCAAAGGAAATGAACAGGCATTTCACAGAGGAAGAAATACAAATGGTCAAATATATATGAAAAAATGTCCAACATCTCTAGCGATTAGAGAAATGCAAATTAAAACTACACTGAGAGTCCATCTCACTCTAGTTAGAATAGTAATTATCAAGCATACAAGTAACAGTAAATGTTGGTGAGGATGTGGGGACAAAGGTACACTTATACATTGTTGGTAGTACTGCAAATTAGGGCAACCATCTGGAAAGCAGAATGGAGATTAATAGAAAACTTGGAATGGAACCACGGTTTCACTCAGTTATCCCACTCCTTGGTCTATACCCAAAGGACTTTAAATCAGCGTATTACAGTGACACAGCCACATGAATGTTTATAGCACCTTAATTCACAATAGCAAAGCTAGGGAACAAACCTAGTTGCCTTTCAACAGATGAATGGATAAAGAAAATGTGATACACACACACACATATACACACACACACAATGAAATATTACTCCGCTATAAAGAAGAAATTATGGCTTTTACAGGTAAATGGATGGAAGTAGACACTATCATGCTAAGTGAAATATGCCAGTCCCCCAAAACCAAAGGTCAAATGTTCTCTCTGATATGTGGATGCTAACCCATAAAAAAGGAGGGTAGAGAGAGGAAGAATAAAAGTTCATTGGATTAGACAAAGAGGAATGAAGGGAAGGGAGGAGGAATGGAAATAGGAAAGACAGTAGAGTGAATTTGACATAACTTTCCTATGCACATATATGTCTACATTACCAGTATAATTCCACATCATGTTTAACCAGAATTATGGGATCAAAATTGTAATGGATTGCACCCCATGTATGTATAATATGTCAAAATACACCCTACTGTCATATGTATCTAAAAACAAAAAAAGAATTAAAAACTAAAAAAAAATAAAAATTAAAAATTAATAATCACAGTGAAGATATTATTACTATTTGAGTACTTCAGAATATCAACAAACTGATTTTACAAAAGTTTAAAGAAATTTACTCAACTAGGAGTGATTTGAGTCAAGATTCAAGCTTAGATCCTTGCAAAGGATCAAAGTTAAAACTTTCCATTAGACAAAGTCTTAAAAATAGGTTGTCAGAGAGCAAAAGCAGTGGAATGTTGGACTTAAATTACAACTTAGTTCAGTAATTATATTCTTGGTATGAACATTCATGTAGTTTTTGCTCATCATTTTCAAAGCTGTTTCTTCACATATAGCTGAAGTATTATTAATTAACTTCACATGATAACCTACATAATAAGTATTGAAGACTAATTAATGGGACTCAATGTTTGCCATTAACTTTCAATAAACATTATAATGTTTCACATTAATATTTTTCTCATGTAAATGTAGTCAAAATAGATTGTGGAATGAATAATGGTACATACCATGACAGAATAGGGAAGAGAAAAAGATGTGGAAAAAATGGCTAAAACTGGGCTTTCAATCTAAATAGTGAAGAAAATATCTAATAACTGAAATTTTAACTTCACTGAAGTTGTTTTATTTTTCCTTATCATCATTCTTCTGTTAAAGAATGGGAATAGATTTCAAAGGGGAAACAACTACAATAATACAGTCTTTGGTACTTGAAACAGCTTTTCAAGTACATCATGTACTGAGTACCAGATCTCCATTTTCCTTTGCTGTAATTTTTTTATTAGCCTGCTTCAATTAAGGAATTCTCATAGTTTTGAAGGTAGATGTCAGAACAGTAATAAAAGTTACTCTCTTCCAGCCAGGCCGCCTTCTACATAACCAGACATGGAAGAGGGACAATTCTGAAGAATAGCTTTTTCAGGATGATTTAATTGCTATCATTTTGTAAAGCAGTAACTGTCAGTGACTACTTTGAAGAATATTTTTTTAGCATTTAGCTAAGATCAGTTGAATTTTGGTTTTCCCCTGTAGTATGTATGATATTTGTTACTTTAAAATGTTTATATGTTATTTCCTTAATACATAGCTCATGGTGAAATATTCATATACATTGTTTATATTGATTATAAAAATAAACACATATTTCAAAAAAGAAAAGAAAAAATGTCTAAAGATATTTTTAGTATTGGCTGGCATGTTTTTATTAAGTGAAAATTAGGGTACTTAAAACCAAAATCTTTTAAATCTTTATTTTAAACAAGTAAATAAACATCTATTTATTTCTAAAATTAATAAATAAACATAATAAATAAATAATATGTACCTCACACATCAAAATATGTGAAAAGCAACTTAAAATAACAGTTTAAATGATTTCAATTTCTTTTAAGATTTTTGTCATCATTGAGGTCATAGTAAATTAAAATATAATAAAAAACCCCTTTGCGGATTAAAGAAGGATCTAAATTACATGTGCAGAAAATTTCTATTGACCAGTGTAGGATTTTCTGTAAAAATAGTATTTGCTGCTCAAGAACATCCCTGCTTGCTATCCATGACTGGCTGATCTGATACAACCAGAACAATTTTAGAGGCAAAAAATTTTGTTTGAGGGCTCACAGTTTCAGGGGTCTTAGTCCATAGAAGGTCAGCTCCATTCCTCAGGGTTAGAGGTGAGGCAGAACATCATGGTGGAAGAGTATGGCAGAGGGGAGGAGCTCACATGGTGATCAGAAGGAAGAAAGACTTCACTGACCAGATACAAATATATACAAAGCCAAACCCCCAAATTCCCGCCTCCTCCAGCCACATCCTAACACTTCAGTTACCACTCAGTTAATCCTTATCAGGGGATTAATTCAGTGATTACATTAAGGTATAATCCAATCATTTCTCCTCCAAACCTCCTTGCCTTCTCTCAGTTAAGTTTTTGGGGGACACATTACATCCAAAGCATAATAATAATAATAATACACACACACACACACACACACACACATAGTCCCACACACACACACACATATATATATATATATATATATATATATATATATGTGTGTGTGTATATATAGACACAACATTATTGAAATATATAGAAGTATAATCTATATATAGAGAAATATAATTTATATATATAAAGTATGTTTTATATATATATATATATATATATATATATATATATATATAAATTTTTAACTTGGGATTGGAGGCTAATATTACATAAACATGCACCTTTAATTGAAGATTTTGTCCTTTCTCCAATGTATGTTAATGTCACCTTTTTTTGAGAATAAGTTGGCTATATATCTGTGGATTTATTTCTGAGATATCTATTCTGTTTCATTAGCCTATATATCTGTTGTTGTTGAAGCATGTTTTGTTATGTGTCCTGTAGTGTGTTTTGGAATAGTTTGAAATAGGTATCTGTGATGTTCCTACCTTATGTTTTTGTTGTTGTTGTTGTTATTGTTTCATTTTTTTGTTTGTTTTTTGTTTTGTTTTGTTTGGGTGCTGTTGAATGTCCAGGACCTTTTGTGATTCCATATTAATTTAATAATATGAATTTAATCGTGGTTTTCTAATTCTGTCAAGAGGGTAATTGGTATTTTTATGGGGGTTGCTTTTACTTTGTCACTAAGTTATTTTGGATTATACATACATTTTAACAATCTGTATTTTCAGTGCCACTCACCTCGACATGCAGCTTCTAATTTATCTCTGAGAAAGAAGAGAACTCTGTATATCTCTATTTGGGAATCATGACCTAGTTCCACATTTCTCCTGTATGATATTCATTATATTGTAGAAGGAAAAATGATGAAAATGGTAGGCACACAAGAATGATTTGTTAAAACTTGTAACTTTTGCTAGCAAATTAATCTAAAACAATAGGATTCAGACTAGGGCTTAAAGATAACACCTCTATAGCTATTGGATTCTGTAACATAGTTCATTTTAGTTTTTAGAGATATGTTTATCTCTTTTATTCATTTTGTACCATTTTCTGGAGATCTGAGTTAATGAGTTGTATTTACATTTTTGTTTTGTTTTCCTTTTTTTTTTTTCAGAGCCATAGTCTTTATTGAGGTATTTGGAATAATGGTAACATACATCGAGAATATTGAACTCATCACTCTCCACACAATGCTCTGGCAACCCAGACAGACAGTAGAAAGAAACATACACATTTTTCTTAGGTGTCACATACATAGTCTAAGGAGAATCCAAGACCTCAATGGTGATAGGCACTAGGGGTAGAGTTTGAAAAGGAAGATAAAACACAATGAATATCTCCAGAATTGCTTTCCTTACTCCAGTTCCTTGGTCCAATGGCCCTCACCTCTTGGCATGATGTCAGAAGTCAGGAGGGAAACTGTGCAAGTCAGCTTTCCATTATAGTAACAAACATCTGAGATAATTATAAAGAGAAAAAGGTTTTTTTGGCTTATAGTTTTAGACTTTCCAGTCTATGATTAAGTGAATCGATTATTTTTAGACATCTGGTTGGGGTGCCAGGAGGCAATGGTGGAGAATGGATGTAAAGGATAAAGTGCCGGCCTCCTGGACAGAAAGCAAAGGAGAGGAAGAAATGGCTGGGCTTCCATTGATGATGTTGATTCCATATTTGCTACCTAAAAACCTACCACAAGGCCCTACTTCAAAGTGTTCACCACTTCCCAGTAATGCCCCCATAGGGACCCAAACTTTAACAAATTTTCTTTTCAGGGATATTCATGATCCAATGTATACTAGTAGTGACAGTGGATGGAATTGCTGAGTGTAGTTAGCTAGTTCTAGATTGGGACCACAGTGTTTTCTTACACAAGGTAGCTCCCATCCAATCTTAAAAAAAAATGTTCAGTTCCTTTGCCTGGCTGGCATAGGAACTTGCAGCTGCATAGGTGCCAAATCCAGGCCTTCCTGATGGCTATTTTTTTTCCATCCAGCTCATGTGCCTACCAGGTTAAGCTCATATTCAGAGAGACATCTATCTCCTGCCACCACCATCCCATGCATATTACTTGCTAGTCACCTGCCATGACTCGACAGTCTCCTTACCCTGGAATTTTGTGATAGCTGCTGAGAGAGGGAGTTCCTGAATAGAAGGACTGAGTCAAAGTCTGCAGTGTCCTAATTCACAGATGAAGAGAAGCCTTTGTGGTATTTCTGCTGCCAGTGCCTTTAATGCCTATGGCTTTGCGCAAATGCCCAGCCATTTAACATGAATACACCCCCCAACATTGGGAACCACTGCTTGCACAGGGAAGCCATGGACATAAGGCAGAGATTATCCATTTATCTCAAATACCAGTAGAATCTCAGTTTTGGGAGTCCATGCCCTAGCCAGAAAAATGGATACTCTGTAAGCAGTCCCAGTTGGGTCTGAGTCTCTCAAAGAAGATATGGGCTTCAGTTTCACAGAGTAAGTGATCCCACCCCCACCCCCGCAGGAGTGACACATCGCAGATCTATGACACAACCCAGTATGCAGTGCTGATGTCTCCTGACCTCCACTCCAGACCTTTCATTTCTTTAAGCTAGGACAACTCAGAGTGCTGGTTAACTGCACACTGAAGAATGACCATGACCTCATGCTTGCAGGATGTAAACAAGTCATCCAAGTTCAAGAACAAGGACAGTGACTGACCTCCAGTTTTTCCCTCCTACATGCAGATAGATGTCTGGATCCAGGTTAGGAACAGGACGTTGTTTCAGGTGAAAAAATAGGGTTAGGTGTGATGTGGGTTTCCTTTAGTAGCTGCCACAACCATCACAGCTGTTAATTCAGGAACTGGACAGGCAATGAGGGGATAAAGAAAAAACAAATGGACACACATAGAAAAAAAGCTGGGGTCAGGTGGTTTGGCCCAGCCCTTGTGAGGCTTCACCAACACAAAAGCTAGCTGGGCATGTTTATTATACAGGTTTTGTCACCAGAATGTTGTTTATGAGAAAGTTTTAGCAAAGCAGGCAGTCTGAAGGAGAGGTGAAACTTTAGCGACATCAAGATCATCTTGTTATGTCCAGAATTATCTACCCCTAGTAGTTGGTGTTTGAATCCAAGTTTCTGATGGTTAGAGTTTTGTGCCTTTGCATATAGTCACCCCTGGCTGGCACTACCATAGCAACTGGGGCATCTTGACCTGCACTTTTGCATAGTCAGCTCCAAGAGCAAATGCAGCCATAAGGGAAACAGAGGCCACTGTTTGATTCACCACTTTTCACAACAGCTCAGTGGAGGGCACTACATGAAAGGGGTGCTGGCTATTCACTTTCAGGGATGGGTGCTACATAGGATTATCAGTATATGTCAGAGGTTTCCAGGGTGAGTTTGCCTGTCTTCAGGGTTCAGCTCCCCAGTCTTATCTTAAGGCAATAACTTATGCACACAGAGCTAGTTATGAATAGTGGAGAGGGCCTAGAAGACCTCTAAGGGGCACCAAGTTGTGACTAGCAGCAGCTTGGATGGGGTGTTCCTGGGTGTGGGTTTATATAATATGCGATGTCAAAGACCTCACAACCCAGAATCACCCAAATCCCTGTCTCAGGACTCATTCTTTTTTTTTTTTTTTTTTGTATTTTCATGGTGACTCCTGAACAGCCATATACCAATTATCAAGATAGGGCAACACTATACCAAGGCCCAGCATGGGCATCACGACTCTTCCTCTAAGGCCAAAAGTTATCATTAGAGAAGATCAGGCTGGAATAGTGGGGCATATATGAATCATTTCTTGAGCAAGCTCCGGAGAGGTTGGACCTGATGCTGTAGGACTGAAAGAGACCCAAGACTTCAATTCTGTGACGTATAAGTACTATGGTCTGGCCAGTTCTGTGTCTGCTAGGCAAGGCCTTGTGAGAGGCTGTGTCATCACCTGATGCTGGGAGTACTAAAAACTCAGTATCAGACCTCCATTCATCCTGCAGTCATGGACTGGCATGGGCCACCCCCATGCTTCTGTGCCTGTCTCCTTATAAGCTGAGGCAGTAGGGAAGTCACAAGGGCTTGAGCTGGGACTGTCTTAAGTTTTATTTCCACCCTTGCTAACATCCATGATTTGATTCAGTTACAGGCTTGTGGAAAAACTAATGTCCACATTCCAGGAAGCGGAAGATGATAAGGACCCCAAATTTGGGGAGAATTAAAGACATCTTAGCCTTCCCCCATACCGGGAAGGTTGTTACTAACAAGACAGAAAAATTTTTAGTATTCTTCCTCCCCAACTCCCCCATCCTGCCCTTTATGCTTTGTATTTTTCTTGGATGATAGAATTGGATCTTTGTCTTGTGTTATTTTTTCTCTTGCAATTGCTTATTAAATGTCCAGTTTCTTTGAATGTTTGTTGGTTTCATCTACTGATTTTTTCAGCTATACAGGATGATTCTGTTGCAACCCATCCTGGGAGGTTTGGTGCACTAATGTGGAAGACTGTACATTTACTTTTAGACTTTTAGGGTTTGAATGTCAATTAGGTAGACACACACGCATACACACACACACACACACACACACACACACACACATGCTCCAAACAAGATTATAATTATCTCCATCACCTCTAATGTTGAATTCTTCAGAAACTCAAGGAGAAGGCATTTGTGAGTTGGCCACAGTGACACTATGACATTTTTCAGAGTCCACTTTATCATACTTGGTAAAATTTCCTTATGTTGTCATGTTGTTAAGTGATGATTATGGTTTTCTTACTTTATTACTTGATATTCATATTTTTATTCCATTTCTAAAAAATATTTATGAATGTTATTATTATATTTTCATTCTCCTTATTTAATCTTTGGAAAAAATTTTGTGCATAATATCTCTTGCATTCTAATATTTCTATGTGTTAGACATTAGAAAATCATTGATTCCTATAAATTAATCTTATTGTGAAAGCAACACACATATTTAAGTAGGGATAAATATCAATTAACATGTCATTTACTTTCTTTGTACAAGAAGCTAGCCTTGCTTTGGTTAACCTCTAAGTGAATTGTAGGATCTCTAAGGCTGAAAATAGCAAGGAGCATAAACTTATCTGATGTTGACTCTTATTTATAGTTATTTTTCAAAAAGAAGAGTTTAAAAAAAAAAACAATTATGTGCATTGCCAGTACTGGTTCTTTATTTTAAATCAGGAATGCAAATTGTTATTAGAAACATGAGAGATTATTATTATAATTAAATATTAATAACTTCATAAAGCTATGTGCTATATATAGAGCTAGCTGAAAATACCTTACAAGTTTTACTTCAATTAGTTCACATTGATTCTTATATTATTGATTTAATAGTAATAACATTTATATGATTTATTATTATTTGCAAGTTTTTAATTAAATTTATCTTTGTTGATATTATATTTGTGCATGTTTCTTTTTGCTAATTCAATTCTTCTGACTCTAGGAACTAGATAGATTGCCTTTCCTATGGGTTTTAGATAAAGTTGTGCTTATCCAGTCCCCCTCTTATTGGCCAATGAGCTGCTTTGCCAGTTGCTTACAATGTCAACTGGTTAGTGGTCAAAACTGAGCTCATCATTGTAGGTATTGCTCTTATCATTGGAATTCAGGGAATTGCCTCATCCATATTTTCACACATTCCAAGAGATGATCTTCAGATAATAACTTATTAATGACAGATGAAAAGGTCCTAACCTCCTTGCCTTGATTGTAAACAATTCTGGTACAAAGAAAATAAATGACATGTTAATCATATTAACATTCCAGTTTCAGAGCTCTCTAGTGATAAATTTGAACAGCACTATGGGTTAGCTTTCTTCTCTACCCAAATATGCATAATCACTTTTTTACAGGTGTATCAAAATACTTCCCTCAAAAGCATTTACATGTACATATCTGACTGTTGCCAGAGCTTCCAATCTTATGATAGATGCAAAAGTGAACCTGGGTAGCAGAATACTACAAAGGGACTTTGGAGATAGAGATCTTGCTGGTGGGCAATCATGATCCTATAACTGGGTACAAATAGTCCTTGTACCAGTGCAATTGTTAAACTCTTTGGTGAAAACAAAAATAATGAATGATGTCTTGAAGATATTACAGAAATAAGTGTAAGGACAATGAAACAGGGTGATGAGTGCAAAGTGCCATTGATTTGTTAATGGGAGATAATGACAGATTGAGCACAATTATTAAAAAATTCAAGGCAAAATGTTAAAACTGGAAGCCTTCCTTGGCGTTCCTATGCCACAGTAAGTATCACCGATAGGGAATAAGAGATTCTGTATTTTGAATGAAAATATATGAGTAGCTGCCATTAAGAAATTGAAGTAGATTCTGTGGAACACACTGGGCCTGATGTAAAAAACTCATCCTTGGGGACACTTGATACTTGACAACAAAAAGGGTTAAATTCTAACACACTGAGATTGAGAAAGTTCTAGATTATATAAGAAAGGGGAGGGATTATATGGTAAGGAAACTGGATATCTAACTAATAGAAATTAATAGATGGAAGAATACACACAAAACTGAATTCAGTGAATTTGAAGGGAAGGAAAACACTTGGATAGGTCATGGTTAATAGATGTGGGAGCACATTCTTGTAATATAGGATTTAACATCCCAGAATGGACTCCAAGAAATAGTGTTACTAATTCTAGAATGTTTACTAACAAAAGCCATTATCAATATTAACCAAAATAGCAATTCTAGAACCATTATGGTAAAGAAGTGGACATACAAGAGTGGATAAGCTATGTAAGGTCAGATACTGACTGTGCTCCACAAGAGGACTTGGAGGATTCTCCATTTACCAGAACATTGGAAGTACTCAGATTAAAAAAAAATTCCAGTCCTATTGACATGAAAATGTTCTGTGGTAACCTTCCTAGTTAGACCTGAGCTTTATAATAGATATAGCTGTAGAGAACTTGATAGTGATAGTGATAATAAGATTTCATTGGGAGCAAGATAGTATTGAAACATTAAAAGCCATGTGTGTATAATTATTTCAATGAATGGTGAATTCAAATTGATTGTCAGAAGGGACACAATCTTCAGACAGAAGTGGGATGGCTAAAAGAACATGGTGTTCCTAGAGTCAAGACCTATTGGCAGCAGTGATTACATTGCTTAATTTAAAATAACTCAAGGATGGGTGATCAAAGGACTGAGGACATTCTGTAGATATATTTTCTTTCATCTGTCACCTACTTTTTTTTGGAATTGGGCCTATATATTCTGGATCCGAAACGACTGACCAATGAATGGGTAAGGCAAATTCTTATGTGGAAGGAACCTAAAAACACCATTAAAAAGTGAATTCAATATGAATCAACCTGGTTCTTCCCCAAAGGGACTCAAGAATATTTATTTTGATTACCTTGCTTTGAAGAAATGCCTGGACCTTTCTTGTACTATTTATTACAAGGCTAGAATTGATGTTGAACCCATAAACAAAAAGCATTAGCATTGTTCCCCGGTTTGTGTGGGTTAAATGGGAGTAATTTGATTTTGTGTCTACATATGGAATTGAAAGAAGAAAGATTGCAGGATTGGGGAACAAGGAAGTCTATGGTAGAGTAATGTGGGTTGACTTATGGGAGGGAACAGAAATGTGAAGATTTCTCACCACTTATTAATGCAATCCAGAAAGCAGGAGACAGAATGACTCTTTCAGGTAATGTTGCAAAGCCTGTCTTCAGCAACTTTAGTGCTGGCCAGAACTGTGCATGGATACAGAGTAGCAATGCTGAAAGGAATGGAAGCTATGCAAGGAACCAAACTGCAGACTTCTCTCACCATGTCTCATCTAGACATTGCTGCTGTTTAATGCCCAATCTTCTAATAAAAGAGAGAAATGCTTCACCAGAGTGGAGCCATCCTTCTAAGATGCAAGAATCTTGGTATCAAGTTGATTTGGTTGGATCCCTTTCATGGTAAAAGAATTGGCAACTTAAATTTTGACTGTGACACATATTTAAAATTAGGGAATTTTAAAATCAAAGATAGTGTTCTGTAGCAAATGTTTCCCTCCTACATCTTATGTGTCCAAATAAATTCCACCATCCACGTGCATACATTGACCAACCTCTCTTCTATCCTCTGAAGTCTGTGGTAACCATTAGACTATTACAACTTCTACGAGGCCAATATTTTGTTTTTGTTCTTGTTGTTGTTTAGGTACCACATATGAGTTCGATTATATGGTGTTTGTCTTCCTGAGACTGGCTTACTTTCACTTAGTGTGTATTCCAGGTCTTGGCAGATTTCCATATTTTTTATTGCTGAGTAGTATTTCTTTATAAATATAAACTATATTTTCTTGTATATTTATCTCAATAGGTAACCACTTCTCCAGGATTCTGGGTAAAGTTTTCTTCTGGGATATCATCAAAGTAAAAGTTCACAGCTTTAGTTTATGTCCAGCTAATAACAGATACTCATCCTCCTCCTAATGTTCAGTCAGCACATCTGTTGTTCTACATCGTTTGCCTGGCAAGTTGAAACGTCTACTTCTTATGATGTGACTGCTGTACTTGGGCAAAAGATCATTAAATGGGGCATGGGAAAGTTCATTGTGGATCATAATTACCAAAAAATATTCTTCCCTTATCTAATTTGTAGTAACAGTTTCTTTTCTACAAAAGAGTCAGTTATCCAGATATTACGTTGGCATTCCCTTACCTGTTGGCATGAGGAGCTTGAAGTAACTGTATTGAAGGCCTATGTTTCTCTAATATGTAGATCTCCTCTCTGGAAACTAATAGTTTTACAGTCAAAGCCATGAATTTTGGGTGTGACATGTAAAATCTCTCCCACATGAGTTAGGTGGAATGACTGCAAGTGAAAAGGGAAGTCATTCCTATTATACTATATATATATATTCATTCCATGTGTCTATATCTATATTTCTCACACAGTTTATATAGGTAATTGATGTGGTCTAAATATTAAGTGTACTCCCAAAAGCTTATACATCAGACAAAGCAAGAAAGTTTAGGAGCAAAATGATTGTGTTATGAGATCTTTAACCTAATCAGGGCATTAGCCCACTGATATAGATTAATTGGGTGTTATCTATAGGCAGGTTGGCCTGGAGGAAGAAGATCACTGGAAGTGTGCCTTGGGGTTTATATTTTTTGAACCATTTTCTCTCTGCTTCCTGGTGGCAACCTTAGCTGTTTTTCTCTTCCATGCCTTTCTGCCATGATGTTCTTCTGCCTTGTCTACGACACACAACTGCAGAGTAGGACATCGATGGACTGAGACCTCCAAAACCTTGCATCAAAATTTTCCTATTCTAATTTCTCTTATCAGATTTTTTGGTCCCAATGATGAAAAAGCTGACTAAAATAGCTATTATTCCTTACCTGGTGCTTCAACTGTTCCTTCTAATGTCTGCTCCAACACCTATTGACAATTTTGTGTGATGTAGCTGTGGATGGTTATATGTCAGCTTCCACATCTCCTTTTTGATAATATAAGTTTCATGGTCAGAGGACAGATAGCCAAATTATTTATGGAGAGATTAGGTACCACGTAACATTACATCTACTGCTTTTCCTAGGAATTATTCTGTTATAGGGATCTTAAAAAATTAATATCCCCTTCAAGGAAAGAGCTATGGCAATGATTGTGCAGAAATGAACTTATAGACAATTTCAAGCAGCCTTTCAATTCAAGCACTCTGCATAGGAGCAGCTGAAACCTTGGTTACATTTGCATTTGAAGCCAGTTTCTCTCTCTTCCCAATCTTGCCTTCCTCATTTCTTTACAGGACTGTATGTCAGCTTCATTGTCCAATAAAAATTCTGTGTTTACTTAGAGAGAGTCTGCCTCTGAGTTGTTTCTGGGGAGTTCAATCTAAGACAATATGCATAAAAAATTCTGTCCTATAAACCCTGCTTACTCTCATTCCTTAAAAACTGAATAAAGTTTTACGTTTTCTTACTATGACTTCATATCTCAATTTAAAACGTGTTCCTTCTAAAATTCATGTATTATTTGGTTTTATGTGTACTTTTTTCTCTGGTGGTTCTTTTCAATTAGTAATGCTCTCACTTGTTTATACATTTGTCTCTTTTATTAGAATAATTTAGCTCTTTAAAATCAAAGATAGTGTTCTGTAGCAAATGTCTACTGCTTAGCATGCATGTTAGAACATAAAGGACTGTTCATTTTTTCTTAATTGAATGAAGAATTAACTAAATTTTTACTATTTATCAGGAAAAGCCAGGAGGTTTAATGAATTCCTTCTCAAAGCATTCAGGAACAAAATATTAGGAAAGATTTGGAATGCTCATTTTAGCATTGTCTATAGTTCAGTCATGAAATATACCTAAACCTCTGAAGTTAAGGGACACAAAAAGAAAAGATCAATAGAGCGGGGTGGGGGGGTGGGGGTGGGGATAAGGAACAAAGTGTATGTGTGCATGTAATACAGCCTCTCTTGAGTAAGATTCTCAATGTATATTGTAATATTTTGATAGATTGTGAATTCTTAGCACAAGTCCTTCATATTCTTCTGTAAGTATAAAAATGTATTTCATATCATTAGTAGTAAATTATTTTAAACCATCCACAAATTCCATTAGCATAAAGAATTGAGTCTTCAATGGATGTATAACAAGGTATATGGATGGAATGAATCCAAAAATCACACCAGAGTCAATTTCACTTCCACTTACTAGATATTAAAACTCTCAGCTACTTGTCAGCTCATTTGCCTTTTATCAATCCAGATTTCCAATACTCTCTGCAAATCAATGCTGTCAGTCATTCATTTATTTATTCAACATTTATTTTTATCCAGCTACAATAATCTCAGAAATGTTTTGATATTGGAACCATAAAAAACAAAAACTATATTATGCAATTTTTAATAACTGGAAATAATCAAAATTGTTAAAGAGAATTTGAGAAAAATATGGTAATAATATAGAAAAAGAATCATTTTTTACTTTTGCTATGGAAATATCTATTATAGATATATTGCTGTCAATTTATACAGAAGGTAGTCATTCATCATAGGGGGATAATGTGATTAGAAACATGTATTTATTTTTTGTTTTCTTTTATGTTTATGGGAAATATTTATTATAAACACTGAGTAAGTAGTATTTAAGCTTTTAGTGAATCTCAGACTAGTTTAAGTTTAGGAATAATAGAGTCCTCCCACACCTTGCATTTGCAGTTCTTAACATTTTCATACTTGAAATGATATTTCTTTGTTCTTTGTACTGGGGATTCTACTCAGGGACACACAACCACTGAGCCATATCCCCCCTATTTTGTATTTTATTTAGAAACAGGGTCTCACTGATTTGCTAGTGCCTTACTTTTTCTGAGGCTAGCTTTGAACTCACGATCCTCCTGCCTCAGCCTTAAGAGCGCCCGGCCTGAAATGATGTTTTATTTAGCATCTTACCAGACTATAAGATGCTCTGACACAGTATCTCACACTTTAAAGATTTTAATTAGTGAATGAAGTATAAAATGTGTGTTTAAAAGAATGCAAACAAAGCTCCAAAGTTGTTTTCACGAGTCTTCTTCATTCTCATAGAAAGTAAACGAATACTTGTTGAAATAGAAAAATTGAATTATCTGTATTGAAAGTATAAATTTCCTTACTCATTGTTTATATAGTTGTTGAAAAGAAAAAACAGGTAGAAATGGGAGCAAGGTGTATAACATAATGACATTTATATAAATTAATTACACTTTTATAAAAATAACACTATTCTTTCTTAGAATATTAACAAATAAAAATAAACATGTTCAAAATACTGTATGATGGTTTATGATAAAGATTTGGAATGAAAGTAGGGAATATCCATTCATCCACTGAAGGGCATATAGGTTGGCTCCACAGTTTAGGTATTGTGAATTATGCTGCTATAAACATTGATGTGGCTGTGTCCCTGTAGCATGCTGCTTTTAAGTCCTTTGGGTATAGTCCAAGGAGAGGGATAGCTGAGTCTAAAAACAAATGGTGAATGTTTTCTCTGATATAAGGAGACTGACTCATATTAGGGAAGGAAGGGGGAACATGGGAGGATTAGATGAATTCTATATAGGGAAGAGGGGTGGGAGGGAAAGAGAGGGGGCAGGGGATTAGCAAGGGTGGTGGAATGTGATAGACACCATTATCCAAAGTATATGTATGATGACTCAAACAGATATGAAAATTGTGGTATATATGTTTAACAGGAATTGTAGTGCAAAAAAAAAAAAAAAAAAAAAAAAACCAAAGTACATGTATAAAGGCATGAATTGGAGTGAACATACTCTATATACAAAGATATGAAAAATTGTACGCTATATGTGTAATAAGAATTGTAATGCATTCTGCTGTCGTGTATTTAAAAAAATAAAATCAATAAAACTAAAAAAAAAGAAAGAAAGTAGGGAAGTGTAGGGAATAGCATTAGACAATGAAAGAATAAAATTAAAAATTTAGAAACTGGCTGAACTGATAATGATAGTTTACCATCATCTGAAGTATAGGATTAATTTAATTAATTCATCTGCACCTGAGAAGCAATTAAAAAAATGGCATGGGCATTTAATTTACTCAGTAAAAGCAATTGCTAAAAAGCATGCAATAATAACCTGTACTTCTTTAATCAATTATTTGAGCTATTTGTCTGGAGAGCTCAAATATTTAGTCAATGCTGGCAAGGATGTGGTCAAATCAGCAATAATATAAACCAATAGGAACTTAATTATTATCCTTCTAAAATAATCTTTGCCATATATATTGAGAATCTTCACTTACTAAACTTCACTCTGAATAATTCCTACACTAAGCAATATAAACTAATAAACAAAAATCTTGAAAACATAAATATAAAACATCAACTTTCAAAATTAAATTTTAATTTAAATAAAAATAGGAAAGCATGCTAAAAGATTAGCAAGCATAAAATAGTAAAATAAGTCATGGTACTTAGAAGCTGGAATTGTGAATGGTAAAAATAACTAGTGATGTGGAAAAGTATTATGAGTAAGTGAGAAAAGTGAGGAAAAATTAATTATACAATGCTGGATCCCAGTTTTATTTTGAAAATACATGAAATTAAGGAAAATATTGAAGTGAGTAGATGTTGGGATCATAGTTTCTAAATATTTTATAATTTGCACACATTACTTTTATGATCAAATTCTGTTTAAGACTGTAGAATAGATCTTATAGACTTAAAATTGAATGAAGTGCATTACTTTTGAGAAGTGAGAAAAGAACATGAAAACTTTAAGCTATATTTGTTTTTTTTTCTTCCAAATCATCAATGTCAAAATATTCACACTAGAAAAAGTCTGTGGAATGTTGTAATAAGACTAAAGAGTTCACATTAAATTCTTTAATAAGTTTGGTTCATGAAACAGATATATTGAGAAAGGTAACAGAAAAAGGCTTAAAATGCAGTAAGAAAAATTTGACTTTGCATTACAACAAAAATTAAACATTATTTTCAGTGCTAGATACTGGTTTGTGAGATTGAACTTTCGTATCATGAAATAACATTGGGCACTAAACGTGATCCTTTTGTGGGTATGATTCAGATGTATTTAGCATGGAACATTTATTAAGATTAGCAGTGACAGTAAAAAGAGGTGACAGGAGAAAGCAGTTGGTACTGAGTTTCTCAAAGACAGGGTTGTGAAAAAAGTGTTAATATTATTGCCATATTATCCACCTTAATAATTTCATATTGCAGGTTATTATTAGGACCCCTTCCCCTTCCCCTTCCCCTTCCCCTTCCCCTTCCCCTTCCCCTTCCCCTTCCCCTTCCCCTTCCCCTTCCCCTTCCCCTTCCCCTTCCCCTTCCCCTTCCCCTTCCCCTTCCCCTTCCTCTTCCCCTTCCTCTTCCCCTTCCTCTTCCCCTTCCTCTTCCCCTTCCTCTTCTTCTTCTTCTTCTTCTTCTTCTTTTCTTCTTCTTCTTCTTCTTCTTCTTCCTTTCTGGTGCCAGGGATTGAATCCAGGGGTATTTAACCACTGAGCCATATCCACTGCCCTTTTTTATATTTTGTTCAGAGTCAGGGTCTCACTGGGTTTCTTAGTACCTGGATAAGTTGTCGAGGCTGGCTTTGAACTTACAATCCTCCTGCCTCAGCCTCCCCAGCCACTGAGATTACAGGTGTACACCACTGCACCAGGTTTATTTTTAAACTTTGTTTTTATAAATCTCTTTGAATGTTGAGCAAATTCTTATTTGAATATCTAGTCACTTCTCTTTTCATTATTTGCTAAAAATTATAAAGGATTTCGGCTTAATGCAGAAAAGGTCACATTCTTAATGTGTGTTATAAAAAGGAATTTATAAATAGCTTATTAATGAATTTGGATATACTTGAAAATATATTTCACAAGACTTGGTGTACAGCATTACTATTCTTTTTGCATAACAGCTCTATCTTGCTCTTTGCAGTTGCTTAGAAAAACCAGATAGCTAAAGCAGTAATAGAAATAGATTGCCAATACATAAAAGGTTTCTTTTCACTTTAATTGCTGCATGACATTTCAGTTTACAGGTAATATGTATCTTTAATCTGAATAGCACAGCCTTTAACTTACTAGAGTTAAATACAGGAGAAATGAATGGCCTTACACTTACCAAAATCTAAACTGGGGAAAGAAGCACAAAGCGGAAGCATTCATCTCGATAATAGCCACGAAGTCAATTGAATTTCTTTTCCAAAGAAGAACTGAGTCACATGAAGCTATTTTTGGTGAATTTTTTGTTTGTTCCCTCAAGTCTGAGTCTCAGAGAGAATTGTTTACATATTGAAAACACGCAGCTAAAATACTTTGAGAGAATATCCAAAATAGTTCATAATTTTACATGGCTTAGTGGCATGAAGGAAAGTATACAATGCTTTTTGTTCTGAAAAAAAAAATAATTCAGCATGAATCTTATATTCAAGTTCATCACTATAAAAGCTGTCTTCATCTTGTTTTTGTTTATAATTTTAGAGCTGAATAATGTTCACAATTTGCTGCTCTTTTTGGCCCTATCATCTATACATTAGAAGGTCTATTTTGAAAATGAGTGATTGGAGGCTTTTACTGGGTTGTATTCATGCAAAGGCTAATGTTAAAATAAGGAATAGTGAGTATCTAATGAAGTGATTGCTAAAAGAGGCCATCCTAAAATTTGTAATCATGAAACAGATGAAGCAGAGTCAGATGAGCAGCAGAATGTTCGATTGGCTTCATTTGTAAGGTTTCAGCCTCTAATTGTTCTTCTTATTTCTTTCAAACAGTTACTAGTTTAACAAATACTCTAGGCCTACAAGACAGCAGAGCAGTTAAGGAACACATAAAGAAACTGTTGGATTATTGCATATTGTTTTACTCAGCACACAGCTATTTGAGAGTAACTTCTATTTTCTGGAGACTTAGATATAGGCATTATGTTATCTTCAGAGGAGTATGAGCAATATAAATAGAATGAGATGTATGAAATTCAGAGAGAAAAGAATAGTAGAAACCTAAACTCTTGAGTAACTACCTTTCAAATATTTTAAGATATTACATGATTATTTTAATTTTACTAATTACAAAATATAGGTTTAAAGATGTTTAAATGGTAGTGAATCTGTCTTGGGATGGGGTTGAGATTGGAAGCTACAGTTTCCTAATTCTACAATAACATACTGTACATAAGTTCAATCAAAAATAGGTTTAATCAAACAAGGGACTTTTATGGTTTTAGAACTCACCCTCCCATCTTCTAAGGTTGAGCCAGAGAATATCATTTTTAAAGGAGTGAGCGTTGGTAAATGCAATGCTGAGGGACAAGAAACTCCATGGTACAGAGAGGTCGCTCACATCCGGATTCCAGCTTGTATGCAGGAGAATGACAAAGACTCAGTCTCACTTGTCCTCTAATGGATCTTGTATTGTATGATGCCCATCAATTCCCCTCATATTCCATTAAAAATGGTCAGGTAATTGGACACTCAAACTGCAACAAGGTTAGGAAAATGCAATCTCATGTAGAAGCCCTCAAGCCCACTTCAAATTTATTAGTATGGAAAACAATCAACCTTCAATCTACATTAAAGCAGCCCTTACTGGAAAATTACTTCCTCTTATTTTTTATTTTAATTTTTAAATTTTCTTTTATGTAGTATATTTCTTTTTGATGTGGTTTTACAGAGATTAATAGAAAAGCAAATACTATTTCCCCTGTAGATCCTGCCACATCCTTTTTGCTAGTTCATAGGACAATGCATTTTGCACTCAAGCAAAAGAAGTTATAAAGATAAACCTGAGAACAAATATGTAGAGCAAGAATTAAATGTCTGTTGAGAAATTGCTGAAAATGTAAGAGAAATTTTAAGGTTTAGATCCCCTGAGAAAAGAAACTTTTGTAGAATGGAGAAAAATTAGTTTTGTGTAAATTATAGAAGAACTGGAAATTTGGCACAATGTGTGCAAAATGAAGATCATAAGTATTTGCTTCAATGACATGTATGGCACATATGTGTGGCAAGATCATTAAGTAAGGTTTTTGAGATAAGTTGTGTGGTTATGTGCATTGATAGTTTCCTTTCTTTTATTGCTGAGCTATATTTCCTTAAATGCATATGGTCTGATTTTTAGAATATCTATTCTCCTGTTGATGTATTTTTAGATTTTTTTCCTTCTTTGGGTGTAACTCCTATGAACACTCCTGTGGAAAAACAATTTATTATGCTTAGTTAAGTGCTCAGGAGCAAAATTACTGGGTCATAGAATTAAGTATGTTGAGCTTTATAGAGAACTGCCACCATGATAACAATATTTTATTATACACCCTCTAGCAATGTGTGAAAGTTCTAGTTGCTCCAGTTCTGCACTATATGACATTGTGTTTGTGCACATGAGTGAGTGTGAGAACAGTCTAAAGGGAGCAAGGAATAGTTGATTGTTTTAAAATGATGGCAGGAATTTCACATGCTTATCAGTCATCCATGCATTTTCTTCTTTTGCTTTTTTCTTTTACTTGTATTTAAACTGATTACTTTTCTTTTAATTGTTGAGGGAGGCCTTATATATTCTGAATGGGAGTATGTATTGTGTGTATTTACCAATCTATAACTTTTTATTTATTTTTAAAAGCACATTGTGAATAGGAAAATGTTTAGTTGGGATAAGTTTTAATTTTTCATTTGTTTTCTTTTATGATAAGTGCTTTATATGAACTGTTTAAGAAAACTTACCCATTCCAAGGATGTGAAGATACTTTTGTGTTTCTTTCTAGAACATTCATGGTTCTAGCCTTCATGTTTAGGTCCACCTCAAAGTAATAATTATATATGCAGACGTGGAAAGCTACACTAATGAAATGTTTGGAGCTATACAGATAATTTAATAGAAATTTGTTAAAAAGATTTTCCATTTTTATTAATTAAATTATTTTTAAAAATTATTAATTAAATTATTGTTCTGGTTGAAATATTTACTTGACTATATATTTGTGCAGTTGGTTTTTAGCTGTCTCTCTTCCTTAGATTTTTATGAATGTCTACATATTAGTAATGCACTGCCCAGATAATTATAACATTATAGTCATCATTAAGTTATTTAAATCCCCTAATTTTGTTTTTCTTATACATTATTGTTTTTACTATTCTTTTTACTTTTATTTCAATATCTATTTCAGAGTTCATTTCTATTTGCTGAAATTCATCTCTTCATGCATTCTGTCATTCTTTCACTAGATTAACATAGTTATTATGATCCTATTTACTGTTTAGTTTTTTTCACTATGTGTATGCTCTTCATACACATATTTTTTTTGTTGTTGTGGGTTGGACATTTTGTGTAAAGAACATTAAAAATTAAATAATATTTATCCTTCAAAATGACAAGTAGCTTTTGTGGTCAGATTACTTGTATTAGGAGATATGTTCCTCTAATCTTTATTAGAGACATTTATAAGGCTTATTGAACTTTAGTCAGATTTGTTTCAATTCTGGCTTTAAGTCTGAATTCCCCCTTCAAAAAGTTTCAGAGTCTGAATTGAAAATATTCTAAAATACCTTAGGCATTTTAAAAAATGAAGTTTTATTGTAAGTTGACATTTCCTAATTGTATGTATTTACATAATAAAGCATGATGCTACAACTCAGGAACACAATGTGGAACAATTAGCAAATTAATAATGTATCTATCATCTCAAATACATTTTTATGGTAAGAACAGTTTGAAACTTATTCTTAGCAATTTGAAACAGACATTTTTAATTATATTTACCAACCTAGGTAATAGATATCAAAAAAGGAAAGAAACCTTCTTTTTACTGTTTTACTAAGATTTTTGATCATCATCTCCCCATTGCCTCCATCTCCTAGCACCTGGAACCACCACTCAGAAGAGTTTGTTTTTTGATTCTATACATAAGTGAGAACATGTACTATTTGTCGTTCTGTGTCTGTCTGGCTTATTTTCTGATTTAATGTTCTCCAGTTCCATCTATATTGTCACAAATGACAGAATTTCCTTTTTTTTTTTTTTTTTGAGGCTGAGTAGTATTCCATTGTGTGTGTGTGTGTGTTTGTGTGTGTGTGTATCACATTCTCTTTATCAATTTATTTGTTAATGGGCATATAAGTTGTTTCTTACTTTGGCTACAGTGAGTTGTACTATCATAAACACAGTGGTACAGACAATATTTTTGATAAACAGATTTCAAAACTTTGATTAAATATCAAGAAGTAGATTTGCTATATCAAATAGTAATTTTATTTGAGATTCTTAAGCAACCTCCATATAGTTTTCCACACTGAAAGTACTAATTATTTAGATTCCCACCAACACTATGAAAGAGTTCCCTTTTCTCACCATCCTTATCAATACTTGTTACCTTTTATTTTTTCTTAATAGCTATTCTGCAGCTATGAAATGATAGCTATTTTGATTTATTTTTAATTTATTAAAGGTTAATCATGTTAAATTTTTTTCATACATCTGTTAGCCATTTGTGTGTCTTCTCTTGAGAAATGTTTATTTAGGACCCTCATGATTTTTAAATTAAGTTTTTGTTTACTTGCTATGGAATTAGAGTTCCTTCAATATTTTGGATATTAACCTCATATCATGTGTACAATTTGAAAATATTTTCTCCCAATCTTTAGGATGTCTCCTCACACTGTTATTTATTTTCTTTGCTGTGGAGATGCTATTTAGTTTGATCTAATCTAATTTATCTTCTTGGTTTTGTAGTCTGTGTTTTTTAGGCTCAAATAAAAAAATCATTGAAAAGAATAACATATTTTAAGATTTCCCTTACAAGGAAATCTTTTCTACTAGAATACCCATAGTCTGTGATCTTATATTTGGGTCTTCAACTCATTTTGAGTTGATTGTTTTTAATATCCATGAAATAAGGATCTAATTTCATTCTTCTGGCTGTGAATATCCAATTTTCCCTATACCATTTGTTGAAGAGATTATCTTTTTCCTGTTGTGTATTCCTGGCAATTTGTAAAAAATAATTGACCATAGATGTGGGAGTTGTTTTCTGGGCTGTCTAAATTGTTGTATTGATTAGTGTATCTATTTTTATGTAGTACCATGATATATTACTTACTATCACTTTTTATTATAATTTGATGTACTTTATTATTATATTTGTTGTTTTGTTCTTTTCATCATTGTTCTCTTGCCTATTTGGGGTATTATTTTGTGGTTATATATGAATTTTATAATTTTTTTCTCTTTCAATGAAAAATAACATTGGAATTTTGATAGTAATTGCATTGAATGTGTAGATTTCTTTGGGTACTATGGCCATTATAACAATACTAATTCTTCAAATTATTTAATATGGATTTTTCTGTGTATTTATTTTTTTACTTTATTTATTTAATTTTTTAATTGGTTATTCAAAACATTACAAAACTCTTGACATATCATTTTTCATACATTCGATTCAAGTGGGTTATGAACTCCCATTTTTACCCCAAATACAGATTGCAGAATCACATCAATTACACATCCACATTTTTACATAATGCCATATTAGTAACTGTTGTATTCTGTTACCTTTCCTATCCTCTACTATCCCCCCTCTTTCTGTGTATTTATACCTTTTATTTCATTCATAGGAATTTTCAGTGTATAGGTCACTGAAATCCTTGGTAAAATTTATTATTTAGTATTTTTATAGTTATTGTAAATAAAAATGTTCTCTTCCTTTTCAAATAGTTCATTCATATTGTATAGAGATTCCATTAATTTTTGTGTGGTTTTTTTCTGCAACTTTGCTGTATTTATTATAAGTTTTCATAGGTTTGGGGTGGAAATTTTAGGATTTCTTATGTATAAGATCATGCTATTAGCAAACAGTAGCAATTTCACTTCTCCCTTTCCTATTTGGATGTCTTTTATTTCTTTTCTTGTGTAATTGCTCTGACTATGACTTACAGTACTATGTTGAGTAGAAGTGGTGAGAGTGAACATCTTTGTCTTGTTTCTTATCTTACAGGAAAATGTTTTGATTTTTTAGCATTGAATATAATATTGCATTTGAAAGTCTCATATATGGACTTAATTTCATTGAGAAATATTCAATAAAATAAAGTCATTTCTTCTGTACATAATTTCAAGAGACTTTTTCTCATGGAAGTACTAGATTTTGCTGAGTGCCTTTTCTGCATCTAAAAATATGCTCACGTCTTTTTTTTAATTCTGTTACTGTGGTGTATCATATGGATTGTTTTGTATATGTTGAAATAACCTTATATTCACAGATAAATCCCACTTAGTCGTTATGGAGAATCCTTTTAAGTGCTGAATTTGCTGGTTTTTCCTTTATGTTTGTTTTGTTTTCTATTTTAATTGTTCTGTATTTAAAGTTAATTTTATTTTTTTCCTATTTTATTGCATCTGTCTTCATTAAGCATGTTGACTTACAATCTTCCTCTCCTTCTCTTCTCTTCCTTCTCTTTTGTGATACTGTGGGTTGAACCCAAGGCCTTGTGCATGTTGGACAATTGCTCTACTACTGAATTACATTCATAGTCCTCTAAACAAGGTCTTGCTATGTTGTCAGGACTGACTTCCAATTTGTGATCTTTCTGCCTCAGCCTCTTGTGAATTTAATTTAATCTATTTACTAGGATCACAGATGTGCACCATGGTCTCTGCCATGATTTCTTTTCTTGTAGTGTCCTTGTCAGGTTTTCATATCAGGGTAATTATGTGCTGATTAAAAAGGCTTTGGAAATAGTCTCTTCTCTCATTTATTGGAAGAATTTGAAAAGGAATGGTATTAGTCCTTTAAGTGTTTGATAGAATTAAACAATGAAGCCAACCTGTTTTACTTTGATGGGAGACTTAATGGTTTACTCTTGACTCATTAATAGGTTCAGATTTCCTATTTCTTAATTATTTGATTGTTTAGATTTCATAGCTCTAGAACTTTGTTTCTTTTAGGTTATCTAATTTGCTGGCATAAAATTGTTATGATCCTCTGTATTTCTGTGGTACCAATTATAATATCTTCTCTTTCATTTCTGATTTTATTTTATTTTTGAGTCTTCTGGTGTTTTTTCTTAGTCTAGCTAAAAGTTTGTCAATTTTGTTTATCTTTTCCAAAGTCCATCAAAATTTGGTTGATCTTTTCTGTTTTTGCTAATTTTTTTTTTTTTTGGTTTTTGCTCTCATCTTTGTTATTTCTATCTGCTAACTTAGGCATTCATTCTTTTTCTAGTTTATTTATTTATTTTATTATTTTTAGTTTTGATACCAGGGATTGAATTCAGGGGCATTCAATCACTGAGCCACATCTCCAGCCCTATTTTGTATTTTATTTAGACACAGAGTCTCACTGAGTTGCTTAGTGCATTGACATTGCTGAGGCTCCTTTGAACCACAGTCCTCTTGTCTCAGCCTCCCAAGCCACTTTGGATTACAGGCATGCATCAGAACCTTGGCTCTAGTTTATTGATGAGAGACTTTAAGTTGTTTTATTGCAGATATTTATTCTTTATTGAGGTATGCACTTATTTCTATTAAGATGTCCTCTAGAAATGTTTTGCTATACCTATAAGTTTTAACATGATGTATTTCCTTTTTTGTTTTGTCCCAAGACTATTTTTCTTTTTTAAATTTCCATCTTAATTTCTTCATTGGTACATTGATTTTTCAGGGTCATTTTTAATTTTCATGTATTGTTCATTTTTCCAAAATTCCCCTAATCATTTAATCTAGTTTCATAGAAAAGATACTTCATATGATTTTATTCTTCTTAATTTTACTAACTTGCTAAGACTAATTTTGTGTGTTAACATGAGATCTATGTTGAAGAAGACTGCATAGATTAAATAAAAATGTTTGTTTTGATATTGATAACTGAAATATTCTCTAGATGTCTGTTAGTTTCACTGTGTGTAAAGTATTTTCAAGTCCACTGTTAAGTTACTAATGTCCAATCTAAACTATCTGTCCAGTTTTGGAAGTAGGGTATTGAGATTCTCTGCTATTATTGTATCCTCCTTAGATTCTTTGATACTTGTTTGATATATTTATCTGTTCCAAGGTTGGGTGCATATATAGTTACATGTTTCATTTCCTCTTAATGAAATGACACTTTTATCATTATAAAATGTTCTTGGTCTCTTTTTACAGCTTTTTACTTAAAGTCTATTTTATCTGATCCATGTATAGGTAAGTCTCATGATATCAACTGTTTCGTGTTTTTTTTTTGTTTGTTTGTTTGTTTGTTTGTTTCCATTTGCATAGAATATACTTTACTTTCATTCACTTTCAAACTGTATGTGTCCTTGAAAGTGAAGTGAATCTCTTATTGGCAGTTTTTATACTGGCAATTTTTTTTTAATTATCTAATTTTTTCTGTGTTTTTGTTTTGTTTTGTTTTTTAACATTCAGGATTCTGTCACTTTTTTTCCTGGAAAATTTAATCTATTTACATTCAAAGAAATAATTGACAGATAAGGACAAAAGCAACATGCTTTGTTAATTGTTTTTTGCTTATTGGTTGGTTGGTTGCTTGGCTGCTTTGGGGTTCTTCAGGTTTTCCTCTCTTGCTGTTTCCATTGTGGTTTGATAAGTTCTGTGTAGTGATGGGCTTTGAATCCTTCCTTTTTTTTGTTTCATGCTTCTACCCAAAATTTTTGTTTTGTGGCTACCAAAGGCTTACACTGACCATTTTGTACTTACAACAGCCCATTTCAAGCTAATAAAAAGTTATTACTGACTGTATACCACAAGTCCACAGTTTTCTTCCCCTTCTGCATTTTCTGTAAATGGAGTGATCATATATAGGTGACCTTAAAATGCATCCTTTAAAAAGAAGATGGTAAATTCAGTTGGAATATTACAAGCATGACTATGCTGACATGCTTGACTGACCTGTGGAAAAAGAGTGATGCTGAAAGTTTCTTTATTATGCATCCTTGGATTTGTGTTCTGAAGTGTAACTCAAATTTGTGTTAGGCTTTATACTCATAGTACAGTTCACCATAAAATATTTAAGAAATTACTCCCAGTCATCGGAAAGACTATCATCTTTTCTCCATTTTGTAAATGTTTCTTACAATTATAGAAACTACTTTCAAAATCCATTTAATATTCATGTTGGAATAAAGCATCTGTTGTAGCAGATGGGGCAAATGACATCAAGTTCAGCTGTTTAAATAACCCTTAAGGATCAATGTGTAATTTACAAAAATAATTTGTAATTCATTTTGGATTAATTAATTTGAATTTATGGTGTTCTATAAAGGCATATTGCAGCTGTTCCCAGTGCTGAATTGATCATATTCAACTGGTTATTCCTCTTAAAACATGTACTTTGACAGAGACGACAGTGCTCCTCATTATTCATTGTTTGTCTTTTACCAATAAACGCAGTCCTCAAAAAATTCTGAAAAGATAAAATACCTGAACATAACACCTAATTTGCATAATTATGTAGAGATTTAAATTTCTGTACTGTGAAATTTCATCAATTCCAGTCAGCTTATACAGAAAAAATTTAATTTATTCAAAAATCTTTGAATACGTGTTGTTTTTTTCTTTTCCTGTTGACCTGTACTCCTCTGCAAAATGTAGAGAAAAATAATGCACATTTTGTACTCCCATAAAAGAAGCAAGGAAGTTTAATTGTATTTTTGGATGAGGTTTAAGGGAAATAATAGCTATAATTTAGTACAGGATTTATGAGATACAAATTCAACCATATGTTAAAAAGATACTTTGTTGGCTTTTGTGAGAATTCATTAGCTACTAGAGTTATCTTTCAATCTTCATTGCTGGAGGTTAAATCTTTAGAAAATTACTGACAAATAAGCTCAGGTAGTAATTTAACATTTTTTTTAAAGGTAGAGGGTAGGATATGTAGAATGATTAATTGCACATCCCTGTTTTCACCTTTTGTCCTGCTATGCCGACTGTTTTACATTTCACCTGAATTTTCTTTCATAACAAAGTATTACTTTTAATACTTGCAATTAAAAAAAAAGAAACAGATGGTTTGAGTTGATTTCTTTTTTGTACTTTCACTTCTGCCATTTACTTAACTAGAGATATATGAGATGCATGTCTTTCAAAAATAATTCTCACTGTAAAATTGAGGGTAATGGATATTATCTGCTTCTCTTATATTAACCCTAACCAGATACAACATCCCCAACACTGTACTTCATAAAAACAGGAAGGCACTCACTGATCACAATAGGTACACTCAGGACAGGAGGGGCAGTAAGCTGACTGCACTCTAGTGGTCATGGGGAAATATTCAGCTCTGCTGCCTCAATTTTCTAGGGTTGAAGTAAGCTTTGCCATGCCTGTTACTATACCCACAAGGTGCATCAAGTCACAAGAGTGCCAGTGGCAGGGTCTGGGACAGCAGTGGGAAGTTACAGGCATGAGGACTTTATGAAAACAGAGCTGTGCAGTATTTTTTCCAGTTCAATGAAGATTGCTCCTAGTATTTGGAAGAAAATAGCATTGAATGTGTAAATTACTTTGGGTAGTCTGGACACTTTAACAATATTTTTTCTTCTTACCAATATTTCTCTTCTGTGTTTTTGTCTGGTTTTGGTATTAGGGTAGTGCTGGCCTCATAGAATGAGTTCACAAGAGTTCCCGCCCTTTCAAAATTTTGGTATAGTTGGAGAATTTCCATTGTTGTTTTTTTTTTTTTAATGGCTTGGTAAAATTTAGCACCAAAGCCATCTTGTCCCTGGCTCTTATTTAAATCTCATTACTCCTTATTATTTATTTCAGGTTCTTTATGTCATCATAGTTTAATTTTGGTAGGTTATATGAGCCTAGAAATTTTTCTACTTCTTGTAGGTTTTCCAGTGTGGTGTTGTGTATAATTGTTCATAATGGTATTAAATGATCCTTTGTGTTTTATGGTATCAGTTATAAAACTTCTCAACAATTAAGTATAGAAGGAATACACATCAACATAATAAAGGGTCATATAATTTAAGATCGAAGTCTTAGAAAAACAGCTCAGTACATTAAAATAAGCAGTGATTTTTTTTTTTTTTGAATAAGACCTTAAAGACAAAAAAGGCAAAAATAAGCAAATGGGATTAAATTAAACTGAGAACCTTCTGTACATAAAAGAGAATAATCAACAGTTAAAAGGCAACCTACAGAATAGGAGAAAGTATTTGCTAACTATTTACTCAACAGGAGATTAAAATTTGGAAATTATAAAACTCAAAAAAAAAAAAAACACCAGAAACAAATAATCTGAATAAGGGTGTGTAAATAATCTGTGAATATATATTTCTCAAAAGAAGATATAAAAAAGGCTAAAAACTATATGAAAAAATTCTCAATATCACTACTCATCAGAGAAATTCAGACTAATGCCCCAATGAAATATTGTCTCATTATAGATAGAATGGTATTATCTGACAAGAAAAATATCATGTAATTGGTGTCAATGTAAATTAGTATAGCCACTATGGAAAACAGTATGGAGGGTCCTTCAAAAATTAAAAATAGAGCAACCACATCCAGCAATTCCACTCCTAGATATATGTGTAAAGAAAATAAAATTGATATACCAAAGAGATGTCGGCACAATAGGCAAAGTATGGCATCCATCAGTGGGTAAATAGGAAATAAAAATTCAGCATATGTACACAATTAAATACTATTGAGCCATTAAAAATAACAAAATCCTGTCATTTGTGGGGTAATATGGAAAATAAGCCAGACACAGAACAACAAACCTTACAATTTCTAACTTATATATGGAAGCTAAAATTTTGGGTTTTGTAAAAGAAATTAGAATAGCAATCTGATCCCAAAAGGGAAAGGATCAGAAATGGAAGGTGATAGACTAACCAGTACAAAAACTGGGTTAGCCAGGAGGCATGAGTTCTAGTCTTCTACAGTATGACTACTAGTCTTCTACAGAATGATTATAGTTTTCAACAACTTGTTATACATTATATAAAGACCTAGAAGGTAGTTGAATCCTTCCAATATACAGAAATTATATTTAAGAAGATACAAATGGTAATTACACTGATTTGATCACTATACATTATATACATGTTTTCAATTATCACACTGTATTTGATAAATATGCACAATTTTATGTGTCAATTAAAAAAAAAGAAAGAGATGTCTGTTTGTTAAATGCTTACTCGTTGGAATGATTGGCTGTTGATTTTTACTGGCTTGTTAAATAAAATAAAATAACCTGTTCAGTTTGAATAATAGAATCAAAAAATCAATCATTGACCCATAAATACCATAAATTAGAAAGGAAGTTCTTGTTGCTGAGATTTGTTGCATGGTTCCTGAACTATATGTATTTTTTTAACTTTTAATCACATTTGTGATAAGAGACACTTGCATTTTTTGTAAGAAAAAATAATCTACTACCTTGTTGTTTCGAAAGATCACATACAACAAAGAAAACATATTCTCCCAAAGAACACTCACTGTTCTAATCTTCACTGAGCATCCAACAATAGTGGTTGAAACTGAAGAATTTAAGGATGATTCCTTCAATCTGAAATTTCTCGGTTATATCAATTACAAAGCATTTCTACATTTTAAGACTAAGTCCCTCAATAAGTGCCAGTGCTCCTGCACAAAGTGTGGTCTAAAAAATAGATGGTGATCAGTAACTGATACATCTACTAGCATCCCCATCTAATGGTTAGAAATACCTAGAATTTGACACTAGTGGTACCTTCAAATAAATAAGCATCATTTCATTCAAATTTTGTTTATCTGATTTTGAATATGTTTAGAAGAAACCCAAAGTATCTATTCTTTAACCGTTTTGGGAAATAAATCTTTTTAAAACTGCATTTCTCAGTATAAATGTTTCCACATATTTTTTCCATTGTATTTTTATATGTGTATCCTTTGTCCAGACAATTCAATCACCTCCCTTAATTTTAAATACAAATGTCTCAAAGGAAAATAATTTATTGGACACTTTCCATACTCTTTGGAAAACAAACAAACAAAAACCATGAATATTCTCGTGTGTTATTCTTCTATGGATAATAGAATACTACTTGCAAGTTCTGCCCTCCTTAGAATATCCAATGATCAGATACAAGTAATTTCCACATACTAGTCTTGTTAGAAAATTTTTAGGATTTTAAACATAACTTAAAGAGTATTTTTGTTTCCAGTTTCAGAAATAAATTTCTTTTCACACATATATGAGCTTTTTCCCTTTATATATTCACAATAATAAAAGTTCAATATCGGAAGATGGCCGCTGCGTACGGGGGTTGCTGAAGTGCTGAGCGTGGTGCTCAGAGCAGCGGCTTTAATAGAGATTTCGCACAGTCTGTTAGAGCTCCTTTCACCGTTAATCTGTAGTGGACCACTTTGCCAAGCAGCAGGAAGAACAAAGAAATCGAAAAAGAGACGCTTGGCTCCCGGACGCTTGGCTGCTCAGAGCCGCGGGCGATTTGCTCCCATCTGCTTCCTCTTTCGCTTCGCTCCGGGCAGAGAAGCTGAATGTGTAATCAGCAGTGGATTGTAAGTACCCGAGGCAAAGAAAGCTCAGTGCGCCCCGCCTTTTTTTTTTTTTTTTTTTGAATATTTTTTATACAGGGAGAGTTTGTGGATTGGGATTGTTGGCGGGGCTGTGGTTTCTGTGCCGAAAATCCACTCCGTGGGAGCCGCCATTTGCTTTCTGCTTGCTGTCTTGATGGCTCTGTATACATTGTCCGGCAGCAGCATCTAGAGGTTGGAGCTGGGCTGCGTGCCGAGCCCTGTCCTCCGAAGGCTGGACTGCAGCCTCCAGGGCCTCGGTGGTCTGTTCGCCGCTGCACCTTCGGGCAGAGCCTGCTCTGGGGTCGTTCTCTACCCCCCTGCCAGGGGACCCGTGCTCCGGAGGAGGGGGATGGAGAGCCGCGGCGGCAGCCGCTTGGGCCCCAGGGGCCGGACACCGGGCTGAGGAGCTGCGGAGGCCAGGGCGGCTCTACTACCCTCGCAGACGAGCGCAGCGCCCGTGAGCGCGGCCCAGAGGCGGAGGCGACTGCGGCAGGGTTTCATTTCTAGAAATCTGGACTGGAAACAGAAGCAGCAGTTTGTATAATCCCAAGAACTTGCTTATGCCAGGAAGCTGTAAGGGCAACATGAATATCATTGAGGAGATCTAACATGGTGGCAGGCGCAGAGAGATCAAGTCTCTGACATCTTCAACTGCGCGGGCATAGGGAGCTGTAAACTGTCTAAATGCTGTTTGCTCAGGATCACTAGGCAATGCTGAGCTGACGTGGATCTGGGGTGTACAGGCTGGGCCCCTCAGAACACACACACAGAGCCCGAATCGGAGGCAATTAAGCTCTGGTTCGCCTGCTTCGTGTGACTCAGCACTAAGGATCCCGCTGAAATAATTGGTCGGCCCTTAGGAACTTACAGAGGTAAAAGCCAACCGAGCCTTCATAGGCAGTGGCCACAGGACTGAAACGGGGATTGGGAGAGACAGTCAGGACCCACCCGTTGCATTGGTCACCCGGCAAAGGGAACGAACTGTCACCATTTGCATGGGATACCACCATGGCAGAGAAATGGCGTCACGGGCGGAGGAGATAACTGCATTGAAACCAGCGTGACAGGTGTGTAATCCCCTAGCCATCTCTCTCCACACAGCGGGGAAACCTTAAGGGCCACTCCCAGCTCTCCTGTGAATGCAGTAACCAGACCGAGGGAATCAGGATTGGCGCGGGACTCGCGGCGCAGAACTCCCGGCTACCGCTCCCACCAGTGCTGACAACTGAGGTCTCTTGCACCAGCTACCGGGGGCGTGGCTACAGGAGGGCAAGCAAATTCGCTGGGGGATCTCAGCCCCAAGCTCTACAAACTTAGGGTCTGAGGGAGGCAAACAGGGAGAGTGAGCCCAGGTGCTCATGAAAACAGGGCTCCCAGGAGCAGCAGACCTGGCGTGTAGCCAGTATTGTGGTGAGCGCCACAGGTGAGCACGGCCTGGCTTGAGCAAACACAAGACAAGGCCCTAGACACTCAGGATTGGAGACCCGCCCAGTCTAGGAGAAAGAGCTGCTGCACAGTGAATGGTTCCCACCTATTGAGAGGAGAAGCTTGGCCCAGTGGGCACAGCTCCACCTACTGGAAGAGAAGTTAATAGAACTCTAGGACTGCATTTATTATTATTATTATTATCATTTTTTTTCTTTTTCTTTTTTTTCTTCTTTTTCTTTCATTTTCAATTTTTATTTGTTGTTGTTCTTTAGCTTTTTTTCAATGTTTCTAATTTTTTTTTAATTTTTTTATTTTATTATTATCATTTTTTAAATTTTAATTTTCATTTTTTTATTATCATTATTATTTTTGTTAAAAAATTTTTTTTCGTCTTTTCTTTCTTTCTTTATTATCTAATCTTTGTTATTTTTGTTTCTTTTGTCTTTTCATTTCTTTTCAATTTTCTTATTCCCCATTTCTTGAATTCTACCTGCCTACTCTCATTCTCTTTAGTGACTTCTTCCCTTCCCTTCTAATATCTTTCCTCCCAAGCATCAAATAAATTTATAAGAGTAAACAGTAACTCAGCAGTCAAACAGAACAAGAAGTAACATGAGCAGCATAAAAAAGCAAGGAAGAAAAGGGGTACAAACAATGAAGGACAGCCTAAATATTCAGGAGGACCTAGAGTCAGCAGAAAAATGGTCATATAAAGAACTCAAGGAACAGCTTAGACAGATGGAATGGAACCTTAAAGAGGATACGAGACAGCAAATCCAAACAGTGAAAGAACACTTTGAAAATCAATTACATAAACAGATAAAAGAAGAAGTTAAGCATCTTTATCAGGAGATAGAGATTATAAAAAAAAAAACCAAACAATAATTCTAGAAATGAAGGAAACGATAAACCAAATTAAAAACTCAATTGAGAGTATCACTAACAGAGTGGAGCAAGTAGAAGCCAGAACATCAGATAATGAAGACAAAATATATCATCTTGAAAAGAGCCTAGCCAACTCAGAAAGGCTGGTTAAAAACCAGGAGAAAAACATCCAAGAGATATGGGATAACATAAAAAAAACAAACCTACAAGTCATCGGGATAGAAGAAGGTACAGAGATTCAAACCAAGGGAATGAGTAACCTGCTGAATGAAATAATTACAGAAAACTTTCCAGAAATAAAAAAGGAAATGGATATACAAATTATAGATGCATACAGGACACCGAGCACACAAAATCACAGTAGACCAACGCCAAGACACATTGTTATGAAGATATCCAATATACAGAACAAAGAGAAAATATTAAAAGCTACAAGAGAAAGGAGGCAGATTACATTCAGGGGTAAACCAATAAGGTTAACAATGGATTTTTCATCACAGACGCTGAAAGCGAGAAGATCCTGGAACAACGTATTTCAAACACTGAAAGACAATGGATGCCAACCAAGAATTCTGTATCCAGCAAAATTAAGCTTCAGGTATGACAACGAAATAAAAATCTTTCATGATAAACAAAAGCTAAAAGAATTTGCAGCCAGAAAACCAGCATTGCAAAGCATCTTGAGCAAAACACTACACGAGGAAGAAATGAAAAACAATAACCAAAACCATCAATGGGAAGTGCCTCTATAAAGACAGAGGGCAGGGGGAAAGCTAACCATGGAGAAACAAACTAAATTAAAAAAAAAAGAAGATAAATAATCAAACATGGCTGGAAGTACAAACCATATATCAATAGTAACTCTAAACGTTAATGGCTTAAACTCTCCAATAAAGCAACATAGGCTGGTAACATGGATTAAAAAAACAAATCCAACAATATGCTGCCTCCAGGAGACACATCTGATTGCAAAAGACATACACAGGCTGAAGGTGAAAGGTTGGGAAAAAATATACCATGCACACGGTCCTCGTAAGCAAGCAGGGGTGGCCATCCTCATATCGAATAAAATTGACTTCAAGACTAAATTAATCAAAAGGGATAAGGAAGGACATTATATACTGTTAAAAGGAACCATTCACCAACAAGACATAACAATTATCAATATTTATGCACCAAATAATGGTGCTGCAACATTCATAAAACAAATTCTCCTCAAGTTCAAGAATCAAATAGACCACAACACAATAATTATGGGTGACTTCAACACACCTCTCTCACAATTGGACAGATCCTCCAAACAAAAGCTGAATAAAGAAACTATAGAACTCAATATAACAATCAACAACCTAGACTTAACTGACATATATAGAATATATCAACCATCATCAAGTGGATATACTTTTTTCTCAGCAGCACATGGATCCTTCTCAAAAATAGACCATATATTATGCCATAGGGCAACCCTCAGTAAATATACAGGGGTGGAGATAATACCATGCATTTTATCTGATCATAATGGAATGAAACTGGAAATCAATGATAAAAGAAGGAAGGAAAAATCCTACATCACATGGAAAATGAACAATATGTTACTGAATGATCAATGGGTTACAGAAGACATAAAGGAGGAAATCAAAAAATTCTTAGAGATAAATGAAAATACAGACACAACATATCGGAATCTATGGGACACAATGAAAGCAGTTTTAAGAGGGAAATTCATCGCCTGGAGGTCATTCCTCAAAAAAAGGAAAAACCAACAAATAAATGAGCTCACACTTCATCTCAAAGCCCTAGAAAAGGAAGAGCAAAACAACAGCAAATGTAGCAGAAGGCAAGAAATAATTAAAATCAGAGCGGAAATCAACGAAATTGAAACAAAAGAAACTATTGAAAAAATTAACAAAACTAAAAGTTGGTTCTTTGAAAAAATAAATGAGATCGACAGACCCTTAGACATGCTAACGAAGAGAAGAAGAGAGAGAACTCAAATTACTAACATACGGGATGAAAAAGGCAATATCACAACAGACGCTACAGAAATACAGAAGACAATTAGAAATTATTTTGAAAACCAATAAAATAGAAGATAGTGAAGACATCGATAAATTCCTTAAGTCATATGATTCGCCCAGACTGAGTCAGGAGGATACTCACAACTTAAACAGACCAATAACAATAGAAGAAATAGAAGAAGCAATCAAAAGACTTCCAACCAAGAAAAGCCCAGGACCGGATGGGTATACAGCGGAGTTTTACAAAACCTTTAAGGAAGAATTAATACCAATACTTTTCAAGTTATTTCAGGAAATAGAAAAAGAAGGAGCTCTACCAAATTCATTCTATGAGGCCAATATCACCCTGATTCCGAAACCAGACAAAGACAACTCAAAGAAAGAAAACTACAGACCAATATCTCTGATGAACCTAGATGCAAAAATCCTCAATAAAATTCTGGCAAATTGGATACAAAGGCACATCAAAAAAATTGTGCACCATGATCAAGTAGGATTCATCCCTGGGATGCAAGGATGGTTCAATATACGGAAATCAATAAATGTTATTCACCACATCAATAGACTTAAAAATAAGAACCATATGATCAACTCAATGGATGCATAAAAAGCATTCGACAAAGTACAGCATCCCTTTATGTTCAAAACATTAGAAAAACTAGGGATAACAGGAACTTACCTCGACATTGTAAAAGCTATCTATGCTAAGCCTCAGGCTAGCATCATTCTCAATGGAGAAAAATTGAAGGCATTCCCCCTAAAATCTGGAACAAGACAGGGATGCCCTCTATCACCACTTCTATTCAATACAGTTCTCGAAACACTGGCCAGAGCAATTAGACAGACGAAAGAAATTAAAGGCATAAAAATAGGAAAGGAAGAACTTAAATTATCACTATTTGCAGCAGACATGATTCTATACCTAGAAGACCCCAAAGGGTCTACAAAGAAACTACTAGAACTAATAAATGAATTCAGCAAAGTGGCAGGATATAAAATCAACACGCATAAATCAAAGGCATTCCTGTATATCAGAGACAAAACTTCTGAAACGGAAATGAGGAAAAACACTCCATTCACAATATCCTCAAAAAAAAAATAAAATACTTGGGAATCAACCTAATAAAAGAGGTGAAAGATTTATACAATGAAAACTACAAAACCCTAAAAAGAGAAGTAGAAGAAGATTTTAGAAGATGGAAAAATATACCCTGTTCATGGATAGGCAGAACTAACATCATTAAAATGGCGATATTACCAAAAGTTCTCTATAGGTTTAATGCAATGCCAATCAAAATCCCAATGGCATTTCTTGTAGAAATGGATAAAGCAATCATGAAATTCATATGGAAAAATAAAACACCCAGAATAGCAAAAGCAATTCTAAGCAGGAAGTGCGAATCATGCGGTATAGCGATACCAGACTTAAAACTATATTACAGAGCAATAGTCACAAAAACAGCATGGTACTGGTACCAAAACAGGAGGGTGGACCAATGGTACAGAATAGAGGACACAGAGACTAATCCACAAAGCTACAACTATCTTATATTTGATAAAGGAGCTAAAAGCATGCAATGGAGGGAGGATAGCATCTTCAACAAATGGTGCTGGGAAAACTGGAAATCCATATGCAACAAAATGAAACTGAATCCCCTCCTCTCGCCATGCACAAAAGTTAACTCAAAGTGGATCAAGGAGCTAGATATCAAATCAGAGACTCTGCGTCTGATAGAAGAAAAAGTTGGCTCCGATCTACATATTGTAGGGTCAGGCTCCAAATTCCTTAATAGGACACCCATAGCACAAAAGTTGATAACAAGAATCAACAAATGGGACTTACTTAAACTGAAAAGTTTTCTCTCAGCAAGAGAAACAATAAAAGAGGTAAATAGGGAGCCTACATCATGGGAACAAATTTTTACTCCTCACACTTCAGATAGAGCCCTAATATCCAGAGTATACAAAGAACTCAAAACATTAAACAATAAGAAAACAAATAACCCAATCAACAAATGGGCCAAAGACCTGAACAGACACTTCTCAGAGGAGGACATACAATCAATCAACAAGTACATGAAAAAATGCTCACCATCTCTAGCAGTCAGAGAAATGCAAATCAAAACCACCCTAAGATACCATCTCACTCCAGTAAGATTGGCAGCCATTATGAAGTCAAACAACAACAAGTGCTGGAGAGGATGTGGGGAAAAGGGTACTCTTGTACATTGCTGGTGGGACTGCAAACTGGTGCAGCCAATCTGGAAAGCAGTATGGAGATTCCTGGGAAAGCTGGGAATGGAACCACCATTTGACCCAGCTATTGCCCTTCTTGGACTATTCCCTGAAGACCTTAAAAGAGCGTACTACAGGGATACTGCTACATCGATGTTCATAGTAGCACAATTCACAATTGCTAGACTGTGGAACCAACCCAGATGCCCTTCAATAGATGAATGGATAAAAAAAATGTGGCATTTATACACCATGGAGTATTACGCAGCACTAAAAAATGACAAAATCATAGAATTTGCAGGGAAATGGATGGCACTAGAGCAGATTATGCTTAATGAAGCTAGCCAATCCCTAAAAAACAAATACCAAATGTCTTCTTTGATATAATGAGAGCAACTAAGAACAGAGCAGTGAGGAAGAGCAGGAAGAAAAGATTAACATTAAACAGATACATGAGGTGGGATGGAAAGGGAGAGAAAAGGGAAATTGCATGGTAATGGAGGGAGACCCTCATTGTTATACAAAATTACATATAAGAGGTTGTGAGGGGAATGGGAAAATAAACAAGGAGAGAAATGAATTACAGTGGATGGGGTAGAGAGAGAAGATGGGAGGGGAGGGAGGGGGGATAGTAGAGGATAGGAAAGGTAGCAGAATACAACAGTTACTAATAGGGCATTATGTAAAAATGTGAATGTGTAACCGATGTGATTCTGCAATCTGTATTTGGGGTAAAATTGGGAGTTCATAACCAACTTGAATCTAATGTATGAAATATGATATGTCAAGAGCTTTATAATGTTTTGAACAACCAATAAAAAAATAAATTAAAAAAGAAAAAAAAATAAAAGTTCAATATCATTGTATTCTCAATTTGGTAGTTATTTCCTCAGGACTTAATGATTTATCCACTTATAATATATAATCTAGGTTGGAATTTTTTAACCAAGTTTATATTCTGTAATAATTGTGAAGAAATGAAATATAACCCAAAATCCTATTATTAAAATACATATGAGGAGGGAATTTAAAACATTTTTGTGAATTTACTATGTATCAGTTCAAAATTGATCATCTTACAGCTTATTGACTACTTCATAGAAAATAGTGTCCCATTTTTAATATCTTTCTATGTATCCTTTTCATCAAAAGGACTCCATTTGCCTCTGTTTATTTTAATCATCTAAAATCTTATCCAAATTTTGAGCACTAAATTTAATGTAATAAAATTTGATTATTAGGGAAGAATTGGATCTGATTAGCATTCTGTTGTCATATATATTCTAATTTATTATAAATAATGTATATAAAAATAGTATCTATTTTTTAATAGATATCAACTTTTTTAATTTGGGAAGAGGAGTTATTGATATAAACTTACTTTGACATATTTTCACATGATCACCAATTTGTGGGAAGTAAATCGGGACAGCTTTGCTTTCCATTTATGTTGTCTCTTTTGGTTTCTTACTAGGTCTTAAGCTTCTTTTAGAGTTCCACCATCAATAATCTATTAACTTGCTGACAGAGGAAGCTATCAAGAGGTATTTTTATCTATCCTTATATGATTTCATTTATTATGTGCTGTGATATAGCTGCAGTAATTTGTTCATGTATCACCACAACTTTGTACTAAAAGAAAAAAAAGATTCAAAACATGTAGAAATATTTCTATATTCCATTTCATTACCTAGCAAAGACGTTAAATGTAAAGTTCTACTTTGCTTAAGATATTGATGTACCATATTACAGAGAAGCAGCCGAATGCAATTTCACCCTAATAAGATCTTCATGTGAGAAATGTCCCTGTTTCTTTCAACACATTTAAATTATACTTCATCCATTGAATTTTAATAGATGTGTAAGGAGAAATTTCCATACCTATACAAATAGACTTTAATGAAGTGATAACACTAGATTTTATAATTATGAATATTAGTTTTACAAGTGCTCATTTTAATATTTTTATTAATATATTAAAAAAATCAATGCTTGTGATCACTAGCTTTAGGGATAAGAAGCTGGCATTTATATGTAAAATCTAAAATAAAAGTGGTTGTCAACTTGTTTATTAATTATTTATTGAATAGTCATTTCTTTGAGACCTGCACTATATACGGCCTCTGAATATGTACACTAAATTATGTTCATTAATTCTTACTTCTATAACTTGAACTGAGATTCACAACTTCAGGAAAAGATGACAGAGGCAGATGTGTGTAATGACCTCTAATGAGCTAGTATATGTAAAAATATTGAAAAACTATACGTTTATTCTGGCCCTCGAGAAGCATAACTCCCTCATGTGCAAAACTTAGTACACATATGCACATTATTTTGCCAGAAGAGTAGTTATGGATTTGAAATACTCTTGCCATTTTAACAGAGAGTTATCTAGTCATAAGCTTCCGCTGAAGTACTATTCTTTGTTGTACCCTGCTTTCCTTTATTTTGTATGTTACACTTCTATTTTCATTAATCTCAAAGTATTTTCTACTTTTCTTTGCGATTTCATTTTGAGACAACAGTTTTTATGTATATTTTTGAACATCCAGATATTTGAGTTTCCCAAATTCATTTTTATTCTACAGTATCATTATGAATGGTGAGCAGAGTTTTTACATTTTAAACCCTTTTAAATTAATTGAGACTTGTTTTATAATATAATAAATGCTTTATCTTGGAGAATATTTATTCACCTGGGTTTTTTTTTTTCCTTTTCTGGCAATTGAATGCAGATGTGTTCTGAGCTACATCCCCAGCCCTTTTTTAACTTTTATTTTGTGACAAAGTCTTGCTCATATGCCCAGAATGGCCTGGAATATGTGCTGCTCCTGCCTGAGCCTCTGGCATTTCTGGAATTATAGGTACTACAACTGCTGCTTTATTCAGCTGTTTTATGTTGAGATATAAATATGTTTTGGGTCTAGTCAGATTCTACTGTTTTTCAAATCTTCAATTTCTGTTTTGATCTCCTGCTAGTTGTTTCATTTATGATTTAAAATAGGTCACTGAAGACCTCAACTAATATTATTGAATTATCCTTTTCTCTGAATTTTTCTTCTTTTTGATATTGTTAGCGTTTTGCTCAGTGGTTTCATTAGTCTATGTATGCATATTTTCTATCTGATAAGACAGCCTTATTGTCAAACTTTTCTTTCATCATTGAGACACAGTCCTCTTAATTACTTCACTGTATTTGTGACAGATGAGTTAAGTCTTTTTCTAGTCAGTCTAACATCTGAACTTCTCAAGAACAGTTTCTATTGACTTGTGCTTTACCTGTATATGGGCCAAATTTTTCTATTGCTTTAAGTATCTCTTGCTCTTTTATTGTTGAAAATCTAGACATATAGAGTAATATAAGATGACAACCCAAACAATTAAATCTCCCCCTCCTTATGGTTTGCATTTGCTTGTGGTTACTCTTGCTCTTTATTTTTAGAGGATTTGACTAGAATAACCATGTAGAGAGTTTGCATTATCTTTCACCAATCACTGAGGTTTCTGCAGTTAAGCAGTAAGAACTGATTAGACAAAAATTCTTTGGACCAAAGTCGCAGAGCTGTAATTTTTCAAGATGAAGATTGGGATATTTAACTACACAAGTTAACCCCACAAATCTCGGTGTTCTTACAGAAATTCAGCTATTTTCTTAATAAATCTTTGGATTGTGGCAAGGCTGATTAGTTTCTAGAGCTCTTAAGAAACTAATTTTGAAAAATTTTAGAAAATTGTGTTGTTTTTATGTAGGAACAATTTCCCAGCAGTGTTTCTGCTCAGTTAATTTTTGAATAGTTTGCAAAAAATATGAGTGGAGAAGTAGTTTTAAAAATAATGCTGGAACAATGAGCTATTCATATGCATGAAAATGAATCTCCAATTAAATAGCTCACCAGTTAAAGTTATTTCACCCAACTTATAGACTCACTTCATGCATAAATATTTTTGATGATTCTAAATGTACTCCACCCACTGAAAAGCAAGGGCTGTAAACTCCCTTCTTTTAGTCTTATATTTTTAAAAAGTCTAAATTTCAGATGTATTAACAACAGTTTACAACTGTAACAATTAATAACTATTGAATATCTTCCATCTAAGAAGCACTATATGATGCACTTTGTATACATTGTCATTTTAGTACTAAGATATTCCAATTAAACATATAGCATCAGTTTCCTCCTTTATATAGTGAGTTTAGAAAGATTTAGTAAATAACCAAAGGTCACAAAGCTAACCAGGTGTTATCCTTTAAAACCAGCAGTATTAGCTGGGCCTAGTGGTGCATGTCTGTAAACACAGCAGCTCAGGAAGCTGAGGCAGGATGATAGCAAGTTCAAAGCCAGCCTCAGCAAAAATGAGGCATTAAACAACTCAGTGAGACCCTGTCTCCAAATAAAATATAAAATAGGACTGAGGAAGTGGCTCAGTGGTTGAATGTCCCTGAGTTCAATCCCCAGTACTTTTTTCCCCACCAAACAAACAAAAAACAATATTTGTCTTGACCCAAAGTTAAAATTCTTAAAAACCATCATGTATAGTGCCTCAAAAGCTTAACATTATAATACATATTCTCAGATATATGCCCTTTGGTTACTTGCTGCTGTTTTAATTAGTGAGGTTTAGTCAAGAAATCATACTTTATCTATACAGCACATACTGCCTTTTAAATTTCATAAGCACTTCAGAACCTTATAACAAACTATTTTTCTGCATAACAAACTGAATGGGACAAGTTTATATCTAGTGGTCAGTGCTAGAAACTTTTTGTTGTTATAAAAATAGTTTGTTATCGTTTTACCAAAGGGCTTCATAATTTGCTTGTGAAACATGAACTTTAACATAGTTAAGAAAATGATTTTTCTTAATATATTACTATAATTTCTGAAACAGACATATGAGAATGTTGCTTGAGTTTTGAATAGAATTTGCTAATTAAACTTGCCAAATTGGGAGTGGAATAAATAGAGAAAGATATTAGAAATAGGAAGATAAGAGATTTCCCTAGGGTTGATTAAGAGCAAGCAATGGACAGATCGACTTATTCACACTCCTCATTTTATGGGAGAAAATAAATGCCAACATTAATTGACTAGCTCAAAATCATTTTTATTCTTCAGGATCTTATAGTAACGATGCTTCTAAAGTGTTCATTTTCCTTAAGAAATAACTTTGGTCTTTTAACCTCTTTCATCTGTGTTTTTGTCATCATGATAGCAAGAAAATCAATAAATGACATCTAATGAGAGATTATAATTTTTTTGGCTTCATTTAAAGATCATTAAATTGGCTAGAAAGTTTGCTATGTTTTCATATAAGGGTCAGTTTTAAGGTCATTCTATCTCTTTTATCATGATAATCAAATGGAATGTTCCTTATTTAAGTGAGCAACCAGCATAGATAAGCACATTTAATTATAGATTTAATTTGTGTCTCTTTTATAGTTATAGTTCTTTTTATGTTTTTGCAGTCAATTTCAATTTCATGGAGCTTTTCTTTCATTTTAAAATTCCTTAATGCAGGACATTTTATAACATTTTTATTCTTGTATTATATATGATGCTTTATGTCCTTTAATATATGATTTTGTTTGCCAAGTCAAATCAATTTTGCCCTTAAGTTCTACTCCTTTGAATTTTTTGATGTCCCCAATTCTGATTTGTTCTTTAGCCTAATTGGGTCTTGCAAAGCATATACAAGACTTAAAAAGGCTTACTATACACACACACACACACACACACACACATTCACACACACACACATACATATATCAAGCCAGGGTAAATCTAGTCTGTTTGGCTTCCACATGTCTGATCTCAGTGCCAGAAAAAGAATATTAATTTAAAAAATTAAATTGATTTTAATGAATTTAACCAAGAGTTTAATAAAATTATAGAAGCATTATTTTAAAACTTTTTTCTTATTGGGGTTTTATAAAAAAATTTAAACAATGATATTTCCACATGTAATTCATAAATGAACAAAAGGAAAATATGGGATCAGTTCTTTTATGAACACATGTATATTCAGAAAGTTGTGTTTTTTTGGTTCAGAAATAATTACATTAATATCTAATGAGTCATGGCCTAGCATTTCTTAAATCTTTGCTCTTAAGCAGCTTAACTTGACATTATAACAGTAAATAAGTTTCCTGTTGTGTCCTAAAGCTTATTGACTGCATAGTCTACAGTGCTGAGGAAACTCCTAATGTTCATACTTGGCTTTATTGGGACATATATTAACGAATACTCTGAGCACAGAAGCCAAAGGCAGCTCTCTCCTGTCACATATTTAGGAACACATTGTCAGGTGAATCACATCGTAGAACACCACTGGATAACACCATCGCTTAAACAAATGACATTTAAGAAGTTCACATAAGAGCAATGACAGTCTCTTGCCTATTTGACAGCCCCTGTGAGATAGCACATGGACACTTTGCTGGGCTTGAAATCAGGTAAGGTCACTGGACTGAAAATAAGCCTGTCAAATAATATATTCCTTTTTTCCTCTTTTAAAGAAAACCACATTTAAATTACAACGGTGTAATCCATCTCTCTTTTTTTATAATTAATGGAGTACATGGAAAGAGAATACGTACTTAACACCTAGGCTAAAAGAAGCAATGTTCAGCATACAAATGCCACAGTGTGTCTTTCAGACTAACTTGAGTATAAAATCACATCACCTACCCATGGATAAATGACCATCATCATATGACACCCAAACCCAAAGCTGCCATTCTAAAGGAGAAGCATCCACCATGCCCTGGTTCATTACTAGGAGGTCCAGTCTATAGTACATGTAACTCACTCAACAAGACTCTTATTGGATTCAAAATCTCCTAGATGTCAACTTCCAGAAATGAAGTCCAGTATAGTGCAATGGCTTTTTATTGACTTCTGCAATGAGAGTTCATCCACAAAAAGAATGTAAACTAGAAAAAAAAATGTAAAAAATATGTTAAGTTCTATTCTAAGTTTTCAATTGAAAACACTCAGATGATATAATTTAGTCTTGTTGTTAGGTTTTATTTTCCATATTGCTAACAAATAAAGAACAAAGGTTGCAAGATGAAAGATTCTCTGACCTATACAATCTATATTATTGCTTTCCTGCCAAATTCTCTTTCAGAAACATGTATCAAAGCATAAAATAAATAATAGGATATTCTCTATGAGGACTACTATTTGTCAAATTAGCAAATATATAATTTGCTCTTAAGATGTAAACAAGCAAAATGGCCAAGGTTTTCTGGGTTTTATTCATTTAAACTATTTTCTTTTATCTCTTATGGCACAGGTGCTCTTTTATACCAACCCTCCATTTATTTTGTATTGCTTCCTGAGCTCTGGGGGACACAAGGTCCTGCTGTAGGAAGCTTGTGAAAGAGAATAGAGAATATTCATCAAGGGAATAGAGATGGAGGTTAGAGGTAAGAAAGGAAACAGTTTTCACAAAGCCAGTGAATCATATACACTTGGAAATGAATTACAGGACAAAATAATTTTTGAGATGTTTAAAATAAGATGAAAAATACAGAAAATGTCACAAGAAAGAAAAAAAATGAATCTCTAAATTAATATGTATATATGTTTTATGCAGTTAAAGATACTTCTTGTCTACATAAAAATGCATTTGTTTTGCCTCAATACTATTTATTTGAATCATTTATTCATTCCTTAGAGGTACATAAATGGTTTCAAATCCCTTCAGCACTTGTTATATGGAGTTATTCAAATGAGCCTCCTAATTGTGTTACTCTTGATTTGGCTGATTATTTCCTCAAGTATAAAACAATGGCTAAGTCAATCCATTTATATAAGTAAGATTTTGATTATTGTAAAATAATTTTTGTACAATATGTATAATAGAACTACCATAAAATTCCCCAATGTATGGGTTTTATTGTTGGCACAATTCAATCTGAGAAACATGTATGAATGTGACTCACAGTATAAATTTCGTACGTTCTCCCTTTGCCTGTATAATTTGCTAAAGTTAATGACCTTAAAAAATAAATTGATCATAGTACTCAATCCCTGAAAGTTAACTTCTGTGTTTATGTTTTTCTAAAACCTTAATTCAAAGGTATTTATATATTATTTTCTTATACAATTTATGACACGATCATATCTCCTAGATTCCTGTACAGATTTTGCTCTCTACAACATCCTAATTCTCATTTATTTTACACAATTTAGGAAAAGTTGTTAATCTGAATATGATTTACTTTATATTGCTTAGAATTCTGCATTGCTCTCATGAAAATGTCCATGATTGTAATATAGCCTGTAAAAGCTTTCGTAATTGTCAATTCTTGTATTTCCAGTTTCTAATCTACCTATATTTTTTACATTCTAACAATGTTAAAGAATGATTTTCATAGTTAGCATAGATGACCTTTCATAATTAACATAAACAACAAATTCTGTCAAAATAATTCATTCTATGTTGTCTAAATCAGGTTTTCAAATACTCTGATCCTATGTGTTAGAGCTAAAACATCTTTCTCTGAAAACTTTTAATCACTATTGACTATGCAATTGTAAAGACAAATAAAAATGTTAACTTTCTTTCAAATAAATTCAAAGAATAAGCAAACTTGAAGAATGATGTGGAGTGGAAGAGGTAAAGCCAAAAATCTTATAACATCACATTTCAGTAATACCTGATGATGTGGTGACCTAACAAAGTGTGAGGCTGCTATGCAAATGTTATTGGCAATATTAGTTACTGTCTTTTAAATTTTGGCAGGAAACTCGGGAAAGTATCCTGATTAGTAAAGTGAGAGGAATCAACCCACTTACTAATGTTTTATATCTGAATATTAACAAAAATTCAGAATTAAATCAGTTGGAAATGTCATCTTTTTCGCTTTTAATTACTTCCTTGAAGTTTGTTAAACCATTGTCTTTTATCTTTACTGACTTGAAAATTCAGAACATATCATTCATATTTTTTTACTTTATTTTATTTTTGTACCAGGGATTGATCTCAGGGGCACTCAACCAGTGAACCCCAACACCAGCCCTATTTTGTATTTTATTTAGAGACAGGGTCTCAATGGGTTCCTTAGTGCCTCATTTTGGCTAAGGCTGGTTTTGAACTCATGATCCTTCTGCCTCAGCCTCCTATGCCACTAGGATTATAGATGTGCGCCACTACACCCGGCTCATTACTATTAATATAATTGTTCTATATACAAAAGATTGCCCATTTTTAGAAAAAATGGTAATAAATAAGGAATTCACACAAAATGACAGCTTCCTAAATCTGAATCTCTCCACACATTCTATAATAATAACATGCTGAATAACAAGGAGAGGATACAATATCACCCACACTTTTGAACAATAATGAGACACAGAATACTATAAATTTCTAATTATCTGTGAGTAGCTAAGTAAACCACAAACCAACAGACCCATCTCAGAGAACCTGGGAATTTGCTAGGATGTCATTCTCTTTAGTAAAGAGAAGGTTAAAATCCCAGGTAACAGTGCTGGAAGAAAACCATTTAAATGTGGACAACATGGGGGAAGCTTCTGATTAGTTTGTGTAGCAAAGTGTTCAAAAGAGATTAAAAAAAAGAACTTTAGGGTCCTCTAATGCATATCACAACTAAATAACGACACTGATAATCACAACAAAAGAGAAAAGCTTTCAACCAAGAATTGCAGTTAAGCGACCTCAAAAATTGTTATTTTTCAAAAGTACAGGAAAATATATTTTAAATAAAGAAAAATATATATAAAGCTTACAAATGGATGAAGCAGGGAAAAAACTCAAAAAGTCCAAGTCAGTTTCGCATAACAAAACTTTTTTCCCCAAACTAAATATGAAACAAAATTGTTACACATGTCCTAATGTGATTAAATATAATTAAAAAATATTTGCAAGTATGCAGAAAAAAAATCCTCTCAAATTAGTAATGCAGCTTTGCATTAGAGAAACAGGAAGATGAGCCCTTAACCAAGTTATCCTGGTTAATGTCAGCAGTAATAAACCATGCCGATATTATATAACCTTTCATGTAATGATGAAAAAGTACTACAGCTCTCTGATATTATGCTAAAAAATCCATAACCCTAGCCTAATCATGAGAAAATATCAGGCAAAACCAAATTTATAGACAGTTTTATAAAATACCTGATAGGCTTCAAAATGTTAAGGTCATCAAAAATAAGGAAAGACTGAGATTAAAGGAATCATCCTGGGTTGGATAATGAAATAGAAAAAAACAAAAAGATATTATTGGAAAAACTGGGAAAATTCAATAAATATGCAGTTCAGGTACTAATATAATATAATGTAAAAATAGATACATAAAATATTTCAAAATGAAAAGGTAAAAAATAATTGATAAACTTTAAGAGAGAAATAGAAATTAAAAATAATCATCTTAGAAATGAAGGTGAAATTACCAGGACCCTAAAACAGAATAAATTCAAATTAAAAAATTGAATTGAACATACTGAATAAAAGCACAGAAAGACCCAAGATAATAAAATAGAAGAAATAAACATTAAGTATTGGAGAGGAAGTGGGTAATGTGGAAGATAGGGAGAAGAAACTCAAAAGAACCAAACTGCAATCCTTAGAGGTGAAAAAACTGGTTTTATTGTGAATTTTAAAATGTTCTGTAACTGAAAGAAGACCTGAATCTTCTTATAAAATTGGGCCATATCCAATATTTATTAAAGGACCTTCAATCTTAAAAGTAGAGGAAAATACTCTACAGAGTCTCCAGTTGAAGAGTTCAACTGACAAAAATCAGGTTAGAAAGAGATTTCTCAAAAGCGAAATATGAAGCAAAGAACTTAATGCAACATTTTTAAGAAAATTAAGGAAAGAAAACTTGAACTGTTTGTTTTTATATATCCAGGATTCCCTCATATCTCAAGATTATGTGAAAGCAACTTAAAAAGTAACAGGTAATTCTGCGCTTAAAAATGTCTTCTGAGGAATCCAACAGAGGAAGAAATTCATCTATACGTGCTTGGGAAAACTTCAATAATTTGATAGATTGTGATCTTTTAATAAAAAAAGATCAGAGTAAACTAAATCTTGGAACAATAAAACACTGCACACTTTTATGTTTTCCCTGACATTGCTGATTAGAATGTAAAAATGGCACAACCACTTTGTAATATAGTTTGGCTGTTGTTTAAAATATGAAATATCAATCACTATCATTCAATCATTAGACTTCTATTTATTTGCCCAAGATAAATGACAGCTTATGTACACACAAATACTGGTTCATGAGTGGACATATCAATTTTATTTTCAATACCCAGACTCTGGAAACCATCCAAATGTAAATCAAACAGATTAATGAATAAACTTTAGAGTTGCAAAATGGAATACTAGACAGCAATATAAATGGATTGACTGGGTTAATGCATGCAGTAACATTAAAGATTCCCCCAAAATAACTGTGTTCAATTTAAAAATATAGACCAGAAAATGCATATACTATATGATTCTATTTATAGCACAATCTTCAAAGAAACTAGACTGAGAGAAAGCAGATAGGTGTTCACCTAAGGAGAGAAGGCATTCAAAAAGGGCACTGGAAACTTCTGGAGAAGTTAAGCATACTAGTCTTCTTTTCTCTCACTCTCTCTCTCTTTTTAATTTGTTCTTTTTAGATATACATGACAGTAGAGTGTATTTTGACATGCTTTACATATATGGAGTATAACTTATTGAGATCACAGTCTGGTGGTAAATGACGTGGAGTTTCACTGGCCATATGTTTAAATAAGAACATAGGAAAGTCATGATAGATTCATTCTATTTTCTTTCCTATTCCCATCCTCCTCCCTGCCCTTCATAACCTTTGTCTAATCCAATCAATTTCTGTTCCCCCCTCCATTATTTTATCTCAGCATCCATGTATCAGAGAGAATGTTTGGCCTTGGATTTGGGGTAGGGGCTTATTCAGCTTAGCATCATAGTCTCTAGTACCGTCCATTTACTGGTAAATGGCAAAATTTCACTCTTTTTAATGACTATATTCCATTGTGTATATATACCCCATTGTCTTTATCCATATATTTATTGAAGGGCACTAAGGTTGGTTCCATAGCTTTGCTATTGTGAGTTGAGCTGCTATAACTATTGATGTGGGTGTAGGATGGTATATGCTGAGGAGTGGGATAACTGCTCAAATGGTGGTCCATTCCAAGTTTTGTGAGGAAGCTCCATACTGGTTTCCAGAATGGTTGCACCAATTTGCAGTCCCACCAGCAATGTAATCAGTGTGCTTTTTCCCCACATTCTCACCAACATTTATTGTTACTTTTTGTCGGGGACCTCCCTGTACAAGAGCTAAGCAACCCCCTCAGCCTTGAGTAAGGGAGGTATTGGACTGGCAGCACACGCCACAGCTGTGTGAAGCAGGTGGGCCTTACCTTCACTCCGCAAGAAAATGCTTCAGCTATGGTCTTGAGCATTACTCAATGGGATTGGGCAACCCCTCTTCTGAAATTTTATCCCCTGCCTTATTTGGATGGACTATTCTATTGAATGTCTTTTTCCCAGTAAATAGAGAGGTTCCCCTCTCTTGCTCTCTTGCCTTCCAGACTGGAAGAGGACCCCTGAGGTCCTAGAGCCGCCTCTGCCCTCCCCCCTGCTTTGTGAAAAAATTACTTCTGTGTCTGTGTGGTCTTTCTTCACCAGCCCAAACCAGGCAGAGTGATCTGGATTCCATTGCCCTCTTGGGATGTGGGCGATAGTTGGTGCCCAGGACAGGGACCCCTCAGGTGCCAAATTCCAGGTATTTGATGGGTATGGCTTTCCCTCCAATAGTAGAAGCTCCCTTACATTTGCAGAGTCTTGTGGACTGGTTTTTGAAAATAAGAGAAGAGAGGAAAGTGAGCCTGTTGTGGGTGATAACTTGTATTCTTGATAATTGTCATTCTGAATGCAGTGAGATAGAATCTCAGTGTGGTTTTAAGTTGCATTTCTCTAATTGCTAAAGATATTGAATAGTTTTTTCCATATATTTGTTGACCATTCACATTTCTTCTGTTAAGTGGTTGTTCTGTTCCTTTGCCCATTTATTGATTGGGTTTTCTGTGGTTTATTGTTGTTGTTGTGATAAGTTTTTGAGTTCTTTGTATATCCTGGAGATTAATGATGTATCTGAGGTACAGGTGACAAAGATTTTTTCTCCCATTCTGTAGGCTCTGTCTTCACATTCATTATTGTTTCCGTTGCTGTGAAGATAATTTTTAGTTTGATACCATCCCATTTATTGATTCTTGGTGTTACTTCTTGAGCTTTAGGAGTCTTATTGATGAAGTTGATTGCTAAGCCAACATGATGGAGTGTTGGGCTTACTTTTTCTTCTAGTAGGTACAGGGTCTCCAGTTTAATGTCTAGGTCCTTGAACCACTTTGAGTTGAATTTTATGCAGGGTGAGAGATAAGGGTTAAATTTCATTCTGCTTCATGTGTATTTCCAATTTTCCCAGCACCATTTGTTGGAGAGGCTATCTTCTCTTCAAAGTATGTTTATGGCACCTTCGCCTAGTATGAGATAACTCTATTCATGTAGGCTTGTCTCTGTGATTTTTATTCTGTACTATTGGTCTTCATGTCTGCTTTGGTGGCAATATTATACTGTTTTTGTTACTATAGCCCTGTAGTATAATTTAACATCTGGCACTGTGCTACCCTCTTGTTTCACTTTTATCCCTGAGGATTGCTTTGGCTATTCTGGGTCTCGTATTTTTCCAAGTGAATTTCATGACTGCTTTTTCTATTTTTATGAAGAATGTCAGTGGAATTTTAGTAGGAATTGCATTAAATCTGTATATTATGTTTGGTAGTATGGCCATTTTGACTTTATTAATTCTTCCTATTCAAGAACATGGGAGATCTTTCCATCTTTTTTTAAGATCTTCTTCATTTCTTTCTTTAGTGCTTTGTAGTTTCCATTGTAGAGGTCTTTCACTCTTTTTGTTAGATTTATTCCCAGGTATTTTATTTTTGTTGAGGTTATTGTGAATGGGATATTTTTCTTAATTTCTCTTTCAGCTGATTCATCATATGTTTGTAGAAATGCAATTGATTTATGGCTGTTACATTTAACCTGGTGTTAATGCCAGAGCAAACACATAAGACTGTCAATTTTATACCCTGCTACTTTGCTGAAGATCAAATATTTTGTCTTTTATGGCCTGAAATTCTGTCTTCTAGCTGGCCTGGTCTGCTGGTGATGCTTTCCATTGAATTTTTTTATTTGGTTTATTGATTCCCTCATTTTGAGGATTTCTGACTGATTGTTCATGATCTCTGTTCTCCTTATTGAATTGATATTTCATTTCTTATACTTTCTCTCTGATTTCATTTCTTATGTCATCTTTTACCTCATAGATCAGTTTAATCATCAACTTTCTGATTTCCATCTCTGACATTTCCTCTTCTGTGGTGTAAATGGAGTCTATTGTTGAGGTATCCTGTGTTGTTTGCAATGGTTCGTTCCCTTGATTTTTCATATAGTTTGTGTGTCTACCATCTATCTGGATGGATCTGTAGTTGTAGAGTTTCTACCTTATGAGTTTTTAGTGTCCCTCTATATTACTAATTCCTCATAGATTGGGGCAGGGGAGTCTAATGGTAACAACAATCTATGCAAATAATATATAGCACTAGACTAGGTATTTAGTTCATGTTTGGATATCTATAGTGTTAATTGGTACAATACAATATGCAGAAATAGATCAGCAATTTCCATCAGTAAAAACAGTAAATAATCATGAATTATGTCTGGCTTAAAATCAAACAATAGGTATTGTCTATGACTTCTACTGTATTAATAAATGCTGTGACATTGGTGGTAGGGGCAGATGTTATATACATCAATTAGTATTAAGCAATTGAGTGTGAAGGGAAATCCTGGAGGCAGGGTTTAGTCTTAGGTAGGCTCCAGATTCTTCCTTGAAATGCAGTTGGTCTGAATATTTTAAATACATGCACCTCCTGGGCCCAACAGTTGCCAAACCAACTGGGAGACTGCCCCCTGGGTTTCACTGCTGTGGTGGAGGGGCCAATCCTTGTTCCCCTTAGTCACTTGTGAACTCTGTGTTTCAATCTCTGAACTCATTAATTCCTATCCTGCTCTATCTAATTCCTGATTGTGTGCATCTCTCCCAGCTGAGATTTCAAAGCAGCTGGTATGGAGAGTTGTGTGGGAAGCTTGGGTTACCCTGACCAGTGTTCCCTGAATAAACCCCTCTGCATGTTTGATTTTCTCCTGGTCACTTAGACACACTCTATGTCATTTTTCCTGTCCAAAACTTAGATCTTTATTTTTTTTTAACTGTTTTTGGTCTGAAGACTCAGTAAAAATTTTAGATCTTCTTTGCAAAAATGTCCTGCATATAATTTCAAAAGTTGGAAGGCAATTGGCAAACATCACCCTAAAGAAAAAATGTGTTCAAGGAAGCAGTTTTCAGTTGGGTGTAAAGAAGTTTTTGCTAATGCTAAGCTTCAGGAGAGATTCCTCAAAACATAGTAGACTCCTAGGCACCGAAGTGGAGTATGGCTGGTCTTTCAGGACTGACTATATATTGCTGGGTCAGCTGCATGCCATCATAGATGTGCACTCATGGTAGTGTTTAGATTATAGACTTAGTTTTATGCAAACTTATAAATTTATACTTTAAATATATGCATATTATCATATATCAGTTAAAAAGAAAGTTGTTATGAAATATTAAGGGTTAATAGGTTTGTGTATTTACTCAGAAAAGTCATATGGATTTTTGTGATTTGTGTACTTAGGAAAAAAAAAAAACACTTTGGGAAATTCCCCATGATAATTGTAATCAAGCCATTGTTACAAGCTTAAATTAATTTTGTTGAACTTGAAATAACTTTGCTTATACAGCATATTGTCAATAACTATAAAAAAATTGGGAATCCGAGTATCAGATTGCAATTTCTATATGCAACTAACTTTTCTTTCATTAAACTTCATATAAACATGGCCCAGATACTTACTATGTTGGTCAATCAATTAAAATTTTTCCATACTTATTCCCTCATATTGTAATGATGCCATGTTTTAAGGATTGACATATGATGTGTGCAAGGAACCAAAGATATGAGAAACACCATTACTACTTAAAGACATCTTGATGAAGATGATAATCTTGAAAAAGAAAATGGTGTTGATGGGGATTAATTTGATAATCAGTTCTCAGAATTTAGATTTCTTGATAGAGTGATGGAGTAGAAAGGAATCAAGATGGGAAAATATTGTTTTATACATAGTTTAAGGGGTTACAACTCTAAATCTACTATCTATATTAAATATTAATTTCTTAATATTTCCCCTCTCCAATAAAAGCAAACATAGTCTCAAAATAAAAGATAAATCCCTTATGTGTTAATAGTGACCCTTGAAGATCTAAGACATGAGTTATCACACATAAATTTAAATCTATTTAGGGGAATGTCTGATTACTAGATATCTCTTCTTGGAAACTATAATCACAATCAGTTAGTTTGCTGTGTAAAAGGAGATGAGTAATTTACTGTTGACTTAAAAATAACAATAATAAAGTGAATAATAAATTAAAAATTAAAATGATAAAATTAAATATTTTGACTTTTCAGTTACTCTTTAAAATTAGAACTTAAATTATTAATTTAAAAAATCAGTTTTATGAAAAGTAAAAAATTTCTCTAATAGAAAAGGAGAAGTAAAGAGAAAAATTTAAGTATAAAACTTATCAAAATAAACTTGGAATTTCTGTATTTAGTTTACATAGCATCAGCTACATTTTCAAAATTTATTATGTTATTGTGTATTTATTTAATAATCAACAATTTCCTAAAGTCAATTTATTTAAGTAAATTAAAGTACTAGTATTAGTAAATAGAAACGAATGAACTCTGGCAGGTTTATGAGAATCATTACATACTGAAACACATTCCCCTCACCACAAATGGATATAAATTGGGCATTTTTGCCGTTCAATTTGAGTGTTCTAATCTCCACTAAATCATTTTCCCCAGGTGTCACCTCCAAGGCAGTGATTAATAACATACTAATAAAATTCTCTTTGGCAGTCTGAAACTAAAATGTCATTTTTTTTCTTTTGGATAAGAATAATTTTCCACTAAGTCGAACTTTCTGTCAAATGAGGTGCTTGCTCATTAAAGTATTTTAATTTTTAACAGTAACAAAAATTAAAATTAGCATATATTGCAATTACTTGGATAGTATAAATAAAGATATTTTAAAATTTTTTATTTACCTTAGATTTTATTATTATCACTATTATTGTTCTTATTTGTTTAAGCTTTACATTACTTTTTGTTGCAAAGTATTAAGAAATATCTCTGATATCAATCATCACCTATAATTAGATTTTATATTATCAAAAGTATCAAAAACATTTTGACCAAGTATGCCTTTTCTTTCTTTCTTTTTTCTTTTTCTTTCTTTCTTTTTTTTTTTTTTTTTTTGTATTAGGAATTGAACCTGGAGGCTATCAACTATCTATTAAGCCACATCCACAGCCCTTTTTTAATTTTGAGACAGGATCTTGTTAAATTGCTTAGGTCCTCCCAAAATTGATGAGGCTGGCTTTGAACCTGTGATCTTTCGGCCTCAGCCTCAAAAGCTGCTGGAATTAGAAGCATATATCACCACTCCTAGCCCATGTACAATTTTTGAGGACTTATTTCCCTCCTTTTCTTTTCTTATTACTCAAGAAAACTCACTTTATATAAATAAAAATCATCATAATTAATTATTCTCACTAGATCTTCTCAATCTAATGGGCTGAATGTGTTTATTCACATTAACAACACCTCTTTTAATTGAAATCATTTTATTTTTTCTTAGTTTTTAAATTTTTAAAACAATATACTGTAGTATGTTCAATTTTGAAATACGCTTTTTATTGAAAAGTCAATATGCTAATCATTACTTATTACATAGGAAATCTATATGGTACATAATAACGGTAACTGTTTTATGTACCTTAGAAACTAATTCTAAAAAATGCAAATTTGTTTCTTTATCTTATTTTAAACTGCTATTTACAAATTTAGTTCTCTATCATTTGTGTCAGTTTTTCTTTCTTTGTTTTATAAATGTGTGAAATGCTATACTATTCAATCTACATTGCCCCATCACAAGTTTAATGTCAAACTCAGTATGTATTTTAACATATTAGCTTCCATTTTTACTGTCAGTTATGCCAACACTATTTTCAGTATGTAGAATTAACTAGCAAAATGTAATTAGTTGAATTATATTTCCTTGCCAATGACTGGGTTCTTTAAGTTCTCTTTCATTTTAAAATATAACTTAGTTTAAACATATAGCTAGTAATTCCTGACAGGAGCTCTTTTATCAATTACAAAAAATTTGTATAAAAATTAAAAATAAATTATATATATATATATATATATATATATATATATATATATATGCATATGCATACATACATACAACAACAACAACATGGGAAGTTACAATACTCACTTAAGTTATTTTAAAAATTTAAGTGTGGTATCCAATAACCTCCAGGACTGATGGCTGACCTAAATTGTCTTAACTTCTAAAATGGAACACTTTTACCTATCAGGAAGCTTGTAGACATTATTTTGGCTTTTTCACTGTTGGTTTCTTGTTAAAAAAATAAAAGATCTAAACCAAACCAAATTCACAGTCTTTTCATTGTTAATATACTGCATACTATTGGAAAGTATTGTAAGCCCTTTCAGTGTTCTACTTTCAGCATTTATTTAAAAACACAGAAGATTTAGTTTCTATGAGTGATGTATTATCTGCGACATTATCTTAATCTAGAAATACTGGATAACAGAGAAGCAGTCTTAAAAAAATAATGCCTGAAATGTGTCTAATTTAGCACTAGAGAATTTAGATTTGGAAAAGTGCTGAAGATAAAATGGTCCATTTTAAAGTATCATGACAAAATTTTAATTTATTGAGGGTGATTTTTTTAAATTACTGCAATGAAAGACATAAAGTAAAAGACATATACAGCCGATCTTTTACTAAAAATAACAGGTAAAATGACACAGTGGAATGATGGGTTCAAATGATTAATAAGAAAAAAATTGGATTTTATGCCTAGTTAAATATTATTCAAATCTTAATATATTTTAAGGTACCTATGCATTAATATTTTCCCTTTCTCTACCTCTAAGAACTTTATTATGGAGTTCTTTAGGAATAAGAAAAATTGAACAAAATGAAAAATGTGAGACCCATGGAACAAAACTAGACATGTACATTGATAAGAATGCTAGCTAATTAATTAAGCACTGCTTTAAAAATAACCTCCATATGTGTAAAATAACTCCTTTCCTTTCACCTCTGAAAAATAATTGCCTTGGGTAGGATGTGATGAAGGAGGAAATTGGAGCCTGGCTTAGATGTAATTAAAAAGTATTGGATTTCTTCTGATGCTTGAGAAAATATAAATATTAAAAATGACTTGAAGATTTTATTAACTAAATTCACAGTTTTATATAAATTATTAATTTCAGAAAAACCACTAAAAGAATAACCATGTGCTGCATAGCTTCCAAAGAATCAGTAGCAACCACAAAGTGTTTCTGAAGCCAAATTGTCCCAAGAAAAGTCAAAAAAGAGAAAAATAAAAGGAAACAGATAAGAGGGACATACAGAAATGCAAAATAAGTTTGTAGAAAATAATCAAATGTTTGAACATCAATACAGTAATTATCTAGATTTTTAAAAATAAATTTAAAATCCAGCTATAGGTTCTTTACACAATACAAGCAAAACAAATCATTCAGAAAAGTAGAAAATAATGGAAAGGAATGCACTATGTAAGCATAGCCTAAACAAAGCAGAAGAAACTATATTAATATTGGGGGAAAAAACAGACTATATTGCAAAGCACAGTGAAAAAAACATGATACACCCACAAAATGAAAATGAAAAACAAGATCACATTGAAGACATCTCGCTAAACAGCTTATCTCTAGCCTTTGTATGTTAAGGTTTTGCTGTTGTGTTATCAGAAATTGATAACTTGACTATTTCTTATATGTTAAAGCACCATAGAACTTTATACTTTACTCTGTCCATATGATAAGTTCATTTTTATACCACATTTTATTTCATAATAAACTCAATTTGCTCATGATACGTTATTCTTACACGAGTGAGGGTTTGGTCTGCTTTTATTATTTTTAAAATTCCTTTGCATATGTATTCATGGGAAATGAAGACCTGAAAATTTTTCTTGTAATATCTCTGTCAGATTTTTATGGTAATTAGTCTGTCATCCCGAAGCATCAGCTTGCTATTATGGAAAATATGTTCCATCTTAAAATGTATACTATAATTTACTTGGACTTGGTGGACTTGGATATTTTTAAGGGAAGGTTAGTAATTAGGAATTTGATCTCTTAAAAATATTTTTTCATTTCTGCTTCTATCACTTTTAAATTTAGTTTCTAGAATTGTCCATTTCAACTGAATCTTCAAATTTGTCACATAAATCATGTGATATACTAATTATCATTTCAATATATGAAAGAGCTAAGAATGATATTCTTGGTGGAATATCATATACTGATCGTGATACTTTGTGCCTTGTCCCTTTTTTTTCAATTTCATCAATCTTAATATAGACAGATTTTGCCTTTGCTTAATTTTATGTATGTTGTTTTCTATGTCTTTCTACTCTTATGATTCCATTAATTCTATTTTCATTGACTTGTTACATTGTTACAGGTTTTTTTTTTTTTTTTTTTTACTTCCTGAGGTGTACATATAGATCAATGACTAACATTTTAGGTATTTTTCAGCTTTGTTGACGTTGTGTTTTATGTTGGATATTTCTGTTTTATATTCCAGTTTCCATAAATCCCTTGCCTACTATGTTTACTTTGCACATTTAAATATTTTTTGAACACATAATTTCAGGGTTTTTATTTCAATTTAGAATTTTATTCAAAAACTTATGTTTGTTTTTTCTCAAATATTTTGTTTTTGAGATAGTTGCAGAAATCATGTAATTTTAAATAATGTTATAGATCTTGTGTGCCTTCATCAAATTTCCCCAAATCTTAGTAGTTTGTAAATCTACAATACAATGAGGATATTTACACTGATAGAATCTTCTGACCTTATTATAAATGATATAAATAAGGTCAGAATATATACATATACATATATATATATATATATATATATATATATATACACATATACATATATATATATATATATACATATACATATATATATATATATATATATATGTGTGTGTGTGTGTGTGTGTGTGTGCAATTCCTTTACCACAAAGATCCCTCATGTTTCCTACTTGTAACAATACCTATTTCTCACCTACTCTCCCATCTCCAGCCTAAGGGCTTAGAATATCACTTTATAGACTTTGTCACAGCCAGTGTCTCAAAGGGGATTTTGCCATGGGTCTTACATTCTCTTGACTTTGATTTCCTGTCTTGCTGGACTGAGTTCTATTTGTGGATCATCTTAATTTATCCTTGCTCATTTTTCTGCACTTTTTTGTCTCATGTTAGGAACTAAAATTTTCCTTCCTATTTCAAAAGGTGTCTATAGATAGTAGTTATTTATTGGAAAGTTTCCATGGCTGAATTGAAGTGAATAAATGAGTTATACATACATGAATAAATAAAATGGCTTTGAGTGCATCTTGATTGCTCATCTGCTTCCTGCTGTGGAGGATTTTTTCAGTAAACTTGCTCCATTTCATTCATGTTTCAGTTTCTCAGCATGTTGCTTAGTCCATTCTTTCTCCTGCCTTTACTAAAATTCTTATTAAAAACAATGTAACTGCCTTCATTTTTAAGGCTTCCCTTTAGATCATTTCATCAATGTTTTTATTTACCTATATCTGAATTTCTTTTAAAACAAAAACATCAATAACTTTGCCATTCTCTGTGTGTTATTCTTTTTGTTTTGTATTGTATTATTATTTTTTTGAGATGGGGGTTTCTCTGTGTTGCCCAGGTAGGACTCAAATTCCTAGGCTTTTGTGATCCTCCTGCCTCAGCATCCTCAGTAGCTAGGGATACAGGTACCACCATTTTCCCTCCCCCTTAATTTGAACTTTAGTAAACATAATGAAAAAGGCTATCTTTATGTCATTCTGTTATACTAATATTTTATCATTTTCTGCATTAGTATGAAAAGAGACATTCTGATGACACAGGAAGCCAAATAAAATTAATTTTATCTGGTGTCAATATCTAGAATCATAATATACAATTATTTTAAGAATTTTAAGTGACTATAATGCAGAAATACAAACTGAAAAGTATGTATCACATTGAAGTGTCTTTTCACAAATACAATAATAATGTAATGAAGCATATAAATTTTCATTATAGTATGACAAATATAATTGATTTCATAGCTTTATTCAAGTTTTACTGTTAACCATTTTGTAAATACTTCAATAATAATTTATTTTAATGTAATTCCATTTTATATAGGATTATATGGTCTTTAAAAAAAGTATATATTAAGAAAGTAAAAAGTCATAAGAAATTAATCTCTTTGAGATCAAAGTAACAGGTAAAGTAAGTTATATTCAAAATATTCTCATAACTATTCATATAAATGATTTGAAATAATTTAATAATATAAAGCTATTACAAGAATTTCCATAGTTCTTATCTTAAATTGATTCATATTTAATTTCACCCTGAAATTTAGGCATTATGTAATTATGCCAATTTTGGTTTTGAGCCTATCCGGGGCATGTTTTTACAGACGAATTTTGAGGTCTGATACCCCCAATGCATTGTATACATGAAGAATACAAATTGGCATTATTGTGTGGAAAATATAATTGATTTCATAGCATTATTCAAGTTTTACTGTTAACCATTTTGTAAAACCTCCAATAATAATTTATATTTTAAAGTAATTTCATTTTATATAGGAATATTTGCATGCATTGTATCTGAGATGGGGCATGATATTAGCATGTCATTATCAACCTATCTATCTATCTATCTATCTATATATATATATATATATATATATATACACACAATATATTGATGTACATATATATAATATATTGATATACAATATCAATGTATAGGCTGGAGGATGAATAAGAATGTATAGGCTGGAGGATAAATAAGAATGTATAGGCTGGAGGATGAATAAGAATGTATAGGCTGAATAGGATGAATAAGCCAGCTCCCAGTTAATCAGTGTGTATAGTTTTGTTTTAGTCAAATGTCTAACATACTTTTCTGGTTCTCCTGCCTGTGATGGTGTCTCATCTTTATTGTTAGCTCCATTTCTTATTCATCCTCCAGCCTGAACATTGTTTTCATACCTCTCTGCCTCTCCTCTAATCCTAATAGTGGCAATCACGGTATTCAAAGTGATAGCAACAATAATTATTGGAGGTTCATATTGTGGTCAATTTCTAGAAGACTTCTCCGAACTGTTAAGTGTTTCAATTATGATTTTATAAGAGTCTTCAATTAATACATTAATGGAATAAAGGAAATGTTCAGCACTCTTTAAAATTGCAATAATTTTAATAAGTTCAACTCTATATATAGCCATTAATATATAATGAACTACATATATAGTTACATATATATGTGTGTATGTATATATATATATATATATATGTATATATATATGCATATATATACATATATATATATATATATATGCTCTTTTATACTACATTTTAAAAAGTATTTGCTACAAACAGCTAAAAAGCTTTGTTCACTTATTGTTCCTATATTAAAGATTAAAGATGCTTCCTTGTTTTTTTTTCTTTTTACCATCATTTGCTTCCTTATACCCTGGATTGATACATTTAATCAATGCATACTAGATTGCCCACCCAGTATCTTAAAATATTTCCATTGCTGTGGTCACAAGCTGACCACTCCCCCAGAATCTACAATTGCATAGGAGTCAGCACATAAAGAGTTACTATCTCCCACTTGAATCAAAGTGTGAAATATGATATATCAAGAACTATGTAATGTTTTGAACAGCCAACAATAAAAAATTTTAAATAAATAAATAAATAAATAAAAGAATATTGATGCTAAAATTAAGCCCCAAATTTAAAGATGCTACCATGCAGTTGAGTCACAAGAACAAAAAAAAAAAAAAAAAAAAAAAAAAAAAGAGTTACTATCTCATACTTCAGGGATCTTGAAGGACCAAATTCTTCAGCCAAATAGCTGTGTCTGTCCTAACAAGTTAATCCACATATCATTCTGAGACCTGCGACTGATTACTCCCTCTGTGGGCCACCTCAGTACACAAATTGTGATTTTCAGACAATCCAAACTAGGGTTGTTTGATGTGTGTTCTATTGGGGACAATTTTGGCATTTGTTAGCCACCTGTCTGTGAGGCCTAGATGACAATTCCTGTTGTCAAAACTGTGCTGGATGTGATGCCAGACATGAGAGCTTGAACTTGGTGATAGTAGAAAAGAAAACAAGTTAAGGGACAGAATATGCAGGAAAGGTTTAATTAGAGCTTCTCCCAAAAGAAGGGAAAGCAGCACTGACCAGAGTGTCAGCCTCACTTCCCTGAATAAAGGGAAAGAGTTAGTTTATTCAAGCTATAGGACTAAGGTTTGGAATACTATTTGTCCTTAGGTACATTTCAAAGGTGTGCTTTTCTGTTCCTATGAGGACACTTTAACTCTGAGGAAGACGTGATCACTCAGTCATCCTGGAGCCTACTGCTTATTTTTCATATTGAGACCATGACATTTTCTGTAAACATCTCTGTCTTGTGATAAGATGAGTTGCTGTAGCTGTTAAGAGCATACACAGGTGAGAAATAGAAGAGCACACAAATCACTGCAAATTACAATTTAAGGGACCTGGGAATGTGCCCTTTGGATGGCTCCTCAACTGTTTTGATCCTTTATGTCCTTTGTCCTCTGAGATTCATGGCAAGAGCATCCTGGCCCTAATGATGCACCTGGTCCCTGAAGATAATAAGGTTGTTTAAGGGGGATAGGAAGGAATATACCAAGTTTTTAATGTCTAACAAGCTATGAGTTAATGTGAGAAAACAGAAAAATAAAGTACATTTAGTGGCTGGTAGGCAATGAGTTAAGGCCCAGGAGTGTACTGCCCTTTGTCCCTATGGTGTCTCTAATTGTCTCAGACCCAAGCAGGAAATCTGGTATAGTAACTTGAATGATGGGACAAATTAGCCCTTTAGACAAACACCTATATATACTTATGCATTATTTAATATAATATTTAACCTTAATGTGATGTTCCAGAACACTGTAATTTTTAGAATATACAAAAAATCTTAGACTTTTTCCTTACTATCAATTATCATGTACGGTTTCATTATCAACATGACAAGAGCAATATTTTGTGAACTTTTTCCTGCTAATTTTCTAGAAAAATATTCTGTGCACTCAATAAATAAATAAACACCACCACTGAAAATGAATTTCCCTCACCCTTACCCTATTCCTTTTTTTCCTCTTTCCTTATTTGCCTGTCTGTATCCAATGCTGTGTCAACCCTAGAAGTGGGCATAATAAACATGAATAGAACCTCAAGGAAGAATGCTCTAGTTCTGACCCAGAAGACAGAAAAAGAAATCATAACACTGGGAGACAAAACACAAACCCCTCTCTTGTTTCCCTCTTTTTCCTTTCCTTACGTATTTTTGTAGGCAAGCTATAGCAGTGTCAAGGAGAGCCTTCAGAAGTCCTATGAGACCCAAAATCAGAGGCTCTGAATATTTCCAAAGAGTGTATTTTCACATGGAATGTAAGAGTCGAACGATTTAAGTAAACCAATATCACTGACATACTTACGAGGGCATTATATCTCTAACCTGTTTCTTAAAATGTATTGTTTTATATTTCCTCATGTTTTGTTATAGCATGAGGCAAGCATTTCCAGTTTGCTCATCTCTAATTTGAGATTTTATTGTTTTGTACTTTCTTTTCAGGGGAGGGTGGAGACTGCTGATTAATTTATCTCTTTTACATTAAAACTATCATATTACCTTGAAGGGTCATGGATGGTGTGCAGAAATCCTGATATAAAAGTTGATTCCTAAAGAAACTATACCAGAGTTAAGAAGAAAATCTGTTTTTATGGAACAAATTCACCAAATCTACTGCCATGAAATATTTAGTATTTTGAAATTCTCTGAAAGACTTTTTTTACTGGTTTGTTTTTATTTTGTATATATATATATATATATATATATATATATATATATATATATATATATACACACATATACATATATACATATATACATATTATATATATATACATATATATATATAATTTGCACATATATATTATTTGTACATATATGATATTTGCACATATATATATATGATTTTTGCAAATTAAGTCATATTTATGAACAAGTTGCTTTACATATATTGTTCCCTTTATGATGCTGCTGTAGCTTGGCCAATATTTTTCAGGAATTTGCTTTGGTTAGGTAAATTTTTATAAGCATAAATTTGATTTTAAGGAGCATAGGATTAAAAATGACATTTGGCTTCTTATTCCCAAGTATCTATTATTGCCAACAATAGGACCTAAATATTATTGTGCTGCTTATTTTAAAAATAAAGTGAATAAATTTTTTAACACATTGGCTTTGTTGAAAATATGATTTTGTGAATTCTTTCCATTACTCTATAAGTAATGACACCCTTTGAATCCTGTCCTAGATCTCAATTATTGGCATCATTTGTTTTAGTATCCATATTTTACACATGACTAATAATATTCAGTATCATGACTTCAGGCATTATTATTATGGTGTATATGCTCAAATGTATTGTTCTATTTTTATGCTGTACTCAATACAATACAGTCTAGTTGACAGAAATTACATTATTGATGCTTTAAAAAAATCTGTCTCAACTCATTTCTGATAAGATTGAAAATTTCTTGCTTCTGAACATTAGTTTAATATACTTGCCATGTCTATGATTTTTCTGAGAAGGAAAGAAAATTGTTCTTTCAACTCTAGTATAAAAAGTTTGAGGTCATTCTTGACTCTATTCATCCTTGGAAGAACTATAAACACTCTACATAAAATATTTATGAAGATTTTATTCAGAGAAGGCTCCAGAGATTGCTTAGGACATTGTAGAAAACATCTTTATTAATTGTACTATTCCCTTTCTAATATTAACCCTCTGATTTTTAAATGGAGATTTAATAAATTATTGCCTCTCATTGAAATACTTATATTAAGTATTTATTATTATAATAAATTAAGTAGTTATTATTAATTAATACTTGATGACTAATCCACTGTTCAGGGTTTTTCCAAATTATAATCTTCCTAATCATAAGAGGGTTTTAAATTATCCAGTCTCCGTATTTATAAACCTATTCTTCAAATTATTCTTCATTTTTCTTGATCTATACACAATTCAGACATAATTGTCCACTCTTTTGTGAACCACTTTAACAATTTTTTTCACTTGTCTGACAGACACTATCAGACTTTTCTTATACCCTACTATGTGCTCCTGTCAGTCTCTTTCTTATCTTAAATGCTTTCCATCTTGTTAACATTTAATCATTGGAATCTCCCAGGGATTTGGTTTTTATCTTTCCTTCCTTTTTCTGTCTATGTCCACTTCCTTGTTGATCTTAATCAGTGTCATACATTTTAAATGTCTGTGTCTAACTGTTCATAGCTCCTAATTTGGTACCACTGTTAAAGGACATATGGCCTACTGTGAAGCTGAGGCATCTGCAAAGGCCTTCCTTCACCCTGATTCTAGCAATCATGCCAGATTTCAGACATGTCACTCAGAGTAACAGGCATGAGTTTGTTGAAGGGACAGAAAGGGGAAAATGGAACACTCTTAAGAGAAAGTGTGGGTCCTTCCAGAGAAAAGAGGGATGGCATATTCTTCATAACCCCAAGTTTTATTGGGCGTCTTGGGAAATTTTCTAGAAATTCACACCCGGATATACCTCTTAAATTTTGACCAACAGTACAAATGACATCAGACATTCAAGTCTCCATTGTGATGGCAACTCAATGTCATTTTGGCCTATGATCAACAGTTCTAGTTGGGACCTGTTTGTAGGGAGCTGTCCTTATAGGAGAGATGGATAATTCTTGGGTTCTGGCATATGTTCTGTGTAAGGGTCACAGCAGATATCTTCCCATTCAAGGTAATTTATGTTCTTCTTATTGGCATCTTAAGTCTCCATTTCCTCAGCAGATAAAAGATTGTTTTGCTGAGGAATGTAATGTATCTTGTCAACTTAAGCCTGGAGGTTATTTGCTTTTTTGTGTGTGCCAGAGATTAAAACCAGGAGCCCTTAACCACTGCACATATCCCCAGCACTCTTTGATTTAATTAATTAATTAATTAATTAATTTGTTATTTTGAGATAGGGTATTGCTAAGCTATTTAGGCCCTCACTAAGTTGTGAAGCTGGCTTTTTAAAAAAATTTTTTTAGTTTGAGACAGTATCTCACTAAGTTGCTTTGGGCATCACTAACTTGCTAAGGCTGGTCTCAAATTTGAGATTCTTCTGCTGAGGCTGGCTTTGAACTTGCAAACCTCTTGCTTCAGCCTTCTGAGTCAATGGGATGACAGGCATGCCCTATTGTTGTTGTTGTTCTTTTTAGTTATACATGACAATAGAGTATATTTTAAAATACTTATACCAACATGGAGTACATCTTATCTAATTAAAATCCCAGTCTTGTGGTTGTACCTGATGTGGAGATTCACTGTCGATAATTCATGTATGAACATAGGAAAGTTAACTTAGATTAATTCCACTGACTTTCCTATTCATATCCTCCTCCCCTCCCTTCATTCTCCTTTGTCTAATCTACTATTCTCTCTACCCACCCCCTTGTTTTATGTTAACATTAACATATCAGGGAGAATATTCAACCTTTGTTTTTTGAGATTGGCTTATTTCACTTAGCATAATAGTCTCCCAATCCAACCATTCAATGGAAAAGTCAAAAAGACATTCTTTTTATAGATGAGTAATATTCCATTGTATATATACCACATTTTCTTTATCCATTCATCTATTGAAGGGCACCTAATTTGGTCCCATACCTTAGCTACTGTGAATTGTGATGCTATAAACATTGATGTCGCGATGTCACTGTAGTATGCTAACTTTAAGTCCTTTGGGTTTATACCAAGGAGTGGGATAACTGGATTAAATGGTGATTCTATCCCAAGTTTTCTGAGGAATCTCATTATTACTTTTCAGAGTGGTTGCATCAGTTTGTAGTCCCACCAGCAGTGTATGAGTATACCCTTTTCCCCACCTCTTCACCATGATTTATTGTTATTTGTTTCTTGATAGTTGCCATTCAGACTGGAGTGGGATGGAATCTCAGTCTCATTTAATTTGCATTTTTCTAGTGGCTAAAGATGTTGAACATTTTTTGACATATTAATTGACCAATCCTATTTCTTCTTCTATAGGTACCTGTTCAGTTCCTTAGCTCATTTATTGATTGAATTATTTGTGGGGGTTTTTTTGGTAATTTTTTTTGATATCTTTATATATCTTGGAGATTAATGCTCTCTTTGAGGTGCACATGGCAAAAATTTTCTTCCATTCCATAGGCTCTCTGTTCATGTGTTTCATTGTTTCCTTTACTGTGAAGAAGCTTTTTAGTTAGATACAACTCCATTTATTGATACTTGATTTTAATTCTTTTACTTTAGGAGTCTTATTGAGGAAGTTCCTTACTAAACTTACATGACAGAATGTTGGACCTACATTTTCTTCTAGTAGGTGTGGAGTTTCTGGTCTAATGCCAGGGTCTTTGATCCACTTTGAGTTGAGTTTTGTGCAGGGTGAGAGATATGGGTTAGGAAAACTATCACATTCCATATGGCCTCATAAAAAGAAAATGCATGAGAATCAATCTAACAAAAGTGGTAAAAGACCTCTACACTAAACATTACAGAACACTAAAGAAAGAAATTGAAGAAGACCTTAGAAGATGGAAAGATCTCCCGTGTTCTTGGATAGGCCAGATAGACAAAGCAATTCTTAGTGACAAATGTGAAGCTGGAGGCATCACAATTTCAGAACTTAAATTACACTAAGAGCTCCATTTTGTTTTCCAGAGTAACAAAACATGGCATGATATTGGTAACAAAACAGACATGAAGACCGGGACAACCAACATAAATATCTCATATTAGAAAAAGACACCATAAACATATTGAAGAAAAGATAGCCTCTTCAACAAATGGTTCTGGGAAAACTGGAAATCTCTATGTAGCAGAGTGAAATTTAAACCCGATCTCTCACCCAGTTCAGGCATGCTTTTTAAATTAGAAATTGTATGGTGGTCCACAAGGGGCCTATTTTATAGAACAATTCCCATAACCTCATGTTACCATCAGTCACATTTATCTATTCCTTATCACCATCATCTTGATTTACTTCTGAACCCTAATCTAACCTATCAGACTCTTTATTTGACATTTCTATTTGGGTAACTTAATGTATAAAAACAGCCAACCTTGAGGATCAAATCCCCAAAAGTCAAATCCCCCACCCAGCCCCAGTGTGTTACACTGTCTTCTCATCCCAATAAAAGGCAATTCTATTCTTCTAGTCATTTACATCTAAAGTCATGATGTTATCCTGTCTGTTCTTTTTTTTTTCTTAATATGTCAATAAATTATGTCATCTCTACCTTCAAATTATATCCAGTCAGAATTTTCTCACTTCTTTCACATTTACTCACATTCTCCATCAAGACTCTATCATTTCTGAACTGATTATGTTGCCAATAGACTCCTAATTCCCTTGATACTTCCTTATTTCACTTTTGACTTCTGGTGGGTGAGAGAGAGGAGTCAGATTTTACTCTTCTACATATAGATTTCCTGTTTTTTTCCAGCATCATTTGTTTAAAAGGCTGTATTTTTCCTGATATGTATTTTTGGCACCTTTGTCAAGAATCAGATTACAGTAAGAATGGGGTCTTCATGTCTGCATTAGTGCCAGCAACCTGCTGTTTATTTATTTTAGCTCTGTAGTATATTTTGAATTCCAGTATTGTGATACCTACAGTATTTTTAAAGTGAGATACAAACACAAATCAAAGAGACCTTCTATTAGAGAAATAAGCCATTAAAATTAGAAAAAAAATATTTGTAACTCATCACTGAAGTTGAATAATTTCAGAATTGATGTATATCATAGAATTCTGGAAATTTTGTAAGGGAAGAATTTTGTAGAATATATTTTCAGTGATTTATGGGTGATGTAGTTACCTATAAGTTTAATATTAGTAAAATAGCATATTATTGGAATAGAATGAGTATTTGAAGACATTTTCACTCTGCATTACCTGAATATAGTCAGAATTTTATTAATAGATTGCCAGAGACTTTTGTACCTTCTGTAGAGCTGAGAAATAATTGTGTGTATGTGCCTTTTGCTTTAGGTTATACTTAATACTAACATATATCATTATAAAATTTTCAATTAGTATGAGGTTATATATCTGTAATGTATACATACACACACACACACATATATATATATATATATATATATATATATATATATATATATATATATATATATAAAATTTGAGTATTCTCTACCTCATTGCTTTAGTCAGTTTTTGAACTGCTGTCATAAAAATGGCCAAGGACAACTTGGAGGATGAAAAGCTTATTTGGAGTTCATGCTTTAAGAAGTCTCAGTTCATAGATGGCCCACTCCATTGCTCTTGGCCCAAGATGAGGCACCACATCATGAGGGAAGGCCCCATTGAAGGAACATTGCTCAGCATATGATTGGTCACTTCAAACAGAAGCAAACTAAATTATTTGTTCTTCCTTTATCACATCATTCATTAATACTTCAAATTTTTTCCTGATAGGAACTTTGAGTTTGTTTATTCTTCTAATTATAATAGGTCACATGCTTGTTTGACTTTGACTTACATTTTTTTAAAACTAATTGCAATTAATTCATTTTAACATGTTAAGCATTGCAAGATTTTACTTAAAATACTAATAATCTCCCCAATGTTCCTAATGCCTCCATCTTCCCCGAACATCATTGTTCTGAATTAAGACATATTCCAAAATTTGTGAAAATACAAAAATGTAAAAAAATACAGATATGTAAATAGTTATTTTTTTTTCAGAGTATAGAATCACAATATATACATTATCTGCAACTACACACACACACACACACACACACACACACACATCTAATTTCATCATTTCAGGACAGATGTTGCCACCAAATAAGTTTTTATTACAACTATATATTTAAACCTAACTTTATATAATAGATTTTCAGAAGTAAGTTATATACAACTCTAGCTTATTCTATTTATCAATACATAATAATCCCTATGCTAGACATACCATTAATAATTCAATAATTGTCAACATGATTATATTTTTATCTGACTGAACGTATAGTGCTACAATAAATGTCATTGTATATATAACACTGAGTGCCTTATTTATAGGAATATATTCCTTAAAATTACATTAAGAAGTCATCAGACTTAGGTATTTTAAAACTTTTGGAAGGAGTTAGACATTATTTATAAAATTCCTGAAAAAATTCACATTCCCATTAGAAATGTATGCAAATATTACCAATTATGCATGATGAGGATTCATGTATTTGGAACTTTTAAAAAATTTAGCTTTGTTTTTTTCTATTTCTTTCTACAAATATTCTGTTTATATCATGGTGACTTTAGCTTCATCACAATATTTTTTTCTGATTATGCTTTGTTTTCAATTTCTTCTCCTGTTTATTAAAATTAATAGCTGTTCAGTGATTTTCAATATTTCTTTATAATAATAATAGTGTTACTGAAAAACATGATTGAATGAATGAATAAATAAGTATTATCAATTATCTTCTGATTACAATTTTAAGTTGTGTTCACCAGCTTTTTGGTTAACATTATCATTGGATGAAAGAGTATATAATCTCAACTGACAGCTTTTCATGCAGTGGTTACATAAAACACTATCAAGAATTGTCTAAAAATTGAAGTTTTCTTCAGTCTTTTTTTCTTTTCATTTTTGTCAATTATTATCACAAAAATAATCTTCAGATTTGTGTTAACTTATTTCATGAGAATGTGTGTATGTATGTTTGTGAGATCTTTTTTATTACTATTTCATGAACCCATCATAAATACAGATTATTCTTTGTAGGTGACATGAAGCAACTAGAACTGTTATATATTGCTGGTGGGAGTATAAAATGCTGCAATCCTTTTGGCAGTTTCTCATAAACATAAACATGTACATTCTCTAGTAGTGAGTGATTTCATTGCTAGGTTAGAAAAATTAATGGAAAATATATAATTTGTTTAGGAATTTTTATATGAGCCTTATTAATTACATCCTCAAATAAGAAACAACGGAAATTTCCATCCACAGGAGAATGCTGTATTTAAGTAATAGTCAATACAATACTAATTAACCATCAAAAGCAAACCCTAAGCAATGTGATACACACAAAAAACAGGGACTTATATCAAAAGCATGTTTAAGAAAGGAAGACAGCGAGATTGTAACCACTACGCACTGTATTATTCCACGTAAAATTAAATTTCAGAGCTGGCAAATCTAATTCAGTTTACATGCAATAGAATTTGAGAATGTGATAGAGAGATAAACTTGCATGAAAACTACAGATCTCTCACTAAAGGTTGTGAAGAATGGAGTGAATTATACCTATGATATAGCCATTTTGATGCGTCTCACAAAGAATATTCAGAATGATAGTACATGACTAGAGCATCTTATTAATGTATGGTAAGAAAATGCCAAAAATCACAGTCATAAATAATGCATTTAAATGGAGCACTTAAGTTATTAATGAGGAAGCCAATTTTTTTGTAGAAATCTTAATATACACATGCTGAAAGTGTGAAGTTGTTATTGAGAGTATCTAACAGCAGTGAGGTTGGATCTTTCCTCTAGAAAGCTATGTTTTGTTTTTTTCAGCTTTCATGGAAGAACTTCATCATGACCAGTTACTAAATGTCCTTCTAAAATTCTTAGGAATCAAAGGACTCATAAATATGTGGAAAGTAGTCTCTCATACACTCAAAACTTTATTGGAACAGGAAAAAGGAGTTTAAGGAAGGTTTTGTGAAATTAAGTAACACAGAAGAATCAAGAAGTACCAAAGTATCACATGGGCTGAGATTTTACAGTGAATTTCTGTGAAGGCCACAGGATCACCAGAAAGAAAGAAGCTTCAGGAACCCTGAATAACTCAAATGACCATTTATTTGCTACTGAATTACATAAGAGAGCACTCTCCAAAATCATGCTTGACATGTAATAATGTATATTTAGCTTACAGAAAAACACAAAGGATATATACTCATTCATATGACATTGGGCAAATTGCACCAATCTGATGTTTTATTTTTCTCATTAGGTGGTCTCTAGTTCCTATTTCAACTGCACTTTCAATGTTTTATGAGTTCATTGATAATCATGTCTAATGTATATGACTAAAGACAACAAAGCCAAAATTAGTTTATTAGCAAAAATTGCATTATAAATAGGTGAGAAGGGCTGGGTGTGGTGGTGCACATCTGTAATCTTAGTGATTTGGGAGGCTGAGGCAGAAGGATCATGAGTTCAAAGCCAGCCTCAGCAACAGGCGAGAGACTAAGCATCTCAGTGAGACCCTGTGTTTAAATAAAATACAAAATAGTGCTGGAGGTGTGGCTCAGTGGTCGAGTGCCCCTGAGTTCAATCCCCAGTAACCTCCCCCCAAAAAAGAAATAGGTGAGAAGAAATCACAAGTTGATTTAAATGTACTTATGATTAAATTAAAAATTATATAAGCATTGTTCACAACTCATTCTATAGATGGTTTAAAATTGTATTAGGGCTATATTTCCTATGTAAAAACTTGATTTTAAAATATTTTTTAACAAACCTAGAATAAAATCATCTAAGTTTCCAACACTCATTATCCTCTGGTTGGTAATTCTTTAATTTACCAAGAAGGACATAATCAGGTTAAAATATTAGGTGTTCAAGGTGACCCTAGAAATGTTGCTTCCAAAAATGAATGTCATTCACTAGTTGTTCCAAGTTAAAATTTTTTTTCACTCTATGCTAAGAAAATGTGCTAATGTTTTATAACTTTAAAATTCTAAATGCTTTGATATCTATGTTTTCTGAACATGTTCTGGAAATAAATCTAATTATTAAAATGGATATAGTAACTGAGTGAAAGTCTGAAACACTTTTTTTGTACACTACTGTAGCTTCATTTAAGAAGAAAATTCACTAAGAGTTGCAGCAAAGGACAGGTGCCTTATTTCCTATCTTCAGCTGAACATTAACATGCAAAGCACAATAGAAAAGGCACTCAACTTTCAATATGTTATCACTCAAGCTAGGTCCCCTGAAATTCTAGTAATCAGTGTGTCAGCTACAACATGGACATATGATATTTAGTTGGGTTTAAACATATCCCTACCTAGTATTTATAAAGGATTTCATAGTGAGAAAAATGTTCAAATTAAGTAGTGTACGAATCATTATTGCTATCTTGCTGTGTGGTATTAAAGTCTCTTTTCATTTGTATATGTAATTGAAAAAGGTTATTTTCTCTTTTCTTGGCAGAATGCAGTTTTGGGGTAAGAAATTGTGATTTCAAAGTGTTTTTCCCTCTGAAGAGTATTAAAAGTATGTAAATGAAAAAGCTAATAAAAATTTGGTATTGTTTTTAATATTGTATTGCTCTTATATTGCTTCTCAGAGGAATATAGGCCAAATTATTTTAAATAGTTGAAAATAGATGTGAACATATGTTTATATATTTGAAAACCTTTCATTTTTCAAATTAGGTAAATAATCGACAGATTCTAATACTCAACTTAAATGAATAAATGACTCATGAGTATTGAAGGTATTGAGTGTCGGTTCTATCCTATTTAATGTCCTTATGTCAAGGAATGGAGATAGTAATGGAACAAAGCAAAAATTTAACTTTCCCAGGGCTCATAGTCTAGTGGAGAAAATTAAGTGATCAGTAACTCTAATAGGTGTGATAAATGCTATAACTCTGTAAGTCACTATCCAGTACTTTAAAAATAATAATAAATAGCTGAATTTCCTACCTTCTTTATTTTTCTTCTGCCCTTAGAATTTTTGTATGGATAAATCATATGGCATGGCAGCAATTATATTGCCTAGGACCAGTATATTCAAATCCCTGTCAGTTCTGTACCTTAGCACACCAAGACAATACTTCTTTAATCTTTACCCCTACTTTTGCAACCTTTTTCTGGACAAACTAGATTACTTTCCACACATAATTTGTCTTCTGAAATGTATAAATGAAAAACGTGCTCCATGATTAGTATAAACTAAGAAGTCCTGAGGAAGATAATGAAACTCTTTATCTCCTCATTTCCTAAATCTTGGTATAAGGTTCTTTTCTCCACCAGTACCTCTGTTGTAAATTTCATAGTAAAACTCGTTCTGTGTTATCCATTCCCTCTGGCATCCTAAGTAAAACAGTTGAGCTGAGTGCTGTGGGACACCACTGTACAGGTCTGTAGTCAACTACCTAGAGGCTGAGGCAGAAGGATTGCTTGAGCCCAGTTCTTTGAGAACAGCCTATGTACATAGGAGACCTTGTCTCAAAAATAAACAACAACAATGTAACCAAGAATAATATAGAGGGTAGTGAAATTTCACTCATGAGATTTTTCCCACAGAGTGTCTATACAAAGCTCCTGAGCCCATTGTATTTAACCATTGATGGAAGGTAAGTCTAGACACTGTGATAAGGGAACTAAAATAATAGATGTGTAATTGCACTCAAGGATATTTAAATGCCCTTGAAGCTCAAATGTGCATATGTGGATGTGTGTACATGGGCAGGGATAAACTCAAGGTCTTGCATATTGCTAAATACACATTCTGCCATCAAAAAAACACCTCCAGGGCTGGGGTTGTGGCTCAGCTATAGAGCACTCGCCTAGCATGTTCAAGGCCCTGGGTTCGATCCTCAGTACCACATGGAAATAAATAACTAAAGGTATCTGTCCAACTACAACTAGTATATATATATATATATATATAAACACCTCCAGTCCCTAGTGTTTTACAATACTTTAAAGTCATCATGGATATTACTGATGAGTTTCTATCACATTTGCAAAATATTAGATTGTTGTCAGTTTTCTCAAGATAGTATTTAAATAAAAGCTCTATCTTCATGTATCAGATGGAGAACTGAAATATTAGTCAAGAACTTTCCCTGAGTCTTTAAGATAAATTGATAATATTGAACAGAACTTAATTGCAACAGGGAAAACTAATGGCAAGCACAGGTGAATCTGATTAATACAAAAGCTAAAAATTAGCAATTAGGCTTTGGTTTAAGAACAGTATTCAAGAGTACATAAAATTAGTAATAATTTCTTCAATTACCTCAGACAAAAATCAATAGAAACTAAGTTTGAGGAAAAGGCTAATGAGAATAAGCTGCACATTTTTAATTACCCTGAAGTGATAAATGGCTTTCATTGTAAATTTCCATCTGCAACTTTTTTCTCCACTCTGTAAATTATATTTAATGTTACTAAAATAACTAGTTTTTAAATGAAAAGATAGGCAAAGCAATTATTTGGCACTACAAGATTAAAAACAACAACAAAAAAAGAATTGGTTGTGTTTAATTATATTACTTAATATTGATTTCCACTTTCCTAAAATCTCAACAAATCACTCAAAAAACAAATTGACATTAAGTTTTCACTGTTTGACATTAAGTTTTCATGAGACCCTTTGAAAATGTAAAGTATATTATATGCTTCTTTCCCTCAGGGAAAACTCTTAATTTATTTAATTAAAAATTGCTAAACATGAAAATTAGCAAAATGGTTAACTGTTAAGTAGCATATTGTTCACTTTAAATATTATAAGATACCAGTAAGCAATATCACAAATATGAGAAAGTGGCATGTATTATATGAAACAAGACCTTGAAATCAGAAGTTGGGTTTAGTTTATGGTTCTTCCACCTGTGTTCTATCTATTATATAGTACTTACTTTAATGTTTCTGAGCTTAAATTTCTCAGTCAAAAAATATTGCTACTAATTCCTATCTCAATTGTTGTGAGATTGCCTGTAATAAAACAACTATTTATCATACAAATATGTTTTAAATGTTATTTATTTTGCCCAAAACATTTTTTTCTCTTTGCAAACAAGGAACATCATTTTTAAGAATCAGCTAAAAATGAAATTAATTTGCTTTTTTTCTAAAGAATTAAAACTAGTTGAATAATTAAAAAGTAGCTGCATGTGATTGTTGCATTTCCTCCTTTTAGAAGAATGCTGAAAATTAAGATGTAATCAGAAAGTTTATTATATAGCATCAAAGCAGGACAAAGGAATGGAATTGGATTGTCCTTATATCAAATTATAGTGGCTTGGTGCAGCATTGTTATTTATAGGCTTAAAGTAGGAAGAAGACAGTTTCGTAAATCCTTTTTAAATAACTTTCCGCTTTTGGTAATGCTGGAGAAAGGAAGAGTTACATCTGCATCACTATTATTTTGTAGAAAACATTCCTCTCTAGAAATAGGTTTCTGTTATTGAGAAAGTTGTAGTCAACTAACTTCCTTCCTGTGACTCTCCAGCATCTTTTAATAGGTTTAGAATGTCACCAAGTCTTGTTTGGGGAGGGTTGTTTATACTAGGCATTTGGGATTTATTATTTCCTTTTCCCAAAAATATACAACTCCAAATTCTACTTGAACCTTTCTTTTGTTTATAAAGTGAATATATATATTTTCCTCATTATTTTGGCAAATTTCACAGTGGAACTTTTATTTATGATGATCATTTGTTAAATATGTGAAAAATAGCAATATTTATCTAAGGTCTATAAAGTCCCTTTAAAACTGACTTTATATTAGGCATGATGTTTGATGTCCTTGCTTAACAGAAGTTCCAAATGAGCATGAATTTTCAAAAGTATCTTGCTTTCCCCTGAAATAGAGGACCTAAATTAGAAAACTTTGGCAATCCAAATGCTGATGACAATTTTTTTCTTGGATTCTCTTTCTTGTTCACTCCTTTTCTTCCTGTTCTTCCTCTTTGTCCTCCTCCTTTTCCTTAATTTTGATTTCATTCCATTGTTCTTAATTTTCTTAATGGTTTAGCCTAATAAAAAAGAAATTTGCCAATTGTAGTACACATACCCCGAATTTCTCCATAATTTTTTGAAATAAAAACTCTGAAAGCAATTATCATTAGGCAACAGAATTATTTCCCACTACTCAAATATAGCTATCATACTATGATACAGAGGATGAAATATGAGAATAAAATAAGTTAACATGAGATTCAATATGTCAAATGTTTTATGATGTATCTTCATAGTATTTTAAACAGAATAGAGAGTACTTTCTTCATTTAAAAGTATAGTGTTTTTCCTGTTGTTATGTATTATTATTATTTAAGCTCATACATGGAAACACTTTGGCAGTAACACCTTCCTACTCATATTTAAAATATACTCTCTATATTATGTAAAAATATATAAAAGTTATGTCTAATGGATCAGACAATGAAGTTTTAACCCTCAAAAATAATGAAGGTAATTTCAATCCATTTTCCCTTTATGAAAAAAAAATCACAGAAAAAAAGGTCATCAAATAAAGTGCATTATCTCAATTTCTATCTGAATAAAACAGAGCTGCCATTAAACACTGCTTCTTCTACCAAATTCTTCACATAATGAAGATTAATTATTTTCCTCAGCATTTCTCTTAACTTGCGAGAGTGCTTAGGTAATTGGATGTACTCCATCCCTTTAATTTTTAAAGTTAACTCTGATTTAACTAATTTGAACAATAAAATTATTATGTTGGACATTTTAAAGAGTGATGTTTGCTTTGTTTCCATAGCTTCTAAGGCCATAAAACACCAGTTAATTAACTGTCTTATTTATGTCAAATGAATACATGTCATTCTCAAGATACAAAAAGTCTTTGAATTTATTTTTATTTGTGTATATCTGGGTTAAACTTCTATTATGAGCCATTATATATAACTCCAGAAAGTAATGTTATACCAGAATTCCAAATAATAATAATAATAATAATAATAATAATAATATTTTTGTATAAAACAAGAACTACATCACATTTTGAGTAGAACAACACACTAAAGGCAGGTCTCGTGAATATATACTGGATTTGCAAAACACTGAGATCAAAATATTTCTAAATATAGAATTACAATGCATCCTCTAGAGCAACCACATGAATTTTGAGCCTTTCTAGGTATCTCTATGCCTCCATTCCTCACAATGTGAACAACTTATTATATATGCAAGCCCTGATTAAGGTAAGAAAAATGCTTCAAGGGAGAGTCCAAAAATTTTAACTAAGCTATGTTATGCATTGGAAGATGTTTAGTGGGAAATGCCATGACCAATCAACTTTTCAGTGTATTCTGATATAAAACAGGGTGTACATCACTTAGAGAAATGTTTATCTAGATTTAATGAAAAAAAATGTTCTTTATATGTTAGAGCATGCACTTCAAACATACACTAAAATTATGAAAAAATTAGAAATTTCATGTTGAAGGTTTATTCCAAAGGTATTAATTCGATCATTCAGAAGTCATCAAACTGTATATGTCAAACATTCTGTTAAGGTACATGACAGAAGGAGCACTGCTGTTCATGAGAAGCTCCCAACCTAGCATCAAAAAAAAAAGTATTCTAGAGTAACAATTACATCAAAGCTTTGTGTAGCACATAATCAAGGTAAGAAAAATGTGGTGTAAAAAAAAATCATACATGAGAGAAAGAAAATTAATCCATTTTGTAATAATCAAGGACAACATCTTACAGAAAACTGTGCATTTAGATAGTGAAATAATTTTAGTTACTAAGCCAAGAGATGAAAAAATAAAGAAAGAAAAGGAGTATGTACATTCAAAAAATAGCTTGTATTATAGATACTCATGGTCACCTTTCTTTTTTTTTCATTTTTAAAGCAACCACAATTTTGTTCAGATAAGTAACAACCAGCATTTGATGAAATTAAGTATGTTAGGATGTACATATTATTGTCCAAAATATACATATGTATAATATAGAAGAAAATAATGTAACCTCTCAAGTACTTCACTTGGATTAAAGTAATGCATTTCTTCATAAAAAATATGATGGCAAAATTCACAGCTAACCTTGACCAATGAATATTTGGTTCTTACTGGTTTTTTTTTCATTTCTTCAAATGAATACTATCGAAATGATTTTAATTTCTACATTATTATTATTTCATATGGATCCAGTTACTAAGGTCTTCATTGACTTTCATGAAGTTATCTCCTTAGGCATCTGAACTGGCTAAATTTTAAAATAAATTAAAGAATCTCATTTTTGAAAAAAAATATGATGGGAATATATTTTCTTCTTTAGTTTGTGATGAAAATTTTTAAAAGGCTCTAGTTAAATATGTTTTAGTAATGTTGGTCTTGATATGATTCATCTACATTTGGGATTATAATGAGTCATAAGAAACACATGTCTTCCAGGAAAGATCACCTTCCTGGAAAAATAAGGGAAAGACATATTTTGACTTTTCTGTTTTCTTCCAATATGGTATATTTTCAGAGTTGTGCTTTCTCATTCTTGCATATGATGCAAGGTGAAGAACAAAAAGCCAGAGTAATAAAGCAGAATGTCAGCACCTCATTCACTGTTGATATTTTCAGCTGCTATACTAAACTCAGTATTATCTATTTCCAAATTCTCATTATGAAAGATAATTAAAAGTCTAGCTTTTAAACTGTATTTGGCTGTCATTCTGTTTCTTGCAGCCAAATACATCTTAACTGATACACTCCATGACAGTGCATACTGTTTTCTGACAAAAATACTGAATGATTTAGTGAGATGAGGAGTTAGAGTCAATGTGGGTTTTAAGCAGGACAATAATCAAAGTCAACTTGCATGTTTTAATCAGGTCTATCTGACTACCCTAGAAAAATTTTTGCATATGTAGGGAAAGAATTACTAAAGATTCAAATCGAAGATCTAGGAGAGAATGAAGAATGTTTTTCATCAATGAAAAGAAATGGCAAGTAGTGTTAGGGAAATGACTTTGGGATTAAAGATGATTTGGGAACTATTTGGAAAGGTAATCCATATAAATATGCTCCTAGAATAGCTAACCTGTTTGCTAGGTAGTATATTATTAAAATGTAAGAAGTAGAAAGGAGAGACACATTCAAGTAGTTGATCATGGATGATAATTTAGACAAATAACTTAGGGAATGTTTGTTCAATTTCTAAATGGATATTTTGTGTCTTTCTTAATATATGGGTTTAAGCATCAGAAGAGAGGTTTCAACTAGTGATACAAGAATATAAGAGCCATAAGCACATAGTAGTAAATTCAGGTCAGGTGCATTCATTTATTTTACCAGTAATTGTCATCTAATATATGGCACGATGCATTCTTATTAGCTTAAAATAGAGTAGTATTGTATAAAAAGCACCCAAATATCCTTCACTAGCTGAGACTATGCTTTTGAAGTGGAGTCAAAATGTAAAATAAATTCAATGAATATGCGAAAGGTGCTGTTTACCAAAATTTGGTGAATGTCATGAAAATACAGAGAGAAACTATAAAACAGAGTTAGGAGTACTTGCTTATTGAGTAGGTGAGTCTGTGTGCATGTCTAGGGTAGTCAGACAGACCTGATTAAGAACTTTAGCTTTTTTTTTTCTGACTTTTTATTAGTGTGTTATTGTTATATGTAATATTGAGGTTCATTTTGGCATAATACAAAAATGGAATACATGAGGAGTTTAGTCCCCAGTACCTCCTTGTCCACCCCTACCTCATTCCTTTTCCTCCAATATACTGGTCTATGGTTCTTCCTTCTATTCATTTATAGTTGTTTTTTTTTTTTTCATATTAGTGCTTTATAGATAAGGTGAAATTCACCGTGGCATACTCATTCGTGTCCATAGCGTAGTGTGATCAGTTTCATTCTACTGTTCTCTTTTTACATCCCTCTTTGAGCAAAATCAGAAGGAGATTAAGTGTCCAGTGCAGCTGGAAGAAAAGTATCCTCTCAGATACCGAAGACATAGACAATGTCTAAAGTGAAAATATCCTTGTCTTGTTTACAGAAGGACAACGGGGAAGGACAGTGAGTTGGAGCAAACTAAACACTAGGAGACACACAGAGTAGGTCAGAGAATAAATGTGGCCAGCAAGTGGGTGAAGGGTCTTTCCATAGATTGAGGTCCTTGGGAAGTTAACAAAAAAATGAGAAATTAAAGGAAAATGTTTATGAGGACATGTTCTCGGTATAAACATCTGCATAATTCAGGTGAGAAAATTAAGATTAGGCAGAAGTTGGGTTGTAGTAAATTTTTAAAATAGATTCAGCCAGTAATATGGAGAACTTTTTCAGCAAAGGTAGGTGTTTGAAGTAGTATTTCTTTCAGGAAAGACTCCTGTTATGTCCTTCCATCAGTTAGTTGTCAGCAACTGAGAGAATATGCCCTCTCCTGACAGGTAAATCTAGGCTGTGCAACTCAGTATTGATAATAGAGCAGATATTTGCACTTCTCAAATCTCCTTGCTTTAAGCACATACTAGGAACACCTCCTTTCATGGTAGAAACTTTTTCTTGGAGAAAATTGTAAGAAGGTTGGTAAGATGAGCTTCAGCCCATGCCACTGTAACTAGACCTGAGGCCAAGAACGCAAGCCCAGGTTGCTGTGCCACTGACTCTTGTGGCTATTAATGACATAGAGTAGTGTGATCACTTTCTTAAAAGAATTCTCATTTGCTGTATTCTTTTAGAACAATTTCTAGAGAGTATAAATGATTTTTGATCCCATCTAAATTAATTTTTGAAGAATGTGCAAATTAATTTCATTATTCTATCATTCTAGAGGAACTCTCCAAACTTCATTTAGAAATACTCAATTTTAACAATCCATTTCTCAACCTTTCAGAAATGTTGAACTCTGTTACTTACCATCATGAACTCTCAGTATGTTAGGATCCCTCACAGTCATTCTAACTTTTCTTTACTCCAGTGGAACCTACCTAGAAGCTAAGGCTCCAACTTCAGGGTGAAATCATTGTCATTGCTTGCTATTTGTTCACCTAATCCTGAAATATATAGCCTACTTTCAATCCTGACCCATTAAATAGATTCTTAATTATATAGCATCTCCATCTCTAGTATATCATTCAGTGATTTATAAAAATATCCTCATGGTCCTCCAAGAACAAAAGCAGAAGGTGAATTATCTACCCTTCTATATAACCAAGGCCAGCCTCAGTAGCTTAGTCCCATGGCAGAATTTTATGAGACTCTGACATAAAATTAAAAAGTACTGGGGACATATCTCAGTGGTAAAGCACCCCTGAGTTCAATTCCCAGTACATATAAAAGGTAAACAAATAAAAACAAAAATAAAAGAAGTCAGTTGAAGATGGGGAACAAAAGGTTTAGATAAGTTATCACAGTATGGGAGAGATAATATGGAACAACTGAGCCACATCCCCAGCCCTATTTGTTTTAATTTGAAGGGTAGATCAAGATCGTAGTATCCATGACAGCCTGAAAGGAAACTGAAAGAACTTTGCCTTTTACTCTTAATGAAATGCTGAGTGTTAAGCAGAAGAGTATTTAAGAAGAAGAAGAAGAAGAAGAAGAAGAAGAAGAAGAAGAAGAAGAAGAAGAAGAAGAAGAAGAAGAAGAGGAAGAAGAAGAAGAAGAAGAAGAAGAAGAAGAAGAAGAAGAAGAAGAAGAAGAAGAAGAGGAGGAGGAGGAGGAGGAGGAGGAGGAGGAGGAGGAGGAGGAGGAGGAGGAGGAGGAGGAGGAGGAGGAGGAGAAGGAGGAGGAGGAGGGGGGGGAGTCAGAACAGAGATTTTGGAACAGTTAAGATTCAAGTGTTGTGGAAAAGTAAGAAAGTCATCAAAATTAAGAAGGAATGGGCAATAAAAATACAATCAAAATTTTTGTTAAAAGCAGACTTTCAGTGAGGAGATGATTAACAGTGCTAATACCTATCAAGGCAAGAAAAGCTAAGTTGTGGCTTAGGTGAATAAAACTTGGTGAAGCATTGTAAGGATGGGTGTATTTGTCTACTGAAATGTAAAGGAGAGGTGAGAAAGGTTTCTAGAGTTAGATAATATTCTCAAAGTATTTGAAAATAAAGGGAAGTAAGGAGATAGAGCAGACTATGAAATGAATTTTTTAATGTGTTTGGAATTTGGGGTGATGCTGGAGTACAAAGAAAGAAAAGGCAATTAAAGAGTGGAAAGTTGAAAATAAGGAGAGATAGTAATGACTGAATGCCCTGAAAAAAGTGAGATTCCAATTTTCCTTCAACCAAACTCTACTTTACTTGAACAAGTGAAGAGAAGGGAAAGGAATAAAGTAGCGCAATAAAATAAAAAGCAAAATTAAAGGTTCTGTGGGCTTGATGTTCTCAATGAAAGCATATACAATAGAGAAGACAAATGGGCATTGGGTCAGTAGGAAAGGTGTTGTAATTCAAGACTTTAGAAGGGCTATTTCTGAGTAAGGAAGCATTGTAGATGGGATTTGGAAATTATTTTGTTATACTTGAGTGAAGAAAACAAGGATGCCACTGTTCAGAGGATGACAGACATTTCTGGCTTGGCTTTTATATGTGTCATCTAGACCAAAGTCAGACTGTCAGCAAGCATGTGTCCAGCCTCAGAGCCATATTTCAAAAAACTACAGAAGAAGCCAGACTGTCAGCTGATAATAAGGCCAAGGGAAGGTAGAACGATACTGCAGCTTTAGAAGAAGACCTCAGCCTCAAAACAAAGAAATTTACAAAAATAATGGCTCAGTCTGACAGTGGCAATGCAGAGTCAAAAGAATGTCAGCTCTGTCCTCTCCATTTGCACTTGTGGAAGAAGACATCCTTTGAGGCCAGTGACAGGAAAGAATACCTTTCTTCAAGTGGGAGTTGGGCTTCAGTGAAACAAAGGAAGTGTTAGGAATATCTCATTAAGATTTGGAGAATTTAGTTAAACCTTTCTAAAGTTAAAGATTATGGAGAAGGCTTATAGTTTGAGTGATTATGCAATTGGTCATTCAAACTTGGTATTGGATGTTGTTGCAACTATAAGTAGTCAATATTGGTAACTGGGCAGTAAGAAAAAGGTTCCGGTTCTTGACACTGGAGTTTAGAGTCACTATAGATACAAAGGAAGCCATTAAAATATTGTAGAGAGATACTTATGGTAAAAGATGAGTGCAAGAGGAGAGAACATGAATTTCCAAGGAGGCTTGAAGAGAGAGGAAAGAGACTACTGAGCTATGAGAGAGAGAAAGAGAGAGAGAGAGAGAGAGAGAGAGAGAGAGAGAGAGAGAGAGAGAAAGAAGAAGAAGAAGAAGAAGAAGAAGAAGAAGAAGAAGAAGAAGAAGAAGAAGAAGAAGAAGAAGAAGAAGAAGAAGAAGAAGAGGAAAGAAAACAACAGAACAAATTTTACAAGAGTCTTCCAAAACTTGAAAAAAGCAAACATTGTTAACATGAAAGTTATTTTTCTCACAAATATCAAAAGTCTTACATGAATTTAGACAATTATATTTCTATGAAAGAAAATTTTATATTATTAGCCAGAAGGATATTGGAGATCATCTTACACAAACCTGCCATTTCTGACCCAAGGGAATAAGACAAAAGGATTAAAATCCTTGTGGAATATCTCATATACTGCTGGAGAAGGAAAATAAAACCATCTAAAATTTGTCATACAAGGTTTCATAAAAATTTGATAGGCAGATATATAGCTTATGGCAAATAATTTATAAATTATATGAAGTGTTTCTTTCTTACATATTCAACAGAAAAATAGACACATACATTCTACAAAGTAAATGATTTTAAACCCCTCCAGGGGATGTATGCCGGAGTGTCTTGGAATAATTGATACCTCATGATATTATGGACATTTGTGTATAATGGATGGAGCGTGTTAACATTTTATACATGAATTTATATTTTTCTATATATCTATATTTACATCTTTTGTCTGTGTTTTTATCTATATGCAGATCTATTGCTATTCCAGTGCTATCCCTGTCTCTATCTCTATCCCTTCATCTGTGTCTGTACCAAGATTCAACTATACCAATATCTGTCTACATGTCTAGAGCTCTCAATGCTTGGTTTTTTGCTTTGGCAAAAACTTCCTTCCCTGGTCCCTTCAGAAGTCTTACTCCAGCTCTCTAATTATTTTAAAATATGTTTGATAAAATATATGAAAGAATGAACATCTTTGTAAAAATAGTAGTTTTAATAGAATCGATTATTTTAAATATGAAAGCTGAAGTTTAAATCAGAAAAGAACACATATAAGATAATAACTCATTAATTGTTAAAGTCAATCAAAAATTTTGATGTACCTGACTGAATTTTGTCTGGTGGACTTTTACTGAGCTTGAAAGTACAGTAACTACTTCAGATGCAGTAATAGAAAGGGAATGTTTGTGTTTGGCTTTAGATCCTCCATAGAGGTATTGCTCAGAAGCATGTTTAACAGGACCTTACTTTGAGAATAGATGGGACAATATTGTGTATGTGTTTGTGGGTGTGTGTGCATGTACATACACATATAGATGTGCTGGGAGAGAGAATATTACAAATTCTGTTCATTATCTTAACAATGTAATGGATGAAACAGTTAATTATTCAAGCCACTATATAATTTGAGGACAATGTAGGTGCTCCAGCATGCATGTGTAAATCCAAGCCCTTTGTTCACTCTCTGCTTTGTGGTCTTAGACATGAACAAAGAGCTACATTAACCATATCTTTCTGTGTGCTAAGCTGTAAATTAATCTTATGTTGATGCCTGATTTTTTTCTACTCTCTTTATAGATAGATGATGAAGTAACGTAAATTTTTCCCATGTTTTTAAAACCATAATAATATTATGAAACTGAGAGTTGAACTTTCTCCCGTGACTTTTGTTGATAGATTTGTATTACACCCTTTCCCTGAATACTCTATTTAATTACTGCTAATTTAATTTTTGCTTTTTCTTTCTAAGGGCTTCAAAATGAATTGCTTTAAAATATTCTAAAGTCATTCTTCTAAGTATGGGTTTCATTTGAATTTGTAACAAATAATTCACATTTCTTTATATAGTGAGCTATGACTGCACTTTCCTCAGCAAAGAGTGCTCTTGGGATTTATCGTGGATTTTGACAGTGACTTAGAGTAGGATTCCTTGCTCACTGTTCTACTTTTTTGATCTTCTGCTGTATCATAAGGCATGTACATATGTATGTAATCCAAGCACGGAAGACTTGCTGGATACACAATTAGGGGCTACTATCCTAATGGATTATTAGATCAATTTTATCCCTTTAAAACATTTATGCATAGAAATTATGTCAAATAATGGGCTAAATGCTAGGAATACAAATAAATCTATCTTCAGACTGCTCTTCCAAAGAATTTATAGTTTAATATGGGGGGTGGATATAAATAAATAATTAGAAGCCATTCATAAATACTATAAAATATTATGGATATTTAGTAGAGGTCTTAAGATGTATAAGTCTGGATAGAAGCCAGGCATGGTGGTGCACACCTCTAATCCCAATGGCTTAGAAAGCTGAGACAGAAGGATCACAAGGTCAAAGCCAGCCTCAGCAAAAGCGAGGTGCTAAGCAACTCAGTGAGACCCTGTCTCTAAATAAAGTACAAAATAGGTCTGGGGATATGGTTCAGTGGTCGAGTGCCTCTCAGTTTTATCCCTGGTACCCCACTCCACCCCGCCCCCCGAAAAAAAGACTGGATAAAAACATTCCTACAATGGTATATCTACAAGCTGGTACCATTTCTGTACTTTTCACAATCATACACACAACTCCATATACTATAAATGTTAGTACATTTAGAATATTTGTTGGTTAACCTGTAAATGAATGAGTAAGTGAAAGAAGTTAGTTTTGTACAAGGTATAATAGAAGCAATTATGAGGCAGTAATGACAATGCGTGAACAAATCAGGGAAGACTTCACAGTACAAGAAATGATTAAGTTCAGTTTCAATACACTTACAAGCTGGCTGTTTGGGTTTATGCAGGATGTGTACATTCCAAGTAGAATAAATAACCTGAGCAGGAGCTCAGAGGTAAGAGAATACTCGTTCAAGATCTGTGAGAGTATTCACATGGCTATGGGATAGAGGAAGAAGTAAGAAGGGCTAAGGTTGATGTGTGTGACAGACACATCAACTGCACATTTATATAGTACCATAGTATTGGACTTCCTGTTAAAAGTATTGCTCCTAACATTATTGCTCTATTCTGTGTGACAGACCCCATAAAACAAAAATGCCAATTTTCTTTCTGTTTTTTTTTCTAAGTCCTCAGAATCCTTCTCATCACATCACTCCAAACAGCCATTAACAATAATTTTGAGTAGTCATGTGAGATAATGTCTAATTGGCAATTGTATTATAGTGAATTATTAAAGAATATTAATGAAGTACATAAAATGATGATTTTGGCATTTTGAAAAGATTCCCTTGGGGCAGCCTGGAGGATGAACTGCAGGGTGCAGATAATAGATAATAGGTCTTTTTATGTATTAGAACTTGCCAGCCATATATTTATCTGCTTAGTCATAAAATGTACTGAAAAGATTGCATTTTTTTTTCAAGAGGAAATTCAAGTAGCAGAGAAAATATAATTAGGTGCACTTAGTACTTACAACTGCTAAATTGCAAAAGGGTACATTGTGAATATCTTTAAATTAGATTTCTATGTATTCTTTCCAAGGAAAAATTTACATTTTAAACTGCAGGAGTGGAGAAAAAGAGAATTCAACAGCTCCCCAGTTTACTTTTATCTGCTCCTTTACCCTTGATAGACAGATTGCTTGTTAACATACAAACATACTGCAGGGATATAGGTATGTATACATCATAGGACTCTTAAAAATTACTTTTAAAGAATCCTAATATGCACAAGGTAATAACACCTTAAATCTCAACAGTCTTAATGAAATCAATTCATACGCCCTTCTATACCCACTAAGGGTTTACTTTACCTGAAATTCTGCCTAAAAGAAATTTTGAGCATCAGGACATCATTGTTTTACTTTATTATCATGAGGAAGAGTCACTGGTTCACATGCATGGAGAAGAGAGCGATTGCAGTGTACGTTGTGGCTGAGGCTCAGATAAAGTGATAAGTGCCCAATGTGTATCATCATTGAATGAGAATATGGTAACAAATTTTACATGAGTTCAGCATGGGACCTACTAATTAAGAACAGTTCACTGTTAGCTGTAATTATATTAGGATCAACTTCCCATATAGATTAAAATATTTTCAATAAGTGTAGGAATATGGCTTAGTAATGGAGCATTTACATGCCTTGCATGCACAAGGCTCTAGATTCAATCCCCACCACTGCACAAAGTATATTTTTTCAGTAAATATATATTTAGTAAATATTATACAACCTAGTAGTTAATGATCTTCTACTCATGTGTACTTACATATAACATATATTTTAGTTATAACATACATCATAAACTTAAATTAGCATATGCACACTACTGATTGTTCAGTTCTCATAGATTTTCTAATAATAATATAGAGTTAAAGACATGGCAAAACCCAAGAAGAATAGAATTCAAAGCCAAGGAAATAGAGTTTGGAGTAAGTTTCTAGTGGCACATTGTTCAACATATAATATCTTAGGGGAAGAAAGTTAACATTCAGCTACAGTTTTCTCTGTCTTAAAACTGAAATTGTAGGGTTACAATTGTTATTATAATCAAGAAATGCTAGTGGTATGACTTCCTAATATCTATATATAACTATAAATATTAGCAGTACTATTGCCATTGGCTGCAATGGAGTCCAATTAAAAATCAAATAATTGAAAGTTTCTCATTTGCAGTTCTGTCATAAATTTAGATACATTTTATGTGTTTGAGTCACTCTATCAATATTTGGGAATTAAAAATAGAACCCTGATGTCAATGTCATCAATGTCATAAATATGTTTCATTGTAAGTTTTCATGAACAACTACAAGGATCCATGGTATATAAACATGCTCATAGTATATACAAAATTATAGTTTTGTTGGTGCTCACATTTGAATTATGGGCTTTTCGCTACTGATCTCATTCATAACCATAGTGAGGAACATTAATAATATTAAAGGACACATCTCTAAATTTTAGTCTAAATTCTCTGGAAATCAGAGCTTATGACAATGGCATGCCTGTGGAAGTATATTGTCAAAATGATCCCAAATATCAAGTATACGGGTCAAGAGGAGGGACAGTTCAAAATAAATCGGGGGAAGTAGAATGCATAAGAAAGTTAGGTACTGTTATAGCATCTGATACTTGGGCCTGTGAAATCTTTGAGATCTTTGGAGAACCCATTGAAATCTGTTTTTAGAATTTCTAATGGGGGAAGAATTTGTGCTAAATCTGGGCATCTATTGATTAAGAGTAATTTGATGGACATTAACTCTGCTGAAATTACAGGTCATGCAAGTGTGAAGGACATACATTTATGATTGCAAATCTCATGTCCTAGGGCATCTTTTGTTGCAATGTCATAGAAACACAGAGCAAGTGGAATGCAGCATGGGTCTGAGATGAGCTACTGTTAAGATTCTCCTGCATGAAGTTGATAGAAACCTTTACTGAACTGGTTGTCGCAAGTTTGAGTGAAGTAGAGGGAGGCTCAGAAGATTTTGAAGTGATATGTAAGAAGTGTCCAATAGGTTAAACACTTCTGTATATGGTAGGCATTTCCTACTCATGTCACATCTGTTAAGAGTCTTGAGTATTTACTATGTTTAGCAGCTTCTACTTTGAATGAAGGAAACACTACACAATACTTTCACAGTTAGTCTTCAGTGCTGATTTGAATGTCATGTAAAATTCAAGTGTAGCCAACATGATAATATGAAAAGGTGGTACTTTAAGAGGTTATTAAATCATGAGGTCTCATTCCCCATTAATTAGATTGAGTTCCTTGTAAAAAAAAATATGTCATTCAGCTTTTAGTTAGCCTGCTGTCTTTCGCTTTGGCCCTCACTAGACCAAATTCTTGCACCTCATCTTGAACATTCCAGCCTCCACAACTATGAGAAAATAAATTTCTACACTTTATAAATTACCCCATCACGTGTTTTGTTAAAGCAGCAAGAAACATACTAAGAGAGTCAATTCAATTTAATTTCAGTCATTTAAACAAATATTCATTTAATGAATAGCATTATGTTTATCAGCCTTCTAGGAGGTATACAAATAAAATGTTAAGTGGTGAAAATGAGAAAGTACATTTTAGATTTGCTTGTCCTGTGCATGTACTATTTGTGACCTGGAGAAATTAACTTGAGTTTTAGAGGATTTAGTTTTCTCACCTTTATATGGTAGATACAATCAAATAGACTCCAATACTGCTTTTAGTTATGTAATTCTGTGAATTTTAGGGCAAAGAATCTTCTGCAAGCATGTTGTCTTGTGCTCATCCCAATATGGAACAAATCTAATGATATATAAGGCTTTTCATGTATCCCACCTGGCATATACTTTTAGATCCATATTTCCAAGCATATGTTACCTGAATCCTCATGGATTTATAAGCACATGTGTTGCTGGAGCTATTACTAGCATTCCCCTTGCCTTTCCACCTGGCATTTTACTGTTTAAAAAGTCTGTTTGAATCAGAATCATAAATATGTTCAAAGTATTTCACAGTCTTCCTTAAAAGCATATGTAAATGACACTGAGTTTCATGAGCTTATCATTATAAATGTTGACCACATAATAATGCTTTATAGGTTTTCATTTTAAATTCGGCCAAAGGCAATTAAAACTTCTGGTTTATATCATTTATTTGACTCAGGAATTTTTTTTATCATTTAAAAAATGTTCCATTTAAATTGTGGAAGTAAAACATTATGCAGCTTCTTATTGCTTGCTGTCATTTTGAGAGACATAGTTTTATAAAATATTGAATTAAGTTCAAGAATAGCATTAGCAATGCAGTTTTTCAGTGCCTGGATGACAGCTAGTAGGGAATTTACTTGTGCCTAAAGATTGCTCTATGTACTGTCAAGTTTATTGGTTAATTTTAACTGTTCCCTTTGCTTACAACTGAACTATTACAATGTCATTCTGTTAGAAATTCAGTGCTTGCAAAATTGCAGGCTTTTATGGGTTTTTTTTTTCATTTTTTTCTTATTTAAAGCTGAAATCTTTAAAGGATGAGGCAAGTGTGACACTGACAAAGAAGAAACAAGCAAAGAGTTGCCAGGAGAAGATTAAACACACCATACTGTCCCAGTGGTACAGGTCTGTGTTCACAGCATTTTCTGCATAACTTTCAAAGCACAACAAAACTATGGAGTGCTTGGGTAATTTTAATAGAAGAAAATACACTGGTGCTACCATGTAAAATAAAATTATTTGGTAAAATCCCAATTCTCCAGTTGACTTTGTATTCTGTATTCTCTGATTTAGTTTGTTCATCTAAGAATAGGAATAAATATACCGGACTTTTCAAGCTCTTTGTCAAGATGAAAAATTGAATGAAGTGCTGTAATGTGAATGTGTATAAACCACGACTTAAAAATCTGTAAAACTTTTTCTTAATATAAAAACCTTTTCCTCAATAAGAAATAAGATAAGAAATATGTTGAATTTTTTAAGTCATGGAGTGATTGCTCAGTGAGTTAAAACATTCTCTAATATTTTTTCAACGGTTTAGAGCCTCACTATAAAGTGCACATAAACAGAATATCTAAGATGAAACCAGTAAGGTATTTAATGTCAATTCAGATTGTGATTTTATAAATCAACTTATACTGCACAGGCATGAAATTAAGTAACTGCTACTATCCTATATGAAATATATAACGTTGAAGCAAAGTCACCTGGAGTCAAATCCTATAGCTGTAGGATTTTTTTCCTTCTCACAAAATCAAATAATAATTAATGATAAGTTTCTTTGAGTAAGTTCATTAATCAGTGCCCCAATCTGGAATATGCTTACATTCTTCATGTCCTATGAAAAACTTTGAAAGTAGCTTTGCTTCATAACTGTTCATGGTGAATAAGTATAAATCTACATAAATGCCACCAAGGTCCTCATAGTGTTGGTTAGTATACTTCTGTTGGAGCTAAATCCCTTTCAAGAGGAATGGTGAAATACAAAGCATTAACAATGTCCTATAATTAATGAAGATTTTCATTTCCTTGTTTATGGAGGTATTTTTAAGCATACTGTTTGTTTCATTTTGTATTTTACATTGACACAAAATTTTACTGTGTATAAAATGGTGTTTGAAGTACATATACATTGTGGGATTATTAAATATGACCCCTCACATAGTTATCATGTGGGTAGTAAGAACATTTTAAATCCATGTTCTGCATCATCCAATGCTCTAATATCTTACTAATGAGAGTCACCATATTATATGATAGATCTCTGGAACTTACTCCTCCAGTGTAACTGAAATTTTGTATTGTTTACCTAAGCACTTACCCAATCCTCTGGTAGACAACATTTTCCTGTATACTTTTTAAAAAATTGACTTTTTTTTTTTGATGACACATATGATTGATCATGAAACATTTGTCTTGTGGTGCCTGGCTTATTACACCATGTAATGCCCTCCAGCTTCATCCACACCATCAAAAATGAAAAGATTTCATTCTTTTTATGGATAAAATAATTCCATTATGTGTATATAGCCTACTTTCTTTATGTATTCATCTACTGATGGACAGTTAGGTTGGCTATTGTGAATAATTTTACTGCAATTAACACAGGAGTATAAAAATCTCTTTAATATTCTGGTTCCTTTGGATATATAGCCAGGAGTGATATTGCTGGATCATATGATAGTTAGAGTCATCATTTTTGAGGAAACCTCCATACTGTTTTCCATAATGGCTATATTAATGTACACTTCTGCCAACACTATAAAAGACTTTCTTTTTCTATACATCTAGAATTTGTTATTTTTAGTCTTTTAGATGATAGCTTTTGTAAAAGGTGTGTGATAAAATCTTATTGTGCTTTTGATTTGTATTTGTCTGATGATTGGTAATGTTGATCATTTTTGGTTTTATCTTTAGCTACTTGTATATTGTTCTTTTGAAAAATGTCTATCCAAATTATTTGCTATTATTTTTAATTGGGTAGTCTGTTCTCTTGCTATTATTGAGTTATTTGAATTCTTTATATGTTTTGTACATTAACCTCTTAACAAATGTATTTTTTATTGTTTCCTTTTAGTTATACATGACAGCAGAATCCATTTTGACATAATTATATAAGCATAGAATATATTTTATTCTAGTTAGCAGATATATTGTCTGCAAATAATATTCCTCATTCTGTAGGTTGTCTTTTCATAATTTTACTATTTTCTTTGCTGCACAGAGGTTTTAATTTTGATGTAATCTCATTTATTTTTGTTTTATTGTGTGTCCTTTGGGCGATCAGATCCAAAACATCATTTTTCAGACCAATATCATGTAGTTTTCTCTCACATTTCTTCTAATAGTATCATAGTCCAGGTCTTATATCTGTCTTTACCCTTTTTTTAATATAGATTGAGATGAGGGTCTCATTTTATTCTTCTGCATGTGAATATCTGGTATTCTCATCACCCATATATTGAACACTATCCCTCTTTTTTCTTTGTGTTTTAATGGTTGCCTTTTCAAAAATCAGGTAGCTATGAATGAGTGGCTTTATTTCTGGACTGATTATTCTGTTCTATTGGTTTATTCATCTGTTTTAGTGCCAATACAATGCAGTTGGATACAACAGCTTTGTAGTATAATTGGATGTCAGGTGGTTTAATGCCTCTTGTTTTGGCTGTTTGGTTTGTGTACATGTGTATGTGTTTGTTGGTGGGAAGGGGGAGCTCTAATTTTAAGTTCATACTTTTTTATTTTGTGAAGAATATCATTAGTATATTTTTAATTTTTTAAATTTTATATGGACACAATGACTTGATTATATTTATGTGGTGCACAGGATGGAACCCCGTGCCTCACATGTGCTAGGCAAGCGCTCTACCACTGAGCTACAACTTCAGCCCCCCTCATTAGTATTTTAATAGGAATTATATTGAATCTGTAGATTTCTTTGGATAATATGAACATTTTAATAATATTGTTCCAGTCTATGCATATCTTTCCATCCATTTGTGTCTTCCTCAATTTCTTTTATCAATGATTTATAATTTTAAATATAGATATCTTTCACTTCCATGGTCAAACTTATTTTAAAATATTTTAACTTTTGTAGTTATTATAAAGTGGATTATTTCTTAATTTCCTTGGCAAATAGTTTACTGTTGGTGTTTAGAAATGCTACAGGCCTTTGTATGTTGATTTTGTAAAGGATATGTTGTTTATAGAATCACTTGTAACCTGGATTTTGAGGTTCCAATTTTTTTAACATTTTTTATTCTATAACATGATAGAGGATTGAATTTATAATTTAAAATTTATACTTTTACAAAATGTATTATTTGACTAATTATATAATACTATACAATAAAATATATGTATGTATTTGTACATGCAAGTGTATGTGTGTTTGTGTGTTTAAAAGAGAGAAAGAGAGAGAGAGATTCACTTTTCTTACACTTTTAAAATACAGGTGGTATATATGCTTATTATTCACATGAATTTTCTGTCATTGTACATGTGTATATTGGAGAGTTAAAGAATAGCTCTTTTTTAGGACTTTAAAATATATGGTAAAACTATTGTAAGTTTTCAGGATTCTCCTATATCTAGAATCCAGAAGTATAAGGCAATGGACTCTAGGTAAAGAAACATCCTAGCAGTACTTAGATTCCTATAAATAAAGATAGGATTATCCTATTATGTTCTAAGAGAAATAGTTATTATAGGGTGAAATTTCCATGTTCCAGTCTGCTTAAGCAGCCAATACACAAGTCTGAGTTCTACCCTAAATAAGTATTGTGTTGACATTTGTAAATGTATTCATGATATCCCTGTCTGACTTGTCACCCTGAGGAAATAGCACCCCTTTTGTCAGATTTGAAGTGTTGTAGACCATGAAATAAGAGTGTATAATTAGAAAAGAATCTGATGTATGCAAATCACCACTTTGGATCATATTCTTTCTGTGTAAGTGTTCAGAAGAATAATATAAAATGCTATTTGCTATAAACTATTTGATAACCATATTAAAAATATTCATCTTATTTTGTTTCATGTAATTAAATGCAACTGTGACAAACATTCCTTCAGTAAACCTAGGGAAAGATACATATATATGAAAAAGATAGTTAGGTAAATAGAAAGATACATAAAAAGAGAAAGAACACAAACACAAACTAAAATCAAAATATAAGCAGCAGGTAATTTTTTTAAAAAATAAGCTAGTCTTATACTGGTTTTTAGGAGTTAAAATAGATGTTCAAAATGTGTAGTCATGGAGTAAGGACATGTCTATAATCTTTCCCTGATGTTCTCTAAAATTTGACAATAAATAATAGCTTTTCTAATATTGTACTAGAGTATCCATGGGGTTCTCAGTGATTAAACTCTTAGTAATAGCTGGGGAGGCAGGAGCTGCCTGCCAAGTCCACACATACACACATACACTCACACACACCAAAAATAACAATAATAATAGCATTTTCAGCCTATTAAATGAAAGGGTTCTACTGCTAAACGTGCTTGAAAAACACCTGGTTTAGTTCTAAGCCACAATGATACTTAGAGGTCAACTGGTGAATCTTTTAAAGATGAAGCTGGCTATTACTTGGAACACTTTACTTTCTGATTGACATATTTGCATGCAAGAAGTTCACTTACAAGGAGCAAAAGTGCCTACTATGTAGTCAGAAATGAAGGCGATGTGTTAAAATTATACCTTTTGCACACTTTCCTCAAGAAAAGTGAGCATTAGGGTGTTAGCGTCTGAATGTTTCCTTTTAATGCATGATGACCTTGTCAAGATATTGACAAAAAATCAGCAGGTAAGTATATTGTGCATGGGTCACCAAGCTTTAGGCTTGTCAAAAACATGATCCACTGCTGTGTCTACCATCATTTCTCAGCAGGAGCCTGTCTGAAGTTGTAGTACAAGAAAATGCACAAAAAAAGTCGAAAAATAAAGGTAGTAGGCAAAGCAAAATTTCTATGTGCTATCTTCATGCTCAATTAACTCATTCTAAGTGTCATTATGCACTTTTCAATGCAGATCTTAGCTAGAGATGATACTGAATCACAATAAAAGATTTCAGTTTCCCCATCAATCATCATAAATGTATCATTTTCATTTCTGGTTAGATTTTCTATGTGGCTTTTTTCCTTAGTATCAAAGTAATCTAAATCACTCCTACACATATTACAAATGTCAATAGGTAGATGTTTTTGCATCATCTTTCTTTACTAAAGTTACATAAGACATTTCTGCATTTGCTAAGATAAATAAACTCCTTATAGTGTCAACTTTAAAATATAATATTAGTCTGTTTCTTAGCTAAAAATTATGCCCTGGCTGTCTCATTGATTTATCAAGAATCCATGAGACTTTTATATGGGAAAATGTAAGAGTGGTTGCTGGGATGTGCTATCCAGATGCTCCAAAAACATATTCCCTCTGCTGCAGGGTAGTTGCTAGCAGAATACTTTTACTGTCGTCTTTGGAACTGATTTGACTGAAGAGACTCCTCCAGTCCATGACCCCACCCCATTTTTAGGGTAATATGCATCAAATTACCAATTGCAACAGGTATATAAAGGCCTGATCCCTGTGTCTGACATGAGACAATTTCGAAGACCTCTATGGAATCTGCTTAGGCATTTGTGGAGGTTATATTTACACTCTAATTTCTCCTGCCCAATCCTGCTTTTTATAAGCTTATTGCACAATCATCTCTTTCAGGGTTTGCCTGTCTGGAAAGTCAATTTCCCACAAAATTCATGAAATCATACATTGTTATTACTAGTCTAGTAAGTATTTGTGAACAAAGTTTACCAAATCAATTCTAAAAATACATGCTCACATTGGAGATATTGAATGAATAATAAACTCTCACTTATCCTATTATATGAGGAAATATAATTGAATTTGAAAAGCTTTAAATTCTCCATATTTCATATCATTATTACAATTTATTATATTTTTCCTATCTATTTCATATCACTGTGTTGAAGATCAAGATTGAGATAGAATTTGTTTCACTCTCTTGCAAACCACAGAGTTAACACAGTAGAATCCATACTAATTGCCTTATCAATATTATATACTGATAATAACACAGATACTTGGAGAAACTTTTCTACCCTCATTCTTTCATACATAGAAATATTTTTCTTGATGAAAACAGAAAGGGTTTATCATAATCAAAAATAGGAATGCTGAGTTAATTGAATCAAAAGGGAATAAAATATGTCAACATCTACTTGGTGTCATGATATTCAAGAAGATTAAGATACTTTTGAATTTGCTTGCTATTTGTATTATTGATTTTTTTTCAAAATTAAAATATACTGTAATTATTATTTTAGTAATAAAGAAGATGCTTTACATATGAAACTTAAAATATCAATAATTCCTCTTTATTTCATCCTATGCAATTCTATTCTTCCCTTCCCTATTATTATTATTATTATTATTATTATTATTATTATTATTCCACATATCAGAGAAAACATTTGTCCTTTGGTTTCTTAGGATTGGTTTATTTCACTTAGCATGATAGTCTCCAAATTCATCCATTTATTAACAAATATCATATAGTAATCTGTTTTTACAGCTGATTAATATTCCATAGTGTGTGTATACCAAGGGGAATAAAGGAAAGTGAAGGGAGTTAGGAATAGGAAAGACTGAAAAGAATCTGACATAATGAATACACCACAGTGAATACCACCATCTTGTATATCCACAAGACTGGGACCCTAATTAGAATAAGATATATTCCATGCATATATAATTCTGTTAAAACCGACTCTACTGTCACTGGGTGTGGTGGTGCATGTCTGTAATGCAAGGTGCTCTAGAGGCTGAGTCAGGAGGATCATGAACCCAAAGCTAGCCTCAGCAACTCTGAGGTGCTTAGCACCTCAGTGAGACTCTGTCTCTAAATAAAATACAAAATTGGGCTAGAGATATGTCTCAGTGGTTAAGTGGCCCTGATTTCAATCCCTGGTACAAACAAAACAAAACAAAACTCTACGGTCATATATAACTAAAAAGAACCAATAAAAATAAATATCAATAATTCCTACAGATATAAAATATGTATATGTTTATATTATGGTATGTGTACATATCATGATACAGAAAAGAAGTAAAGTTTATTGACATAAAGAAGAAGTGTTGCACAGATTCCTAAATCCAAATCAGCTTATAGTTTTATTTTAGAAGATTTTATTAATTGGTTTAAAGTTAGAAAAAAAAAGTACATTAACTAAACTCCTATAGTCCATCTTATGAAGTGTAACATGTGTACCTAAAATATGTAAAATTAACATTATCTTTTACTTTTAAATCAAGGTAAAATATGTATAATATAAAATTTGCCATTTTATCCATTTTAAGTGTGTTAGTAAAATTAAGTGCATTTATATTGTTGTACAACAACCAACAATGTTCATTTGCAGAACTTCTTCGTCTTCAAACTAAAACTTTACATCCCATAGATAATTATCCTCCCAGTTCCATCTCCAGCTGCTTAATGAATTTGACTTTCCTAAGTATACTATATTAAGTAAAATCACATGTAATATTTGTGGTTTTATGTCTGGCTTGTTTTATTTAGCATGTAATCCAGCTTCTCCATATTTTATAATGAATCAGATTTTCCTTTTTAAGGCTGAATAATAATTTACTCTTTGTATGTACCACATTTTGTTTATTCATTTGTCTGTTCACGAACATTTGAGTTGTTATCACTTTTTGGCTATTGTGAATATTGATGCTATGAATGTTTGTGTACAAATTAGATATTCTATACTTTTTCACAATTAATTATTGTCTGCTATATAAACGTAGGTTCTCTCTTATTAGAATCTTTCTAGACAATGTCTGTATAAAGCTGCTTTATTATGACTATAGGATGGATATTCATTACAAGATGGTGATCAATGCTAACTTATAACAAGAAACACCTGAATAATAGCTTATTCTTTCTCTGGATATATGCATCTCCTTTCATTGACTATGTAGCATTACAAATGGGTTACATCCTTTGAGACTCAGTAGATGCACCTAAATAATGGAACAATATCTACTTCATAGGACTATTCTAAGAGTTAAATGAAATAACTGATTTTCTTAAAAAAAAAAAAGTAGGCTGAGAGTAAAGCTCAATGCTAGAGCACTTGCCTAGTGTACATGAGGCCCTAGGTTCAAATCTCAGCGTTTTAAGAGAGAAAAGAAAGAAGAACAATAACAACAACAAAAAACCTGTAGCACTTTGGTTGATAAAACGTTTCTCAGAGTTATTTAATATCTAGAACACTTTGTGAGGCATACTTTTTTTATTCCAGTTTTGAGATGAACAACCAAAGGCCTAAGTATATGCATAATAATTTCAATCTACCAAAACTATTAGATCTGGGACTTTAACTCAAATTTATTCCTAAAATAAATGTTTTTACAATAGTGACCAGGGTGTAACTGTAACTTATAACTCCACCATAGACAATGTTGGTCAGCTTCCTGGAGTTTTGGTGGAATAGCAGTACAAGTAGGGGAAGAAAAAGTGATAAGCAATACATTAGAACCTGGTTATTAGAAAAACATAAATTAAAATAACAGATATTTTATTAGGTAGTATTTTGTCTTCTCAAAAACCTTCTCTCAACAAAGCTCTTTCTGAGTCACTAAAGTTTTCTTTGAGTCTGTATCTTTTTATATCCCCTGTTGTTAATTAAAATGTTAATTTTACCCAAAATAATGGTAATAGGCATCTTATACAATGAGACGATATAGTACACACACCCCACCCCCCCACACCCCCCACACTCAGTTAACCTCCTGCATTTATACTCATCAATTTGAATCTGAGATCTTAATCATGAATCGACTGCTGTAAGTGGGGTCACTGAATGTCACCTTTGGAATGTCAACCAAATAATTACAAAATTTCAGAAATCAAAGAAAATAAACATCTCCTTAAACTCTCATCATGAACTGCTATTGTACTCATGTATTTCTGCCACTCTTGTGTATTTCTTGATAGTGGACTAGGTTTGGACTAGATGTGCTCTCATTAACATCATTGGTACTTACACTAATGAAATGCCAGACATAGTTTCTTTATCTTTGAAATAATTTCATATTTCTGAGCCTAAGGGTTGATTTTGACTAGTTACAAGATATATTTAGAATAATTATAGAACACAGACAATGATGATTTTTGTGGTAGAAGACAAAAAATATAGGAATTTCAATCTAAAATCATTTCAATTAATTAAATTAGATCTACCGCACAGTTTAACTAATTACAACAATGCAATTAATCATGAATTGATTATCTTTGGGAAATATTAAAACAAACACAGGTAATTCAAAGAGTCCTTAGATCATCTCAAACTTGAATTTTCATATATCATGCTATAATGAGTTTAAGCTACATTCTGAATTGTGTTACTAAACAAGTTGTCATTTGTTTTGGAAAATCTAAATGAAATCATAATTATAGACCAGTTAAAGTTGAAGTCCTGATATTTTACATAATTTTTCAAGGTTTCTTTGCATTTCACCAGTATTTAAGACCAGAAATAACTCAGTCCATGAAGAAGTGAAGAGAAAAATAACTGAATTAGTTTCCTTCTTCTATAATTCCTGTCTTTCCCCCTAGTACATCGGCAAGCATAACAAATCCAGTCTTAACCTTGGGAAGCAGAAACACCATATATAAAGATAGACAGAAAAGTTAGATTGCTTGTATCCATTAGTCAAACAATGTTGTTTTTTAATTTTTAATATATTTTTAGTTGTAGATGGATGCCTTTATTTTATTTATTTTTTATGTAGTGCCTGGGAATGAACCCAGTGCCTCACACATGCTAGGCAAGGGCTCTACTGAGCCACAACCCCAGCCCTATAAAAAACATTTTTGAAAGCAATAATACTTTCCATCTAATCAGCAGCAGCAACAAAATACATTAAGTAACAAAAGAACTCTGACCACAGCCCTGTAATCTACATATTTAGACAGATAGTGTAGTTAATTTTATGTATCATTTTGGATAAGATTAGCATTTGGATTGATGAACTCAGTACTGATTTTCATCTTCATTGTAGATGGGTATCATCCAGTTCATGTAGGGGCCAAATGGACAAAAGGTGATAGGAGGAGAAATTCTCTCCCTTGCTTCCTAAGTGCCTGCTTGATTGCAACATCTCACTCTGGTCCTGGAACTGGATTTACATTATTAACTTCCTCGTTCCCAGGCCTTTGGACATGGGCTGAATTATACCACCACATGTCCTGGTTTATTAATATGCAGACAGCAGATCATGGGATTTCTGACATCCACAATCACATGAGCTAATTCCTCATAATAATCTCCATAGTAATTTCCATTCCCATATTTTCTCATTCTATTTCATATACATACATATATATATATATATATATATATATATATATATATATATATATGTATAAAATCTATATCATACTGGTTTATATCTCTCTGGGGAATCCTCACTGTTACAGCAGATAAGACAGAATTGAAATTCTTAACTTGGTGCACCATTATTGAGATACTGAAAACAGATGTATAGGTGGATGGATGGTTGGAACACAAAGATTATCATAGCCAAAGGAGCAGAGATAAGTCAAAATAAGAGGAAAGAGAAATATCAAAAAAAAAGGAAAATGAAGTGGTAAAAAGGACAGAGCAAAGGAAGTCGGTGTTGAAGAGCAGACACAGAGAAAGAGAAAAGGTAAAATAGCATACATAAAAGTAAACTACTTAGGAATAATTTTAACCAAGCTGAAAAATATCTACCCCGAAAACTAAAACATTGATAAAAGTAATTGAAGAAGACATAAGGAAGTGGAAAGACATCTGTGATTTTGAATTGAAAGAATTAATAGTGACAAAATATCCATGCTCCTCAAAGTCATCTACAGGTTCAAAGAATTCCTTATCAAAATTCCAGAGATAGTTTTTAGATAGAGAAAAAAAAATAATCCTAGAGACTCTATAGACCTTGAAAAGCCCAGGCAATCTAGAACAAAAGAGAATAAGGCTGGAAACGTCACACTACCTGATGTGAAAATCAACTACAAAATCATATTAACAAAACAAGCATGGTGTTGGCTTAAAAATAGACATTTAGACTAATGGAAGAGAAATAAAGTGACACATTCATGGACAATTTATCTCCCACAAAAATGCCAAGAACACACAATGGGTATCAGAGTTTCTCTGAATAAATAGTGTTGGAAAATTGTATATCTACAGGCAGAAGAATAAAATTATTACTTTATCTTATATTGTACACAAAAATCAACTCAAAATGAGTTAGAGACTCAGATCTGAAACTCTAAAACTACAAGAAGACAGCATAGAGAAAAAGCTGCATACATTGATTTTGGCAAAGGGTTTTTTTTTCAATAGGATGCCAGAAACACAGGAAACAGAGTGTCTAAGAGACATCCCATGTTCGATGCAACATTATTCACAATAGCCAATATATGGAATCAACCTAGGTATTCATCAGTGGATGATGGACAAAAAAATATGTGATCTAAATCTCTCTATATGTATATTATAAAATACACACATACATAATAAAATACTATTCAGCCCTAAAAAAGGAGGAAACGTTTTATTTCTAGAAACCCTGTTATTTACAAAAACATGGATGAACCTGGAAGGCAATAAACAAAGTTTAATAAGACATAGTAGACAGATAGTGCATGATCTCATTAACAACTAGAAGCTAAAATAGTTGGACTCATGTAATTAGACAGTTGAATGGTGGTTTTTATAGCTGGAGGGGATAAAATGATATTGAAAAAAAGGTAGAAAATTTCAGTTATGCAATATTAATCAATTGTGATCTATTGTACAGCATGGTGATTAGAATTATTAATGATATAGACTTGAAAATTAATAAAAGAGTAGACCTTGAAGGTTCTCATCACCAAAAATGCTAACTCTATAAGGTAACGAAAAGGTATTTAGCTTTATTTTTACATTTTACTGTGTAGGTATATGTATATAATATAACATTTACTCCAAAAATATACAGAAATTTTTGCCATATGTACCTTAGCAATTCTGGGTATGAAAAAAGAAAAGAATGCTGAAGAGGAAGAAAAAAAAGGAAGAAGAAAAAATAAAATAAAAGATAGAAGAAAAACAAGAGGAATAAAGAAAATGTTAAAAGAAGATGAAGATGAAAATATTTAAATACAATAAATGAGATTAGAGGATAAGACAAAAAGCCTTCTCTTTAGAAGGGTAGGATCCATATGCCACAGATGAGGAGAGTCTATATTGATGCCTCTTTGAAGATTTCTTTGGCACAGAAACCACATTTTCTTCCAGCATTACAAACAAAGAAAATTGGTATTACACAAAAGTCTGATTATAAGGGTGCTAGATCTATGCAGAAATGTTAATGTAAAAATAAGTAATCAATCTACATGAATTACATAGTTAAACAAATGTATGACTGTTTCATCAGAAATTAGATTATTATGATGATTCTACAAATTACAGCACAATGTTATGACAAGTTTGAACACCTTTGACTTTTTATAGGTCCTATCTCTGGAGGTTACAGTAAATATGTTGATGCATGTTACCTTGGTTCCCCTTAGTATTCATTTCAAACTAAAAAGGGCATTTTAACCTCTCTACTTCATTCTTTAAACATAAAAAAAAAAATCATATAACATTGTAAAAGCAATAGATTGATCTTTAAGTCTAGTGCCCTCACCCTTGAGAGAGTGACTGTTTCTTCCTTTTATAGAAGAGGGTAGCATTTAGTTTTCTGGAAGCAGTCATTTATTAAATGGTGCCCTCAGCATGCTAATTTACAACTAATTGATAAGCACTTTACCCTCTGAAAAACTTCCCTGCCTTCTTCAGCATTTGCCAGAGTGACATTTATTTTTGACAATGAAATCTTACTCACATAATAAAATGTCCTCTTCAGGGTCATGCTACACAGATCAGCATGGCATGTCCCTTCCAAGGTTTTTGAATTAATTTGTATTAATTTGGCTCATGACAGATACCCACTACTTAGTCTTAATTACAGGGAATGGATCATCTAATTTACATGGACAGGTTTCAATTGTAGCTTTAAAATTCCTCCTTTCTATCATATCCAGATGCTTAACTGTCACAGAGTTTACCAAATAAACACTAGAAAAAGTGTTTGTTCTTTCACATTCAGGATTTGAATACCATCCATTGCTTTCTGGCTGCTTTTAAATGAGGTTTGCTTCTGATCTGCAAAATCTCAGACAAGCCATCTGCTTCTACTCGAGGGCCCAATAGCTCAAGTATATTCATTGCTACTTGGATGCAATGATGAATACTTTTGAAGTTTTTAAATTTGATCATAATTAAAAGATTGAATTAAAACTCTTTAAATAAAATAAAATATTTTAAAATAATTATTTTCCAAGAGCTCTGAAATGAATTATTGAAGACTATTTTTTGTTTGCCTTCAATTTCCCATTGATATAGATGTTGTAAGCAACTATTGTTTTTAGACCTAATTATGGTATGTATACTGTTATATAAATGGATCAAATTATATACCTGCTCAAAAAAGTATGTCTGTGCTTCATCAATTAAATGTTTTACAGAAAGAAAATCCAAAAACAACTGTTGCAAGAGAAGAAATATTATCACAATATTGATTCTTTTAATGCTCTCTCTTTAGATTTACTGAGGAAATGTTTATTTACATTATTTGCCTAAATTATTTTGCATCTCAGCTTTACTTTTTATTTATTCTGTGAACTTTGGGTAGTTCATCTACACTTTTGTTCAGAGTTTATGAAATGTAATCATGAATGTAAAATATGTATACATTTTATATATTGTATAATTTATTATTGTTATTGATATTTCTATATTTTATATATAGGCATGGGTATAAAAATGAATAATTTTAGTACAATTTTCTTCATCAAACATCTAAGAATATTTCTTTATTTGGCTTTAGGAAGCAATTATAAATAGGCCTTCTGTCAAATTATTTCTAAATCTGTTTTTCATGATAGTTTTGCCAGATAAAGGTGAATTTCTCAACTTTAGATTATTATATGAAGCACTTGTTGCACTAAAATGTCATAATTAATTTCCTCATTTTTACTCCAGATATGAAATTCCTATAAGGTATAAACTGTGTTCCAGCCATCTCTGTATGCTCCATACCTCACATAGAGCCCAGCACATACTAGAACTTACTACACACTTTTCAGATAAATGTTCAGCAAACAGATAACTCTTGTTATTCTCTATCCTACTGTGCACAGACACAATTGAATCATTGATTTGAATTAGAATTTAGTTTTAATTCAAAATACATCAAGAATCAAACAAAGGAGGGCTTTCAAAAACTTTAATGTGTATAAAAATCACCTGGAGGATCTTCTACAAATGACCATTCTTATTCATTAGGTATAAACAGGAGCCTTAGCTTCTATATTTCTACCAAAATTTAAGGTGATAACAGCTGATCAATTAACCATGCTTTATGTAGCAAATAACTAGACTAAGCATTCATCTAAATGATACTTTCTTAGCTGAAACATTCAGTATATCAAAAATATGTGAGTCATTTTGTATATTGAAGAATATTTATTTTATTTCTTCAGTTTTTAAATGCCAAGTTATTTAATTAATAAAACTCTCATGTATTACCAAGTTCCATGTAGACAGCATGAAGGACAATAAGATAGGATTTGAAGTATACAATGAATTCCAGCAAGCTGTGCTTTGGACTGTGATATGTCTGTTGTTTTTATATTACAGGGATAGAGCTGCCCATATTCCAAGAGGAAATAGTTAGAAATTGAGCTACCTTTTCAATAGTCAAAAATGATACACTGGGTTATAACCTGTGGTGTGTTTTTGAAAACCATGAATATAATTCAGTGCAGGTTAGTGTAATTACTTGTGTTTTTATTTCACACAAAGTAATGGCATAAAAACGTAAATGGTTTTGTTTCTGTAGATAATACATTTTAGCTTGAGTAATTCTCTCTTTGAAATGTGAACAGTGATTTGATTTAGAACATCATCAATCTGCTTTGGAGACATCTTTTTGTCTTAATCACAATAAAACCAACATCATGTCAATAGTACATTTAATAATGCCACAATATAATTAGATGCTCATCTTGTGACTAGGCATGTAAATACTGCAACATCTATTTTCATAAAATAAAGTCTTAAGGAAATTGAGATGATTGAAAATTGTCATTTAATAAAGAATAACTGGATTTTTAATTTATTTTTAGTATAGAATGGGCAACATGCAAGGAAAGTCTTCATTTGAGCTGTCATGGGACACCTCGTATGTTTTATAAGTCATTTGGAAGAAATTCACTACTCTTTACTGAAAGGTGTAATTCTCTATATTTCTAGACTTTCCTGTATGTTCTACTTTTACATTAAAACTGAATAAAATGAAATGTTAGATCCAATAAGCATCTCATTAAGACTTAACTGTCAGTACTTTAAACATGAGTATTGATTTTGATATTTATGTGAAACATAGTGTCACAAATGTAAACATTTTTAAAATTATGTATTTGTTAAAAGATAAGAAGAGTAAAATACAAAGATTAAGCACTTTCTTAAAAAATTTGGGCTTATGACAATGGAAAAACAACACTGATGAGAACTAAGGTATAGTACAGACATGCAGATTATCTATGTATTGGCTGATACAGGAAGCTCAGATGGAGGCCAGGAAGGTGAGATCAGTCATGTCCTCATATGCCATATGCATGTTTGCAGTATATGGAAGTTGAAATATGACAACATATCTAAATATCTACAGAAATAAGATCTGGATACATTTTCTACAATATTATACAAATATTAATAGTGATTTTGAATGGTCTACAAGTTCAATTATTTTCCTAGAGTACAGCAGTCAACTCTTCCACAATAGGGTCTCTTGTGATATTTCGGCATACTTAGACAGTCAATGAAACTGTCATTAAACTAATAAGAGATGCTTCAAAAGTTAGTTTTTCTGAACAAATAACAATTGGCATATTGGAACTGAACTAAAGATTTATTATAAATAATTTTTCATAAGTCCATTAATTAGTGTATGGTATAAAAGGTCAATAGTCCAAAACATCAGACTTATGATTCTTTTCAAATTATCAAAACAAATCTAATGCAATTCAAAAACCTGAAAGATGAATTTCTTCAAAAACTAAGCAAAATGACTCCAGATGAAGTCATAGGCAACACTGGCTGAAAAGCATGTTACTTGCCCTGAATAGATGCAGGAGGGAATTAAATTCAGAAAAACTTTGAATGACAAATATTAAAAGATTTCTATTAATATTTTTTTCTTTTAAATCCAGGCTAGTAACTATCAAATAAATATGTTTAGAGAAAGCTATTTGCTGTGCATGAACATGTGTGTATTTTAACAGCTAATTATATCATTATATGAAGCAAAACTTGACAAAACAATTTTTGAGCAACCAAGGAGAAAAATGAAGGAATTCTCAGTATTTAGGGCACAATGAGCCCTGGATTTACCACACTGTTATAAAAACTCTATTGAATTCTAGTCACTAGAAAATATAAGCTAGTAAAGGTTAATCTGCTAGTGGATTTGAAAACTTGCTGAGCAGTTGGAGATGGGGAATCTCCAGGCAGTGTCAGAGCACAGGAGACCAGGGAAATGGCTCCCCACAAGAGGACCTGGTAGAGGGCACATAAAGGTGATGAAATCTGCTGAATTTTGAGAGGAGTAGTGAACCAATCACTGCAAAGGAGCTGAACAGTAAAAATGTGAATGAGTTGGATAAACCAGAAGCATGGCAGCTAAGTGGTTCTTGAAATTCAGTGGAGGAAATGAAAACTAATGAAGCTGGGGACATAAAAAGAACATGAAAAAGGAAGCTTGTTTCAATGGCAATATTACCCATTTTGCAAAATAGGAGATGTGAAATCAGACCTGAAAGTACAGTGAAATCTCACAGGGTACATTTATTATATTTTACCATTTACTATTCATACTTGCTTTTGCAGCAGGCCTCCTTCACCCTCACCCCGAGAAGTATCTGAATATAGGGGTTATAATAAATGTTTGAGGGGATAAATATGTTTGCCTGAGTTGAATATTGTATAATGCATGCATGCATCAAAATATGGTACCCTGTAAATATGAGCAATATCAGTTAAAATAAAAATAAATAATGTGATAAACATTTTAACTCAAATCAGATGTGATAAAAATAATGAAGCAAATTAAAGGGAGACTAGAGTTAGATGTCAGAGTTATACACAAGTGTATTGAGAAATGATTTGCAAGCCTGTGTTTGCACAGACTCCGACAAGAAGATGGAGATGTCAGGGCCATGGACGCAGAGCCAATTAGAACAATCATTTGACTGAACATTTGATTCATTTAAGCTGATTAATGTGGACAAATAAATTATTTAAATTTGTTTGGTTTTGAAACAATTGTTTTGATATTTGAGTTGATAGAATTAAACACTGTTTTTATCCATTTGGGGAACTAGTCATTGATTCAAAAATAAATTAAAAGAGTATTTTTAAACTAGTATAGGTTAGGTTAAGAAAAGAATTTATGAACTAAATTAGAATCTGTCTAGTTACATTAAAAACAAATAAAAAATAGTTGGATAGGAGCTAGGGTTGTAGCTCCGTGGTAGAGTGTTTGCTTCGCATGTGGAAGGCACTGGTTTTCATCCTCAGCACCACATAAAAATAAAATAAAGGTATTGTGTCCATCAACAACTAAAAATATAATTTAAAAAATAGTTGAATAGATGATTATAGAACCAATGTATTCTATGGTATATATTTTTAAGTAAAAATTACACTATAAATGTGGTCACACATCCAGACTTAGTGTCAATTTACTATGTTATCATATATTAAAATAGCTATTAGGGATCACAATTTAGCTCTACTATTGATAACTAAAACTGTCTATATTAAAATATTTAAGACAGTACTTATCAAAAGCAAATACAAGTGACATTAGAATTGTTAATTTCCTTCTGTCAATTAACAAATGTTTATATTGAGCTATTTTTTGCACATACAATTTGAGATATAATCATCCTTTTTTTAGCAAGCTGAAATGATTCTCTCTTCAATGTTTCACATTTATTCCAACAGGTGACAATCCCCATAAATCATGCACATTGGTGTGCACACACACACACATATTGTGGGAATACATTAAAAAGATAGATGAGCAACACAAGAGAGCTACCAATGGCCAAACATGGAACTATTTCTGCAAGAAAACCAGGCTGTATGGGATTGCAACCCAAAGCATAATACAAATGTTCATGAGTATGCGCTGATAAGAATGATTGAATGAGTAAGTGGGACACAAGTGTATGTATGTAGAGCTAATCTCCCATACCAAATAATTCCAAATCATTTATGTAAGACACTGCTCTAAAGTAGGGAGGATATTTTTTTTTCATTTGTTAGATGTATTCTTCATGTAGTGAATGTCTTCCAAAGCATATAAAGCATAACTTTAAGAATCATTTTTTCACAACATTTATTTCTTCTTCATTAATTCAGTATATTCAAATCATCTTCAGTACTAGGCTTTATGCTAGGCTGTTCATTTATTTCTGTGATACATAAATAATCTCCTTCCCCTGCTCACTAGGTTACCATCTGTTTATCACTTCCTGTCATCTGATTTTTAACATACATGTCCTACCTGAAAGAGTGTAGGACCTTCTTCCTCAACTTCCCACATTGTCTTAATTTTGTTGCTCTTTAGCTTCCTGGTCTAGTTTTATGTTCATTTCTTCCAAGGAGACTTTGGAAATTGAAAAGATTGCTGATGACCAATTGAATCCCCATTCATTAAACATCTAATATTACAAGGGCAGATTATTATTTGTTTAATGTATGCCTTTAACTCCCAATATAGATTTCAAAATATCTGTGGGTTGAGGAATTAGGAATTTTTTTGTACTTTTTTTGTTTTATTTGATCTAATTTTACTATGGGAGAACATCCACTACAATTAATTTCCTGAGGACTTACAATGCTTACTTGGAATTAATGCATTTTTTTAATAAATGAAGCCAACATCAACTGGAATTGATCTGGGACTACTAGGTTCTGGTACACAAGAAGAGATATTAAGATTAATATTCAATTTTTTTGTTGATTTGATGTTACTCAACTGTAGATCCTCAACTGAATTTGTAAGAATTATAATATTTCAAAGAAAAAAAGCAAATACAGTAAAATCTAGTTAAGAATATTCCTTGATTTCTTTTTAAAATTAATTATAAATGTATTTTAATTATATATAACAGCAGAATGCATTTTGATTCATTGCACACAAGTGCAGCACAACTTTTCTGGGTATACACAATATAGCATCTCACCATATGTGCAGTCATACATGTACCCAGGGTAATGATATCCTTCTCATTGTTCCATCTATCCTGCCACCATGCCCCCTCTGCACCCCTCCCTCCTTTTTTGACCAAACAAAATTTCTCCCATTTTTTCCATCACCACCACCACTGTACCACCCGCACCCATTATGGATCAGCATCCACTTATCAGAGAGAAAATTCAGCCTTTAGATTTTTGGGATTGTCTTACTTTGCTTAGAATGATATTCTCCAACTCCATCCATTTACCTGCAAATGGCATAATTTTATTCTCTTTTAATGCTGAGTAATAGTCCATTGTATAGATAGACCACAGTTTATTTATCCATTCATCTATTGAAGGGCATCTGGGTTGCTTCCACAGTTCAGCTACTGTGAATTGAGCTGCTATAAACATTAATGTGGCTGTATTACTATACTATGCTGATTTTAAGTCCTTTGGGTACAGACTGAGGAGTGGGACAGCTGAGTCAAATGGTGGTTCCATTCCAAGTTTTCTAAGGAACTTCCATAGTACTTTCCAGTTTATGCACCAATTTGCAATCCTACCAGCAATGTATGCATGTGCCTTTCCCCCCACATCCTCACCAATATTTATTGTTGTCTGTATTCTTAATAAATGCCATTCTAACTGGCATGAGATGAAATCTTAGTTTTGATTTGCATTTCTCAAATTACTATTGATGTTGAACAATTTTCCATATATTTGTTGATCAAGTGTATATCTTCTGAGAAGCATCTGTTCAGCTCCTTAGCCCATTTATTGATTGGGTTGTTTAGGGTTTTTTTTGGTGTTAAGTTTTTTGAGTTCTTTATGTATCCTGGGGATAGTGCTCTATCTTATCTGCATGTGGCAAAAATTTGTTCATAGGCTCTCTCTTCATCTCATTGATTGTTTCTTTTGCTGAGAAGAAGCTTTTGAGTTTGAGTCCATTCCATTTATTAATTTTTAAAATTTTACTTCTCATGTTTTAGGAGACTTGTTTAATGTAGTAAAGGCCTAATCCGACATGAAGAAGATTTGGGCTTACTAATTCCTAGGTCCTTGATCCACTTTGAGTTGAGTTTTGTGCATGGTGAGAGATAGGAGTTTAGTTTCATTTTGCTGCATATGGAATTCTAGTTCTTCCAGCAACATTTGTTGAAGAGGCTATCCCTTGTTTCTTTATCCTCCAAAAATCATATCAGAAACAGCAACCATTATAAATACCTATAACTGTCTGAATTAGTTAAAATCGTAATTGTGGTGACTCTTTATGCAGATGCTTGAGCTTATTCCCTCTTTATGCCCTTTGTGGAGTTTTGTCCACACATTTACATTGACTTGAATACAAATTAGTTTGCTATAAATTGTCCTTGTTTGATTTCTCCTTTATGTCACATGGTTTTGAAAGTACGTTTCTAGGCTATGCTATTGTAAACTTAAATTCAATATGGTAAGATGGAATTTACAAAATATACATAATTAAAGTGGTATGTTAGCATTACTAGAGTTGAAAATCAACAGGTTAATACATAAAAATTGATTCTGGATGAATGAGGCCAGATTTTCATGTTCTGTTGAACCAAAGTTATAATGCAACAAAATGGTGAGTTTTTCTGAATTGGCCAATGAAGATTAAGATAGTCATATTTAAATAACAAATTTTCAAAGGAAACAAAACTCTAGGTACAAAAGGAAATGTTCAGGCTATTATTAAATATATGAACAAACCATTTTTGCAAAAGAAACCCAAAAGTTCTTTAAGAGTTTCTTTAAATGTTGAACAAAGTTGAAAAGGTGGTAGAAGGTTGCAGCCTTCCATTCATTCTCTAAGATAGGTAAGACTCCGCCTCCAAGGATAATAATGGAATGTGTGACCTAGTGAAAAATCATCCACAAAACCTAAAATCCTACATAAAAAGCTGACAGAAAAATTAAAGAAGGAGTATTCTAAGGAGCCTCCATAGTACTTTCCAGGAATGCAAATTAAATGAAAGCTAAAATAGCATAGACCATCGAGCACTGAAATTCTTTTCTTCATGTCTATATTGCCTAGGCATAATAAGTATATAAAATACTCAGTATAAAATAAGAAACACATATATTATTTGTCATGATATACATGTATATACTTTAGAATGCAATGTTTCACTGCAAATATATTTTTAACTTCTTGAATGTTTACTTTGATTTTTTAAAGTGTAACCCCATTTAAATAATATTTTACGTATTTTTAGTGTTTTATCACTATAACTTGATTTAAATCACACATTTATAATTGCTGGGTTACATTCAAAACTTATATTTTATTTCCTTCCTTTCATAGCATAAATTGATACCTGTGTTACTTGAAATTCCAATTCATTAACCCAATCCTCATATTGTTAATTATTTATCCATAGTGTTATCAAATTATCCTAGAAAGTTGAAAGATCTTCTACTCTGAAAATGCACTTGTGTACTATTAACTTTCCTCTGGACTTTAAGGTCAGCAAGCATAATAATCTCAGCCTCACATAGCATACAATATTTTTTTCTAATCATACTTTGAGTACACCCTCACCCTTACTAGGAGTGATGCTTCATTTCATAGACCAGGATTTTATCAGAGCAGAATATTTTTGAGATAATATATGCCCATCAAAATATATTTCTTTTGAAACTAATTTTAAAAACTGGCAGTAATTTGGAAAGCACAGGGCAAATTTTAAATATTCTGTCCTCAATTTTAATTATTGGATTGGAAGAGACATTTGTTTGAGAATTGTTATCTCTTCATCTTCATGTAAAAATTACTTGCCATGAAGGAGAGAAAGAACAGGTAGGTCCTTACACTCCTGATTTATGAATGAGAAGAGATAGAAAGAGACAGAGGTAGAGATAAAGCACCATAATAAACTAACAAAAATTTTATTGTAGCAGAATCTCTACCATCTTTGCCAAGAAATCACATCTACCTTAGAAGTTTTCTGTTACTGTAAAAATTGCCACTAGTCCTATTACATATCTTCTTGAAATATTTGTCAGATCACTACAACAATTAGGTTTATTATTATTATTATTATTATTATTATTATTATTATTATTATATTACTCTATTGTGGCTTTGTTTGATATATTTTATCTCTGAGAGGTATAGCTAATCATATTTCAGTAAAAACACACAACTGCTTAATATATTCTGAACGAAATTTTTGGTAAAAGAAAATCATCTTAGATCTCATCAGACTAAATTTTTGACTATTTAAGAATGGTACCTATGGATGTTACCCTGAAATGAATTTTAGGATCAACAGCAGACAATAGAGCAAACATTCCAAATTTTGCGGTACATATCTTTTGTTCTTTTAACACGTTAAATGTTATTTGTTGATGCCCTTCCATTGCTAATTTAAGGTCATCTATTTGGAAAATATTAGTAAACTGAGTATAGAAAATGATTTTATAATAAAATTTTATAACATTTCACATAAAATTGATTGATAAAATATGTAAATATACTGAATAAGTGTAACTATGTTCAACAATATCATCAATGGAAATAAAAGACTATATTTTTAATAATTTTTATTTATATATGATAGCAAAATGCATTACAATTCTTAATCCACATATAGAGCAAATTTTTTCGTATCTCTGGTTGTATACAAAGTATATTCACACCAAGTCTATCTTCATACCTGTACTTTGGATAATTATGATCATCACATTCCACCATAATTTCTAACCCCATGCCCTCTCCCTACCCCTCCAACCCTTCTGCCCTATCTAGAGTTCTTCTTTTCCTCCCATGCTCCTGCTCCATATCCCACTATGAAGCAGCCTCCTTATATCAAAGGAAACATTAGGCATTTTGTTTTCTCGGATTGGCTAACTTCACTTAATATCATTCTCTCTAACTTTATCCATTTACTTGAAAATGTCATGATTTTATTCTCTTCTATTGCTGAATAATATTCCATTGTGTATATATGCCACATTTTTAATCCATTCATCTATTAGGGCATCTAAATTGGTTCCACAGTTTAACTATTGTGAATTGTGCTGCTATAAACATTGATGTGGCTGTGTCCCTGGGTTTAGATACAGGTATAGTCGTTTAGGTATAGACAAAGGAGAGGGATAGCTGGGTCAAATGGTGGTTCCATTCCCAATTTTCCAAGAAATCTCCATACTGCTTTCCATATTGGATGCACCAATTTGCAGCCCTACCAGCAGTGTATGATTGTATGTTTTTCCTCGTCAACACATATTGTTGTTTGTATGCATAATACCTGCCATCCTGACTAGAGTAAGATGAAATCTTAGAGTAGTTTTGATTTTCATTTCCCTAATTGCTAGCTATGATGAACATTTTTTCATATATTTGTTGAATGATTGTATATCCTCATCTGAGAAGTGTCTGTTCAGGTCCTTAACCCATTTATTGTTTGGGTTATTGTTTTGTTTTGGTTTTTGGTGCTTAGCTTTTTGAGTTCTTTTTATACCCTAGAGATGAGTGTGCTTGCTATCTGATGTGTGAGGGGTAACAATTTGCTCCCAAGATGTAAGCTCTCTGTTCACCTCACAGATTGTTTCTTTTGCTGAGAAGAACATTTTTAGTTTGATTCACCCCATTTCTTGATTCTTGATTTTAATTCTGTGCTAAAGGAGTCTTATTAAGGAAGTTGGGGCTTAATCCCACATGATGGAGATTAGGACCTTCTTTTTCTTCTATTAAACAACCCGGTCTCTGGTTTTATTCCTAGGTCCTTAATCCATTCGGAGTTGAGTTTTGTGCATGGTGAGAGATAGGGTTTTAGAAGCAGGTTTTATCACTATACCAGACCTTAAACTATACTACAGAGCAATAGTAACAAAAATAGCATGGTTTTGGCACCAAAACAGACTGGTAGATCAATGATACACAATAGACGATACAGAGACTAACCCACGAAATTACATTTATCTTATATGCATTGAATCAAAGATAGTCTTTTCAAAAATGGGACTGGGAAAACTGTAAATCCATATGCAATGAAAGACGTATATTGAGCTAACTAATACTACCAATATTCACTTCATTAACACTTGGGAAAACATTATTATTTTAAAAAGTAATCATAGATATTAATTCATTTTAAATTCTTTCCTAACATTCTAAAATTTCTAATTTATTTTCAACAGAATATTTACATGCTCTATTCATTCAAGGCAATTGTTCTCCAAATAATGTGGCAAAATATCTAAGATTCAGTAAAACTCACTCTAGTATAAGTAAGATGTTTTGAATTGAATATGATTCTAATTGGACATATTCTGAAAATAACAGCCCTAATTTAAATATTAATTAGTTGATCTCTTGCATTCATTAATTAACCTAAAATATGAATGTACATATCCCCCAAACAGCTTTTACAATGCTAACTTCTCGTCTTTCTCCCAATTTGTAATATAATCACTGCTATATGAATTTTATTTGATATTAACTCATCTATCCAAACCTTCAAGCAAAAATCCAGACTTACTTGTTCTCTTTGTCTCACAATAAAGGAGTAGTGAAAATCAGAATGAAGAACTACAGACCCTACAGGTTCTGTTTTGATAATATATAAGAAATATATCATCACAAAACTATTTTCTTACTCCATTATTCCATATTCTCTTTTCAGGAAATTATATGTAGTGTATGTGCCCAAATTATTCAATAATGATAATTTTCTCTAACCTTCCCAAATTCCATTTTCATTTTCTTTTTTTAACTTTTTAAATATTTTAAGCAATTTATATTTGCTTTTGCTTTTATTATTGTTATTTTAAATGTACATAGTAACATTTTCCTTCCACTTCTTTGCCTGTGTTCATTTTAATTATTCTGATCTAAAAATCTCTATTTACTCTTATATAATTTGTATCTTATGCTTCTATTTTCTATAAGCAATGATTGTGATATTTGATTTATGAAGGAATATTTGTTCTGATATTTTGATTCTGATATTTGATTTATGAAGCAATATTTGTTCATGGTTACTAAATGCTATTTGACAATAGAAAGCAAACTGAACTGCAAGACAGATCTCGCCAATGCCAATATGTATACATTTATAAGCTGAGAATAGAGTTCATATTTGTAAAAGGTTTAAAAAAAATTGCAATAGCTGTGTATATAGCTCAGGTAGTATAGTGCTTGCCTAGCATTTTCAAGGCCTGAAATTCAATATCCAGCACTGAATTAAAAGAGAGAGAGAGAGAGAGAGAGAGAGAGAGAGAGAGAGAGAGAGAACCTCAAAAGAAAAAAAAATAACATTTCTTGATATCTGAAAATAAAAGTAACCAACCATAAATAGTTTACTGAAACAGCCACAATTATTCAAGTAAAATAATTTATGACAATTTTTGTATAGTTCCAAAAGAGACAACATGGCCTCCAAAGTCAAATTGTTTAGCATCTGGTCCATTAGAGAAAGTTTATAAACTCCTATTCTTGGTCAATATTTCTGTCCTTCTTTTCTTTCTTCATTTTTTTAAACCCTTATTTCACACATAATATTTATTAAGTATTTACTTTGCCTAGTGTTGCAATGAGTTTTCAAGTATTGGTTCATTTATAATGCATTTTTTGATCCTACATACTTTGCCTTTATTTATTTATTTATTCATTTTAAAATTTGTTCTCTAGAGTTACACATGACAGTAAAATGTATTTTGACATATACATATATATGGAATATAATTTCCCATTCTTGTGGTTGTAAGTGATGTGGAGTTACACTGGTTGTGTATTTATACTTGGACATAGGTTAAGTTATGTCTGATTCATATGACTGTATTTCCTATCTCCATCCTCCTCCCTTCCTTTCATTTCCCTTTGTCTAATCCAATGAACTTTTATTCTATCCTGCCCTTTATTGTGTGTTAGCATCCTCATATCAGAAAATTCAACTTTTAATTTTTTGGGATTAGCTTATTTCATTTAGCATGAGAGTCTCCAGCTCCATCCATTTACTGGAAAATGCCATAATTTCATTCCTTTTTATAGCTGAGTAAAATTCCCTTTGTGTGTGTGTGTGTGTGTGTGTGTGTGTATGTATGTGTGTGTGTATGTATATATATATATATATATATATATATATATATATATATATATATATCACATTTTCTTTATCCATTCATCTGTTGAGAGGCACTTAGGTTGGTTCATAACTTAGCTACTCTGAATTGAGCTGCTATAAACATTGATGTGCTGTGTCACTATAATATGCTGATTTTAAGTGCTTTGGGCATATGCCAAGGAGTGGGATAACTGGGTAAAATGTTGATCTCATTCCAAGTTTCCTGAGGAATCTCCATACTGGTTTTCAAAGTGGCTGCACCAATTTGCAGTCCCACCAGCAATGTAAGAGTGTATGTTTTCCCTACATTCTCACCAACATTAATTGTTACTTGTACTCTTAATAGTTGTCATTCTGACTAGAGTTAGATGAAATCTCAGGTTAGTTTTAATTTGCATTTCTCTAATTGACCAGAGACCCTGCAACTACTAGAAGAAAACATAGATGCAACTCTCCATCTTGTTGCCTTAGGAACCAAATTCTTCAACAAGATTTCTAAAGCACAAGTAAAATCAAGAGTCAATAAATGGGATGATATCAAACTGAAAATATTCTTTGCAGCAAAGGAAACAATGAAGAATGTGAACAGGGAGCCTAGAGAACAGGACAAAATCTTTGCCACCTGCATCTCAGAGTATTAATCTCTAGGGTATATGAAGAACACAAAAAACACCAAAACAAAAACAAAAACAAATAACAAATAACCAGTCAATAAAAGTCAAAGGAACTGAACAGACACTTCACAGAAAAAAATGTTCAACATCTATAACATAGTATTTTTGTAAAACAGTGTAATTAACCAATGAAGAGAGAATATTGTGTGAATGTTCATATTGTCCTTTATCTTCTCTCCTTCATGTTACACAGTAATGCATAGAATTCTGTATAAAAATACAGAATATCTGCCTACATTTTCAGTGTCCCTCTACATTATAGACCCAGAGTCTGTCCTGGGGAGATGGGCTAAATAATGCATGTCTCATTTCACTGCAGTATTGTTTTTGTTGCTTCTACTCAAGTTTTCGTCTGTGAAATAAATATTATCTCGGAACTCGATGCAATCAGGATCTATAGGCATTTTTTCTCCTGTTTTTCTTTTTGCATTATTTTTCACACTTTATTTTGTATAGTGATTTGGGTCTTCAGTCCATATTTGTCTGAATTCAGGATTTTCTTGCTCTTTTGGGAGTTTTGAGAGACAAAGGAACAAAAATCAACTTTATAGCACCATCAGCAAGTTAGAAGTCATATGCAGAATATTCCATCTATCTGAAGCCAAGTGCCCATTTTTTCTGAAGTGTATATGGAACACTCTCCAGGATAAATCATGATAGACCACAAAATAAATAATAAATAATTAAGAATATTGGAATAATGTCAAGAATTTTCTGACCACAGTAAAAAGAAACTAGGAATCAATAATAGAAATTTCAGAAGATTCACAAACATGCAGGCATTAAATAATATACTCTTAAATAAAAATCTTTGAAAGAACAATATTAAAAGTAAAACCAAAATATATCTTGAGACAAAAAAAATTGAAACACAGCATAGGAAACTTATGGAATATAGAAAAGGTAGTTATAAGAAGGAAGTTTATAGAAAAAAAAATAAAAACAAACAACAATAACAAAAACCCATCAGTAAGGAAGAAAGTTTTGAAATAAAGAGCTAGATAAAGACTTGAAACTGTAAAATTTTGGAATAAAATTAGGCAAAAATCTTTATCACATTCATTTGGGCAAAGTTTTTGTTTGTTTGTTTGTTTTTAATATGACACCAAAAGCACAGGCAACTAAACCAAAGTAGACAAATAGACAAATGGGCTTATATCAAGCTATAAAACTTCACAGCAAAGACAATCATCAGCACACCGAAGAGAACATCTATGAAATAAGAGGATACATTAAGGGAATAATGTTCATAGTATAAAAGAAACTTAAATTTAATTGCCAGAATACATAATGACTGATTTAAAAACAGGGGCACTGAGACAAACCCACATAAATACAGTTATTTCATACTACACAAAAGCACCAAAAACATACATTGGGTAAAAGATAGCCTCTTCAACAAATGTTGCTGGGAAAACTGGAAATCCATATGCAGCAAAATGAAACTAAACTCCTATCTCTCACCATGCACAAAACTCAACTCAAAATGGATCAAGGACCTAGGAATTAGACCAGAGATGCTGCACCTAACAGAGGAAAAAGGAGGCCCAAATCTTTATCATGTCATATTTGGCCCTGACTTCCTTAACAAATCTCCTAAAGTGCAAGAAATAAAATCAAGAATAAATGGTATGGACTCAAACCAAAAAGTTTCTTCTCAGCAAAAGAAACAATCAATTAGGTGAAGAAATAGGTATATTTTGGGAGTAAATTTTTGCCACATGCAGGTTATATAGAGTAATAATCTCCAGGATATATAAAGAACTCAAAAAACTTAACACCAAAAAAAACAAACAACGCAATCAATAAATGGGCTAAGGAGCTGAACAGACACTTCTCAGAAGATACACATTTGATCAACAAATATATGAAAAATTGTTCAACATCGCTAGTAATTTGAGAAATGCAAATCAAAACTACTTTAAGATTTCATCTCATGCCAGTCAGAATGGCAGTTATCAAAAATACAAACAACAATAAATGTTGGTGTGGATGTGGGGAAAAAGACACACTCATACATTGCTGGTGGGATTGCAAAATGGTGCAACCAATATGGAAAGCACTATGGAGGTTCCTTAGAAAACTTGGAGTGGAACCACCATTTGACCCAGCTGTCCCACTCCCTGGTCTATACTCAAAGGACATAAAAACAGCATAGCATAGTAACGCAACCACATCAATGTTTATAGCAGCTCAATTCACAATAGCTAAACTGTGGAAGCAACCCAGATACCCTTCGATAGATGAATGGATAAAGAAATCGTGATCTATATACACAATGGACTATTGCTCAGCATTAAAAAATAATAAAATTATGGCATTTGCAGGTAAATGGATGGAGGAAATCATGGTGAGAGAAGTAAGCCAATTCCCAAAACCAAAGGCCAAATGTTCTCTCTGATATGTGTATGTTGATCCATAAGGGGGCTGAGGTAGGGAAAATGGAGGAAATTTGGTTGGGTAAAGGGGAGGGAGGGGTCATGGTGGCAGGAACAATGGTGGAATGAGATGGACATCATTACCCTGGGTACATGCTTGACTACACATATGGTGCGATACTACACCATGTACAACCAGAGAAATGAAATGTTGTGCTGCAATTGTGTATAATGAATCAAAATGAATTCTCCTGTCATATATACCTAATTAAAATTAATTAATTAATCAATTAAAAAAAAACAGAGAACAAAGGGTTGGCTGTGGTTGCTCATGCTTGTAATCCCAGCAACTCAGGAGACTGAGGCAGGAAGATCAGTAGTTCAAAGCCAGCCTCAGCAATTAGGGAGGCCCCAAGAAGCTTAATGAAACCCTGTGTCAAAATAAAATGTTGAAAGGATATGGATGTGGCTCAATGGTTAATTACCCCTGGATTCAATCCCTGGTACCAAAAAAAAAAAAAAAAAAAACAACGCAGAGAACCATATGTCTTAAAATAGAACATACAAGTTGCCAAAACGTATATATATTTAAAAATGTTAAACATCACTAATAATTAGGAAATGTAAAGGAAAAACACAATAATATATCACCTCTCTCCAATAAGAATGACTATTAGCAAAAAGACAAAACCTAACAAGTATTTATGAAAATCTTGGGAATGAAGAAAACCTTGTACACTATTGGTGAAATGTAAATTAATATAGGCTTATAGGAAAGGCTCCTTAAAAAATTAAAACTAGAATTACCAGATCATCAGGCAATCCCATTACTGCATATATGTCCAAAGAATATGAAATCAGTGTGTTTACAATTTGTCAGAATTCCAACAGTTATCACAGCATTATTTGCAATAGAAGAGATATAGAAGTCACCTAAGTGTCCATCAGCAGAGTAATAGATGAAAATATGGTGTGTAGATGTAGTGGAATACTACTTTGGTTCTCTTTCTTTCCTGAATATACTAATTTGATATACTTGATTTTCAGTCCAGAAACAGATTCTTTCTCCCTAGGAATAAAAACGTAATCACAATATGTCTAAATTATTGCCTGAATTCTACATTTATTTTCAACCTTAAAAAATAAGGTAATCCTGCCATTCATGATCATAAGATGAGGTTGGAGACATTGTATTAAGTATTACCTTGCATGAAAAGACAAAAAATTGTACAATCTTACTTACATATAAAGCATAAAAATGTCAAAATAGAAACAGAAGAAAATGGCAGTTTTCAGAGGCTAGGGGTTGCAGGAGTTGGGGAAATGATGGTTAAAGGAGACAAAATTTGAGGAACAATTTTGAGAAAGCTAATGTACATCACAATTACTACATTTAATAACACTGTATTATCTGGACATGGTGGGGCACACCGGTAATCCCAGTGACTTGGGAGGCTGAGGCATGAGGATCACAAGTTCAAGTCCAGACTCAACAACTTAGCAAAGCCGTAAGCAATTTAGCAATGCCCTGTCTCAAAATAAAATATAAACAGGCTAGGGACAGGGCTCAGTTGTTGAGCACCCCTGGTTCAAATTCTAGTGCCGCCAAAAATAAATAAAAATTAAATGACACTCTATTATAAACTTGAAAGTTGTTATCAGAGTAGATTTTATGTATTCTCACCACAAAAAAAGATAAATATGTTAGGTAATGTATTTACTAAATAGCATTGATTTATCCATTTCACAATGTATGCATATAAAATAAAAACTTGTGTTGTACCTCATAGATGTATACATTTTTATTTTGCAATAAAAATTAAAATATAAAACACTATCCTCATAATATCTGATTATAGTTTCTGGAATCTACAACTCTTCAAATATAATAAGTATTTTATTATAAACATAATATTTTTAATAAAAGAAACATGGTAAATATATCTCTAATATTTCCCTTTTATTTTTATTGTACTAGTTAATTTGGACTCTGGATATAATCACAGATTCATACAAATTATAAAAATTGAGAAATTTTGTGATAAAATATTAAATTCTTTATCCTTTCTCAAAATCATCAAATTTTACATTTATTTAAATAAACAACAAAAACTTTCTTGAATTTCTTATCCTGAAGTAATTATTTAGTCATCATCATCTATTGTTCTTAAATCATCAAATGCAGCAGGAAGCACTAAAAGAAGAATGATGATTACCTTCAGAAATTACAGGTATGTACTAAATTCAGAAGTTATTATTACACAAGGTCACTTCCAGATGAAGTCTAGAGAAAAGTATAGTTTGATAAACATAGGTTGAAGAGATCCATGTATCCCTTCATTTTAAGCTTTTACAATAAAAAGTAGCCCCAGGTTAGAAATCTACTTTCATCATCCCAGTCAAATCCTTTAAGATTGTTTTCTAAAGAAAATCATTCTTCCTGCTAGTATATCTACGTTGACTAAAATGGTTTAAGTTTTTTCTTGCAATTCTTTTTTCATCAAAATCTTGTTTAGCATTTTAGTCTTGCTTTATTTTTAATGAAATCCAAATATCTAATAGTTTATTGAGGGGAGGAGGGATGCATATTTGTAGTGATGATTTTGTGTGGCTAAGTGCCACAGTCCGGCTGCAGCAAAATAACTGGAGGGTGACGAGCAACTTGTGTAGATTGATACAGGAGGAGTGGGAGCCGTTTATTGTAGGACAGGAGGGGTATATATACATTATACACAGCTTATCTTAATTAACATAAACTAGATACAGCAGTCAACCAATAAGGAATCTCCACACTTAATGGCTCCCTGGCATTACTTCACAAACCACTCCCTCTGGCAAAATGCCAGGCGCCATCTTGACTTGTTTACAGACCCTAACAGCTAAGTTCCTGGAAATTACTGATACTAGTAATTGTATAACAATTGACTTTTGATATTAAAATGTATAGAAGGTATCTTGAAGAGGATCCCACTTACTGAATATTGGGAAACCTAGCATTAAAATAAATAATTATAGAAATAGATTTTAACAGCTATACAAAATATATATTCATGAGTCCATACTAGTATATTTGAATTAAATAAACAATCAGAGTTATAAAATAAAAGCAAAGTTCTTCACTGAGTATAATTAAACTTAGTTGATGTTCTCTCTCATCATATATATAGTATGCATATATAATAGACAATATTACTCAACGCTAAAAACAAATTTAGAGTCTGTCATCTGAAACCTGAGAACTACAGTAATAGATCCTGGAAATCTATTCTTCTCTAGCTTCTCTGTTTCTACCTTAACTCATTATGAGACTATTCTGATACAACTGCCAAAATATTTTATCAATAATATATCATCAGTGTTAAATAAATTAAACTATCACTCCATTGACAGATGTGAGTATGTATTATAAATCATATCTCTTTTACAGATAGGAAATCACAGACAGTCTCTGAGCTTTTAAATCATGTAATAGAATGTATCCAGCTTCAGTAAGAAGTGTGTCAGCCACTGAGGCCATACACTTGCTGGAGAGCTCAAGTCCATACACTGGTTTGACATGGATGGACCTCTTTTCTCTTCTTTCCTTTTCTTCCTTTCTTTCTTTCTTTCCCTCTTTCCCTTTCATTCTTTCAAGAAGGAACCAAATGATGAAAACACTGGCAGCAGAGTATATATGTTAAATTGAAATTTTGTATTCTTGACAGCCATAAAAAAGGAATTAGAGAGAGAGAGAGAGAGAGAGAGAGAGAGAGAGAGAGAGAGAGAAGAGAGAGAGAGAGAGAGAGAGAGAGAGAGAGAGAGAGAAGGAGGAGAGGGGAGTGGAGGGAAGGGAGGAGAGAAGAGGGAGGAGGGGGAGGGGAGAGGAGGGGAAGAGGCATTTGTTAGATAAACACAGGATAAACTAACCCAGAAGAACAATCTTCCCACCCAAAAAAGAAGTTTCTGCAGAGAAAGAATTCCAGAAACAAAGTCAAACTCATGGATTACCCAGAAAACGCAGCATGGCAGTAAAATAAATTTTTGAATTAAACAAGACTGAGAACATCCAGAGAACTAGCAGAGAAGCAAACTTGGGTGGAAGAGTACATGCCATCTATTATGAAATGAGATTTCTGAAAGAACCCCTCTATCCTCCCTTACATAGATCCACAGATGAAAGAAACCAGGGTTAATTTTCATAACAACTATTAAATTAAAATCCATTAGTATCTGTTACGGTTAAGATATGAGGTGCTCCCCAAAAGCTCAGGTGTGAGACAGTGCAAGAAGGTTTAGAGGTGAAATGATTGGGTTATGAGAGCCTTAACCCAATCAGTGAATTAATCCCCTGATAGGAATTAACTGAGTGGTGATTGTAGGCTGGTAGCATATGTATGGAAGAGGTGGGTCCCTAGAGGCGTGCCTTTGGGGTATATATTTGGTGAGCCATGCTTATTCTCTTCCATATCTTAGTCTGCTTCTGTATCATGTAAGCCACTCCCTCCAATACACTCTTCCATAGTGATGATCTGCCTCACCTCTAGTCCCAAGGAATGAACTTGGTGGTTTGAGGTTATGCCAGTTTTTATCACTAGGTTTTTCAAACTGTTGTCCGTGTCTTTGCTCCTTGACATGATTCAAATTGTTAACATGATTTCTAAGTATTTATTGGGAACAAAAAATGCAAGTGTTTTCAGAATATAAATTCTTAACCAGAAATAACAGAAGCAAAATCAGACAGAAAATTATGTTCTCATAAAGGATATTATTTATTTTTAAAAGTATCTAAACTTCTGTGAAAGCCAAGTAATGAAGTGCAGATACAACACAGAGGTAAACTTTGTCTAAGAATGCTGCCACCATTGGGCACAATATTGTCATCCATCAGTGCCAATGACAAAGGCCCTGGATATTACTCTCATAATGATATCTACTACTGACCATGCAAAAAGGATAGAGATATTGTTGGTTTCATACGAACATCAGAATAGACTCCACTCTCGTTGCTCCTTTGGATATACTTACTTTAGTTCTATGATTTGGATTAGTCCATTGATTGGCATTCACCTCTCATGTTCCAGAATTCAAAGAAGAGCGGGAAATCAAGGGTAAAATCACTTTCTCATCTGTATATTGAATAGTAGACAGTGAAATTATCTGAACATAGAAAGCAAGTTATACACTTGCCAGTGATCTGTGTTCACAGTATTAGCTATATAACAAAATTTTTATGCATGAGGCTTCTGGTCACTTGAGACATGAAAATGTTTTAAGTAAGAAATGAAATTGCATTTTAGAAATAACCTATGGAAGAAGTGAGACCAGTGTAGCAGAGCAAGCTGATCACTGGAGGGATAAAGAAAGGAAAAGAGAGGGTACTGAGGAATGAAATTGATCAAATTATATGTATGTATGAGTATGGCATGATAAATCATACTATCATGTATAATCATAACATACCAATATTTTTTTAAATCCTAAAGAAAAAACATTAACCTATGGCAGCAAAGAAGAAATCAGATTGTATGCCATAAGATCATGAAACTTGCAAAAGATTATCTCAAGTAGTTAAAGGGACATATTCTTCTAAACAGTGTTCTATATATTAAAATGTATAGAAGTATCTTGAAGAGGATCCCACTTACTAAATATTGGGAAACTTAGAATTAAAATAAATAATTATAGAAATGGATTTTAACAGCTGTACAAAATATATATTCATGAGTCCATACTAGCATATTTGAATTAAATAAATAAACAGAGTTATAAAATAAAGGTAAAGTTCTTCACTGAGTATAATTAAACTTAGTTGATGTTCTCTCTCATCATATATATAGTATGCATATATAATAGACAATATTACTCAACGCTAAAAACAAATTTAGAATCTGTTATCTGAAACCTGAGACCTACAGTAATAGATCCTGGAAATCTATTCTTCTCTAGCTTCTCTGTTTCTACCTTACCTATGAGACAATTCTGATAGAATTGCCAAAATATTTTATTAATAATATATCATCAGTGTTAAATAAATTAAACTATCACTCCATTGATGGATGTCTACATATATACAGACTAGTAGAGGAAGTATGGAATACTACTTTGGTTCTTTTTCTTTGCTGAAGATACTAATATGATATACTTGATTTTCAGTCCAGAAAGAGATTCTTTCTCCCTAGGAATAAAAATGTAAGCACAACATGTTTAAATTACTGCCTGAATTCTGCATTTATTTTCAAGTTTAGTTGCATCCCATTTTAATTTTGTTTATTTTAAAATTATTTTAGACTTACAGAAAAGTTACCAGGGGCTGGTGAAAGGAGAAGAGGACAACAGTAAAAGTATCTTGCTTTAAACAACTAACCTTATTAGGTCAGGCCCACCTAGAATAATATCCCTTTTAATTAACTTAAAATCAACTGCTTTGTGACTTAATCAGGGGAATTATATCACATTGTATTCTTAGGCTTGATAACACTCAAGGGGTGATAATCACATTGGGCATGTACCTAGGAATATTGGTGGTCATGGGAGTATTCTACTTATCAAACACCACATGATACATAATTTTATTCACAAGTGTAAAGTCAAACATTTCCTTAAGATAAAATAGTTTGATTTCAACTGTAGAGGAGAAGATAGAGAACTGCTCAGAATATGAATGAATTATACTCAGTATAAATATCTATAAAGCTGATGATTGGCAATAAAAACACTCCTGACACTCTTTGGAAATTTTTTTTAAAAAATTTACAATGATTATCTAATTGTTGAATGCCACATATGTTAAGGTGTGTCCCATATTACATGATTGACGAGGTACCATGAAGGTGAGTATAAACTCCTTTCAACTTCTAGGTTCTTTGAGTCACATCATTGACCATGGCCTGGTGTTATTCTAAAGTAACATTCCCAAACATCTGTTTTTTATTCACAACATATGTGCAAGAAATACTTAGAGAAAATCCTATGATTTTTCCTGTATCTCTCAAACCATTGAGAAAAATAAAGATAGGAAGATCAAAAAAGACCAAAATCTGCCAGGGGCCTTCTGTGCATTCTCATTGGTTGATCACTGAGCTAAATTCTGACAAACTATTGTTTTTGTTCAATATTTATTTTTAGTTGTAGCTATTTTTTATGTGGTGCTGAGGATCGAACCCAGGGCCTCCCACATGTTAGGCAAGTACTCTACTGCTGAGCCACTAAACCCAGCCACCTCTTATTACATTATTTTAGTACAATATAATTCAGTCAAACTAGATGCGTTGATAAATACAACTACTTTTATAGACCTATTTTACAAAATAGTGACTTTCATTAAACATCCTTCTTATTTCCTTTTCACCTGTCCCCTTGTTCCCTCCTTTCTTCTTAGTAATAATATCCCTTCTCCTTTCAAGTGGCTCATGGTTTCAGAGTTCCCAGTCCCAGTTCCATCCCTTGGGTGAGACAGAAAAAGAGGGAACAACAAGGTGTACAAGTGTGGCAGAGGGAAGCAGCTCGCATGGTGATCAGGAAGCAGAGAGGACAATTCCATAGGCCAGATACAACTATATACCCCAAAGTCACTCCCCAATTCCCACCTCCTGCAGCCACACCCTACCACTTCAGTTACCACTCAGTTAATCCCTATTAGGGGATTAATTCACTGATTAAGACTCTCACAACCAAATCATTTCTCCTCTGAACCTTCTTGCATTGTCTCACACATGAGCTTTTGGAGGACACCTCACATCCTAACCATAACACTCAACACGAAAAATTTAGTGGACGGCAAGTTTATTTTGACTCATGGTTTCAGAAGTTCAGTGCATGGTGGGCCAACTCCATATCATAGGGCCTAAGGTGAAGCATATCATCATGGCAAATGAGCATCATTTATTTGAGGGCTCATGGTTTCAGAGGTCCCAACCCATAGACAGCTGGTCCCATTCCTTGGGTGAGACAGAACAATGCACCTCTGAGGATTCTTGCATTGTCTCACACATGAGCTTTTGGGGAACACCTCACATAGAAACCAAAACAACTGAGTCTGGCTTATTTACCTCACATTTTCTCTCCAAATGGCATGATTATGTTGTTATTTTTAGTTGAATAGTACTTTCTTTACATATTTTCTTCATTCATTCATTCACTGGTGGTCATCTAGGTTGATTATATTACTTGTCTTTTGTGAATAGTGCTTCAATAAATATGAGTGTGAAAGTATTTCTGACTATGCTGACTTTGATTTATTTGGACATGTAAACAGGAGTGGTGTAGCTTAATCGCATGCCATTGCTACTTTAAGATTTTTAGGGAATTGTCTTACTGTTTTCATAATGACTGTTATACTTCACACTCCCACCAAGGATGTATGAATTCTTTTTCCCACTGAACCCTCAATAGTGTTTATTATTTTTTGTTTTGATAATAGCCACTCTGACTGAGGTGAGATGGAATCTCAATGTCATTTTTATTTGCATTTCCCTGATGGATAAAGAGGTTGAGCAATTTGCATTTGTTGGCCATTGTACTTATTTTGGGAAATGTTTGCTCAGCACCTTTGACCACTTAGTAATCAAATTGCTTATTGTTTTGTTGTTAAATTTTTAAAGTTCTTTACTTCTGGATGTCAATCCTCTATCAGATGAATAGCTGTCAAAGATTTTCTACCACTCTGCAGAGAGCCTCATCTCTCTGTTGTTTCCTTTGCTGTGTAAAACCTTTCTAATTTGATGAAATCCCATTATCTGATTATTGGTATTTTTTCCTGATCTATTGGAAGCCTATTTAGAAAGTCATTGCCTGAGCAATGTGTCTTAATGTGTTTCCTCTGTGTTTTCTTCTAACAGCTCTAAAATTTCAGGTCTTATATTGAGATTTTTGATGCATGTTTTGTTAATTTTTGTGCAGGGTAAGAGAGAAGAATTGCCTTTCAATCTATTAATGACTGAAGTCTAATTTTCTCAGTATCATTTACTAAGAGTCTATCTTTTCTATATTTTTGGTAGCTTTGCAAGCATCAGATGGATATAGATACAAGAGTTTATTCCTGGGTCCTCTGTCATATTCTTTTGGACTATATGTCTATTTTTATGTCAATATCATACTATTTTTGTTAAAAGAACACTGTAGTGTATCTTGAAACCAGATATTGTGATGCCTCTGGTATTATATTTTTTTCTCAGACTTGCTTAGATAATTCAGAGTCTTTATGCTTCTTTATGAATTTTAGAATTTTTCCAGTCCTATAGATAATGTGATTGGTATTTTGATGGATATTGAATTAAACATGTAGATTGCTTTTAATCAACTCAACTTTTAAATGTAGATTTGTATTTAAGTTTAGTTAGAAATCATTAAATTTGAAAATTAATTCTTGCAAATATGACCTACAAAGGGAAACAAAGTACTTAAAGGAAATGGGAGAAACACTTTTAACTCTATACTTGTAATAGGTAAAGTTAAAATATTAAGGAAAAGAGCTCAAAGAAGTCACCAATTCAAAAACAAAAGAAATATTAGTTTTACTGCTGATAGGGAAAACTCTAGTGATATTGGCATTAGATTATTTTACTCACCATGCTTTCCAACCAACATTTGGAATTTAAAACACCTAAAGTTACTGAGGAATATAATCCCTAGTGTAATATAATCTTGATTTAATTTTAATAGGACATAAACTTCTAAAATCCTTTAAGGATTTTCATCAATCAGTTTTGTACTTGGAGAAATAAGGATAAAAATATATAGCTTAATGTTTTCCAATGTTCTTTTTAAAAGAATATGATGTGGTAAAGCTTATATTCCTAATTTAGAAGCAAATTACACAATTACCTCTCCAATCTCAAAAATAATCATGGGATAACTGGTCCATCTAGCTCAGTCATTTACATAGGGCAGGCAGAAATTCATTACTTTAAAAAATTAGTTGCAATGAATAAGCAAGCAAGGTACAAGACCTCTATTGAATAGATGTTAACAAGATCTTTGAAACTGCTAAATGAAGATGTGATAATCTGATATGTTTCAGGAAATGCTATTAAATACCATTTAGGGCTTCAGATGTCCTAAATTATATACCTATTACTTTTCACATTGATTCTTATCTTTTAATTTCCTCCTCTTCTCTGTGAAATGTTCTTTAACATCTCATAAATGGGGAAAAAAGCCCAGAGAATATCTCTAATGTTAGCAAAAGCTGTGATCTCTATTGGAATCAAAGAAGCGTCATTGCATGCAATAAACATAAACAAATATAGTCTCTTTCATGATGAAATAAAATTAACTGAACAAATAAAAAAATAAAGGTCAGGAATCTCAAAGCAAGAGTAATATTTCCATATAATAAGTGTGATTTTCATCACAAGACAGTCTGCCATTTTGAGTAACACTAGAAGTAGAATAAATGATACTTTAGGGTCAGTCTTTGAAAATGCTAACCATAATTATTTCATTTCAGAATATATTCTTTTTTGAATAGTATATAGCACATTTAATTAGATTTAAACTATCTTTTTTAACCATTACTACTTGAATGCAATAGAAATTACAGCAATTTAGATACCACTTTCCAATCTTCTATAAAGGAGTAATGCATTTCTCTTCATTATATTTAGTCAATATCTTAAGCTAATTTTGCATTTTTTTGTTAGGCTTCATTTCTTTCTAATTTTAGTTTAGTTTTTAAAAAAAATTTTTCTTACATTCACATTAGAAAAATACTACGTATTTGTACACATTTAAAATGGAAGTCACTCAGAATATATAATGATGTCTGATAAACACTCTGTGGTTGATTCTCCATGGTAATTTTCATGAATTGAATTATATTAAGACTTTTTTAAAAATTACACAAAAATAAAGATTTTTTATTAATATGAATACTCGAATGCTAACTAAACTAATAATCAGACTGGAAGGGTCTTTCCTATGTTTAGTTTCCTATCTGAAACAGAAAGCTAAATGGCAATTAATCAGAAGAAAAATTCAACTAGCAAGTTTACATAAAGTAATATCTCATTACTTGAAATTCTATATAGCTAGACATTGAAAACAAATTAATATATAAGCCATGATAGAGCTGCTGCTTGCAGATCCAAATATCAAATTATTTTTAGGAATTTCCCTAGTCATAGCATTTGCCACTAAATATGCCTACACAGTCTTCAGACTAGAAGACTTGTAGCCCGGAGGGTACTTGAGGAATTTCCAAGGGATTTTTAGGCACCCCATATTTTTAAAGTAATCAGTGCCCATATCATTAACTTCTGCATGAACTCTTCCTATAATTGATCTGCTTGAGATTGTGCCTCTGAGGCATTCCACAAATTCTCTTTCCCATTTTTCATTTTCTCTTTCCTACTTCAAAAACAAAATCATGATTCACCAACCCTGAAACTTGGAACCCTGCATTGCCCCAGAGTACAAACACCTCTGAGGGCACTAAGGGAAAAATTTTAAATGTCTGTTCTTGGGGACCAAATGCAGCAGAATGTACAACACTTAGCACTGCATATTCTGGAGCCAGATTACCTGGCAAGAAAACCCTGCCCTGTCACAACACGTACGGGGCAGGAGAGTCATTTCACTTTGCTGTGCTTTAGTTTGACCATCTGTAAAATGGGGATATTCATAGTATTCAAATCATAAGGCTAGTACAGATATTAAATATTAGTATAATGTTAAAAATTCTTACTATAATAGCCAGTCTAATGAATAGTATATAAATATTTATTAAAATAATCGAGGCATCATAAGCACCCCACAAGTCTTTGTGGATTTCTGCAAAGATTCATTGCAAGGCAGTGGGGAGTACAAGAAACCAATGGGTAGATAGTTAAACTCGTGCTTCCAAAGTCTAATGACTTACAAGGAATGGAAGCTATTGAGAGAAAGTTCCAAAGAAGGAAAGACAGCATCAAATGCTCAGTAAATACAAATACCACTTTGGATATTAAAGCTGCCATCTCCTACCTACATTTCCATTTAGATATAAACATTATTGTAGGCATTCTCAGACCAAATCTCAAGGATATGAGATTTTCTGGAGTGGAAATATACCTTTTACAGAACATCCAAGCTGTTCAAGTACAGGAAGCTGCTGTTTTAAATTAAAGCTTTAATGTATTATTAGGACTTCTCAAACTTCATTAAGTGCAACCAATGGATAGAGTTCCCTCTCGTCTCCTTCAAGCTCCACTAAATATGTATGTTTATACATAACAGATAACATTATATACTTGGATGTACTGATTGATTAGTGAGACTGTGTATTAAGTATTTAGGAAACATTTATTTGCAATGTCATAAAATTTTTAAATTCTAATTTTTATTGATAATACTTATACAAAATTACCAAAAGTTTCAAATCAGTTGAGAACCTACAATCATGCTTTATTAATGAAAAAAATATGCCTTTTTTCTCAGAATTATCACTTATATTACATTGAATTGTTTTAAATGAAGCAATTCAAATCAATGTATTCAATTTTTGTTCTTTATTTTGTCACAAAAATAAATATCATGATATGCATAAGTTTAATATGAACAATTCTGTCTTATATCAGTTTTCTAACATAATTATTAGAAATGTATCCTTAAGATTTTTCTGGGTCGTGTGATTATATGGTCAATTTAAATTTTTGATATCTCATCTTGGATTGAATGCTTTAAAAATATGTATCAAAGAATGCTCAGTAATTTGTTATCCATTTGCATTTTATGATATTCTTAAAATAAACATTAATATATTTACTTAAATTAGAAAAACACAGGTTCAGATATTTCTCAACACAGTAAAACTCGGCTGAATGCTATCACTGTGTTTGCAAGTTAAGTTTGTGGTTTTTCCTAAGAAAAATGGGATGAATATACTAAGTATATGTTCTAAATGTTTTAATAGAATGCATCCATGTAAAAAGTTGTATTAGCAAATTTTTGCTGAATTAGTATTTCCATGTTGCAAACTACTTCTGAATTAATTGGAGTAGCCAAGATTATTCTTAGGTAAAATAGTATCAGGTAGATAATTATAGTCATTAAAAGAGATACAGTGAGACCTATAATAAACTTTCCAAGGACTGAGACAGTAAAGTGACTCTGTTAATAAATCCTTTGGCAATTATCCAGTCTTTAGCATTCAACCAAAATTGGCTTGAGTCAAGAAAGATATGGGTGTTAGAAAAACGTATTCTGTTTTCCTGTGTATCTTTCCCTGTAACTAGTTTTTGTGTGACACTTCTGACCAACTATGAAGTAATAAAACCAAGAGGGCTGATTAGAGATATTGTTCTAGAAGAAAAAAGTAAACTTGTAGGTTTGACATTAGTTTATACGTGCAAAGGAGCATGTGAGGCTCATATGCACTGCATCTCAGTTAATCAAGATAAATTGCAAATATGTCACAAAATTTATTCCATCAATTTCAATAGACACATGTAGTATAGGAAAGGTCAGAATTTAAAAAAAAAAAAAACTAAAATTTCAAAATTTGGCATACCATCTCTTCTGCCTGGTGTCAATCATATTGACAGCTACCAGAAGTAGAAGGGCAACAAATTAAGATTGATAACTGAAGTCAATTTTAAAGAATATTGAAATAAGCTATGATAAAAAATTATGGGACATACATAAATTTGCCAAAATAAAAGATACTCAAGCAAAATCCAAACATCTCTTTAGTACTAAAATATAAAACTAAATTAACACAATGAAATATTACTCAGTCATAAAGAAGAATGACTTCATGAGATTTGCTGTTAAATGGATGTACCTGGAGACTATCATTTTAAGTGACATAAGCCAATCCCCAAAACCAGAGGTGGAATGTTCTCTCTGATATGTAAATGCTAACACACAGAAGTGGGGGAGCTTCCAATAGCAGTACAGTGGACAAGGGGGAATGAAGGGAAGGAAGGAGAATAAGAACAGAAAAGACAGTGAAACTAATCTGACATTAACTTTCCTATGTACATGTAGGAATATATCACAGAGAATCTTACCATTGTGTACAACCACAAGACTAAGATCCTAATTAGAATAAGATATATTCCATGCCTGTATAAATACATCAAAATAGATTCTACTTTCTACACCATCATTTCTCACTGTCTGTATGACTAAAAAGGACTAACATTTCTAATGTTCTGTATAACTAAAAAGGACCAATAAGAATAAATAAAAATAGAGAAATGCTTATTTACAAGTGTCATTAACTACAAAGTATCACAATAGCACATTATAATATACAACATATATTTTTATTTAAAATAAATTTGAAGTTAATAAAAGGATCTAATTTAATTGTAAATTAAATTATCAATTTCCTCATTAATAAGAAGTCAATTAAGTCTTTCACAAAGGTTTATTTTTTGACTATATGAGAGTTATGATTTTACTTTCCAAAAACAAAAATGTTTACCTGCTTTGAAGGTCTTTCAACAAGATGCCCAGTGAATTTACCTGAGAGATGGATCACTTCATGTACAAGGCCCTCATCTGAGCTAGTTAAACCTAGTCACGAATATCTTCCTTCTCAATTACAAATCCCAAGTGGAATGTAAACCTGCTTTTTTTTCTAATTTTATTTTTTCTCTCTGCATATTTTATTTTGTTTTGATGATTTACGTCTGATAGGCTATTCCCATTGGTAGCAGCAACGACTGGAATCTGATTTCTCCTCAGAATAGCTGCTAAATGGATTAATGATTTATAGAGATATATCCTCTATTGGATAAGAGTTGGTAGAATATCTGTTCTGTACATTTTGTTGCTGTTTATTTCTTCACGTAAGCTTAAAATCAGTTACAGAATCTTGTGCCCACTGGGAAGGAGAATCACTCTCTGTTACCAGGAAGAAGAATCACTCCTTTTGTGGTTTCATATTTACTCTTCATCCATCATGGAATAAAACAGCCTCTCTCTGTGTCTATTTGTCTCTGTGACTCTTATCCTGAAAGGCAGTTACCTTTCGCTGCATAATTGTGCACTATCTCCATTCCTCCAGAGAACTATTCATAATTTAGATGACAAAGGTTCTTATACTTAAAAGGCTTCTTTGGGTTGACTAATTGAAGAAATAAATGCTCACAGAAATCAAATACATTTTAAATTCACATAAATTTAATCTCTACCATTTTAAATGTATATAAGTGCTTTAAATACTTCAACTGTATATAAAATTTTTATTATAACAAATTCAAAAATATCCTATGAATCTCAGTCCTCAGAAATTAGGTAAAACTTTGGCAAAAACAAGGCTAATCTGATAATTTTATTTTAATAAGAACAACTATGCCTACGCTGACTTATTGATGTTAAATATAATACAAATGCACCTTTGTATTAGATTGAAATATACTTGCTCTGACTGTACTGAACAAGTTAAAATTTGTCATATTTAACATATAAAGTTATGAAGAATCCAAATAGGTTTGAAAAAAAGAATAATTATTCTAACAGAAATATAAATTTCAGCAATATATTCTGTAGTATATCTGTTGAAGAATTATTTCGAAGAAATTTTGGTAACTAAAAATCTTAGGCTGAAATTGAGTTAAAAAATAATTATTGAGTACTGAAATATTTTTGGCTATAAGAGTATTTAAAAATTGAATATCAAATTTAAATTTAAGTTTTTATTATTAATTTATTTATTTATATATGACAGTGGAATGCATTACAATTTATATTACACATATAGAACACAAATTTTTTGTATCTGTGGTTGTATACAAAATATATTCATACCAATTTGCATCTTCATACCTGTACTTTGGATAATGATGTCCATCACATTCCACCATCATTTCTAACCCCCTGCCTCATCCCTTCCCCTCCCACCATTCTGTACTAGTGTTTGTCTATTCCTTCCAAGCTCCCCCTCCCTACCCCACTAGGAAATAGCCTCCTTATATCAGTAAATTTAAGTTTTAAAATTCTATATTTTACATGCTTTAAAAAGGTTGTCTTTCAACCATGTTAATGAAGGAGTTAATTTTTACAATTTTGAGGAGTTATGCAAGAAACATTTTAGCTGTCGAAAGTTGTGTTATGTACCATCATAAGCACTGCAAGCCTGCTAATGTGCTGGTGTTTGATAGGTTTCTTACCCCTCCGCTGGGTTCGCTTGGTACTAGGAGATTTTCTTGGAATTTAAGGGTTTCCATGATAGCTTCTCCCCCAAAATATTGAGTTGATTGCTGTACTAATTAGTGATGAGTTAAATCACTTAAAAGTTATAATCAATATAAGGGGTCTAGTCTATATTTAGGAGTAATAGTGATATAGAAAGGTAGCTGTGCATTCTTTATTTTCAAGGAAAAGTGGTATATGTATCCTTGTATGTCTGTCTCTTTGTGCATGCATATGTTTTGTATCCAAATCTCCATACAAGCAAATCTTCTTGAGTCTGAAAAGTCATGATATGTTAAAATCTTCATAAAGCTTACCTAATTTTCTTGGACTTGTGTCGGACAGATTCATCCCTATAACAACATATGTGACATAAGCTACTTGCAAATAAGAAGATAATGTAGCTCACAACTATGAAGGTTGAAGTGAATGGTGCAGGCACCAGACCAGTTCATGGTTGCATCAGATCACAGCTGGTAGTAACAGCAGAAGGAATACAGAAACAAGCAAGCGACTATATCTGGAACTAAGATAAGAGGGCTAGAGGACAGGAGGGGGCAGGCTTGTTCCTTGTACACCACCCTCTCTCAGGTGGTATGAAAGGTGTTGCTAGAGAAATACTTCATGACCCCAAATATCCAATGCCCTTAAACTGAGCCCCATTTCCTAAAGGTTCAACCACCTCGCAATAGTACTAACCTGGGAACCAACATTTTAATCATGTTGTACCCTTGAGGGATACTAAACCATTCCTAAAACAGCAACCTGTTTCCATATTTTATTGCTTATTGCCTTTGCATTGTAAAAGAATATTATTTTTTCCTATATGATCATAGTAGCTTCTGTGTTTTACCAGATTAATGTTCTTTATACTGAATTTATCATGTCCTTAATTATTTAAGAAAACTGATAAAAGTTAACCACTTATGAAAGAACTAAGGTTCTTTACAATTTTATTATTTTGTGGGGCTTTTTTTTTTATTAAATGTTTGGTTGTTCCCTGAATACAATGGGTAACCATGTATTATTGTATCTAAGGCACCCATGATTCCTCTGTGAAAATTATGTGCTTCTATTTTTATAAATCAGATCTAATAATCACTGTGTTCTTTGAAATAAGACGTCTTTTATCTAAAGTGCTTTTTGAAATGGATGCTACAGAAACTACTAAGTTTTCCTGTCATTTTATGCTATTCTTATCATGAACTCTCATCAGAATTTTACATTTGAACATTACCAATAATAAATTAATCACAGACATTTCAAGGCCTTGTCACCTACAGATAGACTTTATTTCACTCTAAGGTTACCATGAAGGTTCTGGAATCACCTGAATATGTTTCTTGAACAAAGTTCGACTATCTCAGAGCCTCCTGGAAAAGTATGTAGCAGGTTAGTTCAAGATATTGATAATTCAGATAATAAATTTTTAGGGTAGGGTACTATTAGCCACCACCTCTGTTTTCAAATTCTAAATTTTCCTGACTCTCCGGCTTTCCAAGCAATGTATTTGCATAGAGTCCCAAAGACTTTCTCTCTTTCTTTTATTGGAATGTAATGGGGAAAGCTCATTAGACAATCATGTCCTTGCTGAAATATCACATTTGAGAACGATGCTCATTTAATCAGATAGGCAAACTACTTTCATAAACCAAAGTTTTATGAATCCAATACTTATAAATTATCCTCAGAAAATCTGATCTGCAGATTGTGGGCTGCCTGGTATATACATGTCAAGGAAGATAAGTTCCTAATGAGAAGAAACCTGAAAATATTTGGAGGACCCAGAGAAAACAGGGAATCCATAGATACTTGTGTTAACCAGCTTTCCTTCACTATAACAAATATCTGGGTTAATCAACTTACAAAGAGAAAAACATTTATTTTGGCTCACAATTTTGGAGCATGTAGTCTATGATCAATTGGCACTGTTACTTTTAGGTCTGTGGCAGCATATCCTCGTGGAAATATAAGCTATATCAGTCTCACAGATAAATTGGATGAAGAGATTTTCTTTGTTTTGGATTTCTAGAATTAGGACAACAAATAATAGAAGCTTTTATAAGTCTAATATATTTCTTTACAAAACATCTAGTGAAGTAAACTTAAAAAACTCACCTGATAAACAATCTGACTAACCAAAGCCAAACATAATGAGGCCTTAATTTGTGCCCAAGAATATAATCATTCCTTGAGATTTATTTTTTCATCACCAAACTAAGAACAAAATTGAAATGAACAAAAGAAAAAATTTAAATAAAAGAGTATATGATATCACTCACAGAAAACTACATTGTTCAGAACACCCCCTTATGTTATTCTAGTTTTTCTCTGCAATTGTATTCTTTTACAACTCTTCATGGTGCAGATAATTCACAGCAATGCAAAATAATTCTCATCTATGGACATGCAAATAAATTCTGATTGAGGTTCAAATGGCTTTTCCCCTCAGCATAAAGAAAACCAATTTCATGTCTCTTTTTATATGATTTCAACTTTTCCTTATTACAGAAAACAATACTTCTTGACTTATTTCTTTGAAATGACTATGTCATCTGCCTGGTTTCCCCATTCAAATTGAGTTAAATAAAACCTTTGACACATGAAAAAATATCCATGAAGTAATTTTTATAAGTTTCTCTGTACGAACTAAAAACTAAAAGTGGTAGTTTGTTCAAATGATAAAGACTTAACAGCTTGTATTCTTCTTACTACAGCAGATACTCAAAATTCAATGAACTTAATATTAACATAAAATGGTCCTTTATTTGCAGTGATATTGAATTAGTCCTGATAGTTCCCCAAATTTATGTACATGTTCTAAAGTCTGCATTACCATATGCCTAACTTGTTCACTTGCTTTCCTGGGGCTGCTGGCTGCATACCTAAATCTCAAGTGAAAGTTTGAACCTCTGAAGGCAAGAGTGTATTGGTGCTAGTGAGACTCTGCTACAGGGATTTATTCTTTTAGGTTCAGCCCCAACTCAGACTCTTAGGCTTTCTTTATCAAGTCCCAAATTCAAAGAGGAACAGAACTTCACTTAGGTGAAACCACACCATTAACAAGTTCATGAAGTCTGACAGATTTGGGATATTTAAGGGAATTGTGTTACTGAGGACTTGGATGTAGATGAGAAGCAGGCAAGCAATGAGTTCAAATGAGATTATGAAATGCATGTGTAGCTTTTTCTTCTCGGACTCAACATATATATCTTCTTATTTTTAATAGTAATTCACAATATTCACCCTTCATTGTTTTTTAGCATACTAGAATCTTAAAGTCACAGTACATTCAGCAATAGGAAGCTTGTTCTAAAATCACCTAGAGGGAATAGTAATCCTGCAAGTTTCTTTTCTTAGTGATTTAAAGATACCCTTCAATTTTTTTGCAATTGTAATTTTTTCAATATTTGTAATGAAATAATTCCTTATTTCCCATGTACTAGCTACATGCTAAATATGCCTATTTAGTGCCCTTTTCTAGTGAATATTACATCTCTAAATATAGTTTGTTCTTGAAGTGTTTTTCAATTCTCAATTTAACCTGAAAATGTTGAGTACAATTTGACAGGATCTTCTAGATAATTTCTGTACCTCAGCTGGACCTTAGGCCACTTTACTATTTTGTACTGTTTTGAGTGCATATTTTAAATGACTCATTGCTTGAACTTCTACTTGATGATTTCTGAAAGAATCCAATCAAATTATGCACAGCTAAATTCTTGGTGTTCCAATTACTTTCCTGCACAGTTTTAAATTTCACGGCATTTATAACTAAAAATTTAGATCGCATGATTTTATGTAGAGAAGTTGAAGCTTATGTCTTTATTTTGCCAGCATAGCTTGTTTAATTCTATTTTTGGCCAAGGAAGCATTTTTTTATGTCATCAGAAAATAACAACAGTCCAAGAAAGCATCTATCAATTTGCAAATTGTCAAGAGATTCTAGTCACTGGAGTGTGAAGGTGGACGGAAGGAGAAAACATGACGGCTGGTTACAAGTGTGTTCAAACGCTATGTTAATATTGAGAATCACAGAAGAAATACAATTCGCTTAGCTTACTGAACTGAACTCTAGCCTCTGGATCCAGTAGGGAAGGTACTGCTAAATGTTTGTATTGATTATGTGGGTTTAATTAGACTGAGGACCATTTTCTATATTCCCTGATTAAGAAGTAGTGGTCTGAGTCAAAGCTAATCTTGGTGGTATTTCTCATAATTCTCTGGCATGGCCTAATATTGAAACCTTTGTTTATGTATCAATTAAATGAACAAGACAATAACAGTTCCTTGTCTTTCAAGGCATGCTGCTTGCTTTTACGTAAAAAGAAGTGTATTCACTCTAATTTTATTGTCTGAGATACTTCTTTTCAGCATCAAGGCACAAATAAAAAACATCTATGAACTAAGACTTATCAGCTCAATTTACTTTGAAAACATGATTTGTTTTTTGGGCGATGGGCAAGCCAGAAAAATGTAGAAATTATAAAATTTATAATTCATAAAAATATATCCATGATAAAGGATTTTAAAAGATACCTACAAGTATTTCTGACACTAAGCACACAGATTTTTTTCAAAACCTCATTGGTGAAGGTCAGAATCCTCCAAGAGTCTACCCTCCCTTTGACACCAGCCATAAGTTTAGAGGTCTCCAGGGCCAACCTTACTTCTAATCAACTGGTACCAGAATGGGACATTCCCACTACCAACTCAGGTTTGATAGTTCACTAGGCCTACTCACAGAGCAAAGGGAGTGCATACTTATTATTGCAATTTTAGTTCAGTAAAAAGGGTAGAAATCAGATCAAGGCAAAAACATAAATGCATAGGGCAAAGTTTGATTGGATCCTAAATCAAAAGATCCCATTGCTCTTTCTCTGTAGAGTTAGATTATGTACTGACAAATTGACATGAGAAAATATTGCAGAGCATGCCAATCAGGGAAGCTCTTCAAAGCCTGGATGTTCACAGATTTTATTAGCATTTTATTATATAAATATGATTTATTGAATCATTGGCCACAAAAGACTGATTTGTAATCTAGCACCTGTCCCCCTTCTGTAGAGGTTAAGCTGGAATGAAATATCCCCAAATCCCAACCCTTTAACCACATGGTTGCATTTTTTGGCATGGTCAGCCATCATCCTGAGTCACTTTGTTAACATAAACTATCAAGAGGCTCACTAAGTTTTACCCCTGTAACATAAACCACTGTGAATAAGAAAGAAAGTCTTTTCACTCAGATGATTCTAAGGATCAAGAAGCTACCTCCCAAAACAAAATACAAAAGCTAAACAAATTTTATATATATGTATATATATATATATATATATATATATATATATATATATATATATATATATATATATAATATTCAGTTGGAATAAGCAGGGAAATTTATAATGTAAATGCTTCCATATTTCAATGTTCATGATGTCAATGAAATCTCTCAAAATATTTATGGCACATCTGCATCTGTATCATGCTGTGATTTCAACTTTGCAAGAGGCTACAAACACTAAATAGAAGTTTTGTGACAAGAATAAACCTTTTATTTCTTTTTTGTATGTATTACTCAGTCATGCTTGCATCCAAATGCACAGAAGAATAATTGGATGATAAGCAGCAGCCCAGTGTATATTCTTGTAATGTGTTTACTCTACATGTCATCCATACATCTTCTTCCTTTGGCCATACAGAGAGCTATTGGTCAAATGGTAGAACAATTGTGGCTATAATCTAAGTAAAACTTCTCCCTAGAAACAACCCTGGACTGGGATTTTTTTATTCTTAGAGATGTTTAAATACAAAAGCAGCATTATGGCATATTTTGTCATGATACATAGTTTTATTTGATTTTTGTGTGTGTGTGTGTGTACACATTGGATAATTTCTTAGATGTAATTTTTTGTATAAACATTTTTACTGTATATATATATTTGTTGTTGTTGTTGTTGTTGTTTTAATCTGAAGTGTTCTCCATGCTCCTCTTTACTAAGTTGGGACCCTCTCATTACCCTCTATCCTATAGAACTCTTGGACTACCCCAACAGAAATTTCTTATACCTCTTAGCTACCATAAAATCACCTGAAGGAAGAATTCAAAAAGACTCTATTACACCCTGCTGTATGTGAGGATCTGTCTTCCAGTGAAAGGAATTCAGTCATTTGAATTATTATCCATGAAAGAATAAAGAAAAAACATACATAGAAATAACTACATAAATATGTATTTGTATCTCCAGATTATCATTGTTTAGGTTTTTCTATTTTTCTCAGGTAAACGTCTTCATATGAACCCTTTTAGCACAATGGGAGATGTTTGTAAAATATCTCGTGGCCCCTAAGATTCATGTTTATAATATTACATGGATAATATTCATGGTTCACTCAGAAATTCTTTTGGGGGATGTAAAAAGAAAGTTACAACCTGCTTCTATTCAGAGCTGAGTGAATCAAGGGAGATCTATAGACACCATCTGTATATTGAAATGTGCTTTTTTAGGAAACATTAGAAGATAGAACAAATTCTTTCAGATGGATGTATAGATTCTGATACATAAAGTATGTATTACTGTTGGCCATAAAAGGAGGCATTTAAAGACTGACTTGGAAGAAGAAATGGCCTTCTGTTAGATGTTTCTGCCTCTTGTTTCTTGACAATTCACTCGCAACTTTTTTGGCTTATCATACGAGAGTAGGTAATTTCCCAACTCCAAATCCTTTTTCTTTTCCCTCTGTCTACCAGATAAAATATAAGATGAACATTAAAACCCTCTTAAGACAGGCACTGTAGAGCATGCCTGTAATCCCAATGACTCAGGAGGCTGAGGCAGGAGAACCACAAGTTTGAGGTCAGTTTCAGCAATTTAGTGAGACACTGTCTCAAAAAAAAAAAAAATGAAAAGGGCTTGGGGATGTGACTCAGTGATTAAGAACCCCTAAGTTCAATCCTCAGTAACACCCCCCTCCAAAAAAAAAAAAAAGAACTCTAGAAAATAAACTAGAAAACAATTTTGTGTTTTAAATCATCAGTATTCTTTGAAGGCTAAAGAGTTTAGAAATTTTTTTTTTAATTTTTTATTGTTGGCTGTTCAAAACATTACATAGTTCTTGATATATCATATTTCACAATTTGATTCAAGTGGGTTATGAGCTCCCATTTTTACCCCATATACAGATGGCAGAATCACATCAGTTACACATCCATTGATTTACATATTGCCATACTAGTGTCTGTTGTATTCTGCTGCCTTTCCTATCCTCTACTATCCCCCCTCCCCTCCCCTCCCCTCCCCTCTTCTCTCTCTGCCCCCTATACTGACATTCGTTTGTCCCCCTTGTATTATTTTTCCCCTTCCCCTCAATTCCTCTTGTATGTACTTTTGTATAACTCTGAGGGTCTCCTTCCATTTCCATGCATTTTCCCTTCTCTCTCCCTTTCCCTACCACCTCTCATCCCTGTTTAATGTTAATCTTCTTCTCATGCTCTTCGACCCTACTCTGTTCTTAGTTACTCTCCTTATATCAAAGAAGACATTTGGCATTTGTTTTTTAGGGATTGGCTAGCTTCACTTAGCATAATCTGCTCTAATGCCATCCATTTCCCTGTAAATTCTATGATTTTGTCATTTTTTAATGCAGAGTAATACTCCATTGTGTATAAATGCCACATTTTTTTATCCATTCATCCATTGAAGGGCATCTAGGTTGGTTCCACAGTCTAGCTATTGTGAATTGTGCTGCTATGAACATCGATGTAGCAGTGTCCCTGTAGCATGCTCTTTTTAGGTCTTTAGGGAATAGACTGAGAAGGGGAATAGCTGGGTCAAATGGTGGCTCCATTCCCAGCTTTCCAAGAAATCTCCATACTGCTTTCCAAATTGGCTGCCCCAATTTGCAGTCCCACCAGCAATGTACAAGTGTACCCTTTTCCCCACATCCTCGCCAGCACTTGTTGTTGTTTGACTTCATAATGGCTGCCAATCTAACTGGAGTGAGATGGTATCTTAGGGTGGTTTTGATTTGCATTTCTCTGACAGCTAGAGATGGTGAGCATTTTTTCATGTACTTGTTGATTGATTGTATGTCCTCCTCTGAGAAGTGTCTGTTCAGGTCCTTGGCCCATTTGTTGATTGGGTTGTTTGTTCTCTTATTGTCTAATTTTTTGAGTTCTTTGTATACTCTGGATATTAGGGCTCTATCTGAAGTGTGAGGAGTAAAGATTTGTTCCCAGGATGTAGGCTCTCTATTTACCTCTCTTATTGTATCTTTTGCTGAGAAAAAACTTTTTAGTTTGAGTAAGTCCCATTTGTTGATTCTAGTTATTAACTTTTGTGCTATGGGTGTCCTATTGAGGAATTTGGAGCCCGACCCCACAGTATGTAGATCGTAGCCAACTTTTTCTTCTATCAGACGGCGTGTCTCTGATTTGATATCAAGCTCCTTGATCCATTTTGAATTCACTTTTGTGCATGGCGAGAGAAAGGGATTCAGTTTCATTTTGTTGCATATGGATTTCCAGTTTTCCCAGCACCATTTGTTGAAGATGCTATCCTTCCTCCATTGCATGCTTTTAGCCCCTTTATCAAATATAAGGTAGTTGTAGTTTTGTGGATTGGTTTCTGCGTCCTCTATTCTGTACCATTGGTCCACCCGCCTGTTTTGGTACCAGTACCATGCTGTTTTTGTTACTATTGCTCTGTAGTATAGTTTGAAGTCTGGTATCGCTATACCGCCTGATTCACACTTCCTGCTTAGCATTGTTTTTGCTATTCTGGGTCTTTTATTTTTCCATATGAATTTCATGATTGCTTTCTCTATTTCTACAAGAAATGCCGTTGGGATTTTGATTGGCATTGCATTAAACCTATAGAGAACTTTTGGTAATATCGCCATTTTGATGATGTTAGTTCTGCCTATCCATGAACAGGGTATATTTTTCCATCTTCTAAGATCTTCTTCTATTTCTCTCTTTAGGGTTCTGTAGTTTTCATTGTATAAGTCTTTCACCTCATTTGTTAGGTTGATTCCCAAGTATTTTATTTTTTTTGAAGATATTGTGAATGGAGTCGTTCTCCTCATTTCCATTTCAGAGGATTTGTCGCTATATACAGGAATGCCTTTGATTTATGCGTGTTGATTTTATATCCTGCCACTTTGCTGAATTCATTTATTAGCTCTAATAGTTTCTTTGTAGACCCTTTTGGGTCTGCTAGGTATAGAATCATGTCACCTGCAAATAGTGATAATTTAAGTTCTTCTTTTCCTATTTTGATGCCTTTAATTTCTTTCGTCTGTCTAATTGCTCTGGCCAGTGTTTCGAGAACTATGTTGAACAGAAGTGGTGAGAGAGGGCATCCCTGTCTTGTTCCAGATTTTAGAGGGAATGCCTTCAATTTTTTCTCCATTCAGAATGATGCTAGCCTGAGGCTTAGCATAGATTGCTTTTACAATATTGAGGTATGTTCCTGTTATCCCTAGTTTTTCTAGAGTTTTGAACATAAAGGGATGCTGTACTTTGTCGAATGCTTTTTCCGCATCTATCGAGATGATCATATGGTTCTTATTTTTAAGTCTATTGATGTGGTGAATAACATTTATTGATTTCCGTATATTGAACCAGCTTTGCATCCCAGGGATGAATCCTATTTGATCATGGTGCACAATTTTTTTGATATGTTTTTGTATCCGAGTGGCTAGAATTTTATTGAGGACTTTTGCATCTAGGTTCATTAGAGATATTGGTCTGTAGTTTTCTTTCTTTGAAGTGTCTTTGTCTGGTTTAGGTATCAGGGTGATGTTGGCCTCGTAGAATGAATTTGGAAGTTCTCCCTCTTTTTCTATTTCCCGAAGTAGCTTGAAAAGTATTGGTATTAGTTCCTCTTTAAAGGTTTTGTAAAACTCTGCTGTATACCCATCCGGTCCTGGGCTTTTCTTAGTTGGTAGTCTTTTGATGGTTTCTTCTATTTCCTCAATTGATATTGGTCTGTTTAGGTTGTCTATATCCTCCTGACTCAATCTGGGCAGATCATATGACTTAAGAAATTTATCTATGCCTTCACTATCTTCTAATTTATTGGAGTATAAGGATTCAAAATAATTTTTGATTATCTTCTTTATTTCTGAAGTGTCTGTTGTGATATTGCCTCTTTCATCCCGTATGTTAGTAATTTGAGTTCTCTCTCTTCTTCTCTTCGCTAGCATCGCTAAGGGTCTGTCGATTTTGTTTATATTTTCAAAGAACCAACTTTTAGTTTTGTCAATTTTTTCAATTGTTTCTTTTGTTTCGATTTCATTAATTTCAGCTCTGATTTTAATTATTTCTTGCCTTCTACTTCTTTTGCTGTTGTTTTGCTCTTCTTTTTCTAGGATTTTGAGATGAAGTATGAGATCATTTATTTGTTGGTTTTTTTCTTTTTTTAAGGAATGAACTCCAAGCAATGAATTTTCCTCTTAGAACTGCTTTCAATGTGTCCCATAGATTCCGATATGTTGTGTCTGTGTTTTCATTAATCTCTAAGAATTTTTTAATTTTCTCCTTGATGTCTTCTATAACCCATTGATCATTCAGTAACCTATTGTTCATTCTCCAAGTGATGTATTCTTTTTTTCCCTTCCTTCTTTTATCGTTGATTTTCAGTTCCATTCCATTATGATCAGATAGGATGCATGGTATTATCTCTACTCCTTTATATTGTCTAAGAGTTTCCCTGTGACATAATATATGATCTATTTTTGAGAAGGATCCATGTGCTGCTGAGAAAAAAGTGTAACTGCTTGATGTTGGGTGGTATATTCTATATATGTCAATTAAGTCTAGGTTATTAATTGTGTTATTGAGTTCTATAGTTTCCTTATTCAACTTTTGTTTGGAAGATCTGTCCAGTGGTGATAGAGGTGTGTTGAAGTCTCCCATGATTATTGTATGGTGGTCTATTAGACTCTTGAACTTGAGAAGAGTTTGTTTGATGAACATAGCTGCACCATTGTTTGGGGCATATATATTTATGATTGTTATGTCTTGTTGGTGTATGGTTCCCTTGAGCAGTATGTAGTGTCCCTCTTTATCCCTTTTGATTAACTTTGGCTTGAAATCTATTTTATTTGATATGAGTATGGATACTCCTGCTTGTTTCCGAAGTCCATATGAGTGATATGATTTTTCCCAACCTTTCACCTTCAGCCTATGTATGTCTTTTCCTATCAAATGCGTCTGCTGTTAGGCAGCATATTGTTGGGTCTTGTTTTGTGATCCATTCTACTAGCCTGTGTCTCTTGATTGGTGAGTTTAAGCCATTAACATTTAGGGTTATTATTGAGATATGGGTTGTTCTTCCAGCCATATTTGTTTATTTATGTTACTAAACATGGTTTGTTTTCCTCTTTGATTATTTTCCCCCCTTTAGTGTCCTACCTCCCACTGTTGGTTTTCATTGTTATTTTCCATTTCCTCTTCCTATAATGTTTTGCCAAGGATGTTTTGAAGAGATGGTTTTCTAGCTGCAAATTCTTTTAACTTTTGTTTATCGTGGAAGGTTTTAATTTCATTTTCCATCCTGAAGCTTAATTTCGCTGGAAACACAATTCTTGGTTGGAACCCATTTTCTTTCAGTGTTTGAAATATGTTATTCCAGGATCTTCTAGCTTTCAGAGTCTGTGTTGAAAGATCAGCTGTTATCCTGATTGGCTTACCCCTAAATGTGATCTGCTTCCTTTCTCTTGTAGCTTTTAAAATTCTCTCCTTATTCTGTATGTTGGGCATCTTCATTATAATGTGTCTAGGTGTGGGTCTCTTATGATTTTGCACATTCGGCGTCCTGTAGGCTTCTAGGATTTGGGGTTCTGTCTCATTCTTCAAGTCTGGGAAGTTTTCTCGTATTATTTCATTGAATAGATTGCTCATTCCTTTGGTTTGAAACTCTGTCCCTTCCTGTATCCCAATGACTCTTAAATTTGGTCTCTTGATGTTATCCCATATTTCTTGGATGTTCTGCTCATGGTTTCTTAACAGTCTTGCTGAGCTGTCTATGTTCTTTTCAAGTTGAAATACTTTATCTTCATTGTCTGATGTTCTATCTTCTAAGTGTTCTACTCTGCTGGTAGTATTCTCAATTGAGTTTTTAAGTTGGCTTATTGCTTCCTGCATTTCTAGGATTTCTGTTTGTTTGTTTTTTATAACCTCTATTTCCCTGTATAGTTGATCTTTTGCTTCTTGGATTTGTTTATGTAATTCATTGTTGAAGTGATCTTTCATTGTCTGATTTTGCTGTCTGATGTCTTCCTTGATACTCCAGATCATCTGAAGCATGTATATCCTGAATTCTTTATCTGACATTCCATCTGCTGCAGCTATTACCTCTTCTAACGTTGAGTTGACCTGCAATGCTTGTGGTCCTTTCTTTCCTTGTCTCTTCATACTGCTCGCGTTCCTTTCTTCTTGGTGAAACTGTTGTGCTATTGAATTTTCCCCCTATATATTTATATTGGTCTTGTATAGTTGCAAAGTCTCCCTCAAAGGCGTGGGCGGCAGCTCTGCCCCTCCTCCAATTGGGGCAATGTGCCTACCACGCCGGCAGGCCGCTGGGCCTGCTCTGCCGGTCGGTAGCAGGTCCGCCGACCTTGCAGGCGCGGGCGGCGGCTCTGTCCCTCTGCGGGCTGCTAGGCTTGTCTGTCGGTGGTCGCAGTTCTGCCTACTTTGCAGGCGCAGGCAGTGGCACTGCCCCTCTGCAGGCCTCTGGGGCTGTACTGCCAGTGGGTCGCAGGTACGCCTACCTTGCATGCGCGGGGGGGGGGGGGGCGGCTCTACCCTTCCTCAGGCCACTGGGCCTGTTCTGTCTCTCGGTTGCAGGTCTGGCCTGTTCTGATGGTGGTCACAGTTCCGTCTACCTTGCAGGCGCGGGGGGGAGGGGGCGGCTCTGCCTCTCAGCAGGCCGCTGCTCCTCTTCTGCCAGTGGGTCGCAGGCCCACCTACCTTGCAGGAGTGATTGGAAGCTCTGCCCCTCCGCGGGCCACTGGGCCTTTTCTGTCGGTGGTCACAGTTCCGCCTACCTGGCAGGCGCGGGGGGTGGGGGGCGGCTCTGCCCCTCAGCAGGCCGCTGGGCCTGTTCTGTGGGTGGTCACAGTTCCCTCTACCTTGCCGGCGCAGGGGGAGGGGGCGGCTCTGCCTCTCAGCAGGCCGCTGCTCCTCTTCTGCCGGTGGGTCGCAGGCCCGCCTACCTTGCAGGAGTGATTGGAAGCTCTGTCCCGCCGCCGGCCACTGGGCCTTTTCTGTCGGTGGTCACAGTTCCACCTACCTGGCAGGCGCGGGGGGTGGGGGGCGGCTCTGCCCCTCAGCAGGCCGCTGGGCCTGCTCTGTGCGTGGTCACAGTTCCCTCTACCTTGCCGGTGCAGGGGGAGGGGGCGGCTCTGCCTCTCAGCAGGCCGCTGCTCCTCTTCTGCCGGTGGGTCGCAGGCCCGCCTACCTTGCAGGAGTGATTGGAAGCTCTGTCCCGCTGCGGGCCACTGGGCCTTTTCTGTCGGTGGTCACAGTTCCCCTACCTGGCAGGCGCGGGGGGTGGGGGGCGGCTCTGCCCCTCAGCAGGCCGCTGGGCCTGCTCTGTGTGTCAACAGTACTTCTTGACAACCGAACAAAGTGAAATACAGTCTAGGCATCCATGACCCAGGTGTAGTGGTGCACGCCTGTAATCCCAGCAACTCAGTAGGCTGAGGCAGGAGGATCACAAGTTCGAATCTAATCTCAGCAATTTAGAGAGGCTCTAAGCAACTTAGTTGAGACCCGCCTCAATTTACTGTGCCTGCCCGCGGTGGATTCTCTGGAGGGTTCCGATAAGCATTCTTAGAAAAGTCCTGTTTCCTTTTCCTGCAATATCCCAAGAGTGCAACGACAAGTACTGCGAGGTGGCCGCAGACCCAGAAGCAACGTTAGGGAAGTTGGAGATAAGAGTCGAGTTTGGAAATTTTTACTATCTTTTTCCCACAACAAATATGCATGATTTTGATCATTTAATTATCTGTGCCTACAATACACTTGCTATTGTGTTTCATATCTGTCTGCTAAAATACCAGCTTTCTTGAAGATTCAGCTCAGATACCACTTTCATGCAGCCTCCATGACCCTCCTGTTCTCCCCTTCCAAAGCATGAAGGGACTTCTGGAATGAATTCATGATCAATTGTTTGATCAGAATGCTGGTCACAAAATTTCACTTTGTAAAAATTCACCAAAGATATATGTAAGATGTATATCTTCTTTTCCTTTACTCCCTTTGGAGTCTCAACATTACTAACTTAAACCAAAGCAACAGCTATTCATGTCTCCAAAAACATAAAACTATACTCTTGAAAGACATTCAAGAATACTTTCCTTTTCCAGATAGGTCTTAAGAAGTTGGTTTAATTGAGAGTATAAAAAACTCCCAGTTAAATTACAAAATGAAAAATAGGAATCTATCTTGTCCCATCTATCTTGCCTTATCTCAAGACCACCTGAGTAACTCGCACAAACTTTTTAAATACTTCTCATTTCCCTGTCCTATATTTAAAGGTGATATTTCTCACCTCATTTATCATATATTCACCCTTATTTTCATATGGTTTTTATCCTGCTCCCTCCCATAAATGATGGGGGCAGATCAAGGGCACATACCCTCTGCAACCTATTAACCATAGGTTGTCCCATGGGCCAGGCACCTGCTCATTTGGTATGGTATTCATTTGAACCTAAACATCCATCACACAAAAAAGCCTTCCTTGATATTTGGGATATAAGTAGTGGATAATTAATCTGTTCTGTCTCTCTGATGATCTCAGAGCATTAAATTTAGTCTTCTAGTTTTTTTTTTTTTTTAAATAGGCAGCAGTTCAACCAAAAAAGAAGATAGGTAACTGAACATAATAAATGAAAATCACATTTTGAGATAATAATGTGATTAACATAATATCCCATAATAATAAACTCAAACAATCATCCTGTGGCAACAACATGTGCATAGAAAACTCCTCATTAGAAGGCAACAAAAGCATGTCAAGTGCAGCTGCACACCATCATATTGATTGTTGTTCTTATTTGTTATTGTTCTGGGTGTTTTCACTGGTTTGCACTCAGAGGGGCAAACCTTCTATGAAAGCCATTGTTTCAACCAAACATGGCAAACACTGAGGCCTGAAGGGCATTAAGTCTGGATAATGCAGTCCCCACATACCAAAGATTTTATTGATTTTCCAGTTACCAATAGACAACTAAGGTTTAGAAGCCATGGTGATCATCTAAATTGGAGGACTTAACTATAGAGTAATGCTGATGCTCCCATCTCAGTCACAGGTATATTTAATTGGCAGACAACTTGGTATGCTATAGCAACACATACCCAAGTTAGGTTATATGGCTCAAAACCTATTTGTAACAGAAAGTCTCTGATCCCCATAAGAATACAATCTTGAACTATTGGAAATTTAGATTCAGTGATTGTTAACTTAATCCTCCCAATTGGGCTCCAGTGCTTAGGCCCAACAATTACAACAATATAACAGATGCCAACATCACCCTTGGTAGCTGTAAACCCTCCAAATCTCTTGAATAGAAGGCATTTCCAAGTCTAATGTCACAAATGTGTGTGTGTGTGTGTGTGTGTGTGTGTGTTCTCTCTACCAGAATCTGTCCAAAAAAGATTTTGTACTGGAAAATAGGGTACTACCATAATCAGAACTAATTTTTTTTTCAGGTAATTTGGAGCAGGACAGTCAGTAGAGGCTGAAATAATTTTGATGGAAATAGTGAAGGCTATCTAAATTGACCTGGATGGACAGAATATAGAAATCTAGATTTGAAGAATGCTGCTGGTATGGATGCATAAGGAAGTGAGGAAGAAACATGTTATTGAAAATTGGAAGAACAGACATCCTTGTTATGCGGTGGCAGAAATCTTAGAAAAATTATCTCCTCAAGTTATGTGAAGAGTAAAAATTGCAAGTAATAAGGCTGCTTATATATATATATATATATATATATATATATATATATATATATCACTAAGGAGGTTTTCAAGGAAAGTGTTGAAGGTGCCATCTGGTTTCATCTTGCTTCCTATAGTACAATGTAAGAAATAATTGGAGGGAAAACTTGAAAAAAAAGCCTGGGTAATTTTGAAAGAGTTTAGACTGTATACATGGAAAAACAGATTAAAATTCAGTAAAGTCACAAATATGACATAGAGAAAGCTGTGTGTACAAACGTACATTTTCTTTTTTTTACAAAATTTTGGTGAAAGCAAAATATGTTAATATCTATTACATAAAATATAGTTTCTATAGGTTGTTATTCTCAAAATCTTTGCTAAATTAGAGGGCCACTTGGATCTTTAATGACCTTTCCCCATCCCATCTAAGCAGGAGACAACATAGAGAAGAGGTTGATTGCCAAATATTTGTGGCTTTGACTTTGATTTGTTGGAATTAACCCCAGTGAAATTTAAGTAATACTTTTAAAGTTCTTGAGAAATTATCTTCAGCAAAAACACTGCTAACTTGAACTGAAAGGGATGAAGATGACAAAAGGAAAATTCAGAGTCTAAAATGAAATAAAAATTCTACTTTCAAGAAATAGACTGGTACAACTATTCAACTGTAAACATGTGCTACTTTCATGGGGAAAAAAATCCACTCAGAAAGTAGAAAACAGAACATACAGAAGAAGGAAATTAGATCAACAGGTCATCATTCTTCTGACCCATGGAAATTATGAAGTAATGTGTTCTGTTTCAATATGCTAAATTTGTGCTAATTTGTTACTTAGCAAAAGAAAACAAAAAACTAAAACCTAATTTTGTGCTGGTAGTCACCAAATCTCAGATATTTTGTGCAGAAAAAGCATACATTTAATTTCTAAGCCAAAATTACAGCTCATAGCACCTATTTGATTTCAATGTACAATTAACTGTAGCTTTATTTTTCTCATCTATGAAATGGAGGCATTGTTGTATAATTTATATAATTCTTTTCTGATAGAATGAAATACATTAGTCTAAATCACCCAACATTGTACTTACTCTATATAGAAGGCCAGTTAGTATTATTTTCTTTCTCTCCATAAGAAAGATAGACATGAGAAAAACAGAGCTAAAGTAGAAAATAAGAAACCACATACAACTGAGTATTAACTATCTATTGAAAGAAAGAAGGACAGATACAGAAAGTGAAACCAATCAGATGGGGAAATAGCCCAAGAACATAACTTAAACATGTCTTGCATTTCATTTTAAGATCCCACCAGCCCATGTATTGGTACCAAAATAGACTTTTAGACCAATGGAATAAAGTAAAATATAAAAATAGAAGTCACAGACTATATAATAGAAGACAAAGGTCACAGAATAGATAATAGAAGACACAGAGACAAACCCATACAAATACAGTTATCTTGTCCTAGACAAGGTCACCAAAAACATACATTGGAGAAGAAATAGCCTATTCAACAAATGGTGCTGGGGAAACTAGGAATACATATGCAGCAAAATGAAGTTAAATAACTATCCCTCACCATGCACAAAAAGCAACTCAAAGTGGATCAAAGACCTAGGAATTAGACCAGAGACCCTGTGCCTAATAGAAGAAAAAAGAAGGCCAAAATCTTTATCATGTTGGATTATGTCCTGACTTCCTTAACCAGACTCCTAAAGAACAAGAAATAAAATCAAGAATAAATAAATGGGATATATTCAAACTATAAAGCTGATTTCAGCAAAAGAAATGATCAATAAAGAGAGAGCCCACAGAGTGGAAGTACATCTTTGCTACATGTACATTAGATAGAGCACTAGGATAATAAAGAACTCAAAAAACTTAACACCAAAAGGGCGAAAAATAACCCAATAAATAAGTCAGCTAAAGAACTGAACAGACACTTCTCAGAAGAAAATATACAATCTATCAACAAATATATGTAAAACATTGAAAATCTCTAGTAATTAGAGAAATGCAAATCAAAACTACTCTAAGATTTCATCTCACTCCATTTAGAATGGCAATTATCAATAATACAAGCAACAGTAAGTGTTAGCCAGGATGTGGAGTTAAGTTACACTCATACATGTCTGGTGGTACTCCAAATTAGTGCAACCTATCTGGAAAGCAGTATGGAGATTCCTCAGAAAACTTGAATTGGAACCACCATTTAACCCAGGTACCCCACTTCTCGTTTTATACCCAAAGGACTTAAAAACAGCATACTATAGAGACACAGCCACATCAATGTTCATAGCAGCTCAATTCACAATAGCCAAACTGTGGAACCAACCTAGATGCCCTTCAATAGATGAATGCATAAAGAAACTGTGGTATATATACACAATGAAATATTACTCAGCATTAAAAGAGAATAAATTTTGGCATTTGCAGGTAAATGGATGGAGTTGGAGAGTATCATGCTAAGCAAAGTAAGCCAATCACAAAAAACCAAAGGCTAAATATTCTCTCTGATAAGTGCATGCTGATCCATAATGGTGGGATAGGGGATGGGAAGAATGGAGGAACTTTGGACAGGGCAAAGGAAGTGTGGGAGGAGAGGAGACATGGCAGTAAGAAAGAGGGTGGAATGAGAAGGGCTTCATTACCCTAAGTACATTATGACTGTACAAATGGTATGGCTTTATAGCATGTACAACCAGAGAAATTAATTTTTTTCCATTTGTGTACAATGAATCAAAATTCATTCTGCTGTCATGTATAACTGATAAGAATAAAAAATGTCAAAAAAAGATCCCACCAGCCATGAACCATATTAAAACATAAATAAATATACTTCTTATTTTCTTATGATATTACAGAATAGAAATTAAGTACTCACTTTTGTAACAAACAACTTGACAGTGAAATTGACAATAACTAACCAAATGTTCTCTCCTTTTTAATGCATACAAACAGCTAAGGAAAATATAATTTGTTAGTGGCAGTGATCCCCAGAATCTCAGGATTATGTTCCATTTCCTGGCTCTTGTATTCTTTCAGAAAAGACTTCAGGTAAGACATGAGATATAGTAAATATATAGCAGAGACTATTAGAGGAAAAAGGAAAAGATGTCAAGGGAGTAGATGGGTGTTTTATTCAAATTTTTACCCCTGTGACCAAAAGATGACAGAACAATTTTAGAAGAGGAACAGTTTGAGTCTCATAGCTTTAGAGGTCTCAGTCCATAAATGGATAGCTCCATTGTTCTGGGTTGAGGGGAAGCAGAACATCATGGAGGAAGAGTGTGGTAGAAGAAAGCAGCAAGCATATGATAGTCAGGAACAGAGTGAGACTAAGCTTGGCTCACCAGGGACAAATATATATATCTTTTTGAGAAAATTTCTCAAAATTATAGCATAATGTATACCCCCAACAACCTATTTCCTCCAACCATAGGTTGCCTGCCTTATCATCTAGTTAATCCAATCAATGTGCTGATTATGTTAAGCCTATCATAACCCAATCATGTCACCTCTAAACTTTCTTGCATTGTCTAACACATGAACTTTTGGGGGACAATTCATATCTAAACCATAACACTGCGTCATCTCAAAAAGGATAGCAACATGATGCCCTCTTTTTATTGGGGGTCTTAGGGATTTTTATAGAGAGTGCCACCCAGGTAACACATCTCAACTTTTGACAGACAGTAGGATCGCATCACATTTTTAAGTCCCTACTGTTCATGGTCTTACCCACTGATAAGAGTTTTAGCTTTTGCATTACTGTGACCAAAATACACAACAACAAAAAAAAAAAAAAAAAAAAAAGGAGGAAAAGCTCTTTAGGGGCTCACAGTTTCAGAGGTTTTCAGTCCATAGACAGCCATCTCCATTCCTCCAAGCCTCAGTAAGGAGGAACAAAAGAGCTAGGAAAGCAAAACTGCTCAACTCATGGAAGAAAGTCCAGCAGAGAGAGAGAGGTAGGTGCTACAGGAAGAGCGACTCTTTCAGGGCATGTCCCCAGTGACTGATCTCTTCCAGCCATGCACAGTTGCCACTCAGTCCATTCAGAATAGATTGGACTGATTAGGTTATGACTCTTATAATCTTATAACTTTACCTCTGAATATTCCTGCATTAACAGGAGCTTTTGGAGAACATCTCATAATCAAACCATAACAATAAGTATAACCCAATGTCCAGGATGGAACACAGAATTTTACTATTATAATGACATACTAAAGATCTAAAGTCAACTCTTGGTCACCTTCACCTGCTCTGTCTGGCTCTAATTGGAACTTGATCTTACACATTTTATGGGTAGCAAGCTTGCTTTAATTATCCTATTTTCCTGTCTATTGAAATATTTTGTCTGCAAGATGTTCATAAAATTCCCTTTTCAGAATAACTTTTTTTTAAATGGTCAGAGAGAGACATCTAACAATCAAGAGCCTTTAAAGAATAAGTTGTTTGATTAGGAATGTAACATATCCTATCCACTTATGTCAGAGTAGGGCCAGAATGTCCTTAGGTGAATTCCTTTTTGAGTAAATTTCTTTTAAAAAAAAAACCACTTGGAATTCCAGTACATAGCTCTAGTCTAGAATTATCTCCTTAACTTCATGTTCCTATCTCTCATTTCTACTACCTACCAAATTGGAAAGAAAATATGAATCATAAAATTTTCTCAAATTTATTGTTTGTGTTCCATCAACAAAAAGGCATTATATTTTTTTAAATATTTATTTTTTAGTTGTAGTTGGACACAACACCTTTGTTTTACTTATTTATTTTTATGTGGTGCTGAGGATCGAACCCAGGGCCTCGCATGCGCTAGGTGAGCACTCTATCACTGAGTCACAATCCCAGCCCAAAAGGCATTATTTTGAATGTTGTTAAATTTACTAGATGAAGTTAGTGAATATCCTCAGAGTGCACATATTCGCTTGAAAAGTTAAACATATAAAGTGGTGCATTTTAATATAAAGTGCAAAAATATCTATCAATTTATTTCCTGTCATGTAGTCACAGTTTTTTAACAATATTTTATTAAATCTTCCTTGCATCTGTCTCTGTTTTTGTTACCAAACAAAAGGCACATCCCACTTTGTCATGACACTATTAGCTGAGTGGCAAGGTGGTAAAAGAAAAAAAAAAAAAAAAAGATCTGTGCAGTCATCAGCTAGCTAATCAGAAGATGGCAGATGTCACTGCAGAAGAGGAGCCAAATCTCTAAGCCTTGGTTCTTGTATCCCAATGAGAAATTTTCTATCAGACATGAAAAGTCCAGCAAGAGAATTTTATTATAAGTGAAAGTAAAGCTCAAGCAAAGTACACTCACAAGAAAGAAAGAGAGCAGTTCATCTCTGAGGAGAGAATGTGAAGGGAACTTAATGTTACTTACCAATGTATTACCATTTTTATGTTTACCAAGAGAATTGGGGTGGACCCCAACTGGTCTTCACCAATTTGATGTTTAGCTATTCCTCAAAATTGGATGGGGGATTTTTTGACCTTAGTTGTTCTTTTCTGGAACTGCAGAGAGACCCAATAAGGGGCTTTATCTACAAGTCAATCTTATGTTAATATTGGTGCTGGGTTCAACAGTTGGGCAAACATCATCATGGTGCACCTGTGCCACTGAAGAAATTTCCCTTCTGATATACATTAAGAAATCTATCGTCATAGATCCTAAATTTACAATGAATCCAGTAGACCCCATTATGAGTTAACCCCATTGAACTTTCTTTCTGGATGTGCTTCTTTATTGGTTCACTTTATTTTACATGTTTCTTCTTCATGTTAGCACACACATTTTTCTTCATCTCTAGACCCACAAGTGACTAAATTTTATATTAGTCTTAAAGACAATATAAAGAAAACCTGTGATCCTGTTATGTAATTGGTTGGCATTCTACTGCTCATTGCTAACTTCTACCTAATTACAGACTTTTTCTTAAAGGAACATCTTGTGTGGAGGATGATTCAAGGGTAGTGTTTACAGGTCTGGATTATAAAGGATTAGTATGTACCCTCTCAGTTGGCGATTTGTGACCAAATCCTGAAAATCTAATCCTAACTGCTTAGTACTGAAATGTTTAAAAGTTATGAAAAACTCAAGAACAAAAATCATTGTTTTTCTAGCTATTCTTGTCACTGATTAGTTTATTCACATGCTGTTCCTGATGTAGATTATAATGGATTGGCTACAGAGGAAGCTGCTCCAAGGCCTTCTTGCTGTTTGCCAAACTAAGGATAATGAAAGAAAGCATACTCCACCTGATTATCATGGAAGACAAGAAGGTCAAGCAAATACTTAGGTCTAAATGCTTAGCTTCAATTTGAAGATCAATTTTATTGAATTTATAAATTAATCAATACTATGATTTTTTAAAAATACCATGATAAATACTGTGTGAATAATCGATAAATATCACTTTGTTATTTTCTTTAATAACATTCAGTAAAATGCAACATTATCTTTTCAAGCAACCTCTGCTAACACAGTGACAAAAAAACCTATAAAATTATATAACCAAAATGGAACATGCAGAATACGTGAAATACTGGAGACATCAAAGAAATTATGTATTTTATTAATTTGCTCCATTTTCCAATTAGTATTTTTTTAGTATTTATTTTTAATAGTATTTTCCCAAATGAATGTATTTTTCTCATCATAACCATTAGGTCATAATTTTTAGTTAACTTATTTTAAATAATATGTTAGTACACATTTGATACAAAATTTGTGAAAGAGTTGTATCAATCTTGCATATAAATAGAGCAGAGATAGTAGTACTGGGTAGCATTTAAGATTATACACTACAGCTCAGATATCTTTGAAAGTTCACTTGGGATTCACAAGAGTGCAGACCAAACTTAAAATTGGTGATTTTTGAGATAGAATCACAACACAACCTGATTTCTTTAACAAGTTCTCAAACGGGCAACTCTTCAGGATTGGATTTTACTCTCCCAGGTACCATTGCCCTGATGAACTTGTATTCTTATGTTGTTATTATTAGCATCAAATTCTCTTTACAATATTTCAATTGTTTCCCCTTGAGAAGAATTTACATTTTCACATAAAAGGTAGAAATTAACCTCCAATATTTTCTTTTCTTTCTTGCTTTTTTTTTTTTTTTTTTTTTTTTGTAATGGGAGTTGAACTCAGGAGCACTCTACCACCCCAGCCCTATTTTGTATTTTATTTACAGGGTCTCTCTGACTTGCTTAGTGCCTTGTTTTTGATGAGGCTGGCTTTGAACCCATGATCCTACTGTCTCAGGCTCCTAAACCACTGGGATTATAGGTATGCACCATCATGCTCAGCACCTTCAGTGTTCTCTTCATAGCTATAGGAATAATTCTGGCCAACAATTGGATTCATAAACTGAAAGTGAAGTTGTAACTGATCTCACCTCTGAGAGAAGACCAATGAGTTTTCCTTTGATGGGGAAAATGAGGTTTATTGAATACATTTTTTCCTATGTGTGACCAAGTGGGATTGGGAGACTAATTTACATATGTTGCGTTTACCGCCTTTTTGAAAAAAAGCATATGATGTTATTTCTAATGTGAAGAGGAAAAACCTATTCTGAACAATTCTATGAAAACTTCATAGTCATCCTGCCAATTTTCATATGTGTACAAAAATGCCAATACAATAAACTCAAACTTATTTTAAGAAAGAAATTCAAAGGAAAAAACTAACATATAAATTAGCAGAACATAGATGGTAAACATAGGTATAGAAGATTTATTATACAGAATTTATGGAATGGAGTTTGATAAGAAAAGCACTACTTAAATATACTTTACACTTTTAGTAATTTAAAACAATATAGTCATAACTAAGAATTTAATGTGACATTTTAAAATAATGTATCTTTTTTTAATGAATTTAAAGGAAATCATTCAGTGTTGCTCCTATACCTGACAAACTCTCTTGAATAATATTTGTTTACTTAGAACTATTTTACTAATTCAAGTACAGGGGAGTTGCTAATACTTGTGCCAAGTGATTCTGGGATATTGAAAATTACTGGGTTGCTACTAAAACTAAAGTATAGGCCTGTAGAAGTGAAGCATAGAAATGTAACAGCATGAATTGAAATTTGTTGAAAAATCCTGCCAAATAAGAAGCTTTATAATAGAGCTGCATGAACCTTGACTACTTCCATTCATAAGATATTTGCAGAATTTTTTTTCCTATTCATGAGGAATAAAAGTCTTAAAATTCTGATTTAATTTCAAGCTTCAGTTAGACAAATAGGAAGTTCAACCAACAACATCCTTCTTACTGAAGAGATGCCTTTATTATTAATATTCTAGATATACCTACCTCTTACTGAAAATAAAACCCACTGCAACGTATATTTTAGTCATTGTAATATCTGAGGTAGTGTTTAGGTACTCATGTGATTTCTGATGCTGTTCATTATTAGGATTTGTCCCAGGGAATTTTATCATGACATCCTTGAATTCTATCTCACCATTTAATGACTTGACGTAATATCTGAATGACTTTGTAAACTCTTGATGGTTGTCTAATACATAGTAAATACATGATTAAAATTCTTTCAAAGAATAAATAAATAATTGGTCAAGAGAGATTTGGTTATAAATTGCAGTTCACCTAAAATTTACCCAATTAATGCTAAAATATCCATTCAGGTGAATCCTTATGTTTCTGTGAGATTCTGTATGAAGCAAGGTCAATAGGTATATGAAAAAAAATTCTAAGTACCCCTAATCATCAGAGACACAGAAATCAAAACTAAGCATAATGTCACCTTACTCCATTAAGAATAGAAGAAAAAAATTATGTCATTTGTAGGCAAATGGATGGATCTTGGGCACATTATTAAGTGAAATAATCCCCAAACTCAGAAAGTCAAAGGTCATATGTTTTCTCTCATGTGTAGAAGCTAAGGTACCCTTGGACACTGCTAATGCAAAAGTAGATTAGTACAGACCTTTTGGAAACAGCATAGAGGTTTCTCAAACAATTAAAAATAGAACTACCATGACCCAGCAATATCACTACTTTTTAGCCAAAGAAAATGAAACCAGAATGTCAAAGAGACATCTGCACTACAATATTTATTATAGCATTCTTCACAACAGCTTAGAAATGGAAACTACCTCAGTGTCCAACAACTGATGAATGAATAACAAAAGGTATATATGTCCACAATGGAAAGCTATTGAGCCATTAAAAGAATGTAATCCTGTCATTTGTAAAAACATGGATGGAACTGGAGATCATTATTTTAAGTGAAATAAGCCAGAAACACAAAGACAAGTAAAACATGATCTCACACATACATAAAATCTGAAAAACTTGATTTCATAGAAGCTGAGAGTAGAACGGTGGTTACATGAGACTGGAGAAAGGAGCAAGGAAGGAAGAATAAGGAAAGATTGATCAGTGAGTCCTAAGTTACATTTAGACAGAAACAAGATGTTTGGTGTACACTGCACAGTATGGCAACAATAAATAATGACATGCTGTATATTTTTAAAATCTAGAGGAAAATATTTTCAAAGTTTTTATCTTAAAAATGATATTTCAGTGAGATATGTTTAACCATTTAAACATTTTATAATGTACATATCAACATGTATACAATGTATACAGGTGTCATATGTCATTATAAATGTATACATATATCATATACTTTCACATTAATTAAAAATACTAATATGCTGGGCACAGTGGCACATGCCTGTAATCTCAGCAATTTGGGAGGCTGAGACCTAAGGATTTTAAGTACAAGGTCAGCCTTAGGAACTTAGAGAGGTACTAAGCAAATTAGTAAGACCTAGTCTCAAAATTAAGTAAAAAAGAGCTGGTAATGTAGCTCAGTGGTTAAGTGTCTTTAGGTTAAATCCCTAGTACATTGCCGACGCATATAAAAGCTGAAATACAGAAATAACTTCTAGAACTCATGAATTTGTGCTTTATAGAAAGCATTAAAAGTTTAAAGGGGATCTAGAAGTTATTACATGGAAATAATATCCAAATGTTATAACTTCATGCAATGTTTATAGGAAGAAAATATAAACTTTTATCTGATTCTGAAATGAACTGTAAGAACTCTCACTTCTTCACTGCCCCTCAGATTCATTTATAAGAATTAAGAATTTTAATTTTTAATTGAAGAATATATGGAATTGAGCACACAACATAAAATAATAGAGGTAGAAAATGAAATTTGTACTTTCCTCAAACATTAATTCTTTCCTTTGTTTTTTTTATTGGTTGTTCAAAACATTACAAAGCTCTTGACATATCATATTTCATACATTAGATTCAAGTGGGTTATGAACTCCCATTTTTACCCCAAACTTTCCTTTGTAACCCAACTTATGCTATGTTTAGAAAGCATAAATTTATTTTATTTATTTGAAAATTTTTAGTCTGATGTATTAGAATCTGGATATGGACAATTGTTGAACAGGCAATGCAAAAGCAAAAGGAACTATAAGAGTCAAATTTCTTTCAAGGGGTTTATGGTTCATTCATGTGACATTTGCTATTGTCCTCAAAAATGAAATAACCATGATGATTAATGTTGACCTCTACATGTTGGGCTTCTGTTTATTTCTGGCAATATACATTGCATTTGGTACAAAATTGAAACATCAGAAGGAAAAGAATGATAACAAATTATTTTAATGCTAAGGGCTGAGATCAAATGGTGAAAACAAAACAATACTGCAATCAACACAATAGTACTGAAAAAAATAATCTTATTCAGAAATCAACTTAACAAGACAAAAAATCACAAGATATGCTTACTTTTGGTGACATATTTTCTATATTATATAAACAAGTTAAATATTCTATATGATTTCCAAAGGATATTCTGAACACTCAGAATCATGCACACATTTAAGAGTACTTCTGAAGAATTTGAATCCTTTGTTCCCTTTGGACTGATTTTTCTAATGTTAAATCTATCCATTTATTTTTATTGCAATAACCATGATCTATGCAGGGAGGGTATTATTTTCACTTCCAACCTCCTTTCCCATTTTATTGATAAGGTGATAAAGATGCAGAAAATATGGGATGTCTTGCTATCAAACAGTGCTGAAACTAGTATCAAAATTAAAAATATATAAGTTGAATAATAGATGAAATTAGCTTGTGTTTGGATAATTATTTTAAAATATGATTATCCAGGATATGATGACCCTCGTAATAAACCCATTCTCAAAATTAGGGAAATGAATCATCAGGTTTTGCTCAACCTTATTTCCCTTCCTTATTAACTGGACTAGAGGATCTTTATTTATATTGCTCAAAATAAATGGATCTTTTTTTGTGTTTCCTGAAAAGATTTTAGGTATCTGATTTAGAAGGGATAGGCTTATAGTATGGACCTTCATCCTACATCATATTGCTTTTTCCAGTTTTTTCCTGTTGGAATGCAAATGTGATGCGTGTTATGAAGCCCTATTTCTAAGACAATGAGCGTGGTTATGAAGGAAATGTATTAAATATGAAATGCTTCTACAAAAAGTTTACAGCCTACCTTGACCCTGATTTTTTTAATACTTACCATTCAACGTTTTCTTTCCTTGTTCTTCTTTCTTTCCTACTTTTTAGCCAGAATCAATCATAACTGATATTCAAAACACACAAGTTTTTCTTTTCTTTTTTGTTCTTCTTTTGTTTTGAATTGACAAGACCTCTAAAATCTTGGGTTCAGAAGTCCTTATTAAAGCGTTTGTAACAAGCATTGTGTAACAATCTCTCTACACTGCTAACATTTCCAGGTTTCAGTGAGTACCTCTTTTATGCCAGGAATTTCCAAAGAAATTGTGGATAGCATTATCTTTCACCTTGTGATCTGTGGTCCATTCACTGAGGAAATCTGAAATCTACCACTGGAAATTTTTAAGTTCTTATTTTGTGCCTGGCCAAGATCTACATAAGTAGTCATATAATCTGGCAATTTTATTTCACTGCAGCACATTTACCTGTATTAATGTTCAGGAAAGTTAAAGAATACAATTTATAAATAAATTATATAAATTAAAAACATGACTTAGTATCCACTAAAGTACCCCAATTTATCGAGTTTTGGAAGCAAACTTCAGATGCTGCTATAATCCCACAGTTTCACAGTATATCAACTTTGTACGTGAAACTTTGCAAAGTTGCAACTTTGTCACTTGCAACTTCAATTGATCTAGTTCTATCTATTATAGCAATAATAATTGTTAGTAGAATATAATATTATTGATTTATATAAATTTTGTAAACACAAGCAATACTATTGTAATTTTCAGATACAACACTTAATGGATCCAGTTTAGCCACTGTGACAACATATTCAGTTTTTAAGGTAATCATAGAGTATTCTGATTTTCAACAGACTGTCTGATAGCTTCAAAAAACAAAACAAAAACAGAAAATAGGAAACTCCTAAATTGTCATGGCATATATTTATATTGATGGACTCCATGTCATGAATAAAATAAGAAAAATTTATGTTGATCGATTACAGATTCATCATAAATTTGTTTCCTAAATTAAACATAGGCATCTTATTACTTACATGTGCTACCTTCATAGGCTAAACTGCATGAAATTGTTGTATTTGAAGGTCAATGAGAGTAAGTATTAGTAATTTCATATAATTCAATCAAGTAGGTGATTCACGCTACTGTTTGAGGTGTTGGAAATTTTATATTTTCTTATCTTTTTCCATTTAATAAATATTTATTGAGAGCACACCTAATGCCAAATATGGTCCTTGAACTAGAAATTAAGCTGTGATTACAATGAATTCTTGCCTTGATCTTCAATACACTCTTCCTTTTTCATCCAAGTAATGTTTCTGAATCTCTTTGATCTTTCATCTGCAGTGTCATTAGCATTTCTCCTGGAGTTAGTCATGTGGTTGAGCAAATATTTCAATGCTTTGTTGAAACCTCATGTTACACAAATACTCGACCCTGACATGTATATGGCTATTTAAGTAGAGAAACTCTCAGAGACACCAACAATTATTATAAAGCTCTTTTGATCTGAATCAAGGTTAAAATAGCTAGCAGTCTAAATGTTACATAGTAAAGGAATTGTAAGCTCAGACTAAAATTTACCAGGAAAAGCACTCAGAAATGCTAACAATTCTTTCAAAAAGCATTGTATTTCTTCCCTTAGGATACAAATCCACTCTTTGATAGTTGGAGTTTTCATATCAAACTCAGATCTTACTCTTTAATTTCCTTGAAATGATCACATTAAAATGAACCATACATATAGATATTATATGAGTTTATATTTTTATATATACTTATGGTTTTACAGGGTATATTTCAAGATAATTTTCCTCAAACTAACTTCTACCACTCTCCTTTTGACTAAACTGTGGATGGAAATAAAAACAAAGGAATGGTTGCAGTCTCCTCTGCTTTTCACAATGTTTCAGTTGTGGGGCAATCCAATATGCAAATACCTGTTCAACTTTGTAAAACATAATTTTATTCATATGTCACTATTTTACAGGCATTTCTTACTGTGTACAAGCCACACAACTGTGCTTGGAGGGATAACCCAAAAACTGAATTCCTAAATCAAGAATTGAGAATACTGCTTCCTTCAGTTTGAGAATACTACTTCCTTCAGTTGTATGACCTAAATACATAATTTTAAAACTCCTTCATCTCAGTAGTCCATACCTGATTCTAGAATCTAGCACAAATAAAGCTTTCACTTTTTTCCTATTTTCCTTTACAAGAAGCTCAATTTAAGAAAGTAAATTGTTCTATCACAAACTCCCTATCTCGCTACAGTTGCCTCTAAATTGTTGTTAGTTTTATTCTTGCCATTTCAATAGCAAAGTCAAAGTCTCAGTGGCACTCATGCATTCTGTCTCTTTTTGAGATTTATTGTAATATATTATATATATTTATTACAATAAATATATGATATATATACATATATATGATTACAATGAATATATATATTACAATAAATCTCAAAAGGATATATATATATGTGTGTGTATGCATATGTATATGTGTGTGTTTGTGTGTGTGTGTGTTTTTCCTTTTGAGATTATACATTTCCTAAGGCAAAAGATCATGAAACATTTTTATTACTATCTTTACCAACTGACCCTTTTAAAATATCAGAGTTTTGGATCACATCCTTCATATTTTTCCTACTCAGACTTATTTTGTATTTTGAGGAGTCAAGTAAAATTAAAGCTTTTTTTTTAATCACACCTAGACTTTATTCCTATATTTTATAATTATTTGATCAGCCCAGTGAATGAAATAGCTTCAAAAGATTAACACAACCTTCAAGTAACAAGAATGGTCAGAATTACACCATAGAGCTCTTGCTAATAAAACTGAAGACACACCAGTAAAAGGATGCAAACTGATTAAGAAAATGAATTGTATTTAAAAAACACACACACACACATTATTTGAAAAAGAGTATAGATATAAGCAGTCTAAAACTGAGAAAGAGCCACAAAGAGAGAAAAAGATTATAGAAGATGATTGGTGATTACAATCGGGAAATGAAAAGTGAAATATAATCTATATGCAAATGGAAACATTAAGGTGTAAAGCATTTTAGTTAATCTTATACTTATCCAAAAATAAATTGAGAAATAGATGTTTATATTATTCTAACAATTATTCTAATTGTTTAATACATTCTTATTAAATATTTTAACTAATGCAGATCTTTTAATAACAGAAAGGAAGGGAGATGAATGAATAGATTAGAATGAGGAATATTTGAAAATGAGCTAATGGGCCATTCTAATTTATAATATCCACTCTAAAATATATAATTTAATATCACTTGTATTTTTTCAGAAGAATAATACACTCATTAATGTTATAAATTAACAATTATATGTATATGCAAACATTTAAAAATATAGTTTTTTCTGTATGCTGTAAAATATAAAACAGTCTTATTTTATACTATAAAATATAATAAAATATGGAAAAGGCAAAGAACTATAGCTGAATTTAATTAAACAATTGTCAAATTTGGTTAATTTTTTCAGTTAGAAAGGTTTATATGGATAAACACAGCATGAAGCCTTTTATAATATTTTCATGATGAGAGACTTTAAAAGGTAATGGCTAACAGTAATAATTTTATTTATTATAATATTTGGATTCAAATTCTGATTCCATATTTACTGTTGGTGTGATCTTGGCAGGTATTGATATTTTCAGTACTAAATTTCCTGAATTTTATACAATGTGAATAATGCAACATCGCTTGATATCTTCTAAATAAAGTATACGAAGTTTCTGGGAAGAATTATAAAGAAAACAGAGGTAAGGCACCATTATCAATATCCAGAATGAAAAAAATATATATATTACTTTAATTTCTACAAATCTTACAAATTTAATGAACATGTTATAAAGAATTTTGTACCTATAACCCTAAAATATTACATGAAATAAACATGTTCAATAAACTAAAAGAAAAATGTACCATAATATTCTATAGAAGCAGAAGAAAATCTGAAGAGAAAAAAATTCTTTTGAATATTTAATTTGGGATATGAAACTTTGATACAAGGAGATCTTTAAGAACAAATGAATTTATTAGTGAGATTTTTTTCCAGACAAAAATATTGTAAATTTACACACAACTTTCTAGATAACAGAAAAAAGCACAAACTATTACCACTTCATTTATATCACCATAATCATACAAAACCTGAAAAGAACATCATAAGAAAAGAATATTGCAAGCTAGTCTCCCTTAAATGCACATCCTATGTGCAATGCTCTAAAAACATATTAACATCTTATGAGAATGAAACTTTGAAAAATAAGGGAAGCTAAGTAAACCCAGAGAGGGTAAATAGAAAGAAAACTATTCCTAGCACATCTTAGACAAACTGCTGAAATCAAAGTTAAACAGAACATCTTGAAAGCAGACACAAAGTGAAAAGACAGTTTACCAGAGGGAACAATGATTTGAATGAGCATAGATTTCTCATCAGAAACTATTGAGGCAGAAGACAGTGGTACAATACCTAAATAGTGATGAAAGGAAACAACTGGCAATGTAGAAATCTATATCCAGTGAAAATATCCATCAAGCATGAAGGTGAAATAAAACTTTTTTTCTTTCTGATAAAATCAAAGTAAGACAACTTTTCATCCATAGAAGTTCACTCTAAAAAATGATAAAGGAAGTTCTACAGGCAGAAGATAAAGTTTGAGATGAAAATTCAGACCTTTAAGAGAATGATGAATACTGAATATAATGAATATTTGGGATAAATATTAAAGACTGTTCCACTGAATTGCTTTTAATCTAAAGGAATACTTAAAGAAAAAATATATATGTTACATTTCCTTGTGATACTTCTAGGTTATACAAATTTAATACCTTTGACATTTCACACATAAAAGTAACTCATGAATAAATGGACCTATATTGTATTTAGGTTTCTACATATTACTTGGGTTGTTTTAATATTATTTTTGAGAAGAAGATGGAAAGTTAAGAAATTGTATTTTCCAGGCCCACCACTCTTGATCTAATGGAAGGATGTAAAATAAAAACCAGTAGGCAAAGAAAAATGGAGATTTTTTTTTAAAGCTTATAAAATCTAAAGGGAAGAGAAAATTTTTATCATCTGTTTTCTGGTTTCATAACACAGCTCCTCTGTCCAAAGTCCTGATGACCACAAATATCCAGTCCATTTCTCCTCCTCTTTTCATACCCTGTATCAGTTAATGTGAGCAGTTTAGCAAATACAGAGATCAAGTGTCCAGTATGTAACCCCATACATAACAGCAAGAGTTTCTTTCTTTCTGTTGTTGGTGTATTTTACCTATTTATGGAGAACTCAAAACACTGTATGTAACCTGTAGAGAAATGTATTTAATTATGGTGGGTTAAGGGTACAGCTGGTAGTACAGGTAGTTCCACCACACCCTACCTGTACTACCAGCTGCTTGGGAGGCTGAGGCAGGAAAATCGCAAGTTTGAAGCCAGCTTTAACAACTTAGTAAGGCCCTAAGGAACTTAGTGAGAACCTACCTCAAAAAAAAAAAAAAATGGCTGGGAACATGTCTCAGTGGTTAAGCACCTCTGGCTTCAATCCTCCATACAAAAAAAAAAAAAAAACTGGCTAGGATATAGGTCAGTGGTAGAGGCCCTCTGGGTTCAATCCCCAGTAACACACATACACAAACAGTGCCGCTACCTGCTTTGCCCATTAGGGTTATCATGCTTATGGCTCTGTAATGCCATTTATTATGCTGATGATAGACTTAAAACCAACTTAGAAATATCATAACAAGATAAATACCATGCAATATGCAGAAACTAAGTTTGTGGAGGATTAGCTTATTTGGCAAGTTGAAGGCAAATTCTATGTGATGAAGTAAAAGCCTTTTTTTTTTTTTTTTTTCCTTTTTAAATGCCAAGGCCATTTCTCCATGTTTTGAATTTCTTTTTTTTTTTATTTGCTTTACTTATTCTAATTAGGTTTGCATGAGAGTAGAATGCATTTTGACACATTGTATACAAATGGAGCATAACCTATTCCTCTGGCTGTGCATGATGCTGACTCACACCAGTAGTGTAATCATACATGTGTATAGGGTAATAATGTTTGTCTCTTTCTACTGTCCTTCCCATCCCCACCGCCACACCCCTCACCCCTCACTCCCTACTGCACAATCCAAAGTTCCTTCATTCTTTCTTACCCCCTCCCACTATGGATCAACATCCACTTATCAGAGAAAAGAATCAGCCTTTGGTTTTATGGGATTGGCTTATTTCATTTAGCATGATATTCTCTAGTTCCATCCATTTACCTGCAAATGTGATAATTTCATTCTTATTTTAGGCTGAGTAATATTTCATTGTGTATACGTAGCACATTTTCTGTATTCATTCATCTGTTGAGGGAATCTAGTTTGGTTCCACAGTTTAGCTATTCTAAGTTGATCTGCTAGAAACATTGATGTGGCTGTGTCACTGTGGTATACTGATTTTAAGTCCTTTGCGTATAAACCAAAGAGTAGGATAGCTGGGTCAAAAGATGGTTCCATTTCCAGTTTTCTGAGGAATTGCCATACTGCAAGAAATGTATTTATAGTTAAAGTTGTCCCTTGATTTTATTAAGGGGGTGCTATTAAAAGCTGGTTTAAATAGTTTATAGTTTGAGAATATGGCTGGTCAAAGTTTCTTCACTTTCAATCTCTCCATTCTCTTTATTATATGTTTTGTATTAAAATGTTAAATATAGTGCAAGTTATATTCTGTGAACGTTAGCTCCAAGTTCTTTTTTTCTCTTTCTCCGTGTGTATTTGTGCATGGTATTCATTAACCTCACATGTCGCATGTGTGTGTATATATGCTTAAAATTATAATTGGAACTATTTGCAATAGCAGGACAAATTTCCTCTTAAATTATTTTCAGCACTTGAAAATCTGCTGAGCATTTTACATATGTATATAATGATATTATGTACTTTATGTTTTTATTGACTACTATGCACTTATAAATCTAGGGATACAGAATTAACATTGTGTAGTAAAGTAAATATATCTATTGACCAGTTTTATAAAGTGCAGCATGGTGGTGAGCTATAAAGTCCTATTAGATGTCATGTGAATGACTGGGAACAGGGATGATCATGGTACTGTTACTCTCTTTAACCTAAAATCAGGGTTTCAAATAAGCTCTTTTAATAGTGAAGCATTTGACAACAACTTCCCATATGACAGATACCCTAAAAATCTTTAAATTTATAGTCAAATAATTCCTATTAGAAATCACTATAGCCAGGTTATAACAGATAATAAGGGTATACAGCAACAAGCCTATGGTTCTCAGACTGGCATCCCAAGAAAATGTTTAATGCTCTAATTCTGTGACTTGGCTTTCTCATTTGTACAGTCTGGAACCCTAGCTGGACACATAGTTTTAGCATTATTGTTCGCATGCAGTTCTTAGTATTCATCTGTATTTGTTTATTCTTTTAAAATATATTTATATAATGTTTCTATACAGGAAGTACTTTTGTAGGCACAGTGAACAGAACAAAGTTCCTGCTTTCATAACCTGGAAAAATAAAGGTAAACAATAAATAGCCAAAAAAATACCCAGTATGTCAGAGAGCACAGTAAGTCCTATTGTCAAAGGAGTATTCAGTATTCAGGGAGGAAAACACTCTCTGATACGTAACATTTGAACAAAGACCTGGAAGAATTGAAGGTCTGAGTCATGAAGATATACAGGAATGACCTTTAAAGATAAAAACAACAGAAATGAAAAGCATTTGAGTGTTTAGTGAATTTAGTAACATCAAGAAGTCTGTGTGAGTGAGCCAACTGGAATGCAGAAGGAAATGTCAGAAATATCAGGGAGCCAGTTCATGTAAGAACCTTAGACTTTAGAATTTGTTTTAGGAGATATGAAAAAACATTGGAGATTTTAACAAAGATGTGATTTGTTATGCCAGCAATCCCTTTCATTGCCATGTGGAGAATATGAAGAGTAGGTAAGGCATAGAAAATTTTGTGTCTGTGTATGTATATGTTTGTTTGTGTGCAAGTGTGTGCATAGGTAGATGATATGTAACCAAGCAGAGGCCATCACAACAGCTCAGGATAAAAGAGATGGTATTTCAGCATATGGTGGAGTGATGAGTATCAGATTCTGGACATATTATCAAAGTAGATCCATCTACTGGAGTTTGTTGATGGACTTTTGACAGGAGAAAAGGAGTACTCAAACATGACTACATTTTTTTTGAACTGAACAACTAAAATAATAGCTTCCTGTGAATGTGAAAGACAAGGGAAGAAGTGAATTTTAAGGATATAAACCAAGTGTCTACATGGGGCAGACAGACATAAGAATTTATGGAACATTCTAAAACAAATAAATAATTTGGTATGTATCAATACTGTATATGGCATTTATGGTTATAAGAACAAATGAAATTACCTAAGATATAGTACATATATGAGGAATTAGAAAATCTGTTGTGGGTTCCAAATTTAGAGGCATGAAATATGGAAAGCATACACAAAGGAGACTCAAAGTTTAATGGGGTAGGATGGCAAACCAGAGATAACAACACTGTCCTCACAGATAGTAGAGTGGTTGCTTACTCACTATGCACTCATTTTTGACTTGTGAAAAAAGGATTCTTACGAAAAGGCAAAGATGCAAGAAAGAACTCAAAATAGAACATGTGAGGGTTTTTTTAATTAATTAGTTAATATTTAAACCTGTTGATATCCTGGTAGGGATGACTTAGCACAGAAAGAGAGAAGCATACTGTGATGCAGAAGACGCTAGTCAATTGTAGGTAAAAAGTCCGTAAATGGAAAGAAAGTGGTAAGATCTAGATTACAAATGATATTACCTGGACAGACAGCTGCATGGGCCATTTGTCCTGGAAGGAAAGAGTCAGGAGACATATACATGAATGTTTATGTAACTTGGAGGTAGAAAATATAGAAATTAACTTTCTAATTTCTCAATATGCCAGAAAACAAATCTACCAGCTAAAGGTAAGAATAGAAAAGGAGTATCGTACATTTAAGAGGGAAGAAATATAGTGAGAAAATGCTTCTCTGAAAGAAGGAAAGTAAATTGACTAAGGAAAGCATTAAATTGTCTACTCAGACCTGAGGATCCACTTGAGGGTTCTTGGCATGAAATTAAAGTAATAATACTAGTCCGCATGGTTATTAGTCTATGGCCACATGCTTCTACTTAAACGTTGACTCAAGTATATAAATTATGACTGATGGATGGATAGATAGATAGACGGATAGATAAACAAAAATTACCTGGCTCTGATACCCAACAGAATAATAATTCTCTTCTCCTTAAATTCACATCCAACTTTATTCCAGATTAAAGTTTTATCTTCACCTCAAGTATTCTTCAGATGTTTTCAAGAAGTTTCCTGCTCAAAGTTTTCTTTTACTCTCAAATAGTTTAATCAATTATCAAAGGGTTTTTGATACAAATACCTGCTGATTCTAGAATAATTCTAAAATTATCAACTAATTTCTCATACATCTTTCAGGATAAAACTTCTTAATATCAGGCATGCATTTAATTACAATCACTAAAACAGGTATATAAAACCATTATAAAGAAAGTAAGGGAGAAGAAGGAAGATGGTGGCAAAGGGAGAGCATTACCCCGTGTACCGCGTCACTGTGCGGGAGAATGACAAGTTAGAACGGCTAAAAGCTATCTTGTTAGGAATTTCCAGCAAAATTGGGGTGCTCCAAAACCTAGAGGAAGGATTTCCATCGCACAAGGATCAGCTACGGGGGCTCAAACGCGAGAGATTTGTCCGCACGGAGGGTCACGCTGCTTATTCAGCAAATCGCCCCGCGGCTAGAGTCTGCGGCGCGCGCTGGGAAACGAGGAGATAGCAACGCAAAGATACAGAGCTGCAGTTTCTGCGGGCTTCTGCCAGCTGTGCAATCACCGTACTCAGTGCTGAATTCTGGGTTTGAGACAGGGGAAAGGAAGCGGTCCAATTCGGTTCTCCACACCGGTCAGACCACAGAGGAAGCCAGCGGCCACCATCTTGGAGAGCTGACGTCACCATCCCTGTTTTCTACTGATCGCAGCTCATTCAGCCATAGAACAGGTAATTTCAGGCTGCCATTCTCCTGCGGCTCACAGACAAATTACTAAGGCTCAGTGCTAAATAACCCGTGGAAACTGCTTCTTGGAGCCTGCTCCTATCAGAACATACACCGAGCACGAAGCGGCCAAATTCCGGCTCCCGGAACTGCTCTGGCCCAGGGATAAAGAACCCGCGGAAACTGCTTCTCGGTCCGGGACCTGCTGAATACTGTGGCGGTAAATACCAACCGAGCCTTCATAGGCAGTGGCAACAGGACTGAGACAGGGCTTGTGAGGGCTGGTCAGGACTCACACGTTGCTTTGGTCACCCGGCAAAGGGAACGAAATGCTGCCATTCGCATGGGATACCAACATGGCAGAGATCTGATGTCATCAGAAAGCGGCGGAGAGAACTTCATCCATACCAGCGGCGACAGAAACAGTTGGTCTCCTGGTAAAGAAAGTGAGTGACAAACACCCGAGTCTCTCTCACTTTGTCATCAAGCCAGAGGGGCAGAGCAGAGCCACCACCCGCGCCCAGATCAGGCCCAGCGGCCCGCCGGTGTGGTAGTCACATAACCCCAATTGGAGTAGGGGCAGAGCAGAGCCGCCACCCGCGCCCGCTAGGTAGGCAGTCCTGCAACCGACCAGAAGGACAGGCCCAGTGGTCCGCAGGCGTGCTAGGAGGGGCAGGGCAGAGCCGCCGCCCGCGCCTGCAAGGTAGGCAGACCTGCGACAGACCAATGCAGGCCCAGCGGCCTGCTGGCATGGTACACACGTCACCCCAATTGGAGTAGGGGCAGAGCAGAGCCGCCGCCCGCGCCCAGAACAGGCCCAGCAACCTGCCGGCGTGGTAGTCACGACACCCCAATTGGAGTAGGGGCAGAGCAGAGCCGCCACTCGCGCCCGAAAGGTGGGCAGACCTGCGACCGACCAGCGAGACAGGCCCAGTGGCCTGCCGGTGCGACAGACACGTCACCCCATTTGGAGTAGGGGCAGAGCAGAGCCGCTGCCCGTGCCCGCAAGGTAGGCAGACCTGCGACTGACTGGTGGAACAGGCCCAGCGGTCGGCCGGGGTGGTAGGCACGTCACCGCAATTGGAGTAGGAGCAGAGCAGAGCCTTCGCCCGCGCCCGGAACAGGCCCAGCGGTCCTTGGGTGTGGTAGACAAGTCACACCAATTGGAGGAGGGGCAGAGGAGAGCCGCCGCCCACGCCTGCAAGGAAGGCAGACCTGCAACCGACCGGCAGATCAGGCCTGGTGGCCTGCCGGCGTGGTACACACGTCACCCCAATTGGAGTAAGGGGAGAGCAGAGCTGCTGCCCGCACCTGCAAGGTAGGCAGAACTGCGACCGGCCGGCAGAACAGGCCCAGGGGTCCGCGGGCGTGGTAGACACCTCACACCAATTGGAGGAGGGGCAGAGCAGAGCCGCCGCCCGTGCCTGCAAGGTAGGCAGACCGCCACCCGACCCTGCAAGAGAGACTTTTCAACTATACAAGAGCAATATAAATATATAGGGGGGAAAAATTTCTAAAAAACAACAGTTTCACCAAGCAGAAAGAAACGCAAGCAGTATGAAAAGACAAGGAAAGAAAGGACCACAAGCAAAGCAGGTCAACTCAACTTTAGAAGAGGGAACAGCTGCAGCAGATGGAATGTCAGATAATGAATTCAGGATATACATGCTTCAGATGATCTGGAATGTCAAGGAAGACATTAGACAGCAAAATCAGACAATGAAAGATCACTTCGACAATGAATTACACAAACAAATCCAGGAAGCAAAAGATCAACTATACAGGGAGATAGAGGTTATAAAAAACAAACAAACAGAAATCCTAGAAATGCAGGAAGCAATAAACCAACTTAAAAACTCAATTGAGAATACTACCAGCAGAGTAGAACACTTAGAAGATAGAACATCAGACAATGAAGACAAAGTATTTCAACTTGAAAAGAACATAGACAGCTCAGCAAGACTGTTAAGAAACCATGAGCAGAACATCCAAGAAATATGGGATAACATAAAGAGACCAAACTTAAGACTCATTGAGATACAGGAAGGTATAGAGGTCCAAACCAAAGGAATGAGCAATTTATTCAATGAAATAATACGAGAAAACTTCCCAGACTTGAAGAATGAGACAGAATCCCAAATCCTAGAAGCCTACAGGACGCCGAATGTACAAAATCATAAGAGATCCACACCTAGACACATTATAATGAAGATGCCCAACATACAGAATAAGGAGAGAATTTTAAAAGCTACAAGAGAAAGGAAGCAGATTACATTTAGGGGTAAGCCAATCAGGATAACAGCTGATCTTTCAACACAGACTCTGAAAGCTAGAAGATCTTGGAATAACATATTTCAAACACTGAAAGAAAATGGGTTCCAACCAAGAATTGTGTATCCAGCGAAATTAAGCTTCAGGATGGAAGATGAAATTAAAACCTTCCACGATAAACAAAAGTTAAAAGAATTTGCAGCTAGAAAACCATTTCTTCAAAACATCCTCAGCAAAACATTACAGGAAGAGGAAATGGAAAACCAACAGTGGGAGGTAGGACAGTAAAGGGGGGAAAAATAATCAAAGAGGAAAACAAACCATGTTTAGTAACAGAAATAAACAAATATGGCTGGAAGAACAACCCATATCTCAATAATAACCCTAAATGTTAATGGCTTAAACTCACCAATCAAGAGACACAGGCTAGTAGAATGGATCACAAAACATTACCCAACAATATGCTGCCTACAGGAGACGCATTTGATAGGAAAAGACATACATAGGCTGAAGGTGAAAGGTTGGGAAAAATCATATCACTCATATGGACTTCGGAAACAAGCAGGAGTGTCCATACTCATATCAAATAAAATAGATTTCAAGCCAAAGTTAATCAAAAGGGATAAAGAGGGACACTACATACTGCTCAAGGGAACCATACACCAACAAGACATAACAATCATAAATATATATATATATATATATCCCAAACAATGGTGCAGCTATGTTCATCAAACAAACTCTCCTCAAGTTCAAGAGTCTAATAGACCACCATACAATAATCATGGGAGACTTCAACACACCTCTATCACCACTGGACAGATCTTCCAAACAAAAGTTGAATAAGGAAACTATAGAATTCAATAACACAATTAATAACCTAGACTTAAATGACATATATAGAGTATACCACCCAACATCAAGCAGTTACACTTTTTTCTCAGCAGCACATGGATCCTTCTCAAAAATAGATCATATATTATGTCACAGGGCAACTCTTAGACAATATAAAGGAGTAGAGATAATACCATGCATATTATCTGATCATAATGGAATGAAACTGAAAATCAACGATAAAAGAAGGAAGGAAAAATCATGCATCACCTGGAGAATGAACAATAGGTTACTGAATGATCAATGGGTTATAGAAGACATCAAGGAGGAAATTAAAAAATTCTTAGAGATAAATGAAAACACAGACACAACATATCGGAATCTATGGGACACATTGAAAGCAGTTCTAAGAGGAAAATTCATTGTTTGGAGTTCATTCCTTAAAAAAAGAAAAAACCAACAAATAAATGATCTCATACTTCATCTCAAAATCCTAGAAAAAGAAGAGCAAAACAACAGCAAAAGAAGTAGAAGGCAAGAAATAATTAAAATCAGAGCTGAAAGTAATGAAATTGAAACAAAAGAAACAATTGAAAAAATTGACAAAACTAAAAGTTGGTTCTTTGAAAAAATAAATAAAACTGACAGACCCTTAGCCATGCTAACGAAGAGTAGAAGAGAGAGAACTCAAATTACTAGCATACGGGATGAAAAAAGCAATATCACAACAGACACTTTAGAAATACAGAAGAGAATCAGAAATTATTTTGAATCCTTATACTCCAATAAATTAGAAGATAGTGAAGGCATCGATAAATTTCTTAAGTCATATGATCTTCCCAGATTGAGTCAGGAGGATATAGACAACCTAAACAGACCAATATCAATTGAGGAAATAGAAGAAACCATCAAAAGACTACCAACTAAGAAAAGCCCAGGACCGGATGGGTATACAGCAGAGTTTTACAAAACCTTTAAAGAGGAACTAATATCAATACTTTTCAAGCTACTTCAGGAAATAGAAAAAGAGGGAGAACTTCCAAATTCATTCTTGAGGCCAACATCACCCTGATTCCTAAACCAGACAAAGACACTTCAAAGAAAGAAAACTAAAGACCAATATCTCTAATGAACCTAGATGCAAAATCCTCAATAAAATTCTGGCGAATTGGATACAAAAACATATCAAAAAAATTGTGCACCATGATCAAGTAGGATTCATCCCTGGGATGCAAGGCTGGTTCAATATACGGAAATCAATAAATGTTATTCACCACATCAATAGACTTAAAAATAAGAACCATATGATCATCTCGATAGATGCGGAAAAAGCATTCGACAAAGTACAGCATCCCTTTATGTTCAAAACTCTAGAAAAACTAGGGATAACAGGAACATACCTCAATATTGTAAAAGCAATCTATGCTAAGCCTCAGGCTAGCATCATTCTAAATGGAGAAAAACTGAAGGCATTCCCTCTAAAATCTGGAACAAGACAGGGATGCCCTCTCTCTCCACTTCTATTCAATATAGTTCTCGAAACACTGGCCAGAGCAATTAGACAGACGAAAGAAATTAAATGCATAAAAATAGGAAAAGAAGAACTTAAATTATCACTCTTTGCAGGTGACATGATTCTATACCTAGCAGACCCAAAAGGGTCTACAAAGAAACTATTAGAGCTAATAAATGAATTCAGCAAAGTGGCAGGATATAAAATCAACACGCATAAATCAAAGGCATTCCTGTATATCAGGGACAAATCCTCTGAAATGGAAATGAGGACAACCACTCCATTCACAATATCTTCAAAAAAAATAAAGTAGTTGGGAATCAACCTAACAAAAGAGGTGAAAGACTTATACAATGAAAACTACAGAACCCTAAAGAGAGAAACAGAAGAAGATCTTAGAAGATGGAAAAATATACCCTGTTCCTGGATAGGCAGAAGTAACATCATCAAAATGGCGATATTACCAAAAGTTCTCTATAGGTTTAATGCAATGCCAATCAAAATCCCAACGGCATTTCTGGTAGAAATAGAGAAAGCAATCATGAAATTCATATGGAAAAATAAAAGACCCAGAATAGCAAAAACAATGCTAAGCAGGAAGTGTGAATCAGGCGGTATAGCGATACCAGACTTCAAACTATACTACAGAGCAATAGTAACAAAAACAGCATGGTACTGGTACCAAAACAGGCGGGTGGACCAATGGTACAGAATAGAGGACACAGAAACCAATCCACAAAACTACAACTATCTTATATTTGATAAAGGGGTAAAAGCATGCAATGGAGGAAGGATAGCATCTTCAACAAATGGTGCTGGGAAAACTGGAAATCCATATGCAACAAAATGAAACTGAATCCCTTTCTCTCACCATGCACAAAAGTGAATTCAAAATGGATCAAGGAGCTTGATATCAAATCAGAGACACGCCGTCTGATAGAAGAAAAAGTTGGCTACAATCTACATACTGTGGGGTCGGGCTCCAAATTCCTCAATAGGACACCCATAGCACAAAAGTTAATAATTAGAATCAACAAATGTGACTTACTCAAACTAAAAAGGTTTTTCTCAGCAAAAGAAACAATAAGAGAGGTAAATAGGGAGCCTACATCCTAGGAACAAATCTTTACTCCTCACACTTCAGATAGAGCCCTAATATCCAGAGTATACAAAGAACTCAAAAAATTAGACAATAAGAGAACAAACAACCCAATCAACAAATGGGCCAAGGACCTGAACAGACACTTCTCAGAGGAGGACATACAATCAATCAACAAGTACATGAAAAAATGCTCACCATCTCTAGCAGTCAGAGAAATGCAAATCAAAACCACCCTAAGATACCGTCTCACTCCAGTAAGATTGGCAGCCATTATGAAGTCAAACAACAACAAGTGCTGGCGAGGATGTGGGGAAAAGGGTACACTTGTACATTGCTGGTGGGACTGCAAATTGGGGCAGCCAATTTGGAAAGCAGTATGGAGATTTCTTGGAAAGCTGGGCATGGAACCACCATTTGACCCTGCTATTCCCCTTCTCGGTCTATTCCCTAAAGACCTAAAAAGAGCATGCTACAGGGACGCTGCTACATTGATGTTCATAGCAGCACAATTCACAATATCAAGACTGTGGAACCAACCTAGATGCCCTTCAATAGACGAATGGATAAAAAAAATGTGGCATTTATACACAATGGAGTATTACCCTGCATTAAAAAATGACAAAATCATAGAATTTGCAGGGAAATGGATGGCATTAGAGCAGATTATGCTAAGTGAAGCTAGCCAATCCCTAAAAAACAAACGCCAAATGTCTTCTTTGATATAAGGAGAGTAACTAAGAACAGAGTAGGGAGGAAGAGCATGAGAAGAAGATTAACATTAAACAGGGATGAGAGGTGGGAGGGAAAGGGAGAGAGAAGGGAAATTGCATGGAAATGGAAGGAGACCCTCAGTGTTATACAAAATTTCATACAAGAGGAAGTGAGGGGAAAGGGGAAAATAATACAAGGGGGAGAAATGAATGACAGTAGAGGGGGTAGAGAGAGAAGAGGGGAGGGGAGGGGAGGGGATGGTGGATAGTAGAGGATAGGAAAGGCAGCAGAATACAACAGACACTAGTATGGCGATATGTAAATCAATGGATGTGTAACTGATGTGATTCTGCAATTTGTATACGGGGTAAAAATGGGAGTTCATAACCCACTTGAATCAAAGTGTGAAATATGATATATCAAGAACTATTTAATATTTTGAACAACCAACAATAAAAAAATTAAAATAAATAAATAAAACACACACACACACACACAAAAAAAAAAAAAAGAAGGTGGAAACATAATCTAACTATGATGTTTGGAGGTGGGGTCTTCGGGAAATGATGAGAATTAGACAAGGTTATTAGGGTGCAGCCCCATGCTTGAATCCTGGTGGCTTTCTAATAAAGAGATTAAAAGAGACACACCTATGTGCACAGACTCTGACTCTTGCTATGCAATACCCTCCAACACCTGGAGATTCTGCCAAAGAGAACATTATCTCCAAATGTGGCCCCATGACATTGGACCCCCAAAACCACAGCCTAAGTAAACCCCTTCATATTAAACCGTACCCAGTCTGTGGTGTTGTGTTATTAGTAAGAGAAGATGGACTAATCCAGAATGAATGAACTAGTGAGACAAGTTCAGAAGCTGACTATTTGAAAAACTGATTTTTTATAGTAAACTGAAGACTGCAACCAATGATCCTTATGTCAACTACATATATAATATTGATACCCCCTCAACTTAAAAAAAAACATGTTCTTAAATATCTTAATTAAGGTCATATTTTCTGACAAATAAAGATTTCAAATTAAAGTCAGTTTTAGATTTCTGAAATGTTATCATTAAGAACAATTTTGAAAAAAAAATTATGAATAATTGAAATGCCTGTCCTCAGCTATTCCTGAAGTTCCTAATGACCACAGAACAGGCATAGATTTTATGAAACTTTATTGAAAAGATGAAGGTTGACCAAGAACAGTGGTATACGCCTATAATTGCAGCTATTTGGGAACCTAAAGCCGGAGGATCACAGGTTCGAGGCCTCAATAATTTAGGGAATTGTTTGTGTTTTTTTTTTAATATTTTTTCATTACTTAGTTTAATTTTAAAAGATTTATTTAGCTCCTCCTTGTTACATGCAAACTCTATACAAGTATATGAAAAAAAGATCCTGGACCAAAGATTATAAAACTTAGGAAGTCCAATACAAATAAACAACCCAGACTGTGATAAATTACATACAAAAACATGAAAGAAAGTTTTAAATTAATTTTTAGTCAATTTAAGTGTATGAGAACTACATTATCAGAATAAAAAATAAAAAGGGCTGAAGATATAGCTCAGTGGTTAAGCGTCCCTGGGTTTAGCCCTCAGTACCAAAACTATTTTAAGTTTAACTTAATTTAAAAAAATAAAAACTTTAGATTATTAAAAAAAAAGAAAGTAAGTTCTGTTTAAGAGATTAATTCTTCTGGTTGAAATCAACATTACATATCAGATGGGCATGGTAATTTTAAATCTTGGCTAAGAAAAATAAATATAGATATGCCATTTTAGGAGGATGATTTAGACATAAGGTGTGAAAGGTATCATACTCTTTGAAAACTATTTTCAGGATCCAAAAGTGGTAAAATATTCTCTATTAGTGATTGTGTCAAATAATATAACTTTTAAATTTTGAGATCTCATTTTTGTAATGTGAACAACTGTATCTTAATAATTCATGGAGTAGAGTGAAAGTCATCTAGATTTTTAAAAATATTATTAATCATTATGTGAAGCAGATGTGTTTCAATATGTCTTTTTAATTTGGTTAAATTACATATTCAGAAAATAAGTTCTTAGCACCATGGCAAATGAAATGAAATGAGTAAATTTTCTCCAATGAGATAAATAACAGTAATTTCATATTTAACTGCTATTAATTTTGCTAATAGGAACTAGGAAGCTGGCGATACATCCCAATAAAATGCCTAATACAGAGGCCTCTGTACTTAAATGTGTTTAATTCAATGTCAAGAATAAACCTAGATCAACATTTATTTTAGAGATCATATGCAATCTCTGAGACAGTAAGTTGGAGGAACAGAACAAATAATATTTTGTTTTGTATTTATTCTTAGTTTTATAATGTCCATAAGAAACATCTCATATTCTCAACAGTCAAGTTTTTAAATGGTCTGGGTATTTTCTTTATGACAGTATCCAATTTCCTGGAACATATCCAATTCTAAATGATTATAATAGCTGGAAATGCACATTTAAAACATAGAAGATGAGTAGCTCAGAAGGAGGAAAGCAAAGAGTGTATGTGTTTGTGTGACAATAAAAAAATGAGGCCAAGTTTTAATTCCTTTGAGAGTTAACAGCAAAATTAGTATAGTAATATAATAGGTGATCTACTCATTGCAAACTCTTTAATTGCTGTATAAAGATGACTTTCTGTAGAATCCAATATGTCAGCACCTTTACCCTGGCAAGTGCATTAGAAAATGAACTTTATGATGTGATATAAAATTTTGACTTTCTTGATAGTCCCAGTAATATAAGTACCCTTATTTCAATAAAACAATATACTATAATCATATTCTAAGTAATAAGAATTTCTAAAAATTTCTGTTTTTTTAAAACCATTAAAAATGATTGCACTTTGAATGAAAATTTCTTCTAGCTTTACAATTTATGAGTGTATTCAAAAGTAAGGGAAGTATATAAATATATTTTAGTTAATTCATTTTAAAGATATAAGAGAAAGGTAATTTTTATATTCTGGCTTATTTATCAAAATTATCATTGTGATAATTTCAATAATTATATAGTCCAGTCTCAGGACAGAAGTTTTCATTTTTAGTTTTAGAGGGAAATAAAGGTTTTTCCTTCACTGTCAATATGTGCCACTTTACAGTAGAGTGTAACATCTATGGTTGATATGCAAATAGGCATATTTACTGAAATAGAACTTGACCTTAGCTCATATGCCTCAGTCCACAGAGATGGAGATGTAGCTGCACACACCGTACTCACCTTCTTTCCAAGAAGCATCCACTATTGAGCCAATCTATCATTGAGGCCACCTTCTCTCGTCCCCGTACATCCACAAACTTGAAGCTATACAATCTTGAATTTGTACACTCACAACTCATGTTTTGTGGCTACAAAGGCCTAACCATGCCTCAGAAACCAGATCTGTTGCAATAGTAAGCTAATTTGCACTCAGGGCCTGGAGCCAAGTGGCTGACTGTTCATGCCTGCACTCTGGGCACTGGCTCAGCTGCCAGGGAGACTTTGGTTCTGCCCCAACCCACTTGACCTCACCAGCATCTGGAACTTGCATATTTTTACCAGCATAACAAGGGAGAGCTAGGGCGTCAGGCAACTACCTCAGTGACCAAAGAGCACTCACACTTGTCATTCTGTTACCAATATGGCAATGAGGGTGCTTACACACACACACACCACCAATATTGCTATATCTGGGATCTCAGAGCCACTGTCCCTTCAGGCATGCCCATTCTTAGGCCTCAGTTCTGTGGCTGCTGTATGGAGGCCTTTAATCAGACACTGGTGCCACTACCACTAAGAGTCGATACTTGAGCTGGACCCAGTGCCAAAAGTGATCCCTTCAGCCACAACTTGCCTAAGGGGAAAAAAGATCTTCGGAGAAACTCAGCAGTTATTACTGCTGAAGAAAGAGCAGCCTTTGCCACCAGTACAAACATCTACAGTATTGGCTGGTGAGGGTCCCTGTAGTTGTTATCAACACTAACCTTAACCTCACTGTTGCAAAATCAAGTGTATTCCACCCATCAAATGTTTTTGCATATCCATGGGGAAGAGTCATTCCACAAGATAAAAACCTATAGCCTCAAATGTCTTGGAATGGATGATATCAAATAATAATAATTAAATAAAAAGATAACAAGTGGCTGGGCGCAGTGGCACATGCCTATAATCCCAGCGGCGTACCAAAAAAAAAAAAAAAAAAAAAAAAACAAGTGTTGGCAAGAATTTGGAGAATAGGAAATATTTCTGCACTGTTAAGAATACAAATTGGTACCACTAGGATGTGAAAAAGATTGGATTTCTTCAAATTGTTAAGAATAGAACCATATGACCAGCAATCCAAGTCTAAGTGGTATGAAATCAGTATATCTAATTATACTGTGTTAGCTTTCTGTCACTATGACAAAGTACCTGAAGAAATCAACTTAAATTAGGAAAGATTTATTTTGACTTGTGGTTTCAGAAGTTTTAGTCATGTCACTTGGCTTCATTGTGAGGCAAAATGACAGAAAGAATGGGGGGGAAATTGCTTGTTTCACAATAATCTAGAAGCAGACAGAAAGAGAGACAGAAAGGCAGAGAGATGGAGATAGAAAGGAACCAGAATTCCAAAGCATCCCCAGGGACCTCCTTCCTTCAGTTAGGTCCCACATCCTAAAGATTCCACAACCTCCCAATAGCGCTACCAGCTGGGGACCAGGCTATCAACACATGTGCCTTTGGAGGGATATTCAAACCCAAGATATAACAGATACTTACTTGCACTTCCATGTTCATTGCAACATTATTCACAATAGCCAAGAGATGAAAATAATTTGAGTATTCCAAAAACAGATGAATGGATACAGAAAATATGGAGTATGCACACAGTACCTCAACGTCTATGGTTCAAGAGGTCTATTATATAGGACAACAACGACTGCAGTTAATAACAATATATTATGTATTTGAAAATTGCTAAGAGTGTATTTTAAGTTTTCTCATCACAAAAATAAATAAGAATGGGCAGTAATCCATATGTACATAGCTTGAATTTTATATTCCACAAAGTATACATATATCAAAAAAGAATGTTGTACATAAAATATATATTTTTACTTGATAATAAAAAATAAATACATTTAAAAATTATGAATTAAAAGTGAAATCACTTAAATAACACTATGTTGTAAAGAGATTTAAATTTAAAATGTGTATTTTTTTCGCAGCACTTTGTGATTATGTTAAAGAGGTTGCATAAATATATTACCATTTAAAAATTTTGGTGATATATTTTAAATATGTTTCTAGATTCCTAAACACTAATTCATTGTTTTTGTAAATCTGGATGATTTTGTTATGATTGAAATATGAGGTGTCCCCCAAAAGAGAATGCAACAATGCTCAGAAGTGAAATTATTAGATTATGTGAATTATAGCCTATGATGTGGATTAATCCACTAATATGAGTTAACTGGGTGGTAACAATAGGCATGTAGAGTGTGACTGGAGGAAATAGGTCACAGGGAACATGCCTATGAGGTTTACATTTAGTCCTTATAGAGTGGAGCTCTCAGATTTCTGGTTATCATGTCCTGACCTGCTTTCCTCTGCCATGCCCCTCTGCCATGATGTTCTCACTGTGGGCCCAGAGCCACGAAGTCAGCCAACCATCAGCTGAACTTCTGAAACTATGAGCCAAAATAAACCTTTTATCCTCTAAGTCATTCTTGTCAGGTATTTTGATCACAGTGATGAAAAGCTAACTTAACCAGTTTCAAATTTTTACTTTCAAGAATAAATCTGTTTTTTAAAAATTCTTTGACTTAATACATATGTGATTGTGGTTATGGGGGAGGCAGGAATTAGTATAAATTGAAATCAGTGAGTGCCACTGTCTTATCCCAGAATTCTTTCATAAACATGATATACATGGATAAAATTTTTAAATAATAACATCTAACAAAACCAAAAATTATACTGAAAATTTTCTCTTAGCAATAGGTAATTATCTTCTATTTGTAATTGGAGCACATTATTTATACAGAATTGTGGGTTTCATTGTGGCATATTTATATATACATTAAAACATAATTTGATTAATTTCACTCTCCAATAGCTAGTTGTATTCTGGAAACAATATATCTCTGAAAAATATCTATAATAAAATACTTATATTTAATATTAAATTCATATTTATTGAAATCAGGTTACATCATGGTATTGGTAAATAGTTTTTATTATGTTTTGGTTCAAATATGCAGATGCTAATTCACAATGGGGGGATGAACTAGAGAATAGAGTTACCTTAGATTAGTTAGAGAGAAGTGAAGGGAGGGAAGGGGAGGGAATATAGGGATAGGAAGGATAGTAGAACAAAGCAGACATTATTACTTTATGTATATATGTGACTGCATGACCAATGTGATTCTAAAACATGTACACTCAGAAAAATGAGAAATTATATTCTATCTATGCATGATATATCAAAGTGCATATATACATTTTACTGTCATGTATAACTAATTAAAGCAAATAAAAAATTTTAAAAATCAAAGTTAATAATAAATAAGTTTCCATATACTTTCATATATTTTCACCAAGAGACAACAATCAAATTAATGTTTTTCATCATAAAAATCGGTATGAATTACTATGAAGTAAATGGTACAGAAATAAAAGTTTAGGGAGAGATTATACTTTTAAATATTAATGAAGAAATCATTTTAATATATTTTAGTGGTATCAGAGCATTATCTTATATACTATTATTGAAAAAAGTAAAATTTGATACTTTATCAGTAAGTTTTAAAAGTCTATAATAATATTTTTTTTTTCTTCTTTGCAGTGCTGAGGTTCAAACCCAGAGCCTCTGGCATACTAAACACTGAACTCTACCTTCAGCCCCACCAAATATAAACTTTTGAAAACATATCTTAGATATCAATATGAAAATTTCAAAAAAACTTTTTTTGATTGTACAAGTAATGAAACATGGAAAACAATGTAATATTAACTTAATTAGATACCTATTTTAATACTGATAAAAATATTTGTATTGATATATAAATGCATGAATGTAAGGTCCTAAGAAATAAAAAGAAAGAAAATTGTTGCACTTTGAAGAAACTGCCTAAAAGGCAAAAAAAAAAAAAAAATGTATTGGAAGGAATGGTTGGCATACATTGATGTCTGTATTCTCTCTAAACTTTACAAGTCTGGCAGGTTTGTGAGGACTATTTATAAAAGAAATAATGCTTGTAGAATTAAGCAAATTTGATGTCAGGGTGCTTAATGCAGCAGTTCACATTTTTATCAATGCTATCAACAATTGTGATTTGAAGTGTAATACTATCAGTGAAAATTCAAACATGAAACACTGACTTAATATTTGCAGCAAACAGCAGGAAAATGTTATAGTGTGGAAGGATGAAAATCTGTTTTATTGATGTTAAAGTATTTGATGCTAATTTATCACAATTTTAAAAGCATATATGGGGTATGAGAAAAGGAGAAGAATTACTTGTAACTAGAGTAATTTGGCCAAAGGATGACAATTCTATTTGCTGAAATAGAGAACACTACGAGAAAAGCAGTTTTGGCATTGGTGAATATAAAATACTCAGTTTCTGGCATATTAAATTTAAGGTGCTATTTACCCATCTGGATAAATAGATCAAGTAGATGCTTGGAAATATAATCCAGATATCAAGGGATATATTTGGCAACAATATAAAATTGAAGCCATCAACACATAAATAGTATTGAATATGTAAAACTCAATAAACTTCCCCCAAAAGTGGTAGTTAGTATGGCTAACAGAGGTCAGGGATTAAGTCCTAGAGCTTTCAAACATGTACAGAGTAGGATATGAAGGAAAATAAGTAAAAAGGATTAAGAAATAGCAGTTGGTGTGATAGAAGAAAAAAAAAACACAGAGAGATGAAGACACAGATAGAATGAGTTATGAGATCCTGAAAGTGAAGTGAATTTTATGAGAGAGAGAATGTGAGATCAACTTTGACAAATGTTACTGATTGGTCAAGAAATGTGAGAATCTTACATGACCAATGGGATTCCTCATAGTAGCACTAAATAAATACTGAATCCTTGGTTAAAAGACAGGATCAAAAGTTTGATTGGAATGTGTCCAAGAAAGAGAAAAAAGACACAGGGTTTGAATCTTATTGTAAAAATAATGAAAAGAAATGTTTTTATTGTAAAATAATGAAAGAAAAATCATGAAAAAAATAATTAAAGAAAAAAGCTATGTTTGAAGTTGGTAGTGGGGGGGTGCAAAGATTTGCATGTATATTAGTGCAAGAGAAATAGCAATATATTTGAAGGTTGGTGAGAATATTCTAGTACAGAGAAAAACAGAGATGCACACTAAAGGAAAAAAATTCTGTAGCAATTCCTAGGATAATTTGAAGTCTCAAGTGTAAGAATTCACCTTAACTAGGTAATTTGTAAGTAATAGCAATGGACATGGGCAAAAAATTATGGAAAATTATAGAAATGATATTATGGGCTTCACACTTGATTTTAGCTTTGAGTTGAACAATTCAAATACTTTAATATTTGATTGTGGATACTCATAAAATTTCTCACACATATTTTCCCAATTTAGTAGACAATTAAAGTAATGTGCTAAGGATACAAAGGGCAAAACCAGGAGCAAAAACATAATAATAATTAATTAATTAAAAATTGGAAGTTAAATCAAGAAAAATTGTATATAATGACACAAATAATATAATAATTAAAATTAATATAGAATGCAAATGCTTTGGTATTACTTAAACAATATACTTTAAAATGATAAGTGTCCTTAATGATCTCTTTTATCCTTCCTTTGTACTAAATTTTTATAAATTTTTCTCCATAGACTGTATCTCATATTTAAAATATAAATAGGCCAAGTAGATGGTTTGGTCTGGGTGATCCCTGAGAGCTTCAACGAGCCTTTGTGGGTTCTCTGAACCCAGTCATCACTTTGTAGAAAGCCCCTTTATGAAAAGCTCTCTATTGAAATATTTGGGTGTGTCATGTATTGTATCTCAGGATCTGGACAGTTACATACTTAATCACCTAATTCTAAAGAATCTTCAGGTCTTTAAATTTTTAAAAAACAGATATGGGAGGGAAAGTACTGCTAACAATTAAGATTCTGTGTTCATTAACTCTTCAGCTCCAGTTCATAGATTTCCCTTGATGAATTCTAGGGAAAGAATTTGAACCAAAGTTTAGTGATAAAATTTCTTGTATTTACAAAACCAAATAGCCACATCCAACTTATGTCCATATCCAATTAAGACATGTACTTTTTGTTTATAAGTTACTTGGAAAGTTATCCAAACATTAAAAGAAACAAATAGATTGTGTGCTTTTTCTTGACATCGGGAAGGTGGAATACTGAATTCCTACTGATAATGCTTAAAAATCAGGCTTTTTAAACCCCACAAACAATAGAGAGGTAGAAAAACATATACACTATACATTGAGAAAAAAATAAGAATAAATGATCTATAGGAAAAGTAGTAGCCAGAAATTTAAAGAAAAGGGAGACCAGCAGAAAAATAACAGTAATATCATAGAGAAAAGATAGAAAGGAGTGAATAAATCCAATGAAAATCATAAATCAAGGTCCAATCTCTACAATGAAAAGGCTGAAATTAAAAAAAAATGAGTCTCTCAAGCTCAGTCAACAGCTTCCAAATTTTTAACAACCTAGAGAAACACTTAGGTTAATCTCTTATGGAGTTGGTAATAGCAGTCTGAATGTTGCTTTAAGAAAGAATAATTAAACTAAGAATAAGACCGGAACTTCTCTTTTAGAATGAAATATCTTCCCATCCTGATAGCCCTGGAAGATACTAAAGAAACAATATCAATATTATATGCTTAATTTAAAACATGTATGTTTCCAGTGAAGTTTTAACAATAGAAATGGTAAGTATTAGTTGTTTCAGAAATCTCTGAAAACTGGACAGACCTATGTTTGGCTTCCTGCCTTGGTGCCTAGATCAGGGTCCTTCATTACCTGATAATTCTTATAGAAAACCTTAATTATATAACAAGTTGAGAGAAAGATAGTCATAAATTACTTAAATTTGGAGTCTTCCTGAATGTAAGAATGTTAACCATGTGTTTTAGTAGATAACTAAATCAAAGGGGAACCAGATTTCACTCATATGTGATAGTATGCAATTCTGCTCTATAATCTTAACATACATGACAGTGAGCTTAGTATAGTTGATGAAGCCCAATCCCCAATCAAGCAATATGTGAATGTCTTTCAAATTTAAAAAGTGTTATATCTAATGTATGAAATATGATATGTCAAGAGCTTTGTAATGTTTTGAACAACCAATAAAAAGTAAATAAATAAAAAATATTTAAAAAAGTAAAAAGTGTTATAGAATTTTTAGAAAATATTTCTAAAGTTATATGTAATACGGATCCCATTTATTTCAGTCTAAGAGAAACTGGTATATGATAAAATTTTAGCTTTATGCAATTTTTGTTGATAAGAACTTTAAGACTGCAACACAATTAATATAGAGCAAATATTTACTATATTATTCTAGGGATTAAGATGTACTACCATATTTAAGTATGTAACATATTCATTGTGTTTATTATATTAATTTTGAATGCAAAGTTGGAAAAGAAATGGCATGTAAATATATATCAAACATAAGGCTATTATGAACAGATAAATTAGAAAATATAGAGAAGACATGGGTATTATCTTACTTTATCTTAAAAATACAGAAAATATAGAGCCACTATGTACTTTGTCTGAAAAATATATAATATAAAAAATGCCAATAAAATTTATTTGTAGAATGTGTACCAAAATGTAAAGATACAAAACTTAGGATTATTCAAAAACAAAGATATAAGAATGCATCTTTCATTATGATAGTTTCAAAGACAAAAAAGATCTTTAGATGCCACAGGAGACCACAGCCTGCACTATACATTCTCCAATTTTATTCTTGCTCACTCCAATTTTTTATTCTTATTCAGATTTGCCAATGTGCTGATGATGGCAATTCAACCATTGCAATATGCATAAAAGTCATACTCCTCCACTGAAAATGAATAAATTCCACTTTAAGATTTATATACTCCTCTAGGATCTTAGTTAATGTGACCTCACATTTAAGAGTAGGCTTTGCCCTCAATCTCTGGGTAAACAGTGCCTCTGTGTCTTGAAAACTTGACAGACAGAACCTAGAAATTGGCTAATTCCACAAAGAAATGCAAGGACTGGAGACTTCTTAAAGGCCAGCCAGCCCACTACAGGAAGCCTTTCAACTCCAAAACAATTCGGAATTAAATTAGATATTGAAAGTCAAAAGGAGCTTAAGAGAAAATGTAGATGAATTTGTTTTATTACTGTTTGCCTATTCCAACTACTCCTTTGTTTTTGGTTTTATTATTCTGTTATTCTCATAATCATTTTATATACCCATTTCTTATAAGGCAAAAACACAGTCCTTTTGAAAAGATGCAGTCAGTGGGATCTGACTGGTTAGATTTGCATTTTATGTAACATTGTAGGAACTTTTATAATGCAAAATAAAATAAATTGTTCCTAATCTTTAGTGGATTTACAATTCACTAACTCTGATATTTCTTCCAGATAGCTACTGCAGAAATCTTATATATGCAAAGCTAGCAAACCAATCTGAAAATATCAAATATCATGTGACAGGATACTTTGAAACATAGTTTTTCTTCATCGAGAAAAAATTTTCTGTTCCATTAAATTATCCTTCAATAAAAAGTAATATTTTGCTTTCATGCAAAACTATATGAGATATATTTAATTCTGCCTTGCAAAGCTAGCAACATAGATCAGAATACATTCAAAAACAATAAGGAAATTGTTTAACTAAATATGTAAAAAAATTCACCTTTCATTTTTCTGTCTTCTCTAAAGTTCACCAAAGAACTTGAAGGTATTTAAAATGTAACCAATTAAATATCACATATAATAGTAACTCAAACCTATTTCAGGAATTCATCTACATTGCAGGTCCTCTGAGATTTCAATCCAGTATGAATCTCAGAAATTCAGAGTTTCACATTTGAGAATAGGAATGCATTTTACAAAGTAAAATTATTCCACAATCCTACAGTGGTAGCTTTGGAAATCAAAGCTCATTAAAAGAAACAAGGTCATTGCTACTTTAAAGTATTGAAAATGATTTCATCAGTGGATGTGTTGTGGGATGCAAGGATAATCATTCTCCCAAGGTGAGGCTCTGCTGAGTCATCTTAAAGCCACCAAGATTTGTAACTGTCATCTTATGCTCAGCACAAATATTTTACCACAAAATACACTAGATTCCCTGATGTCATTTTACCAGTACTGGAGAGAGAGTTTTGCACAAGTACTATTGTGCCATTTTTTTCTACAAGATTTATACATAGGAGGGTCTCTTAAACAACCACTTATGAGAAAGTGTCTATGTGAAAGGGGGAATGGAATAACAAAAAGTGTTCTGTTGCTTTTACATTTTCATAGCACAATACTTGGGTGACTTTTAAGAGGTAGATGGAAAAAGTTTTAAATTGATGTAAAAAGGAAGAAGTACAAAGCTCTTATGTCATTCCTTGGGGCAGCCCCAGCTTCTCTAGAGCTTCTCTTTTAACTATCATAAGATAGCATCTGTCTTTCTAAAGGTCAAGGGCTGTGTGTGTGAGCAGTTCAGAGGGTAAACAAACTGGAAGTTTCACTATCAATACAAGATGTGATTTTCTGCATCAGTGAAGAAATTTGTTACCAAAACTACTATAATTTCTTCAAGTTAAATGTGTGGGTATCTATGTATGTTTTAATTTAAACATTCACAATTTACTTTTTAATGTTTTATGAATGCATTATAATTCCACATAATAGTGGAGTTCATTTTGATATAATAGTACATGCATTAAATATAATTTGCTCCATTTGAGTCTCCAGTGTTTCCTCTTTCCCTCCTCATCACCCTCCCCCAAAGTTCACAATTTTGTAATTTTAATGTGCAGGAAATATTTCTTTTTCTTGTGCTCTACTTATTTAAAAGTTAGTTGAGATGAACCATTTTGTTCCCCAAGCACAGTGAGTCTTTGAAATCAACAAAGCAGCTTCAGTGTCGTCTAATCTGTTTATTTTAAGGTCAGTAAGAAAACAAAATACAGAAGACAAGGTAAAAGCAATACAGGAAGCAGTTTACTAAATAAGTTTTTTCTTGTTCTAAATTTCTCATGTGTGTACATGCATATATTTTTTGCTAATGCACATGGCCTTATGAATTATGACACTTCTCATTCTTCTGGTTGTACATGATGTCAAATCACACCAGTCATATAATCATATATGCACATAGGGTCATAATGTCTGATTCATTCTATTATCCTTTCTCCCCATATACCCCTCCCCTCCCTTCATGCTCCTCTATCTAATGCAAAGTACCTCTATTCTCTATTATGAAGAATAAATACTTGGTTTCAAAAATGGAAAAATATGAAAGAGGGAAAAAAGGGATCTCGGTGGCAAAATGAACAATTGTTTCTGTTGGAACTCAAAAGTTTCTGAGCTTCCCTTCCCTCTACTCTCAGTATGTTTGTGGTTCCTATGGTGAGAGGGTTAGTCCTGGAGGCTGAATTCCTGGAGGTGGGATGTAAACTACGGAATGCTTTTTGCTGGGAGCCTATTATTCTGGAGATTTTAAGTCATTGCACTTCCAAGGACCTGCAATTGCCAGTCTATTTTGGAAGACTGCAATTCAGGAATCTCCTTTGGGTTTCACTGCTTAGTGTATGAGCTTATTCTTAGCCCACTACTTGGCTTGTAGACCTCGGGATTCCTGGTCTTTGATCAAGCTTCCAAACTCATTCTCTTATGCCTTGGCATTTTTAAATTCCTGGTCAGATGCTTCTTTCTCTTCCAGCCAGTGCTGCAAGCAGTGAGTTGGAGGGGGAGGGGATGTTAGGTGGATTTCTGAGACCAGTATTTCATGGTGTAACCTCTTGATTTTCTTCTGGTCACTTAAGAACAGCCTGTCATGCAACATGGGTTTGCCCAGCTTATTTTTCAGGCCAGATTTTGGGTCTGCCAGTAATTGGCTCCCCCAGCTGCCAACCCCTCTGTACCATGGCTTTTAAATGGTTCCTTCTGCTGTCCTCCATGCATGCCACAGGAAGAAGTGATGGATTCCCTCCCTTATGTGGATACTATACAACGCAGCTTTTTGTTTTTCCAAGCAGTGTCTCTGATCTCTAAGCTGTCCATACCCTGATACACTTCAGTCTTCCCAAGAATGGGGGTTCCTTTAATTCCTTTATCACTTTATTGTGTTCACATAGGGACTATTCTGGTTTGTGCCTCCAGCTACCATCATAGCTGTGAATCTGGGAATCTTTCCCCCTTATTTTATTATACAAGTTCTCCTGAGTCCCTGATCTGTTTTGAGAGTCTACTATTGAATTCCAGTAAAGTCCCCTGTAATTTTTTATTCACCCACCTTGTTGAAAGCTGTCTGTCTGCTATTCTTGGTGCATGGCATGGATCCACCAGGGAAGTTACACTTCTATTCTGCCATCTTTATTTGCTCTTGGTGGTGTGTTTTTTCTTTGTATGTCTTTAATAATTTTGGCCTTTTGTGTTTAGAATCAATGTTTTCTCCTCTGTCACTACACAGATATTGTTGAAAGTAACAAAAATATGTAAAAATAAGACTTATAACCTAGATAATAATCTCCATGTTGTCTTTCAATTGTTCAATAGTTCATCATTAAGAATATTTGATTGGCTATTTGTTATTCACTATGGAAGAAAGATTTTAAGAATTTGAAGTACTAATGAAGACCACTGTAGATGCAAAAGTGTTAAAATGACTTTAAACACAACAATGAAACAGAAGGAAAGTAAGAATAATAATGGAGTCTTTGAGTTTGTAAAAGACATACACTCACTATTAATCAATTGACAGGGATTTGCTGGCAACTGGAATTTCAAAGAACTTACATAAACATGAAGATAACTTTTTACCTAAGATCCTGAACAATTTCAAAAAGATTTGAGGTCTGGATTATATTCTCAATGCCTCAGGAGGTTAATGTTTGTTCAGCCTCTGCTGTATTTGAACCACATTCTCAGAATCTACTCCTCTCTGTGTCCTAGTGCCATCTTTACTATTAATTGCACCACCCCCACCCCCCACCCATGTGTGGTGTGTGTGTGTGTGTGTGTGTGTGACAATCAGATTTACTCAGTTAACATTACTCTCCCTATTTGGCAAAGTAGTCTTGCCCATTTCAGATTGAGTTAGCTTTTATCATGGTGGCTGTTTTATTTGATCATAAACATGGCTATTTACTCCCTGGGATATGTCTGAGCCATTCTCTAAGTCAAGCTTAGATTTTGGCAATTTTCTTACATGAGGATTAATGTTATGGCAGCCACTAAATATAGCCCAATTCTAAATGGAGTAGAAAATCAAGCTATCAAGAAAATAGTAAAAAACTGGCATTGCTTTGTTTGACAGCTAAAATTAGGACCCTATAACCTGGACCACTTTTCATCTGAGTGGATTTATTTGCCTTCAACCTATTGTTAAGTAGTTCTCTGATTATTGAAAGATAAGCTTTTGAAAGTTACTGGTAATTATGCAGTTATACTTTACCATGTTTAATAAGATTTTTTTTTGGTAATGAAATCAGCCAGTTCATATATACATCTTATTTTAATTCATAATAGAAGGTTATTTCAAAAGTTGTCTGTGTTACCGAACTTGGCCATAGGTTCTTTCATTCTGAATGCATTTTAAAATTTTATCTTACTTTATATTGTGGTTCTTCATTGTTACAGATCTGGAGATTTCCCAGATTCTTTCTTCTGTGACAATCCTGTCCCCTTCTGATTGCTCCTTGCCTAACCTGGGCTCTCTTCTGTCTATATCATTTGCCAATTGGCCATAGGTCTAACCCAGTACAAGGCTGAAGTTGTGCTTCTTGCATTGTTAAACTTTGGCTTTCTGCTAATGCTGTGATCATCCTTTTTTACTGATAAGAATTATAATTGCTGATATAAAACATGCATAATTTTCAACCAAGATTGTTGTTGTAAAAAATATTCTATCTACATCTATGTTAAATGTAGTTATATAGTAGTTTTGAAATTACTTATTGAAAATTTCAAAGATTTATCTTCAAAGTCACTATAAAGTTAGGAATTGAAGGTCAAAATAGTTTTTATTCTGAGCATCAATCTTTTAAAACCCTGTTATCAGCAAGGTCTTTTATAAAGAGTGTATTATATATAAATGTTTCAATCATGGTTCATTTTTAAAAATAAAGATGGAAGGTCATAGATGTTTTATCTGATTGCCCTTGGAAATATAGAACTATGTATGAGATTACGAAATTGTTTCTCTCTTCACTGAAGTTTGATACACTTGTAGTCTCTAAAGGCCTGTTTCCACAAGATATAAACCACCACTGCTTCAAGGCCATTCAAACAATATTTAGTCTCTCGTAATGAAAACAAAAGAAATATACACAAAGACAGAAACATATTTCAAAATAACGATATGATCATATTCAACTTCTGTTTTGAATAGTAAACTGTTTATTGTTGACAAAGCTAATATCTTCTACTATCAGAATACTTTTATAGGTCCTCACACAGTGTTCTTATAATATATGAACTAAAGCATTTTTAATATTTTCTCTAAAACTTTTAGCCAGTTATTGGTAATGTTAATAAAATAAATTTTGATTCTAAAATTTGACTTTTGATTAACTTTGGAATGGAACAAAACCATGAATGATTACACAAAATCAGCTTCAATTTATTTTTTTATATTGCTGCACATACTCACTATATAATGGTGGTTTTGCTCTGCATGGCATAGGCTAAGCGTAAATAAAATTTTTTTGAGAAGCGAATTGCAATTACATCAACTAGATTTCATCACTAAATGTCAATATGTTTAAAGAAATAATGTTTTAAAGCAAAGTATACACAAAGCAATTGTCTTAACAAATTAATCATTTGATCTCAGCAATTGAAAGCAGGCTGCTTACTATGTTAAAGTGACATGACAAAAATATGTAGACAACAAAAAGCAATGTCTTAAAAAGGATTCCAGATCTGATAATTATATATCACTTATGTCACTAGATTTTTGTACTATAGTCTGTCAACTTTTGTCTCTAATTCAAAATAACACAATAAATACAACTGAAATAAACTCCATTTACTGGTATCTTAGAGTAGGTAATCACCTGCTTCAAAAAGTATTTAATGTATTCAACTAGTAGTTACTCAATGAAAGCCTTCTTTCAGATGAATAGAAACAGATTCTGAGGTATTAATATTTTTTTTATTCTTTTTTAAATCACAGGTTGTTGCTAAGTTGCTTAGGGCCTCACTAAATTGCTGAGGCTAGACTCAAAATTGTGTTTCACCTGTCACAGACTCCCAGGATGTACAGGTATATACCACCAAGCCTGGCTAAACAGTGTGTTTGCAGGTGAAAAAATATTTTTAATAATTTCCTTGTCATAAATTTATAATCTGGGGCTGGGTTTATGGCTCAGCGGTAGAGTGCTTGCCTCACACCTTCAAGGCCCTAGGTTCAATCCTCAGCACCACATATAAATAAATAAAATAAAGTTATTGTGTCCAACTACAACTACAAAAAATAAATATTTAAAAAAATTTATAATTTAAGAAAAGATTACATACACACATTATATATATATATATATATATATATATATATATATATATATATATATCTCAATTTTTAAGCACTACAAAAATGTCTGAGAAAATAAACTTAATAAAAGGAAAAGGTTTATTTTAGCTCATAGTTTTGGAAGTTACAATCCAGATTTGGTTGGTCTTTGGTTTGGGTTTATGTCAAGGCAGCACAAAATGGCAGGAGTACATAGTAGAACAAAATGACTCACTTCTTGACCAGGAAGCAAAAGAAGAGAACAAAAAGGCGAGGTTCTCACCATCCCATTTAAGGGCATACCACTAATGAACTGAATCTCTCATTAGATCCCACATCTTAAAGGTTCCACTACTTCCTAATAGCACCATCCTGGGGATCAAGCCAACACACATAATCTTTTGAGGAACTTCTATACTGATTTCCAACCAACAATGAGATCGAAGCAGAAATTTTAAAAATATAAAAATAATAAAATTTTGAACATCAAAAATAAAAAGCCTAGGACCAGATAGATTCACAGCTGAATTCAACAAAACTATTAAAGAACAACTAATTCCAAAACTTCTCAAATTATTCTAGGAAAAAGAAAGGAAGAGAACACTTCCAAACTCATTCTATGAATCCAGAAGAAACCTTCTGCAAAAATCCAGATGAAATAGCCTAGTGTTTACCTGAAATTTGGATCTTATTTTTTCCTAATACCAATCAGAAAAGTTAATTTATTCATAAATCTTAATTTATATAAAGATTTTGTTGTTTTTACTTGAAATCAAAGCATTCTCCCAGTAGGTCTATTCACAGACTACTGAATTCTAAAGAGAGTCAATATAATTCCATCTCTTTTTTCTGATAGTAATGAACATATCAATATTTAGTATAATATTCCCAGTCTCTACCTTGCTTTCCCTTTCCCACCATTTTCTCTGAGGACAATTTGAAGAAAAGACAAGTTTTGTAGTAGTATGAAAGCAAAAACCAGATATTTAAAAAAAAATTACTATTGATCAACTTGAGTTTTACTCACAGCCTACTGAGACCTGAAGAAGCTGGGTTAGACACATTTCTCTAATCATACAATAATATTAAAAAAATAAGTATGATAAAAAGCAATTAAATGTCCATCCAATTTGTTACACTTCTAACAGTAACATGATGAATCTTAATATTCTTTCAAAAAAAGCATGAAAACTTATTTTGTTAAAGAATAATATAGGGAATATTTCTCAGTATGCTAATTTTTATTATTTCAAGGGCAGACATTAAGCTTCCTCAAAATTTTTGTGCCCCTATTGTCCTATAAATGTCAGAGTTGCAGTTATTTAATTTTTACAAAGTTCAGAAACTGATCTATTATGGTCTAATCAGAGGTGATTTAGGAAAAAACTGATGAATGTGTCAAATAACAACATATTATAAGGTAAAATTTACTTTGGTCCAAACCAATATTCTAATCAATCTCTAGTTTCTATTGAGTTTATAATGAAGTTTTCTATTTCATGAACAACTATGTTTTCAATTACTCAGGCACAACATATTGCAGTTATGGTTGAGCCTTTCACAACACCATTCACTCTAAAAGTAATTTTTTTTTGTTTTTAAATTTTAAAAGAAAGAAAAAAAACTTCAATCTTTCTCAATTATTTAAGTCAGCTTTTTATTGTTGTGACAAAAATGTCAACAAGAACAACTTAGAGAATGAAAAATTTATTTTGTGTCAGGGGTTTCAGAAATTCCATCTACAGTCCTCCAACTCCATTGCTCTAAGCCTAAGTGAGGTATATCATCAAAGTGTACTGGTGCCATGGAGGAAACCTACTCAACTCATGGCAACGAGTGTTATGGTAAGATTGTCAAAAATTACTGGGTTAGTCTTGAAGCAGGACATGAAACATTTATTCATAAGCTGGTGGTGCAGATTCACCAGCAGTGTGCCAAGGAGCAGGCTGCAAGTCCTTATCTTCCGACCCCCTCCAGGAATTAGAACAAATCTTTGTAGTGCAAAACCACATTAATCATAAGTGGCTGTTGTTATGATTCAAAACCATAAATAAAAATCATGAGATCTAAAATCATAAAGCAGAAGGGGAAGTGGGTCAAAATGATCCTAGTTGAGTACAACTTAAAGAATGGTTACTAACATCTAGACAAACATTAACATTCTATGTTGTTAGGGTACATTGCACAAGTACAGTGTGTAATAATTGCCATTTTGTGTTGCCTAGTATGCTATGGTAAGCAACTGTTGATGGATAAAAAGGCAGGGTTTTCGCATGGGAGAAGCATTTCTTACATGACATGGAGTCTCAGGATAAAATGGAGTCTGTTTGGTTATTTCCCATATATCCTGGCCCATAACACTAGAAAGCAAGGAGAGATGGAGATACCAGGGACAAAATATATACTCCAAAACCATGTCCCCATTCACTTCCACTGCTTCACCCTACCTACCTATAGTCAACACCCAACTTTGTCTGAATTAGGATAGACTCAGTAGGAACTAGACCTCATAATCTAATCATTTCAACTCTGCACATTTCTATATTAACCATAGGAGCTTACACCTCATAGCTAAACCATAACACCAATGAATAGTGATTTAAGTAACCATCTTCTTCCATAATGAGTGAGTCTAGCAACTTTCTAGATGGTCTATGTGATTCCATTATTAATTTCTGAAAATTTATTTCTAACACAGAACCTATTTGGATCATGTTAAAATTATTCTAAGGGCTTCTCATCTCAATAAAAATTAACACCAAACACCTGACTGCCTGCAAACCTTTTCACAATATGAATCACTATTGTTTCTCTTTGTCTTATACAAATGCCCTAAGAAAATTTTGAAATTAAGAAGACAAAATGACACAAAATGTGCCAGCAGTACAATAATAGGAACTTCAATACACGACTTTTGATAACAGATGATATATCATTCAGAAAGAATACCTCTAAGAGCAGACATTAACAACACTATAGACCAAAGAGCCCTAAGAGACATGTACAGATTATAATATAGAGCATAATGCACATTTTTTTCAAGTTTATATGGAAACTTTCCAGGATAGATCATACATTAGTTCATAAAACAAATCTTAACATATTTAAGAAGAGTGAAATTTTATTGAGCATCTATTCCTACAATGGTATAAAAACTAAAAATCGATAATAGAAGGAATTTTTTAAAATTCACAAATATATGAAAATAGACACACACACACACACACACACACACACACACACACCTTCCTAAATAACAAATAAATAAGAGAAGAAATCAAAAGTAAAATTCTAAAACTTTTTGAGACAAATAAAAATAGAAAAACAACATATCAAAACTTACAGGATGAAGCCAAAGTAGTGTTTAAAGCAATAAATGCCTATATTAAGAAAAAAAAAGAAGCATATTTTTAAATAAACCTAGTTTTCACTCCAAAGAGATAGAAAATGAAGAGCAAACTAAGCACAAAATTAGGGAAAAGAAGGAAATAATGAAGATTACAGTAAAAGCAAATGAAACAGAGACTAGAAAAACAAAGATAAGCCAGGTGTGGTGACACACACCTGTAATCACAGTAGCTTGGGAGGCTGAGGCAAGAGGATGAGAAGTTCAAAGCCAGCCTCAACAATTGAGCAAAGTCTTAAGCAATTAAGTGAGATCCTGTCTCAAAATGAAAAATAAAGATAAAAAGGGGTTTGGATGTGGCTCAGTGGTTAAGCACCCTGGGTTCAATTCTGTGTACAAAAAAAAAAAAAAAGAGATCAAGGAAGCTGAGAGTTTGTATTTTGCAATGATAAACAAATTTGAGATACACCAAGAAAACAAGGGATAAAATACAAACACACAAAGTTGGAGATGAGACAGGATACCTTATAATTGATATTTAGAGAAATGCAAAGGTTCATTAAAGATTATATATTACACACACATATATATGTCATGATTGCATGTATACATATATGTACATACATATATGTGAGAGTAAGATATATATGTATATAAATATGTATCTAACAAGAAGTTAGGTAACAGAACAAATGGAAAAATTCCTAAAAACCTATAATAATCTACAAACTTAGAATCATGAAGAAACAGAAAATCTAAGAAAAAGCCTAGGACAACTTCATTGCTGCAATATATAAATATTATGTAATATGTCTTAAATTCATATATTTATTTTCATTTGTCAATTAAAAATATATCTAAGTTGAGCATGGTAGTGCACACTTATATCCCCAGCGATTTGGGAAACTGAAGCAGGAAGATTGCAATTTTGAGACCAGACTCAGCAACATAGTGAGGCTCCAAGAGACTTCGCAAGATCCTGTCTCAAAAGTTAAATTAAAACACAAACACACACACACACACACACATATATAGGTCTATATATATAGAGAGAGAGAGACCAACATCAGGCAACCTTCCATAGTTAGTTAGCACTGGGCCATGCATATTGTTACACATTGATGCTGTGAAACTAGTACCATCCTGTCCCCGGTGGGAGAAAAACATCTGGAAGCTCTGCATTTGACTCATAATTGAACTCTATATGTCTCTTCTTTTGGCTGATTTTGATGTAATAAACCATAACTTGGAGAAAATATTACAATTAATACCAATCCTTCTTATGCTTTCACAAAAAAAAAAAATGAAGAGAAGGAAATACTTCCAAACTCTTCTTATGAGAACAGCATTTCCTTGATACCAAATCCAGACAAAGACAGTACAAGAAAAGAAAATTTCATGTTGAACATGATGAAAACATCTTTAATAACTATTGAAATGCCCACAGTACCCAAAGCATCCTATGGATTCAATTATACCTCTGTCAAAGTTCCAGTGGCATTTTTATGGAAATAGAGAAAACAATCCTAAATTTTATATGGAATTACAAAAGAACCTGAAAAGCGAAAGCAATTCTAGCAAGGGAACCAATTTGGAGATTTCACACATCTTAATTTCAAAATATATTGCACAGCTACAGTAATCAAAATAATATGGTCCTGGCATAAAAACAGAAACATAGACCGTTGGAGCAGAATAGAAAGCACAGCAATAAATCTGCATGAATATATGGTAAACTGATTTTCAAAAAAAAAGTATCAAGAATATCCAATGTATAAAGTATGGTTTCTTCAATAAATTGAGTTAGGGAAACTGCATTGCCACATGCAGAAGAATGGAAATTGTATCTTATCCCATAGCATGTACAAAAATCAACTCCTAATACATTATATACCTAAATGTATGACTTGTAACTGTAAAGCTACTAGAGGAAACAGAGAGAAAACCTTCATCATAGTGATTTTCTGAATGTGATCTGAAACTTGCAAGCAACAAAAGTAAAAAAATAGGAAATTGGGATTGCATTAAACTAAAAATATCTACCCAACAAAGGAAACTATCAACAGCATATAAAGACAACTTCGGGAATAGGAGAAAATATCTGCATACAATATATCACATAAAGGTTATTGTCCAAAATATATATGGAACCCAAACAATTGAAAAGCAAAACTAAATTTTAAAAATAACCAAATTTAAAATTAGCAAAGGACATAGACAGATATTTCTTTAAAGAGGACACACAAATGGCTACTAGGTATAAGAGCACAATAGCACTAGTCATCAGGGAAATTCAAATAAAAACCACAAGGAGTTATCACTTCACATAATGTTTGTATGGTTACTATCATAAAGATAAATGATACTTTAGATAAGAATGTGGAGAAAAGTGGAAGTTTACACATTACCAGCAGAAAAGTTAATTGGTAGAGTCATTATGAAAAATAGTATGGAATTTTCTTTAAAAAATTCTACCCATGTAATCCATAAAATCAATTTTTGGCTATTTTGAGAGGAAATGAAATCATTATATCTATTAAATGTTTGCATTTACATGTATATGTCAGCATTACTCTCAAAACTCAACCTCCATTCAATGATAAAAGGACAAAGACAATATGGTATACACCTATGTTAATTGAAATATAGTTGGCACAGAAAGAAAAATACTGCCTAAACACACATACATACTATTTTATGCATCAATGTATATCTTGATAAGGCTACAAACAAAAGAATTTTAGAAGGGTTTATAGATTTTCTAGTTTAGAAGAGATGTCTCATGAGAGACCATAATACACGGTAGTGACAGAAACAAGATCAGAATCCACATTTATGAATTTTTATTTGAGTTTATTTCCATGGTATTAATTTTGGTATCAAGAGAACTCCTTTCAAAGTTTCAGAAAGCACTAATAGGATTTAAATATCTTAAATAATTAATATGGCAGTATTTCCATTTCATTTTGGAACATGATAAGTTTGATATCTTGAGTTCATTAAAGTGGAGATAATAATTAGAAAATGTGGCACAGGAGCTAAAGATGGTGATAAAAGGTAAAGGAGAACAAGGGTATAAGAAAACGAATTTATGTTTCTATATCAAGACTGTAACATCATTGTTGTTTATATAATTTTATTTTGGAAATTGTTTTTATGGTTCAACTACATTGTAATTGAGACAAATTTGAAGTTGCTAGATTTTTAAACACTGACAAAAATTAGTAAGCATAATAAAAGTATGGAACTTTAAGAGATCCATTAATCATTCTAAAAGATACAGGCAAAAATAGAAGTAGATTATTATTTAGTTAATATAATCATAAATTTCTTTCAAAATGTCATTCAGATAGATTTGTACTGTTGATTTTTGGTGTACATATTACCTAGAATTGACACATTAACAAACTGACAATTCTTAATATACAAGAAATGATGACAGTTCTACTTCAGATAAGAAATAAAAGAAGTAGACCTAGTGCCTCAACTGTTAAAAACCATCCCAAGCAGTGTTGCAATAATTATTCTGTATCTTAATTTTTAGGTCAAATTTACATAAATAATTTGCTTCTCTAATAGAAAGTACTTAATGTTTCTCCCTTCTAGAATATAGAGAGCTCATTTATAAAGATTATTTGGTTTTAAAAAAAATGTGGTTAAATTCAAGAACAACCTAAAACTTTCCAGATTCACAGTATTTCTATTTTGGAGATAATGATAAAACATTGTAATTGATTTAAAATTTCTGTTGTCAGGAACTCTTGCTGCCTCATTCCTTCATGCATCATTAAAATTATATAATTTTGTGTGCAAAAAGTTCCAATAAAATTATGTAATATAATTTCTGGGCCAGAGTTTCATATGGCTTATTTTTATTACAATTACAAGAGAATATTTAAGATTCGAATAAATGTCAAAGAGTTAGAATCTATCATTTTATTTCCTAGTGTTAAATACTATCTGGTTTCCAGTGACTAAAAAGCTAGTTATTATTGTCATTATAGATAGCATGGCTAACATTTTCAATATAAAAGTCATTAAGATATAATATTCATTTTGTTTATTAAAATTCCAAGTTAATATCAAATGTGGTTCAATATTTTTATTAGGACAGCCAGAATAAAGTCAATTATCTGACGTTGGACCGCCCAAAATTATAACACTTGCAAATTTTGCTTACTTTAAATGTACTTAAGTTAATAAAATGTTATTTAAAATTTTTAAATCCTTTTAAATTTAAAATTTACTTCCTTTTATCACCTTTCATAAACATTAAACTAATTTATGTTAATTAATAGTAACTGATTCCATATATTTGAAATCTATTTTTTTAAAAATAAGATATTTAAAATTATAAAGCTTGATAATATGATTTTCACTTGAAGATTACATTTATAACATGATACCAGTGTACTTATTTGCACTCTCATTGACCAACAAGGCCTAAGTGTGGATGTGTGATCATGTGTGTTTTGGTTCTTTATAAAAGAAATATAAAATCATATGGATGTATTGACATGTAGATTAATTATAGTGTTTGTTACCTTCTGAAACAAAGAGAAACCAAGCCAAGGTAACGGCTGCCTGTTTGTTTGAAACTCAACTTTACAGACTGGGGTGGTCACGTTTTAATTAATGGCTGTGCCCTGCATTTACTAGGACTGGGAATTTATACATAATACATTCATCATGCTTTCATGGAAAATAAAAATCACCAAATAGTTTAGAGAACACAATATATTCTGAGAAGCCAGGCAATTTGTCTACAAAGGGTGAAGAGTAAGTTGTGCACCCAGAGCTCATATTTGTGCAATAACCTGGACATGCTGCAAATGACACTGCTTCAATTACCATGAATGTCTGCTTAGTGCCATCCATCTTTATGTCATTTAATTGTCCCAACTATAAACCCTTGGCTTTTAACTAAAACAATTACACAAGTGTACTAGTGGAAGAACAAACTGATTGCATGATTTGAGTAAAGGAACCAAGCACTAAAAATTATTGGCATTTTAAATTAATGATAGGAATCATCGGAGCATTTTGTTTTAATGCTTTCATGAATAAGATTTTGAAAAAATAAACATCAACCAATTTACAACTTTTTTATGTGACTGAATACTAAAGCAGATTTTCATGAGACTTTTTCTTGGAGATTCAGTTTATATTGTAAGTAGACATACTCCTCAATAGTCATTTTATTTCCAATAACTACACTCACTATATAACAGGAGGCATGTCCAGGGTCTGGAAAGAAGAGAGACAGTTTAAACAAAATCAGGTTAAAAGCATTTTGCTTGCTTGATCAGTGGAGATTAAACAATTCAACTAACCATTTATTAAAAAAAAATAAAGTTTGGTGAGTCCACATCTGGATTTGTCTTAGGTAAATCAAAAACATGTCACCAGAGATTTTTGCCACGAATAACTAGAAACTGTAATTGTCACCTATTGTGATAGGAAAATCGGACTTATTTCTACATGAGGTGCCAAAGGTGAACTTAGAATAAATTAAAGCTACTAAATTTATTCCACTTAGATACTCAAATGAATATGAATATGAATATATATATATATATATATATATATATATATATATATATATATATATAATTGGTGATATATATATATGAACCAATTATTAAAGGAGAATTCTTAAATAATGTTTATGTGTTTGGGAGTTTTCTTCATGTGGATACTATTACAAGCCATGAAATTGTGTTATAACATCAAGAGATTAGCATAGATAAAAAAAAAAAAAGGAGACGCCTGAGGTCTGTTTGTTCTTAAAATTATTAGAGATAACAATGCTAACAAGGCAAAATTAGGAAAAAAATGTATAGTAAATAAGTGGAAAACATACTCCACACATACACAATAGTGTCCTAAAGACTCAGTAAAGAAAACATTTTATGAATGAGGAAGAGTTCAAATAGATCAACTGCTGATCATAGGTCAAGTAGGATGTGGAATATGAATTGACAGTGGACTCGGAAACATTCAGGTGATTAGTGATGGCTATAGTGTGGATTTGAAATATCTTCCAAAGACCCATGTGTTAAAGGTGTAGTCCCTAACTTGTTACTATTTGGAAGTGGTGAAAATGTTATAGGTGGCATATAGGTTGTGGCCTTGAAGGGGATAGACAGAACCTGACCCCTCCTCTTTCTCTTTTTTACCACTCTGCCATGAAGTAAATAATTTAGATAGCCACATGCTCCCTATCATGATGTGCTGCCTTGCCACAGGCCCAAAAGCAATGAAACCAGTTGACCAGGAACTGAACCCTCCTGAACCATGAGCCTTTCTCTTTATAAGTTGATTATCTCAGGTATTAGTTACAGTAATGAAAAGCTAATGCAGTGACCTTAATGAGATTGAGAATAAAATATTATAAGAATTGGATATAACCTTAGTAATTTCATATATGAATACACAACAAGTATAACTCCACATCATGTACAACCACAAGAATGGCAAGTTATATTCCCTGTATGCATGATATGTCAAAATATATTCTACTGTCATGTATAACTAAAAAGAACAAATAAGTAAATTTCCTTAATTTAAAAAAATGGGTTTAGGAAATATAAAAGAAAAAAAATTCAAGTTGCATATATATAGATGGTCATTTTGAGGAGCTATACTATCAAGTTAAAGACAGAAATAAGTTAATAGCTAGGGAGGAAAGAAAAGTCAAAAGTTTTGTTTCCTTTTATTTTAATGGTAAATAACAGTATTTTTGTGTAGTGTTGAGAAAAATATGATTAGTCAAAAAATATTATAATTTATAAAACTGTATCCTAGTGTATGATAGGGAATTTTATTTTAAATAACTACCTCTAATTAATTATAATGACCATTTAGGTAAAGAGCAGTGATTTTGATAAAGCAAAAACTACTTATTTGTATTTCATACTGTTTACAATCATGGTGTTCCAAATATCCATGCCATCATTTCCCCATGTGATAGCTATTTGGGTGACAAATTGCTTGAGTAAAATCTCATTCCCCTAAATATAATGATTGCACCAGCTAAACTAAGGATAAAATAATTAGTGCATGGCGCCATAGAGTAAATGTAATTATAATCCCCAAATTCATATTGAAATTTTAACTCCTAATTTGATATCAGAAAATATTCTTTGGGAGGAGATTAGGTTATGGGGGTAAAGTCTGTATGAATGTAATTAGTGTCCTTTCAGAAGGAGAGAGCTTGCTTTTCTCTGCTTTCCACCAAGTGAGCATACAATGAGAACATGACATTTTTTGAAATAGGAAGTCGGTCATCACCAGATAGTGGAATTTGGGCACCTCAATCTTTCCACACTCCAGAATTAATAGAAATAAATAATGCTTGTTGTTTAAAATATCCAGTCTATGCTAATTTTCTATAGCAGTCCAACCACACTGAGACACATGAAGTCCCCCTGGCTAAAGGACTAAGTCCACTCATGATTAATTCAGTATAAGACTTCCTTGTCAATTGAGAACTCTTAAGTTCTAAAGTCATTTACAGAGAAGTCAATTTGAAGGGAAAGCTGATGCTGGGAGATCACAAGCTTAGATAATTTTAAATCATGCTAGATCCTTCAGAAAATTGTACCTAAAAATTTTAATTTGGGGAGTCAACACATTTGTTTAGATGTTTACTTTGAGTTTTCAATTGATTGTAATTTAAATAATATCAAATTGGTGATGGACAATAAAGCAAACCCAATTTACGTGGTAAGCACTTAATAGTTATGTAGTAATGGTGATGTTTTCTCATTTGGAACTGCTAATTATGCCTTATATAACCAAATTTATGAACATTTCAGAAAGATTGTTTTTATCAACAGTATGTGAAGGGGCTGGGGAAAATGGAGCTATTCTTTGCCTTGGAATAGAACCTCATGAACAAAAAGAAAAGATTTCCTCTAGTAATGAAAGTATTGATTGGAGGAAGGAGATACGGATTATAAAGCTCACTTTCCCATTGTATTTGATAAGACTTAAGTATATCTTTAAAGTGAAACATTCAAGTAGATTATTTTTTGTTCCATTCAAATTTAACAGCCTTTGACACTGACAAAGATGTGTTTATGTGTTACAACTGATTATCATTAATAAGACACTCTTTTTATCAAATTCTGCTACCTTTTAGCATAGCTCAACAACTTTAACATGAATTAAGAAGACAGGCTGAATATGTAAAGAATGCTTTTCTGAGAATTGATACTCAAAACACTTGTTAATTCAATGAATATCATTGAAATTGTATGATTTGCCCAAATTTGTGTAGTAGATGGAGTTGAAATTCAAAAGAAAACTATTGATTTGAAGAAAGTTCTACTTCAGTACGATGTTAGAACTACAAACACTAAAATAAAATATTACAAATATGTGCACTGAATGTACTTAAAAAAAAACTTGTTGGTCATCAGGGAAAGAATGTTTACTTCTGCCTGAAAAGGTCAGGTTGACTAAGAAACTGTCATATTCCAGATGAGACTTAAAATTAAACCTCTTCAGAGATAAAATCAGGAGAAAGTATTCTTTGTCATTAAACCACACATTCTTCCAAAGCAACAGAGTGACTTGGTTAAAATTGCACCACCAAGGTATAGGATTGTAGTGACCACACAGTAGACAGCTCTTAGTTTTGGCTTCAAGAGTACATAGAGATTGATGGAAACTGTAATAATGAATGGGGAGAATTAGGGAAGATGTACAGACATTGGGAATGCATGTCGAAGCACTATCAACTTCTGTGTTTGTTCCCAGCAGTAAATGAGTAGTTGAGCATATCAGATAAAACATTGTTTTATTAATGAAAATTTGTGGCAGTGCTTATTCACAACCTTTTCAGAGCATGAAGGTCACTGCAGTCAAATCATGAAGACAATTATACAGCAAGTTAATGTTGATTCTATTCTTTAGGTAATGATTGCCATTGAAGAATTTTAGGAAGCAATGACATGATTAACAACGCTTGTTGCAATGACCATATGTGCAACATTTTAAAGAGTGCAATACAACTGCAGAAAGGTTAAAGGAAGGGAGAATGTTTAGTGAATTATTGCAAAAGTCCAAAGAAGAGGATATTACCACCATGCAACAATAGTACTGGATCCCAATAGGAGAGAAGAGAGTCTGAACTATCTACTAACTTCATAGGTAGTTAAACACATTTGGTTTGATGATTTATAAGCTACAGTAGACTTGAAGATGGAGACTTTAAGATAACTTCCAGATTTCTAACTTCTATAATTATGTGGATAGCACAGCTATTTTTTAGCACTGTTAGTACAAGGAGAGAAGCATATGATGGATAACTGAACTTCTATTTGTAGTTAAGGACATAAACCAGCAATCTGAAAGATCAGAGGATATCCATTTTACAAAATGCAGGTGGTTTTATAACTCCTGGAGTTGTTTCAACAGTAAATGTGCTTGGCATGATAAGAATAAAGAAAGTCCTATTCATACCAGACTGGATGCCCCTGGAATGTTAAGAGGGAGTATAAGATCATGACACTTTCAATTTCACCAATCTTTAAATCTCTTCAATATGTACTCATCTGTAAAACATGCTGCCTGATGAAACTCTATCACTGGCTAACCCATAATGGCCTTCCTTCCATGCTCAGATTTCTCCTATTTTTAATGACCAAAGAAAAATAAATCCCAGTTTCTCACTGCCTTAATCTTACCATGTTGCTCCTACTCTAGGAAATCATAAATAAGCAAAGCATAAAAATATCTTCTTGGCTTATGGAGCTTATATTTTAATGACTAAGAGGATAATTTGAAATATCAGTGTTGGTTTAAGAAAGTGAATAATATTGGATATATGAATAATATATATCTATGAAATATACCTAATTAGAGTTATTTGCATTCAAAAAATTTGAGAAAGATATATGACATTTCTGACATATAACATATAAAAGGGATCAAATAACAGAGTAACATCATAATAACAAAACTTTCTATTATTTCTTATTGTTTTTGACCAAACTTCTTAGCAAAAGTTTTATGAAAGCAAAATAGCTGACAACAATTAATTCTTATTCTTGCATGAGGTAATGACATTTATGGATATGTAAAATAATTTGAAAAATATAATCTACATTTTTATATCAATAATATGCAATTTCATGGTTTATATTTAATAATTATAAAAATTCTAATATATCTGTGGTATGCTAATTATAGATTCAATGATACCTAATTCCAGAAGACTCTTTTAAAATGCTTACACACTATGCAGTGAATAAAACATATTTATCAATTTAAATTCACATATAAATGTCATATACATATGGATAATAACTATACATGGGTAGGAAATAAGGATAGGCAATTGTTATTGAAGATTATGATAAAAAATTAAAAACACTTTATAAAATATTATTGTGTTAGAATACATTTATTTGTAGAAAATGCAAAAGTTTTAAAATTTGAATCTAAAAAATTAATGTAAAATATTCAATTGCATAAAAAGATTATTAAATAGAAGATTTATTGATTTGTCATTCAGAATTTAATTTGTATTTTCTAAAACTATTATATAGTTATATATATGTGTGTGTATATGAATATTTTATTCATATATACACATATATATATTATTTAATAATAATCTATGGAGATCTGTAAGGCAGTATTCCCTTCCTATTCATTTTTAATTCCTATCACTATACTAACTATACTAGTTACTTATAACTAATATAATACCACTAAATTTATTGGCTTAAATTTACAAGAGTTATTATCTCACAGTTGCTTTGGACCAGAAATATCCATGTACATTGTGTGTGTGTGTGTGAGAACCCAAGGGTTCAGACACTGAGCTACATCCCAGATCTTTTTATTTTTTACTTTGATACAGAGTCTCACTAAGTTATATAGGCTGGCCTCAAACTTTTGGTTCTCCTGCCTTAACCTCCCAAGAAGCTTGGATTACAGGTGAGCATCATTATAACTGGCTAGGAATCTGAGTACATCTTAACCAATCTTCTAACTTTGGGTATCTCTCAGGCTACAGTCAACCCAAGTCCTGACTTGGAAGTATCTAATTCCTTTCTGAATCTTGTGTTGGTAGGCTGGATTCCATTTCTTATAGTTGTTAGACTGAGGTCCCAGTTGCTCACAAACTTTGTGCTGTAAGATTTGCCTTCTGTTCCTAGACCTCAGAGCATCTCCCATCCAGGGAAGCTTGCTTAATCTAATTGAGAAAGTGAGAAAATATCAGTAACAATTAGAGAGAATTGGCTAACATGACAGAATTCAGTTTTTAATAACTCCATCACAGAAGTGATATCTCATTAATTTTGTTGTATTCTATTGGTTAGAAGCAATTCACTAGGTACTACCCACATATCAGAGGACGAGGCATTAATACTGGAAGTTGGGGTCATTTGAATCTATGTATGAATCTGCCTATCCAACTAAGTAAATGCATCTTCAATTAGTTGGTGTTTATATAAAGTAAATTCAATAAACATTCACTGGGCACCCACCATGCCTCAATAGTTAAACATAGCTTTACTCATATACCAAATGTAATCTTTCCATTTATTAAAGTGTAAAAAAATGCTACAGTGTATCATTTTGATGCTAGACATTTAAGCATTAATCTAATAGGAAAGATTGGGTAATGCAATTTGTTTAAAGACATCAAATTATACAACTCAAATTGCTCATGTAAAAGGGGTTGGAGAATTTTCACAGTGCCATTTCTGTGGAGAAATGTTCAAAACCCAAACGGACAACCATAGCAGTACCAAGCATTTAGAAGGGCCTCTTTGGGGAAGGAATCTACCACCATTAGTTACATAGTCAATTATATTTCCGTGTCCTATACTGTGTATTTTAATTGTTCTAAAAAGTGTATTCCAGGCACACTTGAGGCTTCTCAAATTTTTTCATGGCATCTTCTGGGATAACATTTTAATAATAACATGAAGACATAATCTGCCTTTTCATTCTTATTGTACTCTCATGGATAGAAGAATTTTTCTGAGGCTCTACTACATGTGAGCCTATGAAAGACAGAGTGATAAAATAGATAAGAATATATAATTTACTTGCCTTAAAGCAAAAATAACAAGAATAGATATAAAAAGTATTTCGGAAAATCTTCCATAAAAGCATTAAATATATTAATGTATCACTTTTAATGTTAATTAATGATAGCTTTTTAAGTATGGTAACTGTTGATGTACATAACCAACATAAACTAAAGTTCTTTGAGGTTCTTAATAATTTAAATTGTGTACAGAAATACTGAAAAGCTTGATAACTACCAAATTTAGTGTTCTCTAAAGCACCAGCAGAGTTCTGAACATTTTAAATGGAAGCATATTTAAACTAAAGTGAATTTGTATCATTAGACCTATTTTCTCACAATATAGTTTACTTAAGTTCAAAATTAAGATTTCATCTAACAATGGAATTGTTAGAAGTTGTCAATTCTCTTTTAAATAAGAAAATCATTTTGAGTATAAGCAGAAATTGGCTTTTAAAATATCTTCTCTCTTAAATGGAGTAAGATTATAAAGGCAAGATCACAATTATATCTGCAAAGTTAGTGTGAGGGCAAAATATATAGACTTTTAATAGATTTTAGGTGTATATTTTCAATAAGGCTCGTACTTGATCATGAAAAATACGTAAAGACTTTAAGTGGAGCAGGCTACAACTTTACTGTTTATTGATCTAGAATATGCTACTTCTTCACCATTAAAAAAAAGATACCTTACAGTATCTCTAGTTATACATTTTTGGGAAAATTCTTTTCCTTTAATAATTAGCTTTCATGATATGATATGATAAAACATTATCACCAATTGGTGTTTTAAGAGTAGAGAAGTCATTTTACCTGGGCTGAACAGTGGTGCTTCATTGATGAACTATAGAAGAAAAGCCCAAATGGCAGATAAAAAGCCCAGGTTTTATTTCATTTTATTAAGTTAAAAGCCACGGAACTTAACAGGGGAAAAGGGCCAATGACAGATTACTCATTACAGCTCAAATAAATTAAACTGTAACTTTATATTTCTCTATCCACAAATTCATTCAAGATTGTTCTCATTTTCTGTATTCCAAAACGAGCATATATAATTTCGTTATGCTTCATAAGTATGGGAATAATTTTTTTTTTGGAAAAATCTGGTTTCATTGTAGATGAACCTATAAAATAATAATATTCACTCTCCTCAAACACGTAGAGTTCATAAAGCAAAAAATATAGATGGTAAAAGTCATAGAATCTGGCCTTACATTCTGATTAAAATGTAGAAATTTTCAAGAGAGCATCATTCCCATAATAACAATGAGTACAAGCCATCTAATAACATCAAAAAGTTAGTGGTCTGGTGATGAAATAAAACATAAGTGAGTTAAATTCAAGGCAATACAAAGCTCACAGGTATTAACAGTTGTGAGCATGGCAGAAGGAAGAGATGACACTACAGAGATTAGAATAAGGAGTAACCAGTGTAATAGTCCACAAACTTTTAAAGGCTGTGTGAGGTCTGACTTGACTGAGTTTAACGTCAAGGTACACCTCACTTGTCAGTTCTGTCCTAAGGGTTCATTACCAAGTTTAGACCATGATTACAAAAATATACAAGAACTCCCAGGAACATGGGTCTTCATCAACTGAATGTCAGCATCTGGAAGCTTTGAGCAGTGTAGGAATACTGAAAAAATATTGAAGTACATCTGGCCATACCCTGCATGAGTAAAACAGTGTCACTGAAAGCTGGATTTAGGTGAGAAGAGCTAAGGGAAATGCCTCAAGGTTCATGGGGTCACTTTTTGAATGAACAGCAAGAGCTCACCAAAGAAAGGACATAGTACAGGAAAACTGAAGGAAATGTCTCAAAATGCAAGTTCTAGTACCAAGTGCCTGGAAAGAGTGAGTTAGTGGGAAAGGAATATATTACTGAAAGCACTCAGGGAAACACAGGGACTCTGCTTAGCTCACAGCAAGAGCCAAGAAAGGCCGCTTAAAGACCAGCATAAGATCACAGCTTCAGGTGAGCAGGTCTGAGGCATTCCCTTGCTATGGTCTGAGCTTAATCAATATAGCCTATAGATCATAAATTATAGATTATAGGTTATGAAATATTAATTAGGATATTAGGATTATGTGATAAGTGTTATAGAATAAATAATGTTAAGATGTTTCTAAGATGTTAAAAATTGTTTTTCTGTACTTCATATGCCCACAGATGTGCTCGAACCCAGGATGTGGTTGTCTGTTTTGCTCTGCTAACTGCTTTCTCAGCCCTTGTATCCTGCTTGATTGCCTGCACCTACATTTTTGAGGATGTGGTTTTGTTCCCCTTATAAACTCCATACAACTTAGACCCAGCACTGTTCCTGGCAGAAACAATTCAGGTCCTTCGGGGGAGCAGTCGTCAGCTGGCTAAATAACTCTCTAATTTGGACTGAGCTCACAGAAATGTGAGCAATGTGGACAATCAGCCCACAACACCCCGAGGATACCAGCTTTCTTTGGAGAGGAGTCTAGGGCTGATTCATGGACTACAGTTAAAAAAAAAAAAAAAAAAAAAAAAAGATGACTGAGAACAAATATGACCTTCTCCTGACTGGAATATCACAAGTTTCATTGTACATCTGAAAGAACCCTAGAAGATGGCAGAATAGAAGAAGGAGGCATTTCCCACTTGCTTCAGAACTTCAGATGCTTCAGAACTAAAAAATATTATTAATCAAATGGACCTAACAGACATTTATATAATATTCCATCCATCAGCAACTGAATTTACTTTCCTCTCAACTGAATATGGAAACTTCTCTAAAACAGACCATATTTTAAAATGCAAAGCAAGTCTTAGGAATCACAAAAATAGATAGACAAAATTTCTTGCATCCTATCAGATCATGATGGAAATAAATTAAAAATCAATCATAAGACACAAAAAAGAAAAATTAACTTTAACACCTGAAGACTAAAGAATGCATCTTTGAATGAGAACTAAATAATAGAAGAAATCAGGGAAGAAATAAAAAATTCCTAGAAAGAAATATGAAAAGAGAAATAACATATCAGAACCTCTAGGACAGTATGAAGGCAGTTCTAAGAGGAAAGATAACAGCATTGAATGCCTACATTAACAAAATAGAAAGGTCCCAAATAAATAATCAAAGTTATATTTCAAGCCCCTAGTAAAGGAAAAACCAGTTCCAAAATAATGAAATTCAGAACAACAAGAAAAAAATATGCAAAGGAACAATACAATAAAGAGCTAGTCCTTCTTAAAGATAAACAAGATCAATAGATCCTTAGCTAAAATAACCAAGAGAGAAGATCTAAATTAACAAAATTGTAGATCAAAAAGGAGATGAGAAAGGGTAAAACAGTGGAATGAGGTTGACCATACTGTGCTCTGTATATGTGTGGATGTACCACAGTGAATTCCACTTTTATGTACTCCTACAAAGTACCAATTTTTAAAAACAATGAATAGATGTGGGGAAGTACAGGAAATTAGAGGAGGAGGAATGGGAGTGGGGAGAAGGGGAGGGTGGAAGGAGATACTAAAATGAAATAAATTATATTTTGTGCATGTGTAAATAGGTCAAAATGAACCCACATTATGTATGGCTATAAAGCACTAACAACAAAATAATTTCTTTTCAAAAAATAAAATAATAAGAATAGTTGAGAGAAATGTTTCTAAGCATTCAAGATCTTTGACAAGTGAAATCATTGCCTAGCAAATTCTGTGAAAGAAAAACAAGATGAACATACTTCCTGAGTTATAGAAAGCAGGAAATGGAGCTGAAGGTCCATGACAACACCAGAGCATTCATAAAATATGCCGGCTGAATTGTAAACCAAAGAGAGATCTCTGGAGTATCCTTATTATTCAGATTCCAAATCTTTCCTAAAAGAAAATTATGATTCTACTTGAAATGATTCAAAGGTAGTGATTAACTGAATCCACATAAAGACCAATAACACAGAACTGACTAAGTATAGGTGAAAATGACTTATTCTTCTACCTTGGAATAAAGAAAAAAAAAAGATGGTGAACTTGAAAACAAGACTTTAGAAAATAATCAAATAGAAGCATAAAAAGAATAAATGAGACATAAGGGACAATATCAGATATTTACTATAGATTAAATATGTAATGAGAGTCATAGAAAAGAAACATTGATAATGAGTCTGATAGAAAACGACTAAAAATTTTCAGAGAATTAAACACTCAAATGAATTTTTAAAAAAAACAGGCTTCCTCAAGCTAATAAAACACACACACACACACACACACACACACTATATATATATATTGGTGAACATAATTGGAATATATTGAATTCTTTATATGATCAAGAATAAAATCTGCTTTTAGTCTCATTTCGTATACTGAGTATACCACTAGAAGTTCAATCCTATGCAATGAAGAAAACTTTATGAAAAGATGAGGAAAAAGACATAGAAAGCCTCCTTTTACATACAAAACAATTGCATACATATGTATATATTTGTATATATGCATATATGTACATGTGCATGCCTGTGATGTGTTTCTGTGTTGAAAATCTCATATATCTTTAAGAAACTGTGAAATTAATAAATGAATTCAGCAAGGTTTCAAAGTACAAGATCAATATTTTGAAAATTTATTGTATTACTATATAATAAGGAAAAGTAAAGGAAAAAATGTGCAATTTTCTAAAATATTTTATCAAAATATGAATCAACATCAAAATTTTAGGTTCAAGCCCATCAGAAGAAAGGTAAGATTACCAAACAGAAATAAAATAGAATGAGATATTTTAAGCTATATTAATAAATAGGGAATTATGCTGGTTTCAATGATTGCAGATATAAATATTGTAAAGAGATAGTCTTCTCAAAATTATTTTTGATTCAACACAATTCTATAAAAAGTTTACTTGTTTTTTTACATATGTTAAAAAGCTTACTCTAAATTCTTACAGAAATGTAGAGAATCTATAAGCACCAAAACAGATTTTAGAAGTTGCTTTATTTTATATATCATTATAAAGATATAGCAATTGATACAGTGCCATATTTGCACGCATGGACCAATTCATCAATTCAATAGAATAAAATGTCAGAAATATTTGTGTATTACACATACACTAACAGAATCTGACAGGGAGTAAATAAATTCAACAAAGAGTGTTGGAACAACTGGATAGTCACATGGGAAATAGCCTTGATCCCCAGTTTCATACATAAAAATTCAGACTTTATTCAAGATGGAGTATAAACCTGGGCCAAATTAGAAATATAAACCTCCTAAAGAAAACATGGGAGTTATGGTTTTTATTTTTGTGCCTCAACTTGACTGGAATAAGGGATACTCAGTTCAAACAGCTGGCAAGAAATTATTTCTGAATGTGTCTGAGAGAGGATTTCCAGAAGAGATTAGCATTTGAATCAGTGGACTACATAAAGAAGACTGGCCTTCATCAATGTGGGTAGATGTCATTGAAACCACTGGGGGCCTGGATAGAATAAGAAGGTGAAAGAAGGCAAATTTGTTTTCTCTCTAGGAGCGGGAACATCTTCTGCACTCAGACAAGAAATCTGCCCTCATTCTTAAGTCTTAAGTCACATCATTGACTACTCTGGTTCTGAAACTTAGACTTGGAATAAATTATACCACTGGTTTTCCTGGTTATTCAGCTTGTAGACGTATTTTGTGAGATTGCTCAGCGTCCATGGTGATTTGAACCAATATTATTACTAAATCTTATCTATTGATACATATCCTGTTTGTTCTGTTTCTCTGGAGCACCCTTACTAATACAGGACCACAGGTTTTGATCTTGTACACAAAGATTTTTTTAATTTAAAAAAAAACTTAATGAAAAAGAAAAAAATAAGACAATTTTCTTCAGGCAGATAATATTTCCTGATTTTGAGAAGATAAAACTAGTAAAACAGATAAAACTTTTCATAAGAGAAGACATCCCCATATATGTATTTTTTTTCAAAGATTTCATATCTATAACACATTAAGATTTGTACTAGATTTGTGCTAATGATGCACACACAAGCTATATGTTTTATATATGTGTGTATTTACATATGTGTGTATACATATAAATATATATATGTATGTGTGTGTGTATATATATATATATATATGAATTTGACAAAAGAATAACCAATGCACAATGATAACCAATGCACATATAAAAATGTTATGTATGATTACATGATTAAAATTCAAATTATATAGTAATATCCATTCATAATACTAAGATGGGAAAAAGAAAACATTGGCAGTGGTGAATATCGCCAACTTTCTAGAGGAACTAAAACTTATATATTTCTGATGGAATGTTAAACTGATCTAAACACTTCAGACAGTTGATGACAGTTTCTTGTATATTTAAAAATACAGCTACCATAATATCTAACCAATTCACTCTTTTATATTTATATTGAAACACAAGTTTGTGTTCCCAAAAAGTTTTGCATAAGAAGATTCCAAGCAAATTTATTTACAGTGAACAAAAATTGGAAACAACTAGATATCAACTAATAGGAGAATGAACAAATTGTGATGTATTCATATATCCATATAATATAATAGTATATAATATTAAAAGATACAAACTGTAAATAATGACAAAGAAAAGGAATCATAAAAATATGCCAAACCAGATAATCTAAACAAAAAAAGAGCACTATCACATATTAGTGTTCACGTTAGCTCAAAAATAAGAATAAAATACAAAGGGGAGAACATCCTAGTAGGAAGGCAACATTCTGTCTCAATTTTGATGATATTATACAACATAATTGTCAAAATTCATTGATCTGTTCACTTCAGATTTGTGCATCTTTATTTATACCTCAATAAAACTTAAATCATTAATGTGACACTTCTATCTGTGAGTTTAAATTGTTGAAAAATTTACATGAAAATGATTATCTACTGAACCTAACCCCAATGGTAACTTTGGACCATAGCAATGCCACTTGGGTATGATTAAAAAGCATATTATAATCACTTACCCAATGGTCTTGATATTTTTTTAGTGATAATAATATAGCAATTATAATTCATTCAATGCATATTCTTTACTATATAACAGATTCTCTGCGCTTCATGTCAGGGTTCTAGCAGTGTCTTTCTCTTTGTATTGCTATAACAAACTACTAGTGACTAGGTAATTTACAAAGAACAGAAACTTATTTTTCACAGTTCTGGAGATTGAGAAGTACAAGATCAAAACATTGGCAGGCTCAGTGTCTGTGTGCCTGCATCTCTGTCTCCAATATGACTCCCTGTTGTCATGTCCTCCATGAAAAACACTATGTCCTCAAGAGGCAAAAGAGAAGAGGGTGAAAAGAGGATAGCTAACTCCCTCCAGCCCTTCTATGATTTGCTAATCCCATTCCATGGGGCCTGCATGACTATCTCTTCTAAAGGCTCCTGCTTCTAATACTATCACACTGAGGTTTAAGTTCCAGCCTATGAATTTTGTGGGACATATTCAGACTATTAAACACTTTATATAGTCACTTCATATAAGGTCTGAGTGCATATATTTAAGAACAATAAAATGCACAATCTAGAAAAACAAATTATTGATAAAATTTAGGCTATGTATATTCATGCTTTAATATATATTTAAAACTATGATAAGTTAAAAATATCCTTTCTGTGTTGGAATACTATTCTGTTCTAATTCTGTTTTCTATATTTACATGTAGCTATTAGAATTTCTCTTTAAAAATTATTCTCCTTTTAAATTACCTTCATAAGACATTTAAAGAATCAATCCAATAGGGAAAAATAATAAATAATAGGAAATCTGAGACAAATAACACCATAAACATTGATAAGAACATTGATTTTATCCTAGTATAATTAAGCAATATAACATTAATAAATATAAAGCTTTTAAAAATTAATAGTTATATTTGATGAGAATACATTAAAATGTAGAACTAGGTTCATTTCAGTCTTAATCTGTATTAACCAATATCTTCTGATCACTCTTTGTAATAAGAGTATTAACCTAATTTTACAGTCTTATTGATAAAACATGTAACTGATGGCAAAGTGCCAGTCTAAAACATTTAATGTTTCAAAAATAGCAATGCATACAATATGTTTTATTATAAACCTACTGAGTTAAACTAGGAAAAATAAAATATATTAAATTTACCAAATTAATTACAATTTTTATCAGATTTTTGTCTAAGATTGTTTGATCAAATTATAGAGAAGAATAATTACACAAATTGAAATATTGACACTTTAGTTTCTTACAGTAATATCCAAATTCTATAGTGCATTCCAATCAAATGGCAAGGAAGAGAAGAGCTAGGGAAAAATGAGTATAATCATGAATAATATTTTGCTTTCAATATGAAATAATCATTTAATTATTTTTGAAGGCCTGTATTAGTTCCCTCCAGCTGCTGTAATGACTTCACATAAACATGATAGCTTCAAAAGTAGCAATTCTCTACTGGACCTAGAAGCCAGAAGTCCAAAATCAATGCTGTTGGGTTGTAGTTATGATAAGGTTGGCAGAATCATATCAATTTAGTGGTACAATGGTAGAATCTCCTTTCGCTACCAGAAGCTGAAGTTATCCTCATCAGCTTCTCTTATGAAGACAATTTTGATAGCTTGACTAGATAATATATCTTCTAAACAAAAAGTCTTAATTTTATCACATCTTCAAAATCTTTTACAAATATTATAAAATTTCCTTTTTTTTTTTTTTTTTTTTTGGTACCAGGGATTGAACTTAGGGGCACTCGACTACTAAGTCACATCCCCAGTCTTATTTTGTATTTTACTTAGAGAGAGGGTCTCAAAATTGATAAAATTTCAGGGTTTGGATTATATAATCTTCTTGGTGAGACCATTTAAAAGTCTACCACAATGAGTATTCCCTGTTGAACTTCAATTCATTCTCTATTTATTTCTGTTATGTCACTCATGTTCTCTAAAATCTGCCCTAAAATATTTTAAAGAACTATTTATGGGAAATTTCAGGACTGCAAGTCTCTCTCAAATTTTGAGGGTTTCCAATTTATTTGTAGTAAAAAGCTTACCTTTTAAACATAGTATATTTAATAAAAAAGACATGTTCCATAATGAATGTTTTAAAAAAGTTGATATAATATTGATCTCTCCAAATACTATTATTGTCTCCCCTCATGTTCTAAATAATGTAATAAAGATAAATATTAAAAATGCAAGGCTCCTCTTGGACAGACACATTTACACTAAGAAAGAGCAGATGATATAGTAAATGCAATGCAGTTTTAATTATGAATTGGCAAAATCATAGATTTTTATAGTTTCCTTATTTGGGGGGAAATTCTAAAGTTGTATGTGTTCTTTGCTGGTCATTCTTAAGCATATATACTGAACACATTTGCTTAGTCACTGATTGCAGGGTAAGACTGTCTTTTGAGGGGGATATAAAAATTTCACATTTCTTCACAATTTTCATCAGTTCTTGCAAACTTTACATCCAGAATTTTTGCCAGAGCAAAAGTTATACACATAGATGATAATATAATTACTTTTGTTTATTTTATAAGAGTTGATTATTTCCACTATTATTTTGTGTTCAAAGAAGCCCTGATAGAGCTCACTATTAGGATTTAGTCTAAGATTAACTAAATTCAGAAGATAAAAACTGATTCTCATTGGACTGTCCTTCCAAGTATTGTGAATATTTAAAATTGAAATTATATAGTTATTTACTGTTTTAATTATTTTAGAGAAACCCTTGAACATTAATAATTTCAAACAGTGGTTTAACAGTAATCTTATAGTGATACAGTTATAAATTATATGTATGATGTCAAGATGTGATTTTAATATTTAACATTACAATTAATTGTTCATAGTTCTTTGCCTGCAACACAAAAAATTTAGTCACACAAAGGAAACTATACATTTAAATAACTGTGCAAATGGATTTAATTTAATTATTTCTAAAACAGTTCAAATTCACAGTTCAATTAAAAGGTGATGCATGGCACATAATCTGTTCTCTTTTTATGGTTTATATATTACAGATAAAATTACCTCAGGAGATTTTTTTTTATTCTACCAATGGTTTAACAATCTGTTCTTCTAAATGTAAACTGATTGAAGCCACAATTCCCTTTTGTCACAGCAGGTCTCTGGCTTCCATGTTTTTCTTCTTGTATAATTACATATTTTAAAAAGATATGTTCATCAGTAATCATATTCTGGTGTCTCAAGGGAATGAGCAGAAATCTGTGGCAGATAATGTGTTAACCATATTAAAGTCAGTATTCAGAGTTATCAGCTAAGTTTACTTATTTGGTACAAAAGACAGTGAAGAAAATATTTCTTTTGCTCATTTGCAATCATCTCTTCCTGTGTAATCATTCATAGAATCATACATTATTTCATCTAAATGGAATTCAGAAATCACGTAATATTATCAATTCATTTTAAACATAAGGAGAAGAAGGGACAGAGAAAGAGGAATCTCATTGATTGATCTTGCTTCAAGTTCTAAATTTATCTTCTACTGAACAGGCTACCTTACTGGTTCCTGTTATTATAACAAGTAAATAAAATTTTAGCAGTTTAATACCCCAGTACACTTAATCTCTTAAAGTCCTAGAAGCCTTGAGTCCAAATTCAAAGTATTCCCTCTGAAGGCTCAGGAGATAATTTTTTTTTTCTTCCTTTTTCCAGATACTAGAGGCCATTTCATTCCACAGTTCTTAACACATCATTCCAACCTCAGGTTCTGACAACGTATCTTCTTTGTCATACTCTGATCCTCTTTCCCTCTTAGGCACCTGATGATTATATTGGACAAACCAAACTAAGTCTGGATCATTTGCCCATCTTAAAATAGTTCATCATATATAAAAACTTCTTTACCATGTAAATTAATGAACTCAGATTCCATGGATTAAGATTTAGCTATCTTTCTGGGGCCTCTGTTCAGTTTACCAGTTTTATTTTATATTATTTGTAAAGTATTAAAAATATTGAATTTATAGGGTTGTTTTGAAATTGCAAAAGACTCCTTCATTTTTAAGTATAGCTTTTGACTTTTTCTCATCTACACCACTGTATCAATCTGTCGTTCCCATCTGTAGTGTCATTCCTCTCAAATCTAGACTTGACTTTATAGCTATCATTTTCAAATACTTTCCTATTTTTCACTAATTCCTTATTTCATCCTTAAAAAGCACAAATTCCTCAGAACAGTTTACATTCCTCTTCACAACTGTAGTGGATTTTAGCTGTCCAGATTAAATTTTATCAGATACCCCATGATCTATACAATAGATAATTGGACTTAAGGGCAACAGAGGTTTTTAACACCCAGATTTCTCAAGTTCCAAGTTTTTGACCATAACATTAAATCCTACAAGGGATGAAAATTCCCCATTTGTAAACATAATTTATATACCATACATAATTATGTAGAAATAGGGAATTATACAGCATTCAGAAACATTAGTGAAGATGGAATATTTATCTGAATATTTCACCTCAGGTATAATTTTAAATTAATATTATAATAAAAATTCTAGAATACAGAATGGATCACTGCCATCTACAAAGAAATAAAGTGAACTTGCAAAAATATTGGGGCACTCTGCTTCATGGGCCATGGGTTTCATGGGATTTGGAGGTGATCAAAATCACAGAATGTTAGTAGCTCAATCATCCAAATGGATGGTGGGTACGATGACTGGAACAGCAATACAGAAAACTGCTGAAGTGAGAGTGACAAGACTTGGTCTGGATTCTTATTTATTAATGGAGATTGACATCTAATAATAGATTTTGAGAAGAAAGCTGGTTAAAATCCTTATTTGTCTGGAACATTGATCCAAGGAAAAAATATTCACTCAAATCTCCTAGCCAAAAAGGAAATAAGCAGTCTGTACAAATTACAGTTTCACAAGGTTAAAAGAGAGGGCCTAGAAGCATATAACACAATTTGGGGACTCTAAAATGAGATTCTGTTCAACCCATCCAATTCTGGGTACAAGTACCACATGTCTGTCTACCTCCATTCAGTCAAGAAGTGTTCCCACAGATTCATGAAGATCCAGATCATCCTTATACTTTGATGGGAATTTGGAACATGTGGTAATAAACAAGATCCAGCTATCCACCTCTGGAGGCATGAAGGAAGGTATCCAGCACTCATACAGATTACAAATAAACTCATAGAAAATCAGGAATTTATGAACTTCCAACAGGCAAGAATCAACACACTTCTCTCTAGGAAAAATCATCAGCCATTGGAATTCACTTTCTTAAAGGAGCATGTCCCACTGTTAGATCCTAACATACAAGAACTCTTACCAACATCAACCAGGAACCATGACTGAATGGGGAAATCGCTGGGCTCCTAAAATTTGCTTTAGACAAGACAATAAGGAAGCAGTTAGAGGATTCTTCTTTCAGATTGGGCAGCTATATATGACACATCATCTTTGGGCTTACAAGGATCTTCAGACCAGAAAAAAATAATATGGAATACAGCATGGCACAAACATGACTCGGAATTGGTGAATTATACAGTCCTATTTATTCAGAAAATGGAATCCAGAATCATGATCCCATAGAAGACTTAAGCCCTACAGTAAAGCTAGAGAACTTACATGTGCCATAATAAATTTATATGACAAGTATTTATAACAAATTAAGTGTATATCTAGTGAGAAAAGCAATATTGAAGTATTAATTGTTGTACATACTTTATAATAAAACTCTTTTCTTTAAAATTTACATAATCACAAGAAAATTTAGTAGATTTTAGCAGGGCTCTTTTATCCTCTTTGAAATACCCTATTTTTTGTCAAATATACCATATAATATTTAGCTTCATCTCCTACCCTCCAGGAAAAGAGAGTTCAGATTAAAATTTAAATCATCTCTGAATAGGATTTGAAAAACAACACCATAGTCATTTTTTTCTATAATGCAAATCTGTTTTACAACTACAGATTTTGTCAAATTTCTTGTATCAGGAAAAAAAAATACAAATTTTTTCATGTTTCTGAAAGGGTTTCTCTGAGTCTCAAGCTAGTAACAAATTATTAGTGTTTATGATTCCTGAAGATGTTTAAATTCACTCTCATTTTTAAATCAGCATAGTAAATATGTCAACACTAAGTTGGTAGTGGTCACTAATTCAGACTCACATAGTGTACTGTAATGCCTCTATGTGAAAGGTAAAATGGCTTGAATATGTGAATCAGGTGATTTCAAAATGAACACTTTGAAATGCACTAATTTCTTTTTGTAATATTTTTGTACAAAACAAGTAACACATGGAAAAGACGTTTTGTTTTGTAAGGAGTCATTTGTGACCTTAGACATTGCCTGATTAATTTTAGTAAGTTCATAGCAGATACTTCCAAGATCACATAGGAAGTGTGCATGTTAAGATTGAATTGGCATTAAGTTGCATAGTTTGTCTAGCTTGTTTGATTTGGTTTTTAAAAATAGTTTGCCAATTTTGCATGTGAAAGTACTGTTGAACTGAAAAAATCATATCTGCCCCCAAAATTGAGGAATTTGTGTGAAATGGAGTGTGAATAATCTCATATAAAATGTCAGACTTTTACATGTGATTGTTTTCCCCAAGAATATATGAAAGCAAATAAAATCCTCTTAATTAAAAAAAAATAATACTGGTAGTGTTGATTTGATAAGAGTTTTAGCTCAAGTGATCAACATCTTCCTATACCAAAACCAAATGAGTGACCTCAGTTTAGGGTCAGTGAGCAATTTTGTAATATGCTTTTAAATCCAAAACAAAAAATAGCAATAAATACCTAAAACCCTGTTTTAATCATCATTTTGTTGCTGTGACCAAAACTCCTGAAATAAACAACTTGAAAGAATTATTTTGGCTCTTGGTTTCAGTCCATGGTAAACTGTTTCCTTTGCTATTATGGGTCCATGGTGAGGTAGAACATAATGGTATAAAGGCACAGTGGAATAAAACTGTTTACCACATGATAGCCAGGAAGGAGAGAGGAGAGAGGAGAGAGGGAGAGAGGGAGAGAGGGAGAGAGGGAGAGAGAGAGAGAGAGAGAGAGAGAGAGAGAGAGAGAAAGGGGCCAGGGACAATATATAGTTCTACAAGGGCATCCTCTCAAGGACCAACTCTCTCCCACTAGGTTCCAACTCCTATAGTTTCCACCATCTCCCAATAATCCAATTTCATCTTTGGATTATTCTACTGACAAGGTTAGTGCCCTCATGATCCAATCATTTCCAAAAGCCTACCTCTGAACATTGCTGTATTGAGTACCAAGACCTCAACACCACATCACATGAGCCTTAGGGCAGGGAACAATCCAGATCCAAATAATTACATACCTGAGACTCAAATGAACATGAACTACTTCCAATCCAGTCAGGACTGTTGTCAACTCCTCCTTTGCTCTTCCATTGCACTCTAACCCCAACTTCCACATGGTCCATACTTTGAGCACCAGTAAGTTCTCTCTTTCTACAGCAATTTGGAGAATATATGCCTAGTATAAAATAACCTGCTTTAGATAGTATTGGCAAAGAAAATTTTTGGAAACAGTGTGATAGTAGAGGAATATACTAAAAGGAGTCTCAGGATCTTAAAAGGGTAAATATTAGGATCATTCTCATACTTCCCTATAAAGATCTTCAAACTGTATTTTCTTTGTGTAAAGACTCAAACAATCCAATTAGGGAAAATCTGATCTTTTGAAACTGCTAGTTATTTGTTATACTTTCATGTTTCGACATAAATGTCTAATGCGCGAATACACACACACACACACACACACACACAACTTGGAATGTCCATATAACTGGGAAAATATCTCAGGGAGAAACTCCCAAGAAACTTCTTTTAGTAAGTTTGACACCATTTGCATGCTGAGGCACAGAGGAGAGGTTCTGCAATGTGGGGGAGTAGGAAGAACTATCTTTGTAATTGTGTGTGTGTGTGTGTGACCAATATAGATGGATTTTCTTTTTACTGGATAATACTTACCCAGTAACATTTTTTATTCCTTTGTGTCAAGTTGCTTTCAATTAATTTGCAGCCAAAAATGACAGTATATGTCCCATGTTTTTGAATTTTAATTTGTTTTTCTGAAAAGTTATTACTGGTCAGATAATTACATAATTAAATATGTATATATCTGTATGTACATATATGTGTATATTTTTTATTCCCAATAAATTTTTCACTAAACACCATAGTTTCAGAAACAATTCTGTGATCTTTGCACTTAAAAATGTTACAACATTCTCTTCTGTTGGTATCAAACGTTTATAGATTGGAGCTATTAAGCTCTGCTCTGAAGGTGGATAAGTTTTAGAGTTTTATTAGTCTATTAACTGTTCAATCTCTTTCACTTCATGTATTTCCCTATCATTATAATGAAGGCCCGATGTCTAATTAAGTGGCCCATAGTCCAATGCTGGTCTCAAGATCTTCCCTAGGACTCAGAAAGATCTACTTACTAGATTTTAGAATTTATGACACAGAGATAGTATTTTGGAGAATGACATCATTTTTCATGTAAAAATGTAAAGTATAGGTAATTATTTTAAATGAATTTTCTTTGCCAAATACATAAATAGCTCAAGGATAACATTTCTTAAGCTGTATTTAGCTTTTGAAATATTGGAAAATTCTGTAGTATTGTGGATTGCAACTTGAATTGCTTGTCAGAGCTCTTCAAAAAAAGTGTTTGTCTTTGCTCAGCTAACAGTTGGCTAAATATGAAACAGAAAATGCAATTATATTTAGCAAATTCAAAGGAGGGATTTCTAAATGTTTTCACTTTAGACTAAATTCAGTGTAAGAATTTATAAATATATGGAATACTACAAACAATTAGCTTAGATAAAGTTAGAAAGTATAATACTTGTGTACTAAAGTTAATGCTATGAAGAAAGACCAACATGCCTAACCCTTATCAGATTATGTATTTAAATGAATGATAAATCTTGTCAAGAATTATTTTAATGTCTGTCTACACTGTGATCAAGGGGCTTTAATATTCCCCTCTGCTTGACTCTACCTCAGGCAGGTTTCTTACTAATACAGGCTTCTGACTTTCCTTTTCATAGAGAATTTACCTTAGAAAACTTATAATTACATTTTTTTCCTGCATCTTTTCGTTTTGTTTTGTTTTAGGGGTGTACCAGGGATTAAATTCAGGGGCACTCAACCACTGAGTCACATCCCCAGCCCTTTTTTGTATTTTATTTAGAGACAGGATCTCACAGAATTGCTTAGAGCCTTGCTGTTGCTCAGGCTGGCTTTAAATTTATGATCCTCTTGCGTAGACTCCTGAGTTGCTGGGATTATAGGGGTACACCACTGTGCCTGGCTTTTTCTGCATCTTTGAGATATGAATTTTCTCCAATCCTTACTAGTTTTACAAGCTGGTAATATATTTCTCAAGAACAAGGGAATTCTTTGAAATGCCCATGGACATAGTTCCCCAAACCCCTAGTCTCTGAGAAAGGAAAGAAGCCTATAATTAGGGAAAATGGATGGCTTAGTCACATGGACCAGCCTCACCCCCAATATCCTTTAATGCTTTTCCATTAACTCACCCTACAGTTTACAAATCTTCCAAGGTTTTGTTTCAGGTAGACTGAATTCAATATCTCTACTCTATTGCAATGGGCTAGAATAAAATCTCCCTTGCCTGTTTAATTCCATCTGATACAATTTCTTTGGCAACTGCAGAACTTCTACAATTTTAATGTCAATGCCTCCACAGTAAATTATGTTAATTTGGATGAATTTCCTATGCATTCTTCCTTCACCATATAATGTGCTATATTATTCTAAGAGTTTTATAAAGTGAGTTGATTTTAAAGTATATAACAATTGAGTCAAAAGTTCAAGATTTTGTTTTAGGCATTTTTACCATGTGAAAAATAAAAGTATGTTTACAAAAAGTTGATATATTTTTGTAAATCAAAATATCAGGTCTGTGAACTCATAGGATTAACCTAAGGAAACATTTCACACAACTAGATAAAGAAATCAAATTTTCACCCAAAGTTATTGTGGAGCACTATGATACCAAAAGTCAAACTAGCAGTCCAAACTGAATGTTAAGCCTAAGAACAAACATACACTTGGATGATTTGAATATTTGAATTTTTGTTGTCCTCTCTTTACCTTCTATCTGATAGTGCTCATGAAAAATAAAAGACCAGAATTCAGGCATTGTTTTACACAGCTAGCAAATACCCGAGGTAATCACTTGAAAAGAAAATAGGTTTACTTTGGCTCACAGTCTTGTTGCCTTTTGCCTTAAGTGAGGCAGCCCATTATGGCAAGAAAGTGTGGTACAGCAAATCCACTAACCTTGTGACTGGAAAGCAAAAGAGAGTGAAGAAGGGGTGGAGGTCCCCCATCCCTTTTGAGAAGGCTTCCCCAAAGATCCAAAGACCTCCCTCTAAGACACACCTGCTAATTTTCTTAATCTCCCATTAGCACAAACCTGGGGGTCAAAGCTTTCATATATAGCCCTTCGGGGGCATTTCAGATCCTAACTACAGCCGGCTATAGGATGAAAAAGAAAATGAAGATGTGGAAAGATCTTTTTCAAATAATAGAAGTCCACTGCATTTAAGTAGAATACTAATTAATTGAAAATGAAAATGAATATAAACATGAATTCCACACAAATTCATTATTTTGTCTTCTTATAGAAATTTGTATCTTTAACTAAACATGAGCATATGCTTTGATGAATGGCTTTAAAAAGTTAAAATAGGCCTGCCCTGGTGCTACATGTTTGTAATACCAGAGGCTTTAGAAGCTGAGGCAGGAGAATCACAAGTTCAAAGCCAGCTTCAGCAACTGAGTGAGGCCCTAAGCAACTGAGACCCTGCCTCAAAATTTAAAAAAGAAATTTAAAGGCTGGAATGTGGCTCACTCATTAAGCCCACCGAGTTTAATCTTAGTATGAATAAAAAAATGTTCAAGTAGATTATATATGCTAATTGAATAAGGAGAATGACTGGGAATTTGATTATAGGTGTATTTATTTAACAGGAAAATCTCTAATTTATTAGAATATCTACCTTCTATGTGGGTACTCAAATATTTAAAAAACTGTTATTGCTATTTTCATTATCATTATTGTCAAAATAATTTGAGAAGCACTGACTTATCAAAATATAGAAACTGAGTTTGAAATTTAGCTGCCATAATATCTTGCTTGGGCAAGTTGTGATTATCTTGAATTTCTTTTCTTCTTCTCTAAAATCTTGTGCTCCTATTCTTCTTATGTATCCAACCTGGTGATAGCCGTGAACACTGTGTTCATAAAAAGCAGCTTAAAAAAAACAAAAATGGAACAAACAAATAAACAAACAAAAAACGATTAAATTCCCCCAAATTCCATTTTTCCTCCTTAGAAGATAAACTTCAATACATTTCATGTGTCTTCCCAGTTGCTGCCCTTCTTTACTGTGACCACATGCCTCAAAACTCAGTGTAGCACTAAACTCCCATGTAATAAACAAATTAGTCTTAGACCTAAGAATTACCCTTCTTCTCTCTCTTAACAGAGTAGTAGTCCAAGTAAGTAAGAGAATAGGGTCCCAGGGAAGAAAAGGACAGAGATAGAATGAAATAGAGTAAATTGCATTCAAAATATGTTTATAGTTAAAATTCATGATTTTCCATATTATTGTTTCCAAATAGGAGAAAAGAAACATCTTAATTTATCTTATGTTTAAGATAGACACAAACTGACAGAAAACACACACCCATACACACTCAAACTCACACACACACTCACCTTTATTTATTTATTTTGGTACTGGGGATTGAATCTGGGGGCACTTAACCACTGAGCAACAACCCCAGCCCTATTCTGTATTTTATTTAGAGACAGGGTGTCACTGAGTTTCTTAGCACCTCCATGCTGCTGAGGCTCCATGCTCCTGTCTCAGCCTCCAGAGCTGCTGGAATTACAGGCATGTGCCACCATGCCTGGCCTACACATACACATTTATATATACAATACTTAATCAATAAAATACTGGAAATACTTCCTTTTATATAAGACACATATGCCAAGATGAGATTTGTTACAGGAATTCGTTGATATTTTGAAAGCAGAATTCTTGAGAGAACTGAGAGTAGTAAACAGACTGTGTGATTCATGCATTACATACATTTTAAGGATTTGAAGCTGCAAGTTTCAGGATTGAATGATATTATGATTTATGTTATAACACTGAAAATTATAAATTATTGCTTAAATGTAACAAGAACTTCAAAAAGGATAGAAATGCTAGCAAAATAAAATTTTAAACATACAAATTTCAGAGCTGTAAATTTGCATATATTGACCAGATTTGGCCTAAAGCATAAAGAAAAAGATACAGAAAAATTAATATTCCCTATTCCACATCATGCCATGACAAATATGGATGTTAAATCAATTTTTTATTAATCCTATTGACTTTCAGGGTTCACATGAGAAAAGGTACTTTCAATGAAAGTCAAATAAGTGTTATTGTAATATATGTTCAAATAAATCAAATACATAATGCTATTCCACTTTCTCCTTTGGTAAACAAAATTTCTCTGAACATATCTTACTTTTTAACAATTATGTCTAAGTCACAGTTAACGTTCCTTGGTGGAAATGGATAAGGAAGCAATGGAACACACATGTAGGGTAGAATAATCCATCAATATTTAAGTCAAATTATTTAGAAAAATTGTTGAACTTTCAACAGTTTGGACCTTCTCCTCAATAAGTTTGTTCCATATACTTTTAATCAAGGGGGCACTGTTGCTAGAGATGCCTAAAATATAAGCTACCGAGCTACTTTCTCCACATAAGTCCTTTCTTTGAAAGCTAATGAACCCGTGTTTTAGTCATAGAGCAGTTTTTCACTGCTGTGACTCACAGTTTCAGAGGTCTTAGTCCATAGAATGCTGGCTTTATTCCTCAGGGCTTCAGTGAGGCTGAACACCATGGAAGGAGAGTGTGACAGAACTAACCAGCTCACATCACCACCACCATGATCAGCAAACAGAGGGAGAAAAGCCACTCTCCAGATACAAAATATATACCCCATAGTACACGCCCCCAATTAACTATGTCCTCCAACCACATCCCATGTGCTTCCAGTTACCACCCAGTTAATCCCATCAGAGTTTGATTAACTGATTAGATTAAGCTTTCATGTTTCTCCAATCATTTCTCCTCTGAGAATTCTTGCATGAGAGTTTTTTTTTAATTTTTTTTTTAATATTTATTTATTTATTTTTTTAGTTTTCAGTGGACACAACAGCTTTGTTTGTATGTGGTGCTGAGGATGGAACCCGGGCCGCACGCATGCCAGAAGAGCGCGCTACCACTTGAGCCACATGCCCAGCCCTTGCATGAGAGTTTTTGGGGGATGCCTCGCATATAAATCATAACAACGTTGGTAACAAATGGATTAGAAACAGGTTATACAAATAACTAATGAAATGTAATACATATTTCTAAGCATAGTTTTGGTAGTCATAATTTTAAGATATATTTTAACCTTTTTATAGGAATGTTTCATATGAAAATTACATAAAATTTATACAAATGGTAGTTTACTACACAAATAAAGGGTTCATTAATTTAACACTCTTCAAGTTGCTCAAGTTTCTTGTTCAGGGTTGATAAATCTGACACAATACAAGCAGCATAATCAGTTTCCTCTTGTTCCCTGCTCCAGTTCTTCAGAGTATCTAAAACCATTCAGTCAGAGATTGTTAGAGCTAAAATGGACGATTATAGATCATATAGTCCAAACAGTTCAGGTTATAGTCAAAGCAGTAATGTAGAGAGATTTAGACCCAGAGTATCATAGCTTTGGGAAAATACAGAAAAACTAACAAGATGCTTGGACTCATATTCAGATGATATCAAGACATTCTAGTAACATCTTAAAGACACTAAGCTGTTTCATTAACCTTGCACTTCATTGTATGTCTTTGTTGAAGCCACTGGTATTGCTACAATAATGAGACAGGTGCAGTAAAAGTTTGAAAGCAAAACCATATTTTCACCACTATTAGGGGAGGCTGATCAGAGAAGCAAGAGGTTGGGTTTAAGATGTAGCTCAGTATTAGAGTTCTTACCTGGCAGGTGTGAGGCCCTGGTTCTATGCTCAGGACCACAATAGATAAATAAATAAAATGAGGTTATACACTAAACATTAAAGCTAATTTAAATGAGAAAGAATCAAGTGGTTATTAATAGGATATGTTAGACACTATAGAAGTTCTTATTATAAAGAGAACAATACCAATACAAAATAAAAATTAGGATGAATAAACATTGTGGAAAACACTATTTCTCTAAAGCAAACATTTATTAAAAAGTCATCCTTATTGTTTACATAAAGGTTAAAAAAGGTCAGTTTAAGCACAAAAACTATAAGTTGAAAAATTATGAAAATATTTATGAATGAATTACTGGAAATGTAAAGCAGGCAAAAATGTGTTCCTTGTAAATAAAGAAAATAGGTCACATAAATAATGATGTAACTCAATAAATGTGCCATCACTTTATAAATATATAACTATAAAGTATTTAGTCAAAACTTAAATATATATATATATATATATATGTATATATATATATATATATATATATACATATATATATATATATATATATATATATATATATTACACTATGATTTAATATATGTCAATTATTTAATAGCCTTAACATGGTGGAGTCTAAATGATTATATTGATTGATACAACATAAATTTAATTGGGCTGCACATTAAAAAAATTATTTTCTAAACATGCCTTATTTACTCAATGAGTTATATGCTTCACAAAATTATTTAGTTTATACTTAGCTCTGCTGTGTTGTTTGCCCATAAGTATACCTCTATATATTTCATCCTCAATCTATTCCAAAAAAACTTGGGGAAGGCCAGATTAGTGGCTCAGAACTTGTATGCAAAGGGGTTCTATAGTTGCCCCATAAATTCATAGGGATGCCTTGATAAATTTTTCAGGAAAGCAGAGTAATATTTCTCACACACCACACAAACTAATATCAGTATGTCCTTTGCAAATTACTGCTTTGAAAAGGGGAAATCTTGGAGATAGTGACGCAGGGATACAGCGCTGCAGTTTCTGCCAGCCGTGCAAGCACCGTACTCAGGGCTGAATTCTGGGTTCGAGACGGGGGAAGGAAGCGGTCCATCTCGGTTCTCCACACCGATCAGACCACAGAGGAGGCCAGCAGCCACCATGTTGGAAAGCTGACGTCACCATCCCTGTTTTCGACTGACCGCAGCTCATTCAGCCATAGAACAGGTAATTTCAGGCTGCCATTCGCCTGCGCATTGCAGACAGATTGCTAGGGTTCAGTGCCTGGGTGCTTCTTAGAACCTGATCTTATCGGAGCGAACACCGAGCGCGGGGCGGCCGAGTTCCGGCTCCCGGAACCGCCCTGGCCCATGGCTGGGGAGCCTGCGGAGGCTGCTTCTTGGACCCTGCTCCTATCATAGCATACACCAAGCACTAAGCGGCCGAATTCCGGCTCCCGGAACTGAGCCCGCGGGGACTGCTTCTTGGAGCCTACTCTTATCGGAGCTTACACCGAGCACGGAGCAGCCGAGTTCCGGCTACCGGAACTGCCCTGGCCCAGGGCTAGGAGCCCACGGAAACTGCTTCTCGGTCCGCGTCCTGCTGAGGGCCGGTCAGGACTCACCCGTTGCTTTGGTTGCCCGGCAAGGGGAACGAAATGCTGCCATTCGCATAGGATACCAACATGGCAGAGATCTGATGTCATCAGAAAGCGGCGGAGGAGAGAACTTCATCAATACCAGTGGCGACAGAAACAGTTGGTCTCCTGGTAGGGGGGGTGAGGCACAGAAACCCGAGTCTCCTCAATTTGTCATCGAGCCAGAGGGGAGGAGCCGGGCCGCCGCCAGCACCCGGAGCAGGCCCAGCGGCTCGCCAGCATGGTGACCGAGTGACCCCAATTGGAGAGGGGGCGGAGCGGAGCCGCCACCCGCACCCGCAAGGTAGGCAGCCCCGCGACCCAGTGGTACATGGGCGTGGTAGGAGGGGCAGGGCAGAGCCGCCGCCCGCGCTTGCAAGGTAAACAGACCTGTGACAGCCTGGCGGGTCAGGCCCAGTGGCCTGCCAGTGTGGTACACACGTCACCCCAACTGGAGTAGGGGCAGAGCAGATCCTTCTCCCACGCCCGGATCAGGCCCTGCCGGTGTGGTGGCCACGTGACTCCAATTGGAGTGGGGGCGGAGCAGAACCGCCACCCGTGCCTGCAGGGTGAGCAGACCTGTGACCAACCTGCAGATCAGGCCCAGGGGTCCGCAGGCGTGGTAGGAGGGGCAGGGCAGATCCGCCGCCCGCGCCTGCAAGGTAGGCAGACCTGCGACAGACTGGCGGATCAGGCCCAGGAGCCTGCCGGCGTGGTACACACACCACCCTAATTGGAGTAGGGGCAGAGCAGAGTTGCCGCCCGTGCCAGGAACAGGCACAGCGACCTTCAGGCGGGGTAGTCACGACACCCCAATTGGAGTAGGGGCAGAGCAGAGCCACCACCCATGCCCGAAAGGTGGGCAGATCTGCAACCGACCAGCGGGACAGGCCCAGTGGCCTGCCGGTATGACAGACACGTCACCCCATTTGGAGTAGGGGCAGAGTAGAGCCGCCGCCCGCGCCTGCAGGGTAGGCAAACCTGCAACCAACTGGCGGATCAGGCCTGGTGGCCTGCCGGCGTGGTACACTTGTAACCCCAATTGGTGTAGGGGCAGAACAGAGCCGCCGCCAGCACCCAGAACAGGCCCAGAGACCTGGCGGCGTGGTAGCCACGACACCCCAATTGGAATAAGGAGAGAGCAGAGCCGCCGCCCGTGCCTGCAGGAAAGATACACAAGCAGTATGAAAAGACAAGGAAAGAAAGGACCACAAGAAATGCAGGTCAACGCAACTTTAGAAGAGGTAACAGCTGCAGCAGATGGAATGTCAGATAAAGAATTCAGGATATACATGCTTCAGATGATCTGGAGTATCAAGGAAGACATTAAACAGCAAAATCAGACAATGAAAGATCACTTCGACAATGAATTACGCAAACAAATCCAGGAAGCAAAGGATCAACTATACAGGGAGATAGAGGTTATAAAAAACAAACAAACAGAAATCCTAGAAATGCAGGAAGCAATGAACCAACTTAAAAACTCAATAGAGAATACTACCAGCAGAGGAGAACACTTAGAAGATAGAACATCAGACAATGAAGACAAAGTATTTCAACTGGAAAAGAACATAGACAGCTCAGCAAGACTGTTAAGAAACCATGAGCAGAACATCCAATAAATATGGGATAACATTAAGAGACCAAACTTAAGAGTCATTGGGATACAGGAAGGTACAGAGCTCCAAACCAAAGGAATGAGTAGTCTATTCAATGAAATAATACGAGAAAACTTCCCAGACTTGAAGAATGAGACAGAATCCCAAATCCTAGAAGCCTACAGGACGCCAAATGTGCAAAATCATAAGAGATCCACACCTAGACACATTATAATGAAGATGCCCAACATACAGAATAAGGAGAGAATTTTAAAAGCTACAAGAGAAAGGAAGCAGATTACATTTAGGGGTAAGCCAATCAGGATAACAGCTGATCTTTCAACACAGACTCTGAAAGCTAGAAGATCCTGGAATAACATATTTCAAACACTGAAAGAAAATGGGTTCCAACCAAGAATTGTGTATCAAGCGAAATTAAGCTTCAGGATGGAAGATGAGATTAAAACCTTCCATGATAAACAAAAGTTTAAAGAATTCGCAGCTAGAAAACCATCTCTTCAAAACATCCTCGGCAAAACATTACAGGAAGAGGAAATGGAAAATAACAATGAAAACCAACAGTGGGAGGTAGGACAGTAAAGGGGGAGAAAATAATCAAAGAGGAAAACAAACCATGTTTAGTAACAGAAATAAACAAATATGGCTGGAAGAACAACCCATATCTCAATAATAACCCTAAATGTTAATGGCTTAAACTCACCAATTAAGAGACACAGGCTAGTAGAATGGATCACAAAACAAGACCCAACAATATGCTGCCTATAGGAGACGCATTTGATAGGAAAAGACATACATAGGCTGAAGGTGAAAGGTTGGGAAAAATCATATCACTCATATGGACTTCGGAAACAAGCAGGAGTGTCCATACTCATATCAAATAAAATAGATTTCAAGCCAAAGTTAATCAAAAGGGATAAAGAGGGACACTACATACTGCTTAAGGGAACCATACACAAACAAGACATAACAATCATAAATATTTATGCCCCAAACAATGGTGCAGCTATGTTTGTCAAACAAACTCTTCTCAAGTTCAAGAGTCTAATAGACCACCATACCATAATCATGGGAGACTTCAACACACCTCTCTCGCCACTGGACAGATCTTCCAAACAAAAGTTGAATAAGGAAACTATAGAACTCAATAACACAATTAATAACCTAGACCTAATTGACATATATAGAGTATACCACCCAACATCAAGCAGTTACACTTTTTTCTCAGCAGCACATGGATCCTTCTCAAAAATAGATCATATATTATTTCACAGGGAAACTCTTAGACAATATAAAGGAGTAGAGATAATACCATGCATCTTATCTGATCATAATGGAATGAAACTGAAAATCAACGATAAAAGAAGGAAGGAAAAAGCATACATCACTTGGAGAATGAACAATAGGTTACTGAATGATCAATGGGTTATAGAAGACATCAAGGAGGAAATTAAAAAATTCTTAGAGATAAATGAAAACACAGACACAACATATCGGAATCTATGGGACACATTGAAAGCAGTTCTAAGAGGAAAATTCATTGCTTGGAGTTCATTCCTTAAAAAAAGAAAAAACCAAGAAATAAATGATCTCATACTTCATCTCAAAATCCTTGAAAAAGAAGAGCAAAACAACAGCAAAAGAAGTAGAAGGCAAGAAATAATTAAAATCAGAGCTGAAATTAATGAAATCGAAACTACAAAAAACAATTGAAAAAATTGACAAAACTAAAAGTTGGTTCTTTGAAAAAATATACAAAATCGACAGACCCTTAGCGATGCTAGCGAAGAGAAGAAGACAGAGAACTCAAATTACTAGCATACGGGATGAAAAAGGCAATATCACAACAGACATTTCAGAAATACAGAAGATAATCAAAAACTATTTTGAATCCTTATACTCCAATAAATTAGAAGATAGTGAAGGCATAGATAAATTTCTTAAGTCATATGATCTGCCCAGATTGAGTCAGGAGGATATAGACAACCTAAACAGACCAATATCAATTGAGGAAATAGAAGAAACCACAAAAAGACTACCAACTAAGAAAAGCCCAGGACCGGATGGGTATACAGCAGAATTTTACAAAACCTTTAAAGAAGAACTATACCAATACTTTTCAAGCTACTTCAGGAAATAGAAAAAGAGGGAGAACTTCCAAATTCATTCTATGAGGCCAACATCACCCTGATACCTAAACCAGACAAAGACACTTCAAAGAAAGAAAACTACAGACCAATATCTCTAATAAACCTAGATGCAAAAATCCTCAACAAAATTCTGGCGAATCGGATACAAAAACATATCAAAAAAATTGTACACCATGATCAAGTAGGATTCATCCCTGGGATGCAAGGCTGGTTCAATATACGGAAATCAATAAATGTTATTCACCACATCAATAGACTTAAAAATAAGAACCATATGATCATCTCGATAGATGCGGAAAAAGCATTCGACAAAGTACAGCATCCGTTTATGTTCAAAACTCTAGAAAAACTAGGGATAACAGGAACATACCTCAATATTGTAAAAGCAATCTATGCTAAGCCTCAGGCTAGCATCATTCTGAAAGGAGAAAAACTGAAGGCATTCCCTCTAAAATCTGGAACAAGACAGGGATGCCCTCTCTCTCCACTTCTGTTCAACATAGTTCTCGAAACACTGGCTAGAGCAATTAGACAGACGAAAGAAATTAAAGGCATAAAAATAGGAAAAGAAGAACTTAAATTATCACTATTTGCAGAAGACATGATCCTATACCTAGCAGACCCAAAAGGGTCTACAAAGAAACTATTAGAGCTAATAAATGAATTCAGCAAAGTGGCAGGATATAAAATCAACACGCATAAATCAAAGGCATTCCTGTATATCAGCAACAAATCCTCTGAAATGGAAATGAGGACAACCACTCCATTCAAAATATCTTCAAAAAAAATAAAATACTTGGGAATCAACCTAACAAAAGAGGTGAAAGACTTATACAATGAAAACTACAGAACCCTAAAGAGAGAAATAGAAGAAGATCTTAGAAGATGGAAAAATATACCCTGTTCATGGATAGGCAGAACTAACATCATCAAAATGGCGATATTACCAAAAGTTCTCTATAGGTTTAATGCAATGCCAATCAAAATCCCAACGGCATTTCTTGTAGAAATAGAGAAAGCAATCATGAAATTCATATGGAAAAATAAAAGACCCAGAATAGCAAAAACAATGCTAAGCAGGAAGTGTGAATCAGGCGGTATAGCGATACCAGACTTCAAACTATGTTACAGAGCAATAGTAACAAAAACAGCATGGTACTGGTACCAAAACAGGCGGGTGGACCAATGGTACAGAATAGAGGACACAGAAACCAATCCACAAAACTACAACTATCTTATATTTGATAAAGGGTCTAAAAGCATGCAATGGAGGAAGGATAGCATCTTCAACAAATGGTGCTGGGAAAACTGGAAATCCATATGCAACAAAATGAAACTGAATCCCTTTCTCTCGCCATGCACAAAAGTTAATTCAAAATGGATCAAGGAGCTTGATATCAAATCAGAGACACGCCGTCTGATAGAAGAAAAAGTTGGCTACGATCTACATTCGGTGGGGTCGGGCTCCAAATTCCTCAATAGGACACCCATAGCACAAAAGTTAATAACTAGAATCAACAAATGGGACTTACTCAAACTAAAAAGTTTTTTCTCAGCAAAAGAAACAATAAGAGAGGTAAATAGGGAGCCTACACCCTGGGAACAAATCTTTACTCCTCACACTTCAGATAGAGCCCTAATATCCAGAGTATACAAAGAACTCAAAAAATTAGACAATAAGAGAACAAACAACCCAATAAACAAATGGGCCAAGGACCTGAACAGACACTTCTCAGAGGAGGACATACAGTCAATCAACAAGTACATGAAAAAATGCTCACCATCTCTAGCTGTCAGAGAAATGCAAATCAAAACCACCCTAAGATACCATCTCACTCCAGTAAGATTGGCAGCCATTATGAAGTCAAACAACAACAAGTGCTGGCGAGGATGTGGGGAAAAGGGTACACTTGTACATTGCTGGTGGGACTGCAGATTGGTGCAGCCAATTTGGAAAGCAGTATGGAGATTTCTTGGAAAGCTGGGAATGGAGCCACCATTTGACCCAGCTATTCCCCTTCTTGGTCTATTCCCTAAAGACCTAAAAAGAACATGCTACAGGGACACTGCTACATCGATGTTCATAGCAGCACAGTTCACAATAGCAAGATTGTGGAACCAACCTAGATGCCCTTCAATAGACGAATGGATAAAAAAAAATGTGGCATTTATACACAATGGAGTATTACTCTGCATTAAAAAATGACAAAATCATAGAATTTGCTGGGAAATGGATGGCATTAGAGCAGATTATGCTAAGTGAAGCTAGCCAATCCCTAAAAAACAAATGCCAAATGTCTTCTTTGATATAAGGAGGGTAACTAAGATCAGAGTAGGGACGAAGAGCAGGAGAAGAAGATTAACATTTAACAGGGATGAGAGGTGGGAGGGAAAGGGAGAGAGAAGGGAAATTGCATGGTAATGGAAGGAGACCCTCAGGGTTATACAGTGGAGGGGGTAAAGAGAGAGGAGGGGAGGGGAGGGTAGAGGTGGGGAGGGGTAGGGGGGAGGATGGGAAAGGCAGCGGAGCACAACAGACACTAGTATGGCAATATGTAAATCAATGGATGTGTAACTGATGTGATTCTGCAATCTGTGTATGGGTTGAAGGTGGGAGTTCATAACCCACTTGAATCAAAGTGTGGAATATGATATGTCAAGAAATTTGTAATATTTTGAACAACCCACAATAAAAAATTAAAAAAAAAAAAAGAAAAGGGGAAATCTTATTTATGTTACTGAGCTGGATGACAGAAACCGGCTGAAACACTAAGAACTGAGGAGGTTTGGGAATTTGTGAAATATATGGTTTTGCAGCCCTGTCCAAATCCAAACCTAGATGACTAATTAAAGTGGAGTTAGAGTTCAAAACACAATATGTCTCTTTTAAGTGAGATATTTTCATTTCTTTCTGAAGTTGGTAAATTAAAACTTTGGCTTTGTTATTCCTTAAGAAAAAAGATTTTTAAAAATGTAATTAGTAACATAAAATCAAGAAAGTGAGTTTCAGGTAATTAATATTTAAGCACATATATGTATGCAGATAATCATGACAATTATAACTATTAATTATTATAGTGCACCAAATGTCACTGGTCAAAAAGTCTTGTGAAGATAAAAGTTTCTTTAAAAAGTATGTATATAGGGCTGGGGATGTGGCTCAAGCGGTAGCTAGCTCCGCTCGCCTGGCATGCATGTGGCCCTGGTTCAATCCTCAGCACCACATACAAACAAAGATGTTGTGTCCGCCGAAAACTAAAAAATAAATATTAAAAATTTCTCTCTTTCTCTCTCTCATTCTCTAAAAAAAAAATAAAAGTATGTATATATAGTAAAAGTAGACATGTGAAACATAAAGTAGTTCACAATTGTTATTTTAATGTAAATTATTTTTAGTTATAAAATAATGAGTTCAAATAAAGGTATAGAAAAAGAAAAAACGTGAACATGAAGTATGCCTAAGAATCTTGAAAACTGGAGAGAATGAAACACGGAGCCAAATTAAATAAATAAATAAATAAATATATTGGAAGCTCTATTTTGTCTTGGCTCTTAATTTAGAAAGAAATTATTTCTAACACTCCAAGGAAGCATATCCTACAAGAACATGACATCAATGTCTGAGTAGTTTTTGAGAACATGAACCTTATTATAGATGGCAAGATCAAGTGATATATCTTAGGTAGGGGGAATCTTAAAGACAGTTTTTCTATAGTGCTTTTATTTATAGGAAAACATTGACTAACATATTGACAAGTTAATTTAAAATTATCTCTGTGTTTATGTTCTAAATTCTATCAAAAATTAAATTCAGACTGCACTCAGGGCATCAATATAATTCATATATGCTCAATCATATCAAGGCACAACCTCAATCAATATTAAGATTAAAGTCATTGCAACTAAGAAAATATCTTAAGCCTGTTGTAGGTGTTTGTAGATGAAAAACATTTTTAAAGGAAGACTAGAAAACCTATTATATTGACATAGTCTCAAAGATGACAGAATAATTCAATGTGTTTATACATTAGTTATAAAAATAATTATGTAGTCAAGAGTGCAAATAGGCTGTGATGCAATCATTTTATCTCTGGTAACAAGAATCAAAAACTAAGAAAGCATTTTATATTGAAATATATAATTTTGCAGTATTTTGAAATAGAGTTATATTTAAAAGAATACATGAAGAAGTAGCTATTATGCCTGTCTATTACAGCCATCCCTTGATAAAGAACATTTGAAATCTGAAGCAGACAATTCTCTTTACTGCTAAGGTAGAAGAGTGGACGGATTTCCTGAGTTCAGAGAAGGAAAACTCTTTGTAAATAGCTCGTTCTTTTTGTATTTGATCATTAAGTGTCACAAATGGAAGAGTCTCTTGTTACTCTTGTACTCAATGTACTTCTTTTTGAATGATGAAATATTACCTGTGATAGTTGGATGAAAATATATGGACTTAGAATATGTATTTCTTTCTTTGTTGTATCCTAGTTTGTGAGTTTACATAGTATTCACAATGAATAATGATAATGGGGCTCTTTCTTCTTATTGGTAAATATCTTATTCTGAAATGTTACTTTTGACCAATTTTTAAAAATTTTTCATAAACAAAAGTGGAGGACCACTTTAATTAGCGTTTTTCCAACTATTTGATTATATTTTATTTTAATCAATTAGAATAGTAAAAATTGTAAAGCATTCTGCTGTCATATATTAATTTAAAAAATTAATAAAAGATTTAAATGAAAAAATAGTAAAAATTTATATAATTAGTAAAGACTCATACAAGATAATAGAGCCAACTAGTCTTAATTGATATATCATAATTATTAAAGTGTTCCATAATGATTCTGTTAATGTAACATGAACATATTATCATGTTAGCATTAAAAATAATTTTTCCTAAAAAAAAGAGGAAAGCATGAAAGGGCAGGGCATTCTTAAACAACTTAAAACCAATTAGAATGGCCACATTAAATCCTGTGGACCCTGTCTCAAGAGCAAAGAGGAATGTTCCAAACAAATCAGTTCTATTTCTTGCTTCCTACTTTTAAGTAGATGTCATGATCGCCATTTTCTTTCACTCAAGCTATAATATTAAAATCATTTTCAATATTTCCTTTTCCTGTCCTAATCTAGTCAAGTATTAGACTTTATGCATGTACTAGTTGATGAAGATTTGCACTATATTTATAGGCTGCTATAAAGTCACTGAATAGATATAGTATGCCCATATCCACCATGTCATACTCATTTTCCCATGTTATTTCTGTTTTCTAACACTCTAGTCCATACTTTCTTTTTTCCTTGCAACTGTTGGTTTAATCCTGCCCATCATTCCTGATTCCTGCCAATCTTAAAATCAATGAGTCCTACACATTATTGCTAACATAATATTTCTTGAATATATTTCTCACTATGTTGTCATTACAAGAAATATTTTCAATAACATTTAGTATTTTTAATTTAATTTAGTTTAATTTAATTTTGCAGTACTAGAGATAAACCTGGGTTCTACATGTTAGGCAAATGCTTTACCAATAAACAATATTTCCAGTCCCTTTAATAACTTCTTTTGTATATCAGTGTATTAACTCATAATTTATTTAATACATATTTTCCAATAGTACCATATGTATTACTCAGGGTCCTCTAGGGGAACAGAATCAACAGGAAATATAGTTATAAAAAAGGGTTTTATTAAGTTGGCTTACATGACCAGAAGCTGGATAGTCCACAATAGTCATCTTCAGGCTGGAGAGTTGGAGTAACCAATAGCTGTGCAGTCCAAGAGGTTGAATCCCCAGAACATGAGGGATCAATGGTTCTACCCTAGTCTAAGACCAAAGGCTTCTGAAAATCCCTGGGGAATCACTGTGGAGTCTGCTTTGGAAGAGTGAAGATACAAGAGTCTGATGTTCTCAGATGATTGCAGCAGCAATCAAGAACTTGTTCAAGGAAAAACAAGCTTGCATCTGCTGCTGCTTCCTTGTTCTTCCAACTTTTACTCCATCCAAGCCATCATCCTATTGGACAGTGCTGCCCACACTTTGGGAGAGTCTCCATTTCAGTTGGCTATACCACATGCCAATCATTCCTAGACACACCCTCACTGACACATCCAGAAGCCGTTTAATCATTGGCATTTCTTAATTCAATCAAGTTGAGAATTCAAATTAATCATTCCACCATCTGACTTAAAATAATGTAATAATACCTGCTATGGTTTAGATATGAGATGTTGTCCAAAAGATCATGTATAAGTCAATGCAAAAGGGTTTAGAGGTGAAATAATTTAGTTTTGAGAGCCTTAACTTAATCAATGTGTCAATCCACTGATGGGAATTAACTGGATGGTAATTGTAGGTAGATAGGGTGTGGCCCTAGGAGGTTGGTCATTGCAGGTATGCCTTTTGTGTATATATTTTGTGACTTGAGCTTCCTTGCTCTCTATGCTTCTTGGTGTCATGTTCTGCTTTGCTTCCCTCTGTTTCTCTCTTCCACCATGATGTTCTGTCCCATCCCAGGACCTAAGGAATGAAGTTAGCCAACATGGACTGAGACATCTGAAACCATGAGCCCCCAAATAAACTTTTCTTCCTTAAAATTGTTCTTGTCAGGTCTTTTGGCCATAGCAGGAAAAAAAAGCTGACTAAAACAATACCTTAAGATATAAGAATGATAATTTTATAAGAATGATAACCTGTGTAGATAAGGCATTCTATGATATAGGAACCCATAGGCAGAGAAATAACAGTCTATGTAAAGGAAAATCATAATCATAATATCTTATTTTATCACAAGTTTTATACTTATAGTTTTCCTGAGTTTTCCAACTTCTGCTCCTTTTTGTCTTGCTCTTGCCTATTCTAGATTCTTACCTCACTGCTACAATATTACCAAATTCTATAAGCCTGGATGTTCTATAGCTGATAAGAAATATTAAGTTATGAACAAATTATCATTTTCAAAAATAACCATAAACTCTAAGTGCAAAAGTCTAAACCACTAAATGGTTCTAATAAGTGAATATGAACAGGCAGATTTTGGAGCGTTCTTGCCATATGGAGGATGATATCAACATGAAATGAATTTTCCAGTTTTGAGGCTTTGCTTTGGAAATAAACGACAGAGAAGCTACAGCACAGAGCAGCCAACACACCAATAGAGGGCTCATCATCCTCCCATCTGGAAGAACCAGGGAAGAAACCTGGGGCAACCAGGATGGTACCTTGGCAAGGAGAAGGAATGCTGAATTATGTACCCAATTTTCGCTCCAATCTCTGGTAACTTCTAAAGCACACAGGATGTGAAGCAGATTTTACAAACTCAGTATTAACTATGGTCTGACTCACAATCTGCAGCAATTATGATACAGTTTTAAATTTGAATCTAATGGAATTAAGTATCAACAGAAGTATAAACATCAAAATTATCTAAGTTCTGTAACAGAATCCCAAGTCTCCACAACAAAATATTCAGCATAATCTAATACTATTTGACTTATGAAGAATCAGGAAAACATGATAATTTCTTGAGAGAAAAGCATCAATTGACAGAGCTTAATCTCAAAATAATACAGATGATAGACAAATGAAATTATCAGACTTGGACCCTGTAAGAACCATTGTAACTATGTAAAATGTGTTAAAGCAAAAATACAGCACTAATGAATGAAAAAAGATGGGAAATCTCAACAAAGAATAGAACACATACACATACACACACACACACACACACACACACACACACACACACTATTCCATAATAAAAAAGAATGATGTATTGATTCACATAACATCATGGATATAGCTCAAAATATGTATGATGCATAAGAGTCAGACAAAAATAATATAATTACATATTTTTCATTCATTTTCTTATAATTATTAATATACTTTTTAGTGGTTCTTGTTAGTTATACATAACATTAGAATTCATTTTGACACAATTACAAAAACAAGTAATATAATTTTGAAGAGACAAACTAAGATCAGTGGTTGTGTCAATGAGAGGCAAAGGTAGGTATGTGACTCAGGGACATTTGGCAGTATTGGCAGGATTTAGTCTCTTTATTGAGATAGTGGTTTCACAGCTTTATATAGTTGCTAAAATTCATCATCATGGATGATGAATCCACTTGATGGATTTAGATTTTTGCATGTAAATTATATTCCAATAAAACCGAAAATTTAAGAACAAAGAGCTAAATAAAGATTTTTTAGATTACACATCATTTATTATGAAACTTAAATGTCTTTCTGCAATTCTAAGTTTAGGTTCCCAGATACTTTGAAAGACTCCTTCCTCTGAATCTCTTTTAGGAGCTATTAGTATTCTTTTATATGCTTATATTATTTCTTTCATGATATTGATGTACTCTGTTTTTTTAATGAAATCTTATGTATAAACCCACATTCCATCCTATGAACATACATAGAAGCTGTTAAGAAATAAAAAATTGCTTTACCTATCTTCCTGTTCTCTTCAATATTTGACCCTTTAATTTTGCTGATTAGTACATAAAAACTTTTTTTAGAGCATGTCTTTTGAGTACAAATGTATATGTTTGTGTTTCCATTAACTAGCACTTGTCACTTGTCACTTTATTCCAAGTGCACAGTTTTATGTAAGAGGTCAACTTAGCCAATTTGAGAATTTATGAAAAATAAAGGGATCCACAGCAATAATTTTTTATGTTAACTAGTTAGCTAGTTTGGCTGACTCTGCCTTGCTTTCCCTTTGTCATTGAATGTCCCTTAAGGACAGAGAAAGAATGGAGAACAACTAAAAAACTGAAGACAAGAATATTAAGTGAACAATTGCTAAAATCTCTGTATTACATAACAAAAAGGAACATACCTTCCACCATTGCATACCTCTACCAGGCCTAAAAGAAGATGGATTTCTTGCTACCTTAGATAAGAGTTACTTTCTTAAAGAGCAAAGGACTTTTTTACATGTTCCCAGATCAACAATTTTCATCTTCATGTTAAAACAGGGTTTTAACAGTGATGCTACTTGGCCATACATGGAATAGGGACCAACGCACATGGCTTATTCTGTGTCAAGACTTAAAAATTGCCAGCAGACTGCTGTGAATTCTTAAGGAATTATCTTAAACACAGAGAGTGTGTTAGTGGGAAGGGAAACTGCAACAACAGATGTTGAACTAAATAAAGTCAGATAACATTCAACATTCTCCTACCCACATACCCACATGGCCTGTAGAATACTCTCATGTCCTATAAAAAAAAAACTGAAAAGGGGATATTATCAATACTCATATCTACCTATCAATCCCTTCAAAAGAACAATAGAATCTGAGCTTTTTAGTAACAAATATCTAAAAAATAATGTATCTGAAAAATCAATTTAAAAAAAATGAAAGAAACTAAACTATGAGGCACTTTTCATAGATTATAAAATATTTTTAAATTGACCATTGTCTCAAAAATATAAAAAAGAAAGCAAATAAATAAAACTTTACTAGTACTAAATAATAAAAAAATATAAATATAATTTTTAAAGTTGAAATGAAATAATAGTAATTTCATTCCATAAATTGATAATGCATCTAATCCCTTATTATTAAATTGCTATAGAGAGCAGAATGAAAAAAATGATTGTATATTTCTGAATTCCTTCTCATCAAATAAAATATTAATTACACATAGTTTTACTTGATATATTAATTAATCAATATAAGTATAAAACTATCAAAAATGTTTAAAAATGTATACAATAAAAGCACAAAATAAAGGCTAAATATATTACTTTAAAAATAATTATAAATAATTTATAGAAAGTTACAACTTTTTCCTATAAACAAGGAGAGAAATGAATTACAGTAGATGGGGTAGAGAGAGAAGATGGGAGGGGAGGGGAGGGGAGATAGTAGAGGATAGGAAAGGTAGAAGAATACAACAGTTACTAATAGGGCATTATGTAAAAATGTGGATGTGTAACCAATGTGATTCTGCAATCTGTATTTGGGGTAAAATTGGGAGTTCATAACTAACTTGAATCTAATGTATGAAATATGATATGTCAAGAGCTTTGTAATGTTTTGAACAACCAATAAAAAAAAGACAAATATCTGATTAACTAAAGAAAAAAAAATAAAGATAAAATTACTGAAAGAAATAGAAAAAACTTTAATTTGGAGGTTATATATTAGACAGAAGTCTGAAACAAATGGTAAAAAGTCAATAATAATTTAAGTCTATTTTGAAATTTACGAAGGGAAAAAGGTAATGAAAAGAAGTAAAATATCTTTTAGTCCAACAATAGATTCAAGCAATTTAACTTAAAAATATTTTAGAAATGCAAAGAGCATTTTATTAAAACATAATTTGGTAATAACACTTCAACATCATTACCTGGAAGGATTAAGTAGATAAATAAATGTGTACACAAAGAATTTAATATTTAATCAAATCAAAATATAAAATTATTTAAAAGTATTACATTTTTACTACACTAAGCAAATAATATCTCCAGGTATTCATAGAGCACTACAGAACATTGTGCCAAGCTTCAAATAAAGTTAGTATCCCATAGAATCAAATATACTGAATATAACTATAAATCATGAGTTACTCAGCAACAAAGGTAATATCATAAATTAGTATTATAAATTAATGTTATTTTGTTACCATACATTCCATTGTAATAAAAAAAATAAAAATCTAATAAATAAGTTGGAAAATATATAAGGAAAAACTATAAATTTAAAATATAGCCAATAATGATTTAAAATATACTAAAGTAGAATTGAACATTTAGAATGTTTAGAATTATCAATTAAAAAGTAAATTATTAAATATCAAGTCTATCTTACAAAAATTAAAAATCTGAATGAAATAGTTATGAATATTTAGTTTTATGCAAATTGTAATAATAATTGTCAATATGTCAAAATGCCATAAGAGCTATAAAATGTTATAATTGGTATAAGAAGTTATAGTGAACTGCATAGATCAACCCAAATAGGTGTTATAAAAAAGTTAATTCTGACAAAATATCATATCCAGAAATTATGTTGGAGAATTCCAACAAAACAGTTTCTGGAATTAATTCTATCTATACTACATAAAATATTTGGGGGCACAAACATTATGGGAAATTTTGCAAGGAGTTATCAGAGAGTTCACAAAGAAGACATATCAATACGAGGTCCCGCAGGAACTCCAGGTAAGTTGCACATGTTCAGATGAACAATGCTAAAATTGAGTTGGCATCCTGCCATGACTGAGCATTTTCTGACATGCCTTGTTACAGAAACAGGTTAAGAAGGTTGTCATTATATGCTGTCCTCTCATATTTTTGTGATAGGTTATTGGTAAGTAAACAGTTTCAGTGAACCTGTTCTTAAGTGAAAAAGTTATGAAATATTCATCCACTTCTACAAGTGCTGAATTATATCTGATATATTTAATGGAATGTGAAAATAATCCATATGTATTCATCAAGCTCAATGGTATCTGCCAGACCTTAGGTGATCTATAGATTAAGTAATAAAGCCTGGGCATCACAGAGTTCATAGAGAGGCCATGCCCAGATTTTGAACCTCTGAAGTCACATGCCCAAAGGAATAAATGAAATTGAATAATATACAGAGTAATGTGAATGGGTTAGGAGGTGAATTATTGCATTGATCAGATTCTAGTGATTTGAACCCTAAGATAACACAGTTTGCACTGGCCAAAAGTGGCTTATTGAACACTTGAAATGAAGTTAAACCAAATGAACACATGCAACAGGCATCAAATATGCACTGTTTTGAAGACTTACATAGGAAGGAAGGAAGGCAGGGAACCAGAGAGGGAGAAAAGAAAGAAGAGAAGACAGGGAGGGGTAAAGAAAACAAATCTCTATATCTTATATATTGATTACATATTAAAATGATATTTTGTATAAACTGGGTTAAAAGTATGTATTTTACTCAAAATAATTTCACTTGTTTACTTTTTTAACATTCCTAATACACAAATTGAAACTATATAAGTGTCTTCCAATATTCTCTTCTGTAGTAGAACCATAGAAGCATTTTTTTACTATAAAACCAGACATTTCCTTGCGGTTTTCCAAGTTTACCCATTTATTCTGCCCCTTTATCCACCTCTGATCTGCATGACATATACAGACTTCTTTAATGCCTTATCTCAACACTTTTTTCACTTTTTAAAATTTCTGTATGTTGATTTTTTGAGAAGTCAACATATATGCAATTTGTACACACACCTATGCATGCATGTACAATATGCTCTAGCAATATAGGACATATTAAACAAAATATTAATTTCAGACTAAAGACGAGAGTCAGTTAAAAGTACTGTTTTAAAAATCTTCAGTAAAATATAAACAAACACAATTCAGTTATATGACACAAGACCTATCAAATATTTTAAATGCTTTCACCCATATTAGAAAGACAGTTACATACCGAACAATCTACTGTAATTATGAAATCAATGGGAAAGCTATTTAAAGTTTAATCATATCATTAGTTGTGAGAAAGACATAAAATCAATACATACTTACTGATAAATCTATTAAGATCAGAAAGAGCTGCACGTGGCGGCGCATGCCTGTAATCCCAGCAACTCAAGAAGCTGATGCAGGACAATTGGAAGTTCTACGCCAAGCCTCAGCAACTTAGCAACACTCTGTCTCAAAATAAATAAATAAATAAAAGGACTGCAGATGTAGCTCAGTGTTAAAGCACCGACTAGTCCCATCCACAGTACAAAAAAAAAATTAGAAATAGATTAATTTCTTAGATAATATAGACAAAACCAATGTCAAATAAAAAAGCATTAACATAGTGAAAGTTAAAAAATAGAAATATTTCTATATTATCAAGAATGAGACATAAACATTTCCTTTATCACTTAATACTTGATATAATCTTAATCATGATTGCCAGTTATGAAACAGAAGAAATAGAAACCATAGGAAAGAGTAGAGCTCTTACAGGGAAAAATCACTATTAGTTATGACTAACATAATAAAAAACACAACTGAAATATTTTAGATTGAATGAAATACAATAGTGGCTGCTATTTGCAAACCAAACACACAGATATGGAGAATTGTTCTGAGTTTTGATAATAACTGTTTATATTCAATAAAAAGCAAAAAAACTTAATATATATAAGAATGACTTTAGAAGAATGTTAAAGATGGTTTATTGAAGAAGTTTGAATTAAAAAGAAAAGGAAAAAGTAATACTGTGAAGAGATTTACATAGGTCTTCAATAAATATAGTTATATTCATTTAGTGAGTGAGAATGAAATCATATTGTGAAGATTTAAATTCCTTCCAAAATAATTTGTATGTTGATGAAAATCTAATAAAAATCCATTTGTTTTATTTTAAGCTGACTCTAAAATTCTCTGGCAGAATAAATGTTGGGCATAGCCAAAATAAATATGGCATTGAAAGAATTAAACAGAGATTTTCTTTACCAGATGTCAAAACACAAAGCCACAATAGTTAATTGGGTCTGTCTGGCAGAGATTACTATTTTTCCATCCAAAGTTTTTCCTCCCGTTCTTCTTTAGCACAAGGAGTTTTTCTTGGGTGCACTGTTGTTCAGCTTAATTTGCATTTCACATCACTTCTGATGTATCTTTATGACAAGATTCTGCCTGATGAGTTCTAAGCAGCCTGGGTATACAGTTCCTAGGTTGTGCCCTTAAAAGACAGGAAGCTTGGCAGCTCTTTGAAATGGTTGTTTTAGACTATCAGTATAAAGCTGTTTGCTTGGAATGGCAGAGCAAGGAAATAAGAGCCTGTCTTTGGAATACCATGGAGATGTCACATTTGTGTTAATCTGCTTATATAAGGACTCAAAACAGAGGGTGTAATAAACATCTTTATTTTAGAAATCACTGTTATTTGACCTGTGTTACTTGATGCAATAACCAAATTAATGTAGTGTGAGTCACTGAAAAAATAGCATTCTAATCAATGAAATGGTTTACTGCAGGAATTGAACATATGCTAAAGATAATAACATGTGAGTAAGAGAAAATGTTTAAAATAAATAGTGTCTGTGAATTAAAAAATTAAAATAGTGTTTTCAACAACAGCTATTAGAAGAAACAAGAAATTTGAGTTCCTCTGAAATATGTTATATAAAATAAATTCAGCTACTCAAAAAGTTAAATATAAAATAAAAACATAAAAATACCCCAAATTCTTCAGCTATTAAGTCCAGATTTTTAAAATGTAAATATAGTACATGGAATTTACATATCACTTTTTAAAAAATTTAAAAATTGCTATGAAAAAGTTCAGATACAAAATTAAGTTCCAAAAAAATGACCAATAAAAATAACCTATCATTACTTTTAGTTTAAAAATAATCTTGCAAAGATAGATATTTTCTTTGAGAAAAAAATGGCAAATTTGTTCACAGTTTGTTTGCTGCATAAAATATGTGATGTACTTTATTTACATAAATAAAAATTGACCTTTAATGTATTAAATTTTACCATTTAGCATTTAATATTCCCTTGAATGTTTTTTAAATGTACACATTTAAAAAAATCAATTTATATAGAATTTCATTACTTCCCCCCAGTGTGTTTAAAGTTTTCACATTTAAGCTCAGCTAATAAAGGTTATAAAATACCTTTTGCCAAACAGATTTACAGAATAGGAAATTTTGCTTAGTAGAAAGTCATTTGTTTCTATTAATAGTTTTCATTTGCTCAAAACTAAGTTATAACTAAGCAATCCATTGTTAATGCTAGTATTGAATTTATTATGGCTATATTATCAGCAACAAAAATCTTTGGTTGAAGTGGCCAATATTCTTCCAATTAAAAGGAATGTCAAATAATGTGCTTTCCAAATCGCTGTCTTTCAACAGTTACATCCAGATGAAAGCAAATGTTATTACTTTTAATAAGGGGCATAAAAAACATCAGGGAATAGCCATTTGTTTTCACTGGTAATAGAAAGTGGGTACTAACTACTGTTCTTCAAGCTAGAAGTTCATATGTTACCACTTCTTAATTAGTATTTACTCTCTGTTCAGTTAATGTTCTTGATTAAATTGAAGACAGAAAGAAGGGATAAGAGAGGGACAAAGGGAAGGAGAAATGTGGAAATTGTTTTAAGGATAACACAGGAAAACTAAGCAGATGAGTCATTTTAACTTTACGTCTATTTTTGAGACTATTAACTAGTAATGCTGGTAAGAGACCATGGCGAACCTTCATTGATCATTCACTGAGGAATCTTGAGAGCTTTGTTGTAGAAATGAACAGAATTAACTTTAGCATTCGGATTACTTACCATTTCTCATAATATTTCAACATTAGCCTTTAGAGATGAAACTTCTTGAGTTAATACAAAATATATTATTTTCCTTTAAGTTTCAAACTTCATAGAATCATCAGAGAAGTAATTAGAGGGCATAATTCAAGAAAATATAATGACTTTGTCTGAAATTTCTTATAAAATCACATAATTCTTGGAAAAAAATTAACATTCGGGAGCAAGGAATGTCGCATATTTTCCTAGATTTGATTTCTTTGAACATTGCTAATTAGTAGTATTTTGACCTGGATGTTAATGATGTATAGAAAAAAAATGTGTATTGTTTCTCTTTTTAAAAACATATTACTTAAATTTTTATTTCAGCCAGTTGTTTCAACTAATTACAGTCTCTCAGAATTCTGACAATTTCAATTTATTTATAAAATTACATTAACATTTATTTAATATTCTCTACACTCAATATATCAGTATATTGCCAAGGCAAATTACTAATTAAAGATAAAATAATCCAATATATATGCACTAATATATACACATATGTATACATACAAATACATATGTAAAATCTATTCATATATATATATGTACTGTTATATATAAAATCAGTTTATCCCTCTTTTGTTTTTAGATAGGTTTATAGTCCCTCATTCTTTTAATTCTTACAATGCCAATCTATAGGAAAAAAAAGACATTTTGCATGTAAAATACTGATTATTTCACTGTAAATAATTCAAGCTTTTCAACTGCCAAATTCTCTTATGCAAGTAATTTATGCAAAGCTTTCTTATTCATTAAAACAGAATATGATATGCTGTATTGTACCATATGTTGGTTCATTCAGTAGACTATATGGATTCTATCAGTGACCTGAGGCATGTTTGTAGAGGATGCAGTTGGCATTAATGAAAGAATAATCAGGGTGAAAGGAAAACTAATTGGAATTAAGAGAACTATTATTTACTGAATAAACAATAAAGGTCACAATTTATACTACTGATATTTATGGCGTATTTCATTAAATTCCAAACCACTTTATTAAATTGGCTCCACTATTAAAGGAAGAATCTAGTCTGGCATGGTAGTCTACTCCTGTAATCTCAGTGATTTGGGAGGATCTCAAGTTTAAAGCCAGCCTCAGAATCTTAGTTAGGCCCTAAGCAGCTTAGCAAGACCCTGTCTTAAAAAATAAAAGAAAGGCTGGGAATGTGGTTCAGTGGTAAGGCACCTCTAATACCAAAATATAAAAATATAAATAAATTAACAAATAAATGAAGAATAAATTTCTTGCCCATGATCACAAAGATAATATGAAATAGAACTGGAATTTTAATGTACATTTATCATATTTTATAGACTCTCTTTCAAACACACACATTCACACAAAAAACACATACACACATATGCCATCCATATGTACATACACATATATATTACTACTTGTAGGGATAGATGCCAAGTAACTACAATTTATCTAAATGACCAATTATTAATTATTATATATGATTAACATTTTATGAATTTCTGCACTATTAAACAAATTCATATTTCAAGAATTTACTTGAGTCTAATATAAAGTCATCAATAGGCATTTCAATAATAATATACATTTGCCATATGTCTTGAGTTTATTATTTTCTATACAAAATTATTGTAAAGTTCAGTCTTTTTTACAGTCTAAGATGCATACTATTTACACAATGGTCTCAGAGTTTCTTCAAAATCTAGAAACCGAAGCTCAATGTAAAATTACAATCTTAGCTGGGAATTCTCATGTACTTCCAGAGACTCTTGGTTTATAAAAGTTTATTTTATTGACAGACATTTTTCTCTGGCATGATACTTTCCTAATATAACATTTTATTAGATTAGGCATTACATATATGAAATAATAAGCTGTAAAAGAGTATAGCCTTTTCACATAGTTCACTATTTGTTTTTCATGTAGCTGGTTTTAAGTGTCAACCTATTTTCTAAATATTAGTCTTGGAACATGTTCTTTTTCATCAGAAAAAGATATTGAATTTGCTCCAGGCAATCTTTCAACTTCAAGAAGTATTCTTCTAAGTAAAGAAGTGTTCCTTGGTTTTAATATATTTCCCCATACTTAAGTATGTTAAATAAAATACTGAGACAAAAATCTTCAATAAAAGAATCATTACATTATACATTTAATCTAATTTTAAAATATAGAGTAAATTTAATAATATCATGCTTGATTAATGGTAATGAGATTAAGCCCCTCTTCCTAAGAGATGGTACTGTGCCATTACAGTCAATTAACATTGGTAACCATATTTTTGTTTATGACTGAGACTTTGAAGTTTTAATTAGTAGTGAAACTGAATAAGAATGATGTGTATTTACTGATATCAGGTAGCAGTATAAATAAAAAGGGACAATCACAAGGAAATAATTAACATTGTTTCCATAAGTAAATTACTAAATTATATTATAGCTCTCATGAATACTCAGAAAATGCTGCCTAATCTTATAGAGAATTAGTTAATCTTTCTACAACTGCATTTTTCACCTAATACTTTATCACAGATATCACTATTAGGACATGCATTTGACTCTTCATTAATTCTAAAATTAGATATATTGAGGATGAACATTTGGCAAAAGGGTATGACACTACAGATCAAAACAGTGAAAAAGAATCCCAAATCCTCCTGTAGTGCAGAGCAAGGTGTCAGGTGAATTCTGGGTCTTGCAAATTCAAAACCTGAGATCTATGGAGAAGCAGGAAGCAGAGGGTGGAGTAGAAGATTTATTTGAAGCAGGAAAACGCTCCCTTGGTACAGGGGGTGAACACAGTCAGGTTACACTCATTGTACTGAGGGAGTAAAAAGAGTGTTTTTGAGTACTCAAACACTTAGAAATTGTGATGATTGGAAGCCAGTCTTTTCCACTTTTATTGTCTTTTTCCTTTTAGAAATTTTGCCCTCTTCTGTCAAAATGTCAAGTACCCAGGTACATTCAAAGCCACACAATTCATTACAATTTATATATGCTATTGTGTTACAGGCTTTTTACCCTATTTATCCTTACAGGTATATAATTAGACAATACTATTATTACTTAAGTAGCACTACTAGAGATAATAATTTATTCAGGCTATTTTGGAACTTATAGATATATTTCCTTTATAATGATGTCATACTTTAACCTGTGATAGTCTTTCCCCCTTACATTTGTAAAATGTGTTATTTCTGGTTATCAGATGATATAAATCATTAATCTTTCCTTCAGTCTGGATCCAGGAGTCAGGTCCAATAAAGTACTCTGAGGTTTTGATCATTGAATCATACCTGGGCATCTATGGTCACATGTTCTCAGGGAAACCCTGACTTGTGAGATTTCCTGCTCTTCCAACTCTGAGAGTTCATGGTTTTCTATTTCATTGTGGGAGTACCAAGAGAAATTTGTGGACTTCTGTTACCTTTGGGTTGTCCAGTTGATTTCCAGGTTCTTGGTGTCATGAATAAAGAATTGAGTGAGACACCCAGAAGTAACAGAGAGAGCACAGATTTATTGAAGGTGAAGATAGCACTTTGTAGATAGGACAAAGTGGGCAGAGAGAGAGAGGCTCAAGGTCCCAGTATCTGCAAATTAGAATCTTATATCCTAAAATATGGGGCCTTCTTTTCCATATATGGACCTGATTAAAGACCTTACCCCATTTTCTCCTCTCAGTTATATGTGATACCTGATTAGAATATTTTCCAGTATTCTACCTGCATTGATTACTTTAGAAAGCCTAATTCGAATACTGTTCACTTTATTTCCATTGGTCATTTTAAAATTTGAAACTATTGAATGAGTTGTCATGGTGATAAGTCCTCAGTGATGGGAGTTGTCATGGTAATGTGATTTATTATACACAGGGACAGGACTTGTCTCCTTGTATTGTCCTCCAGTGGCTTCTGTTTTAAAACTCTGTCTCCTCCATCTTGGTGTCCCTGAACTCCTCCCTAATACTTCTATGCTTCCTCTGAAATAATAGTGTTAAGAAAAAGTAGCCTTGCAGTGATGTACTTAGGGTCCTAGAATACTCAGTCTGCCATACACCTAGAAGTAGAGCCCGTTATTTTCCCATATCTTGTGTGATTTTATCACATACACACAGACACACACACAAACATATAATATACATATTGCAGAAGAAATATCTGTTCTTTATAACAGATATTGTCCTGGCTCCTGAGTTCAGTATCATTAACCAACCCCTTTTAAATATTCACTGATCCTGAGTAAAATAAATAAGTGTATTTTCACAAAGCTGAGTTTTAAAATTCAGGAGAGTATTTATTTTATAATTAACTTCTTCCTATTTGTTTAGTATAAAATATCTTTTATGGAAAACAGATGTGAGTAGGTGTCTTGCTTTGCTTTGTTTTATTTTGAATTACCTACTCATTTGAAATAAAAAGTCCAAGGTCATAAAAATACACATCTCTTTTTAATTTTAAGTGAGCAAAATTTAAAATTTTGGTACAACCGAGAGTATATTGAGTTCATAAAACTCCATATTACAAAATGTGGTACAGCCCTGGATTCTATGCGTTATAAAAATTGATAAAACAATTTAATAATAAGTTCATAGGAAAAATATGTTTCTATATTTTTTCAGAATTTAACCTTTATTTATTTATTATTTTTTATGTGGTGCTGAGGATTGAACTCAGGGTCTCACTGCTAGGCAAGTGCTCTATCACTAAGCCACAACCCCAGTTCCAATTTTCTATATTTTAAGAGTAATTTTTAAGTTTACAAAAAGTTGGGTAAATTAAGATGATTCACACACTATTAGAAATTCCCATTTTGAAAACTAATTATTTTACATGGCAGTTTTAATTTCTCTGTAGACTAAGAAGTTATTTAAGCTATATATATATGAGATATCAATAGGAATACTAATAATAACCATGCTTTTTTTATGTCCTAACTGATTTTGCATTCAAGTCTCATCAATATAGGGAAATGTGAACTAATAGAGCCTTGTCCAATACTGGGTAAAGATGCTTCTTTTCAATATGTTTATTGTTTTCGGGTTCATTGTTTATAGCTCAGATGTTGTTTGGTTTGAGATTTTGTTCCCTCAAAAATTCATGTGGAAAGTTAACCCCAGTGCTGTAGTGCTGGGAGGTGAGGCTTGTTGGGAGAGGTTTAGGTCTGAGGGCTCTGCACCCATCATGGAGAACTTCATGCTGCTATAAGAAGGACTCGTGGGCATGGATGCTCATTCTTGTGCTCTTCTGCAATGTGAGAGAGCACATCTTGCTTGCCTTCTGCTTTTTGACACGAGAGGACTCAGCAAGAAAGCCCTCATAGAATGTCATCACCTTCATCTTGGACTCTTCTGTAACCGGAAATATGAGAGAATAAATTTCTCTTCTGTCTGTAGGAATTTTCCAGTATCAAGTATTCTGTTAGAGCAACATGAACCAGACACATGTCTGTATTCCTATATGCTTTATGTATTTCTAAATGTCTATGTTTCTTCATTGTACACACATGTGTATGTACACACACACACACAAAAATGCACATTTCTGCCTATTAGCAATCATTGGTAAATATACTATATCAATGTGACATTCTCACTCTTTAGGTTGGTAATTTTCTCATGAGTTTGCTAGTGGAAAAATATGTAAGAAGGGCAGTGGTAAGTTATTCTCTGATCCTAAGGCATTAGTCAACACACAAACCTGATGTTATTCATTAAAATTTTTGTGTGACAAATTCATTTCATTACCTTGAAACAAGTCTATGGCACTACATCCAGATAAAATAAATAATTGAGTTCTAAAAGCTGAAATTCAAAATATCTTGGGCATTACTTTTAATACCAAACCAACAAAAAGAGGTCCTCTTATCTTACACTTCTAAAAATGTAGCAAAATTTTTGGTATTCAAACTTTAGTTGCTATTAATATTTTCAATAAGTTTCAAAGAAGCAACCTTTTGTTGCAAATTACCCAGAAGGCAACACAAATTTACTGTAAACATTAATTTATTCATAGTGTCTTGACTTTAGGATCAACATTTGTTATTATAACCATGCATCAGCTTATCTTTGGCCTCTGGATAGTCTTTATCATCTTCATTTGTGTAGGAATGTATACCAAAGCCAGGGACAGGTTTTAAATTTAAATACACTGTTTAATATTACTATGACCTTCAATTTCCAATAACTTATTACCTAGAGTATCAATGGATAATGGGAGCCAGGATAAAACAAGGACACAGCTAGAAGAAGATTTGACTTTTAAGCTATCTTACAGAAAAGAATTGGCTGATATCCAAAGCTATATAAATGTTATGTAGTACTATCCCTGAGATTGAACAGCTTCAGTACCTAGCATAAAACGAAATAAGATCATATCCATGAATAGGCACATATCCAGTCAGAGCATATATACACACAAAAGCAATGCAAAACAGAAATGTTATATGGATAAAGAAAGTTGTAAAATAGGAGGGCGAATAATCTATTTTTCTTGTGTTTTTTTAATTTCAAGAAGTGATTTTTGAAAATTAAAACTAACTTTTTAAAAATTTGCTTCAAGAAGTTTCAGAATATTTTAGGTGCTGTAGTAATACTTCCTCTTACAGTAAACAATTTCAATGGTTTCCAGCATGTATAGGCTAAAACTGAAAAGGTTCAATATTTAAGCTCCAATTCTACCACTTTCCTCTTGCAACTCCTTGTGGAAATTACATCAGACCACTTGATTTCCCTAAGGGTCTCCACATATTGTCATAGCCCAAGCCTTCTCACTGAACCCCACTGGGTTTTCTCCCAACCTTCCTTCTGCTCAGCATATGCCATTTCCATTGTTCCAGCCTGATGAAATTCTAGTCATCTTCTTTTGCATAACATCATTCACTGTATAAAGCCCTTTCATCCCATAGATTAACTGCAGCATCTGGCCTGTTCCTAGGCACACAGTGTGGAATGGATAAATGCCTGCTGAATCTATTAATCAGTGCATTCAATGGACTTTGTTCAAGTTATAAGTAAAAGACTTAAAACATTGTATTATAATTTAGAGCATGTTTTTTTTTTTTTTTACAGCTTCCTCTATATATTGTGAATATACTGAAAACCGATCCATGACTTACTCAGTTTGCATTCTCTACTTTTATCAATGCCTAGTATATTATGCCAGGTGCTCCCAGTAGATTGGGGATGGCTTTTCAGAGCTTTGTTTTTTGAAAACTGGCATTTTGGTTAATTACTGTGATCTTCAGTATCCCTCATCTTTAATGACCGTAAAGATAACAAAATGTTTCCTAAGTTTCTCTACTGTTCTAAAAACCTGTGAACCTGTGCCATCATTACTCATTTGCTTTCATGTTCAAAAATTGGTAAGAATTTAAAAAGAAATGATGTTGAATAATTGAAGTGATTAAAATTTGGCTGAATGATCTCTATGTTCATTTTCTACTCTTAAATTTTGAAAAATTTAGGTAAATAGCTTAGTCAGTATAGCTAGAGGGTATTTACAATTCTTTGAATATGATCAACAAATTATCATTATTGATGTATGAGCATGTCTAGCAAATTCTATTACAAAATGTATTACCCTGAAATGTTGACAATGACTATATCTTCCCTGGTTAAACTGTCTTATTGAAATAACGGATTCTCCAAATATAATATTCTATATCTGATGCATCTATTTTATAATGCCCATATATACCTTAATTGTATTTCTAATCTTTCAGTGTTGGGGTTATAGAGAAAAGAGACATTATTTGCTCTCATTATCAGTCTCTCCTGGAATTAGGTCTTTTCCATATATTCTAAGTCTGAAAGTTTACAAAAAAATCTGTATTATATTATTATTCTGCTTCATGGGTTTAACAAGTATTTTCATTTTTTTAGAAACATGCTTCTACAGAACACATTTATAGATACATCAAAACTCTTAATATTATTTATAAATTATTTAGTAGAAAATATGTCCATTTCAGAATTCTCATATGTAGACCAAATGAAATATTTAATTTGTATCCAGAATCCTTATTTATTGCCCTAAAATTAGTCTTTTCTACTTTCCCTTCTTTCTGCTTACATAAGCATGTATAATATCATGAATGTCACTACTTAACCTGTTACACTAAAGGCATTATGTACATTATTTTAAAACTATAACAATGTCACTGAGTTTAATATTACATAAAGTTGGAAGTTATCTTGAAATTTATCTTAAATTATAAGGTTCAAAGAAGTTCAGGTGTTATACTTTAAAGTATTATAAACTTAAATGTGATGTCTTTATGGCTTTATGACATACATCAAATATATCATTATCTACTTGCCTTTTTTTATGAGTATATTCTACAACAAGCTTCAACTGGAATAAAAAGTCACTTTAAACAGTTTAAATTTTGGTAATGCAATGCTATATTTCTCTTACATATTTATAATTTAACCTTTGATATTTTTGTATTTAATTCCTTAGGTTTTCATATATGTCTATAATCCTTTTTATATTATTCTATTCACTGCATTCCCATCATTTCTTCTTTTTAAAATATATTCATATATGTGTCATTCTCACTCACCTTCTATAGCTGAACTTTCTATTACAAGGTAAAATACCTAAATCTCTAAACTATATACCACTTCATAGTTTTTATTACAATGTCCTTTTTAGTGTATGTTCTCTATGTAGTTAATTATTTGTAAGGTGACAATTTTAAGCATTAAAAAATACTTTAATTCTTCCTGTATTTCATCTGAATATTTATTACCAATCATATTTACCATATGCAATCCATACTGTCCCAGAAGAGGTATCTACATTTAGATAATTGATAGATTTCAAGTCTCTTGCTATACTAAAACCAGTGCAGCAAATCATATCTGAATAAAATAGATACTCATTATCAACTGGAAGAAAAGTCTTAACAATCCCACCTTATATTAGAACTGAACCAAATTATTATAAGGTAAAATGAATGTTAAAAGTAAATCAAGTGACAAGAGCAAAAGAAGATATGTCAAATCACAATGATTTTTTCTTCTTAATTAATAAAAAAATACCCAAGTCCATCAAGTAAAATGTACATAGGCCCTTCTAGATACCAGTACCAAACTTTTCAGAATACAAGATTCAAATGAAGAAGTGGGAGTGTATTTTGAAGAGCTTGATAAAATTTAAATTCTTCATACCTGAATCAGAATTATAGCTATTTATTTTATAAACATTTCAACAAATATTAATAATATGCTATGAATCTGGCATTGTTCTGAGTGCTGCCAAAAAGCAAAAGTATACATCAAAGAACACTTTTTTGATATAAGAAAAGAGATTTTGTACCTCATGTTCATAAGTTCTTCAGATAGCAATGGCATATATTCTCTAATTTTGAATATATAAACCATGATTCTTTAGGATGATTAGTCTATCTGATAGTAAAAAATATATACTGATTTAAGAATAGAAGTCAAACAACCTTACACACTATAAGAATTTTATCTTTTAATTACATTTAGTTTTTTTCTTATCAAACTTTCAATGAGCATATTTAATTTTTATTGCTATTTGCAGTCTTCTTTACTGTCCAATATACCTGTAAACAGTTGAAACAAGAATAGCTTCCAATAGTCTTTTGTGGTGATTGTCATTCTTCATTTCATGATTTTATTGTGAAACTTTCCAAACACACACTAAATTAGACTCTGTAACAAACTTCCATTCTTTTACTCAGCTTCAACCACTAATACTTTGCCATCCATCATTCATAATTCTCAAGAATCATTTAACCCACAAATAAAAATCATAACCATAAAGTATTATTACATCTAATAAATCAACAATATTTCCTTGCAATCATCTACCATATACAATATATATATATATATATATATATACATATATATATATATATATATATATATATACAATTTCCCCTGATTGCCTAGATACTCCTTTAAAAAAAAAACAGCTGGTTTGTTTGAAAAAAGATCCAAACAAGGCCTACATTTAGCTACATTTCAATTCTTAAGTTTCATTTAATGTAGAACAATCTTGTGCCTCTTTGCTTCCCTTATCAATGACTTGTTGAAGACATGGGGTCAGTCATATTATAAAATATTGCACCTTTTGGATTTGGCTAATTACTTCCCCAGAGTGTTTATATAACTTGTTTTTCTACCTCTTGTTTTTCCAATGGACTGGGAACTGGGAGTTAAAGATAACAGCTTGCTTAAATTCAAGTTCTTCTTTCCCTCCTCTCTCCTCCTCCCTTCTGGTTGTCTTACTTTAGTGTTGCTAAGATTGATCCCTGGGTTTAGAGGATGATAGCCTAATCTCTTTATTATGAAGTTCACCTCAACATCCATCAATGGCTATTAACTGAATCAGGTATTTAAACAGAAGTTGCAAAACACAATTTTGAAATGCTATTCTGCATTTACTGACTGGAATTCTGTATAGAATATTTTTTTTCCATATCCACAGGGTATATTTAATTACTTTAAAACAGAAAATTTAATTTACATAATTTAATGCTTTATTATTTTCAGAGTAAAATGTTGGTGTCCTAGTGATCTTTAAAGTTATTCAAGAGCTTTAGTTTTTTTAATGAGATAGCAGTGTGTAGTTTTATTTTTCTCCCATATATTAATGATGCATCATAATTATACATAACAGAGAGATTTGTTGTTATATTCATACATGCACATGATATGACACTATAATTTGTTCAATATTGTCCCCCAGTATTTTCCCTTTCCCTTCTTCTCCCTCCCACTGGTGCTTTTCTTCTACTCTACGGTCTTCCTTCTATTTCCATGGGATCCCCTTACCTATCTTTTTTTTTTTCCTGTCTAGTTTTCACATATGAGAGTAACATGGCCATTGATGTTGTGAGTTTGGCTTATTTCCCTGAACATAATACTCTTAAGTTCCATCCATTTTCCTGCAAATGATACAATTTCATTCTTCTTTCCCTTCTCTTCCTCATATTCTTCCTTCCTTTTTTTTATTTTTTTAGCAGTATGGATGGAACCCTGGGATGCTCTATCACTAAGCTCCATCCATGGTCCTTTTTATCTTTTATTTTGACAGAGTCTAACTAAACTGGCCTCAAACTTGCATTCCCCCTGCTTCAGCTTCCTGAGTAGCTAGGATTATAGGAGTTCACCACTGCAAACAGCCATTTCACTCTTTATGGCTGAATAAATCTCCATTTTTATATATATCACATTTTCTTTTCTTAAACAGCTGTTATTCATCCCTTCTGTTGAGTGAAATAAATAGAAAGGTTTTCATTAGTTCTCAATTTTTTTAATTATCAAAAAATCTTGATTGAAATTGTTTGAATTCCTAAAATTGGCTTGCAAGAACAGCTAAACTGAATAAGCACATTTTAAAATTACTAGTTAATTCATCAATTAAAATATATTTATTGATACTAAAGAGTGCAGAAATTACAATGTGTGCCTATTTTTCTCTTCTTTTACTTTCCTTGTTTTATTCTTTTTGCTCGCATTCACTATACATAAATGCTTCTCTTAAATTTTTGTGCGGTGCATTTCAGACTACTAAATATTTATCAGTATATCATCTTTCCTTCATTAAACTTCCTAAATAATAGCAATTATACCCCCTGAAAACTATCCATTTTTTGCATTTTTTTTTTACTTTCAAACCATATTTTGTTTTCAGAACATAGTTCTATAGAATTTTGTAAATGTTTGATTGATACGTAAAATAGAACATATCATGACTAGAAAACTGTATACAATAATTTTAACAGTCTTATAAAACCTACTAAAATAACAAGATTAATAAAAAGAATGGGGCCAGACACTTCAGAAAATGCCTGTAATCTCAGCAACTCCAAAGGCTGAAACTGAAGATCATAAGTTCAAAGTCAGTCTTAGTAAGACCCTCAAAATAAAAATAAAAATGACCTGGAATGTAACTCAGTGGTAAAGTCCCTGCCTGGGTTCAATCCCCAGTATCAAAATAAAATAAAATAATAAAATAAACAAATCAATACAAAAAAATGGAGGAAAAAGCTAAACTGATCAATGCATGTATCTCCAATCCACAGTCCTATTTTAAAGTGATCTTTCCTTCTATAGATATCAGAAAATCATAGATTTTTATAGAGAAATATCCACCTGAGGAACCAATATAGATATTTGTCTGACTTTATTATTATATATTGAAGTCTTAATGAAATTTTATGTCCTCTGATGTTGAGTTGATAAACCACCTGGGCAAACAGTTAAGAGAAAGAAGGAATTATAAAACTTGGCTTTTATTTTTTTTTTTGTGTGTGTGTGTGTGTGTGATCAATATTATGTTTTATTTTAAATAAATACTATATTTTAAAATATCTACTAGAACTTAGGATACATGTATCTTTCCTAACTTCTTTAATTATTAAAGACTAGGATTTACCCCAAACTATGCTGAATGGAGAAAGTTAACAATTCACAGAAGGCTATAGACTCATAATACTGTAGTATGATACTACACATAATTATTGAGTCTCTACTCACTCCAACTTTCAGTGAATGAGGAAACTGAGGCTTCTTCATGTTCAAGAGCTAAAGTGCTGCTCTCTAGCATTCCATGTGTTATTCTGCAACAGCAGCTCCACTGGAGACAGAGATTATTCCTTAAGCAGAGCAGGTGCTTTGTATTTAATTTTGCTATCAGTGTAATCATATTTTGAATACAAATGCTGGCTTATTACCCTGATTTCAAATTTCTTTATTTTTATATCTGAGATTATGTCCCGAACAAACATTTTATGACTGATGCTAAAAATGTTGAAAATAAACCTGATTCTTAGAATGCCCTTTACACATTTTACTCAGAATTCAACAAACATTTTTTTGCTGTTGGGGATCGAACCCAGGGTTTCATGCATACTCAGCAAGTGCTGTGCCACTAAGCTACACCTTGGCTCAGCAAAATTTGTTAATCACGTTCTATGAACCTGGCATCTTGTGTTGTGATTATATACACAAACAAAAGTAAAACAATTCATATTATTCAGATCATCTTGAATAGTCAGCAAGACCAAATAGCAAACTATACAATAGGAGTTATTTGGAATTCACATCTTTTGTTTGTTACAGAGATTGATTAAGGTGATTTCTATTAACAGATCCATTTTAAATATGGAAATTGAGGCATAAGTTCAATGAGAGAGACCTAATGTTAATTTTCTCATGAAGTATTGAGCCAAGGTTTAAACAGAATATTTCCAACTTCAAAGATGAGGGGATGATCCAGGTCAGGTAAAGGAGCTAGAATTGTGTCCCTGTTTATTATAAAATGCTGAAATAATTAACATCATGTGGGAACACATGCAACATTGAAATGCAATGAGGGAGAAATCATGAGTTAAATTAAAATTCCAAAACAATTAAATCACTTGAAAGTTTAAAAAATGTGGTTAGTTACAAAATAATTATAGCACACCTGACGTAAATTGGATCCAATCAGAGTTTTGAATCCATCAGAATTGGGGACAACATTGAGAATTCTTTGTCTCCACAAAAATCAACTTGAGACACATTCTAAAGACACTCTACCTGGATGAGGACTGTTTAACTTTTAATAGAAATGAGGCAAATAGCCAAAGCTCTATAAGCCTCAGTTTACTCATGCTGTACCAAGATTATATTTGTACTCATTAATAAATTTTATCTTATTTCAAAATGGTTTAATACCTTGAGATACTTATGCTTATTGAAAGTCTGCTTAAAACCATATTCTGCCTCAAAATGTTCATCTGAAGTCTGGGGGGATGAAAAAGTATCTATATTTTGTGCTTAAAAATGTACATATATATATGTATGTATGTATATATATATATATATATATATATATATATATATATATATATGTCAATATTAAGAAAAGAAGTTCTTTGAATAAAGGCATTCATTTAACAAAAGTAAACCACTACTATGACTTTGAGATCAAGAATGAACAGAATAAATTAATACAGCCTCAGAAAATAGCAAAGATTTATTTCCTAATCTTCCTTATTGATTATTTAAGTCACAAATATTTCCCTCTAAGAACTTTTTTATCCTCATCTCACAGGTATGCTATACCAATTATAGTTCTAAGTATATGTAATCACTATTAAACTCCCCCTTAATCCTAAATGTACATTGTGGCACATTTTATCACACAAACATAACTCACTCTCTTACTGACTGTTGTAGTATTAGTTTGAGCTAAATTATCTTGCAGCTGCAACAAAAAGTACCACACTTTTAGGGACTCATAACAAGAAGGGATTATTTTCAATTAAATTATATTTCTACTGAGAATTTATTTCAGGTATGTTCTTGTATTTCTTATTCCAGGATCTAGATTGAAGAATGAGTTCAGGTCTGTGATGTGGTATTTTGGTCTGTACTACATGATGCTTCTTAAAATGCCCAATTGGAGATGTCAATCAATTTTGTTCATCTTTCATTAGTAGCCGAGGCTGTGCTCAAACACATGTGATCCTCATGCCTCAGCCTCCCATCGCTGGGATTATAGGCATGTATCATCATGCCCAGCCCATATTTGTTGATAACTACTATATATGCATTGATTTCTATGATTAAATTTCCTGTGTTGTTTATTGTCTACTTTGTGTATATAAGGAGTCGTCATAGTTTCCAGGCAACCTCTCTTTCTCTTGAGGTCCAGGACCACCTCTTTGTTTTCTGTATTGTCAAATATTTCACATTTATCAAATATAAATTGTGTCAGTCTTGGCTAATTTCATATACTGCATACTTACTTTACTTGCAATGCTCAGGCTCTTTGGAATGTGTTTGTACTGAAACAATTTTGATATTGCATCTGAAGTTTCCTAACACCAATTATTTAATGTTGGTTATATTTTTATTCATGAGATTGTGTCACCCATGGCAGTAGCTTCCAATGACTCTCTCCAAGGTTGTTACTAAGCTTGCTTATAATTTATTATTTGGTTACATCAAATTTACTGTTCAGAATTTTGTATCATGGACATAGAACATATCATGCAGGCACGTTGTAAAATACGGGTGTTATTTCCCTTCAAGGCAATGGTCACACATACTTAAGGCCCATTATGAGGTCCCTGCATGACTGTCATCTGGCCTTCATTGTGTAGTTATGTAGGAACTGCAGATCAATCTGGGAATTGTCACAAATATGCTAATTATTCATGCTGCTTGCTGTGCTGTCTACATAATAGAGTACTATCTCTGATTGAGAAGCCTGATTTTTTGAACTGTTCTTGAAATACTACCACAGTAACTTTTTAGGGTCAAATCAGATAAAATATCAGAACTTTCTTATTCTTAACAAATCTTTCCTTGTACTCTTTAGGCCATAATCATTCTGTTCTAAGAATGATATCATTGTTAATGTTAGAGACACCATTGCCTTCCACACTGTCTGCAGTAGGAAGACAGGAAAGGGTCCATGAACTGAGAGAGGAGGGGTCCTATTGGTATAATATTTGTTCTATATGGGAGAACACAACAGTAATGCTATATAATTTGGAGATAAGAAAGGAAATTGATCAGATGAGCTTGCTGACATTACCAAACAATATTCTTAAAAACTCTCAGAAGATATACATATAGACACCCCTAGAGGACTGACACATGGCACAAATCATGAAAAGCATATGGAGTGATTTCCTTATCGGTGTTCCAATTCAGGAGTGAAATATGCACACAGACACTCTTTTCACTTTCATGGCCTATATAAAGAGGTGGCATTGGATGCACAAAAAGTGATAGAGAAGAGCCAAACACACCTCAAGCCCAAGGTTGCCTTCCATCATTGGGTCCAGGATATGGAATCATCAGTGATGCAGACCCATAAAGTAATCCTGAATTAGACTGAGTGAAGGTTATCCAAAACCGGTATATTAGACTAGGATCATGTAGGAACACATGAAAAATTGAAACACAATGAAAGAGGAATCATAAGCTCCTCCATGATCTACCAATCTACTGTGATCCCAGAGAGAAAAGCCCTATCAACGTGCAGATGAGATTTATTCTTCAAGAAAAACTTGGGCTGTTAGATTCATCCTCTTATGCCTGAAACAACTTCATAGATGTAAGCCTGGAAACTTTGGGTTATCTGGTGGAAACTAGACGTAGCAATACAAGGTGGTAAAGAACCCTGAAGGAAAGAAACTGAGACTTGTATCCACTCAGGTCCTGGGGGCTTGAGATACCTCACCTGGAAGACATTGCACTGTGGTTGGAGTTTCAAAACATGAGGCCCATTGAGGTTCAGGGCCAATTCCAGGAGCCTCATTTTCCTGAACTAAGAGTATTTCAAACCATCAGAAAGCAAAAGCTCATCCTTTAAAATATAAACCATTGAAATAAAATTTAAAGTTTTTAAAAAGTAAAGAGTGACTTAGTGTCACCAGCCATGTGTGTATGAGCTATGTGCATTTGAGCATATGAGGGGACTGGTCTGACTTTGCACATGTGACGCAAATGTGCCTTTCCTCTTGCTCTGCCTGTGATCCCATGCAACACCTGAGATGGGTGTGACTTGCCAAGATATCAATCAATATGCTGACCACAAGACATCACAAAGCAAGACTCCACCTTTGAAACCCTATTCCCTGCCTTATTTGGTGAAGAACATTCTATCGAACCTCCTGTGTGTGTGTGTGTGTGTGTGTCCCCTACAAAATAAAAAGAATGTGGGTACACGTTCTGTCTTTCCAGCACTGCACAGTGTGGAGCTGACCCTTGGGTTTTAGAAACACATGTTTCTGTGCTGTGTGGTTTCTTTGTTGTTTTCTTAGTTATTCATACAGCCAGCTTCTTTGAACCCAGCTCATCTTGCCAGCCCAGCCAGCTGGTGACAACTTAGCATACTATTTAGAGAAACTATTTAGGCAACAAGTAGAGTAACAAGCACTTAAATGGCATTGAAAGTGGTCACCTCTTTGAAGCAGAAATTGAACAAAGAAAGAATATGAGATAAGAATGCTCCTTTCCAAAGTTTGACTTTTTGACTTTGATTATATTTAACAAAAGTTAAATATTAATTCAAAGGTTTAACTTGTCATATGAATATGATTCAATTAACAGTAAGGGACTCATTAATCAAAAGAGGGGAAATATATTTTTTCTGCTATATTTGATAAGGAAGAATAAAATGAATCTAATAGTCTATGTGAATTTGTATTTTGATAAGGAGGGATATGTTATCAAAAATTCTTAGAAAATTTCTACCAAAAATGAAAATCAAAACAAAACCCTTTTTCAGAAGGACAACTGAAATGTATGCAGATTTAATCAAATATACAAGGATAGGATGAACCTATCAATTATAAACTAATAATAAATATATCAATAATCAAAAGATGTGCAAATGGTGAGAAAAAAAGAGTAAAAGTGAAATGAGCAAGGGAGTATGTGCTTATATTGCAATAAACAGCACAAACTATAACCATGTTGGAACTTCTTGATGTGGTCTGAAGTACATAAGTAAAACCTCAGCAGAAAGTGTAAGTTCCAAGGAATGATAACATTTATCATTTTAAAAAATCATATTTGTTATTGTTTGCAAAGATTATTTTATTTGTGAAACTTTCATGAATTTGACCTTCTGGTTGTCTTTGTTAATCATTATGCTCCATGAATTCTCTATAATAGTTGATATTATTGATTTTTCCTATATCTTAAAACACAGCTCCTGACTGGTAAAAAGCATTTTATTTTGTACTTAACCTCTTTTTTGGCACCTTTCATCCGTTTTTATTACTAGAATACAGCAGCCCTGTGGATGTTTTGTTTTTCTTCTATATACATTTTTTGCTTCAGTGATCTCATCCTTTGTTATTTTTTAACAGTAATTACTTCCAGACAGTTGATTACTATATACATATTTAAAGTCCAATTAAATCTCTACATACATAAGTATTTAATAGTATTGTAGAATAAAATAAATTATTTAATGAATATTAAGGTTAATTTACTACATAAAATATGATTTTGTAGTTAGAATTTATTCTGAGTGAATATTTTTATTCCTACCACAGGTTTTCACATTTTGCCCAAATAGATTATACTCCTCAAAACTCCTTCATCTGGTTTCAGGGGAAGGTTATAAAACTTAATTTGATTCATAAGGGCAACTAAAATTTGGGAAGTAGATAACACTAAGTTTGTGAGGGTACAAACTTTTTATTCAATGATTATAAGAGTTTTTCATTGAATAAATTCCTTCAATCTTACAAAAATACTGAACAATAGATATTTCTAACTTCAATCATTTTATTTATGAAAGCCAGGTGCTTAGAGAGGAATATTTGTCAAAGGATGCAAAATTTACAAGTAACAAAGACAAGGTTGAAGGCTACCTTGAATTCTTCTTTTCAGCTCTACCATATTGCTTTCTCTTCTAAAAAGCAAAAGATTTTTTTAAAACCTATTAGATGAACAGTGTGCTAATTATCATTTTGATCTGTAGAATTTAATTACTTAATGAAAATAAATGCATATATTAATTTGGCCAGATCTTATTATTGAAATTAAACAGAAAATCATATATCTAATTATAATTATGGGAAACTAGTAACTATATTTCAATGATTTGTTTTTAATAAATGTCTGAAGATGGATTAACCACATATAGTCACACAAATTGTAATGGAAATAAAAATAAAATGAATGACATTCATATATTTATAGTCCAACCACAAGCTTTTGAAAGCTAGTTGTTGACACCTGGAAACTACTAAAAGGGACTAACCTACCATCAAAGTAGATTAATCTGTATAGCATATAATTCCAACTTTATAGTAGCTTCACTTGAACTAAAAAGTAGTTGAAAGCCAGTCTTAGCCTCATACCATTAAGGATAAGATGCTTCCCACCTATGGTTCCATGAGTACTCACATAATCTCTAAGATAAACCACAAAGTGAAAGAGAAATAGCAATCAAATGGAAGTTGGCTCAGCCTGTAAATCAGGGGAAATGGGCTTGATTGAGTACCAGCAGTTTCTTACAGCTTATTCCAAGGCCATCAAATATCATTCTTCATTCTTCATTTGTATGAATGAAGCACTCTTATCCGTCCAAAGGAAGAACTCTAAAATATTACCACTTAGTCATGCATTGATCCATGGACAGGGGCTCTAGGGAGTGTGCAGTACTTCTTGTTCTAATCAATCCATGATTAAAGAGCCCCAACTGAAATCTCATAATACTATAGGAAAAGGATAGCTGTCATAAAACCTTTCAATTAGAAAATAGAACATGGGAAGATTTTCATCAGTTCCATTGAATCACTGTTTTTATTGTACAAGGAAATTGTCCCTCCCTGCCTTGGCAGTGAGTAGTGGAGCGGTGATTCTCTGATTAGGACTGTTTTTGTTCTTTGAGAGGAATTATGTTTTCCTTTTCCTTCATAATCTCTGGTATTGCCCTTTAGGGAGGGGAGTTGGTTTTCTTTGACTATGTTTGAGATGGATCTCGTATACTGTACATTTTTAAATATATGTTTTCTACAAATGATCTAACAGGTCATTTAGTAATATAATTCCCCTCAGAACATAATGGTGTTTGATCCATTTGTTCCCAATGAGTTGCTTGTGGCAGAAACCATATAGAAATACTTTTATAGCCATATTTCTCAAGTATACATCATTTCCTTGCATTCTTTCCCAATACTTATCTCTCGACTTAATGGCTGCTACATTGCAACTATCTAATTTGAGCGGAAAAATGGAAAGCCTGGATTTTCAAAGGACTTGGCTGTTTTCTCAAATTTATTTTTCTCTCCTTTTGTTTAAAAGCCCACGGATTATCTAAAACTTCAATGCTGCAAACACTCAGACTCTTTTCTCCTCTGGATTACTTTTTCTTTCTTATTGTACTGTATGTAATTACCTCTGAACTTATCTTTTTCTTGCCAATTATAGTCAACAATTGCCAACACAACTTAGGTTTTGATTCTTTCCAAACAATTCCCCTTAGAGCTCCTGGCATGGATCTCCTTCCACGTTATTGAAGATGATGGTGTTAACAAAGTTTCTTTCAGCATAATATGGATCACCAACCTCATTCAGAAGCCCTTGAGAACTCAGGTCAACTACCCTTGTATTCTATGAGACTCTTCCAGGTTACTGTCTGAATGAAGATACAACCACCCATTTAAATAGCCACAAAAAATCAGAGCATGTCTGCTTTTACTTTTGTTGCCTACCAAATCTCTCAATGACATCTCTTGAAACAACTCACTTCTTTTATCCTCACTGCATTCATTATTTAAGGTTCTACTCCTTAGCAAATATGCAGTTTTGCTGCTTCTCAAATTGTCCTATTAACCACAAGAAAATAGCATTCAGATTATTCTTATATGTTCATACCCCAGTAGTCTCTATTTATTATCATTCCTCAAATTATATTCCAAACTTGCTCTTGAAGCCTGAGTTTTATGCCTCTTTTTGGCTGCCATACTATTTACCCATATTTCTACAGTGTTTTTCTTGTCTTTTTGTATGTCTCCTCAATACAATTTGCCAAATCCTTGAGGATAACTGCAGAGTTTTATTTATCATTTAATCATCAGTCCTTAATATATTCCTAGGCACACAATGATATTTGCTGAATGACTGAACTTAAGCAAATATTAGATACTGACTAATGTCCACCTCACCTTCATCAATCACTTAAGGAGTACAGGGAGCAATGTACATCTGTGCAATATAGGGCTCTTTAAAAGCATCATCAAAATGCACTGGGTATACTGCCATCCAATGTACGTTGTCTGGAACAAAGATTTAGGTATCTAAGAACCTCAAAAATATTCTAAAGTATATATTGAATCTTGTAATAGAAAATACCTATATTCATGTATAATAAATATCTACTGATATTCTACTTCACAGCAGAATCTGTTAGTTGCATTAGAGACCCCCTTTACCCCCACCACCCACCTTTAGGTCGTTTCTGCTGAAGGAGGGAAATTAGAGGCTTCCAACTTCTGAACAGAAGAAAAATGTCTCTAGCTTTCTTTTTTCTCTTCTCCCTAAAAATGCTTATTGCATGTTTAGAGGCTAGTAAGCATGTAAAAATGTGACTGTGGGTAAAACAATTACTAGATTTCAGAAGACAATCTATATTTTATTGCTATATCCTCATTCATTTCAGAAGAATAAGATGCTTTTAACTGTGCTTTATCACGCAAGTTCCAGAATCCATACTCACCATCAAAGCACACCCTCAAGTGGTTGCTCAGTAGTAGGGCACTTGTTTAGAATTCATGAGCCCTGAGTTTGATCATAGAACTGAAAAACAAAAAAACAAAAACAAACAAAACCCCCACAACACCACAAAGCAAAGGCACCAATTCAAGTTAATTCTGAAAGTAACCCAGAAACCCTGAATACGGGTCTATTATAGTTTGCAGCTACAGTATCACTCATGTTAAAAGTCCATCACCTCCACTATTAAGGAGTGGTAAAAATTGAAGAGATGGGGCCTCGTGGAAGAAAGTTAGGTCACATGAGTCACATTTTTGAAGGGGATACTGGCATCCCAGCCCCTTCCTATTTCTTTCAATTTCTGGTCCCACAAAGCAAACAACCCTCTTTTAACATACATTCCTACCATGATGTATTATGCTGTTATAAGCACAAAGTAACAGGTCAAAGTGACAATGAACTGAGAGAAATCTCTGAAACTATAAGCTAAAGTAAGCCTTTTAAGATTATTGTCTCAAGTATTTTATCATTGTAGCTGAAAGCTGATCAACAAAGTATCACAGGTGACTTTAATATAGTCATCTGATAACTGCCATTTTAAATATGCCAATATAGTGTATAGTGAATGCATATGTTAGTCTGAAGGAATTGAAATATCTAATTAGTATTGTTTTCCCGCTTGGGAATATATGTAATGTTTCTAAACCTTAAATGTCCCTTAGGTTCATCTTTATTTGTTGCTTTGCAATATTCTAATTAAATTGGTTATAACACAACTGTATGAGAAATTGAACTTCATGGTTCTTTGTGAGCCCAACTTACCTATTCCTTATCCAAAGAGTGATTTTTACCAGAGTCGGTAGGCAAATTCCACATTTCACTTATCTAAACTATTTAGATTGAATCTATTAATTAAGATTGAAAAAGTCACAGTTAAACAAAGTACCTTCTGGCCCATAAAGTCTAGCTAGAGAAGCAGAGTTTAGTGAGAAATAATTAATACAATTGTATCTACCAACTGATAAATAGTACATTAAACTTATCAGCCAGTGATTCTAAGACACAACATGAATTGTCTTTATTGTTACATGCTTTATTGAACTATTTGATCACTCAATGTCCCCTTTTTAATAGAAAGGATAAAAAAAGAGAAGAATATACTCTCCAATTTTTCCTAGCAAGAGTTGTTATATTCTGTAATTCATTTTTTTTTCAGAGTCCAAATTAATATGGAACACAAAGTCAAGCATTCATTAGTTATTACTTACCAAATTGTAACTAAAATTTTTCTTTCTCATTACTGTGTCAAATAAGATATAAATTAACAATTTTCTGAATTAAAACTCAATTTTGAAGAATTAACTTTTTAGAGTATACATACTGTTAATATTTCCTAGATAAACAATACCAATGATTTGGAATAAATTCCTTTATTAACAATTTTATCTTATTTAAGATAAGAAAAAATGCATAATTTATTTTCTGGCACATGTGTTCCCAAAATATGTTAAATTTTAACATTTTTCCTGGATCCCCAGAAAAGCTCTAAGTACTTCATAGGATAAAATGAAGACAACGTGAGAAAGTGATCTTATGGTGGTTGTTTTCTTACTCTATTTGTTTAATCAACATTTCTTGAGCACTTACTGGGTCACAAACTCTATTCCATAGTCTAAAGATACACAGGTGAATCAGGTTTGGAATTGTCATCACGAGGTTTCAGCTTATTGAAAAATTACAATAAAATGCTGAACAAAATGAAGTCAAGCAGATGACACAATCAGCACTTCTGAAGACTTTCTTGTTCCTGGTTTTACAGTGAGGCTTCATTATATTTCTAATTAGAATTTTAATTGAATTTTTTATTGAGAAAATTATAGATTCACATGCAGTTGCAAGAAATAATAAAAGAAGAAATTTTAACACTTTGCTTAGTTTTCCCTTAAGGTTAATGTTTTGCAAACTTGTAGTATAACATCACAACAGGCTATTGACATTAATATAAACCACAAACATTATCAATTTCCCTGTTTTTGCTTGTACTCATTTGTATGTGTTTGTGTTTGTGTGTGTGTGTGTGTGTGTGTGTAAACTAAAATCTATAAATGTCATCACCTAGTTAGGTCCATCTATCTACTACTACAGTGAATTTGCTAACAACTGTAGCTCTATAAATCCTTCCTATTGCTCTTTTAACTGCATATTATTCCCCACCCTACCTTCCAGTCTTTAACCCCTAGTCATTAAAAATGTGTTTTCCATGACCACAATTTAGTCATTTCAAGAATGTTATACAAATGGGATCTTACCATATATTATGTTTTGAGAGTGGCTTTGTCACTCAACATAATTTCCTTGAGATCCATTCAGGTGATTGTGTTCTTTCCTGTTTATTGCTAGTGCAAGGACTCCAGTCTCTTTTAAATGCTCACCCACTGAAAGATGTATGGAATGCTTCAAGATTTTGCTTGCTTATTATCAAGATTTTTAAAAAAATCCTCTATAAACATTCCTGTACAGGATTTGGTGTGGCATAACTTTTTATTTGTTCTGGGTAAATGCCCATGTAAAATTGCTAAGTCTATGATTAGTGTGTATGCTTAGATTTTCTAAAAATAAAATAAAATAAAAATTCAAATTGTTTTCTAGCATGTCTTCACCACTTAGCAGTCACATTAGTCACATCACATTTTGGACCTCATCACCAGCTACTATGATTAATATGCAGTGATATCTATCTCATTTTAATTTTAGCTTTCATTTTCTTGATTAAAAAATGTTAACTTTTTTTGCTATGCTTATTTGCCTGTCATTTTCTGTGAAATGTCTCGGCATGTTATCAACTGTTTGCTAGTTGTATTTTTTGTTTTGGTTATTTGAGTTTTGAGAGTATTTAAACATATATATCATATTCAATATGTATTCTAGATAATGTTTATGTCATTTCAAATATTTTCTACCAACCTTTCATTTCTCTTTAATCAGTTCATATGTATGAGCTTTTGCAAAACAAGATATTTTAATTTTTATGAAGTCCAATTTGTTTATTTTTCTTTTATTAATAAAGCCAAGTACGTTGTTAATAAAATAACAATTTGGCATCATTTAAATCTCTTTACTGACCCTTATATTCTGAAAAAAATATTTCCTATTTTCTTTGACATAAGTTTATAGAATTTAATGTATATGATCCATTTTGAGTTAATTTTCTTAATAATACATAAGGTCTAGATCAAGGTTTATTTTTTTTGCCTGTAATGTTCAATTACTCCAGCACCATTTGTTGAAAAGACCATTCTTTCTCTAATAATTTTTAAAGCTTTGCAAAAAAATCAGATGATCTAATTGAGTGTAATTCTGAATCTCCCATCACTACTTATTGTCTTTATTGCTTCAGTTACATAAGATGGTTAATATTAACTGGAGTGTTTCATTTTATTCTTCTTTGTCAAGACTTTTAAAGTTATTTTATGACCTGTGCCTTTTCATATAAATTTTAGAATTAACTTGCCTAATCTTACAAAAATTTTGTGGGGATGTTGTTAAGAATTACATTAAACATATAGATTATTTGGAAATGATTGACCTGTTTACTTTGTCCCAATCTATGAATAAACTGTATCTTTCTATTTGTTCTATAAATGTTGAATAAAGGTAACAGGAGTGGACATTCTTGCCTTATACCTGATCTTAGGGGAAAAGCATCCTATATTTCATATTAAATACAATATTGGCTATGCTATGTACATGAATAAAACAAAGTGAATTTCACCTTTCTGTGCTTATAAAGCACTCATTTAAAAAAAAAACCGTAAATAGAAAAAATACTAGAAGAGAAGAAAAAGGGAACAGAAGGGAAGAGGAAGGGGAAGGTAAAGGAAAGTACTGGGGACTGAAGTGATGCAAATTATATTCCATGTTTGTATGATTATGTCAAAATGAATCCTGATATTATATGTTACTATAATTCACTAATAAAATATTAAAAATATGCTATATGCATTTATAAATGTTCTTCATCAAATTGAAATAGTTTCCTTTTATTGTCAATTTGTCAGGGATTTTTATTATAAGTAGGTGTTTTTCTGTGGCAACTGAGAAAATAATTTTATTCTGTATCTTAAAGACATGATAGATTATATTAATTTATTTTTTATTGTTGAACAAGTGTTGCATGCCTCAAACATGCTTTATTTTTCTTTTTATACATTGCTGTATTATGCTTACTAATATTTGGGGGGAAATTTTGTATTTTCAATTTCTGAAAAATATTGCTCTGTATTTATCATACTGTCTTTTTCTGGTTTTAGTATTATGGTATTATTGATCTTATGTAATGAATTGGGAAGTCCTTCATCTTTTAACTTCTGAAAGAAATTGGGTGAAATTATTGTAAATTCACTTGTGAATATTTGGTAGATTTCACCATTGAAATCACCCGAATGCAAGATTCATTTAGCTTTTTATGAATTAGACATTGACTTTTGTTAATGCTTATAAGACAATTCCTTCCTTCCTTCCTTCCTCCCTCCCTCCCTCCCTCCCTCCCTCCCTCCCTCCCTTCCTTCCTTCCTTCCTTCCTTCCTTCCTTCCTTCCTCTCTTTCTTTCTTCCTACCTGGGTTACTGGGGATTGAACCCAAAGGTACTTTACTACCCACCTACATCCCCTGTTCTTTTCACTTTTAGTTTGAGACAGGGTCTTGCTAAAATGCTGAAGCCAACCTCAAACTTGAGATCCTCCTGCTTTAGCCTCTTATTCACTGGAAGTATAGGTCTGTGCCACTGCACCTGACTTGCCTTTTAATTTAATTGAGTTTTGGTGACTCATGCATTTTGAAGAATTGGTTTTGTTTTAGTCAGCTTTTTTGCTACTGTGACTAAAATATCTGAACAGAACAGTTTTAGGAGGAAAATTTTATTTGAAGGCTCAGGGATTCAGAAGTCTTAGTCAATAGAAGGCTGGTTCCATTCCCAGGGGATCAAGGTGAAGCTGAACATTTGGTGGAAAGTGTGGCAGAGTGAACCAACTCACATGGTGATCAGGAAGAAGAGAGAGGAAGAGAGAGAGAGAGAGAGAGAGAGAGAGAGAGAGAGAGAGAGAGAGAGAGAGACTGACTCCACTCTCCAGATACAAAATATATACCCTATAGCCACAACCCCAATGAACCACTTCCTCCAGCCACAACCCACCTGCCTTCAGTTACCACTCAATTAATCCTAATCAGGGATTAATTCACTGATAAGTTTAAGACTATAACCCAATCATCTCTCCTCCAAACCTTCTTGCATTGTCTCACACATGAGCTTTTTGGAACGCCTCACATCCAAATAAAAGCAGATTTACTGTTTTTCTGAACTTCTGGTATTCCCTTATTATCTTTGTAATGGATATAGCTTTTGTAGTAATATTTCTCATTTAATTTCTGATACTTATAATTTGTGTCTTTTTATTTTTGTGAGTCTTGACAGAGGCCTGCAAATTTTACTGATTTTTAATCTATCTATTTTCTTCTCAATTATATTGATTTCAGGTCTTATATTTGTTATTTCTGTTTTTGTTGTTGCTTTCTTGTTTTTATATTGGACTTCTTTTTCTAGATTTTTGTTGTGGTTTTCTTTCATTTTGTTTTTTGAGAGAATAAAAATATTGATTTTGAAACTATAGTTGCTTCTAGTGTAAATGCTTAGTGCTATAGATCTACTTCTCAGGACTACTTGAATTTTGTTCCACACTTTGCATTCATTTTCATTTTTGTTCAGTTCTATTTATTATTTCCTTTGACATATCATTTTTCTCCACATACTATTGAGAAGTATATTGTTTAATTTTTACATTTAATGACCTCTGGTATTTATATCACTGATGTCCTGTTTGAGTTCATAACTGACAAGAAAACCTGCTCTATGTAATATGCATTATTTTAAATTTATTGAAATTAATTTATAGTCTAGGATGTGACTCATCTTAGTGAATTGTCTAAAGCTACTTGATGTGTACTCTGTTGTTGATGATTAGAAGTGGTGATTTATATATCTTGACTAGATATTATTTGTTGATTGTATTGTTGATATCTTTTTAATATTTATGGCTTTTTCTGTTAGTAGTTCTATAAATTACTGGAAGGAAGATGTTGAATCTCTGGCTATAATTATGGTTGTGTATGCTTCTCCTTTCATCTGTCAGTTGTAGTATCATTTCCCTTGAGGCTGTGTAGTTTGGTGTGTATATAGTTAAGATAATTGTCTTACAGGGGAAATGTTCCCTTTATCATTGTGTAGTAATGTCCCACTTTCTCTCCTTTGCTCTAAAGTCTATGTTATATAGTAGGAATATAAATATTTCTGCTTTCTTTTGATTAATGTTTGGATAGTTTATCACTTTCCATTATTTATTTTGTCAACCAATGAGTATTATAAAATTTGAAGTGAGTTTATTTAAAACAGCATATGATGAGGACATATTTCTATCCACTCTGTCTTTTGTCGGGTCCATTTATACTATTTATTTTTAACGTAATTATTGATACAAAAATATATATGTATGATATTTTATTATTTATTTTATACATGTTTTCTAAGTATTCATGTTCTGTTTCTGTTTTCTTATCTTTCTGTATTTATCTGAATATTTTAAGAATTCCATTAATCTTGAATGCCTTTGAGTATCTCTCTTTGTATAGGTCGTATAGTGATCTCTCTGACTATATGTATGAGACTTAAAACTACTTACTTGTATTAATATTTTTCCACTCTGAATGATGTGTGGAATTCTAAGTTCCATCAATTCCTCTGAGTTTTCCCAATTTTAAGTGTAATTATTGAATATCATATATTATTATAAAAATTTAAAATTATCAAATATGATGTATAAAGTTTATATGATAAAGAAGTCTACTTTATATGTCCATATTACTTTTCTTCCAGATATTTTACTTCATAATATTTTACTATTTTTCATTATTTTATTTTCTCTTTGAACAACATTTTTTACCCAGTCTCTAAAAAGGAGACCTGATTGTGATAAATTCTTTACATTTTAGTCTCAATTCTTCAACTGTGAAAGACCCTTTATTTCTGAATGATAGTTTTGCGACTGACAATTCTTTTCTTTCAACACATATAAAATGATCTGCCACCTTCTTCTGGCTTTCAAGAATGCCAGTGAGAAATTCTGTGTTATTCTAAAACGAGAGAATTATTTCTCTCTGTTTTTATGCTGTACTTTGTCTTTCTTTTTAAAAGTTGAAATATGATTGTTTTAGTGTATATTTCCTTAAATTTATCTTATGTTGGATGTTTTGTGCTTTCACCAAATGGTAAGTCATCAGTTCTTCCATAATGAAGCAATTTAGGTCCACTCTCTTAGTCTTCTCTTTTTGGGACTCTGAGGACACATCTGTTAAATTTTTTATTCTTGTACTACTGCTCCATGAGATTCTGTTCATTTGTGGATTTTTTTTACCACTATCTACTTCCTATTTTTCAGATTATATTTATTGCATTTTTCTCTTCTGAAGTTCCAATTGTATACATCATTAGCTTCACTTTACTATTGAGATAATCCAGTGAGCTTTTATTTCTGCAATTTTTCCAGTTCTATAATTTTTATTTGTTTTTAAACTTTTTGCGTTATTTCTTTGCTGAGTGTTTCCTCTGTTTGGTTACTTTGGCAGTATGTCTAATATTCTGCTTATCAGTGTCAGGTTTGCTGGAAATTGCTGGAGGAACTATTGCATAGCCCACGGGAGAAATTAGTTTAATGATTTGTCCTCCATTGCTAGGTTTGAGAAAAGTAATGGTAAATGGTAATGAAAGTGCTCAAAATGCATGTTCTTCTCCTCTAGGATGAAAGAAAATATGACTCCCTATAATTGTGCAATTTCTTGAGTCCTGGGGTCCCCGACCAGTTTCCCTCCTCTTACCATCTTTCAGAGTTCTTTTTCAGTTGTCATTTTCATACATCCAATGTTTATATTTGTGTTTATGGTGAAGGAGTGCATAAATGGATATACTGGGTCTTGTCTGGACTAGAATTCTTTCCTAATTCTTTTGATATTGCCTAAATTTCATCATAAATCTATAAGCCTGGATTGTTTCAAATCCAAAAGGAATTGTTGTTTTAAAATATCTATGCTACAATATTGTGGCAAATACATATATATACTCTGCACTAAAAAATGACAAAATCATGGAATTTGCAGGGAAATGGATGGCACTAGAGCAGATTATGCTAAGTAAAGCTAGCCAATCCCTTAAAAATAAATGTCAAATATCTTCATTGATATAAGGAGAGCAACTAAGAACAGAATAGAGAGGAAGAGCATGAGAAGAAGATCACCACTAAACAGGGACGAGAGCGGGGAAGGAAAGAGAGAGAGAAGGGAAATTGCATGGTAAAGGAAGGAGACCCTCATTGTTATACAAAATTACATATAAGAGGAAGTGAGGGGAAAGGGGAAAAAAACAAGAGAGAGAAATGAATTACAGTAGATGGGGTAGGGAGAGAAGAAGGGAAGGGAGGGGAAGGAATGGGAGGGAAGGGGAGGGGGGGATAGTAGAGGATAGGAAAGGCAGCAGAATACAACATACACTAGTATGGCAGTAGGTAAAAAAGTGGATGTGTAACTGATGTGAATCTGCAATATGTATATAGGGTAAAAATGGGAGTTCATAATCCGCTTGAATCAAATGTATGAAATATGATATGTCAAGAACTTTGTAATGCTTTGAACAACTAATACAAAAAAATTTTAAAAAAAATTTGCTAATTAGCTAGATGACCCAGAACATTAAATCCTAACTTTTCAATTCTATGATTATTTCAATGAAATTTACACAGGTGCATTAAAATAGGTTTGAAATCATAATGTACAATTTATATATTTGTTACAGTTGAGATATAATGTGTCTACCAGAAGTTCATATGTTCAGAGATGAAATGATTAGATTATGAGCATTTTAACATAATCAGTGGATCCAACAGCATATATGGATTAACTAGATGGAAATGGTAGGTTTTGGCTGGAGGGAGTAGCTTACCAGGGCTGCACCTTTGGGTTTATATTTTTATTCTTGGAAAGTGGGACTCTCTCTGCTTCCTGTTTGCCATGAGCTATGCAGCTTTTCTTTGCCACACACTTCCACTGTGGTATGCTGCCTCACCTTAGACCCAGAGCTATAGAGTCAGCTGACCAGGGCCAAAAACCTCTAAAAATAGATAGAAAATAAACTCCTCCTTCTCTATGTTGTTCTTGTCACATCTTTTGGTCACAATCATGCAAAGCTGACTAAACAATATTTTTTATTATATATTATAAATATATATAATATATATTGGAAAGGATAAGAAATACAGTAAATATATATTGAAATACATATAGTTAATATATATATTGTGTGTATACATATATATATGGAGAGAGAGAGAGAACAATGTGATAATCATTTACCATTATTTTTCTCAAAAGAAAAGAACTCAAAAAACAAAATATTGATTTTAAAATTTACCACGTTGTATATTTCTTGCTCAAGTGTTTATAGGTCTCTAACATCTGGAAAAGTGAGACTTAATAGGTTAAGTTTCACTTTCTTTGTCACCTATTCATGTTCTGCATACACAATGATGAAGAGGAACTAGGATTCTAAAGTGAACTACATGCTACACTATTAAATACGATTTGATTTTCACAGAGGGCATATTTACCACCCCTCTTTTTGTTCTCAGAGAATATTTCCTAGACTTCTGGAAGCACACATTAAATTGCAACAAAAGTTTTACATCATTTTACTTGTTTGTTATTTCCAATAAACTTGGAGTTCCTTACAAGTTAAGCTGTATAGGAAGCACAATTGTGTCCACATCACTATAACTTTGTGCAGTGCCTCATACAAAAACTTGTCAATGAATGTTTGTTAGATAAACAAATATGGAACAAAATCTAAGATATATCTAAAATTTCATGTGAGACAAAAGGGAAAATACAATTAGCTGTTTATTTTAACATTGAAAAAAAATGTTTATTATTTGCCTTTTCATTTTTTCAGACTTCTACTTTCACACACAAAAAAATGTTGTTGTTGTTGTTGTTTATGATGAATTGATGAGGAATGTGTTTCTGGTCCAGAAAAGACCTGGTAATAGGTTCTTGGAGAATTCAAGAGGTGGGAAGGGGGGGAGATACAGTAAAATAATCAGTTCAATACATTGTTGCAAATTATACTCAGAACAACTACTTTTTCAAGATTTTCTTCCAAAAAAGATTTTACTATACAAATAATTGTCGATGTAATTGGATTTTAGAATGTAAATTAATGTGGATGGCCATGGATTTAGAGTTTCCTGGAAGATAGACTAGGAATTGCTACTTTAGAGTCACTAAAAATCACGAAGGAGTTAAAACTGAATCGCTAAAAATTAGCATGTAATAGATAAGGAATAAACAGTGGATGGCATAAGATAGAGTAAAAGAAAAATTGCATTTTTTTTCTTCATATCATTCCCACATTATTCATTACTTCATTCAACTAGCCTTGGTGGTGGTCACTTTCTTATATATTTAGGTAAATAGAGTGGCGATATGCATTAAGATAGCTGTGGGATCTCCTAGACTGCTCCATATTTGGCATATACCGTTTTTAAAATTCTTTATTGTCAAACTATAAAAGTTTGGTTTTATTAAGAAAGGGAATGCATTTATTTTTCTAGTAGTAATTCTAAATATGAAATATTTTTTGGTAGTTGTCAGGAGCAGAATAGAATTAGAAAACTGAGCATGAATAAACCTTGTATTATTCTCAGCTCACCAAAAATAACTGCATCTGCCGAAAATATTAATAAATTCTTTAGATTAATCTTTAAGTTTCTTTAAATTTCAAGCCAAGGAAAAATACAACTTTCACTTTTAAGTGGCATTCTACTAGTTAAACAGTTAAATTTGTAGTTGAGTACTTTTAGCAGTATCTTATGATTGTTATTTATTACAGCTGCAAGATCTGTCAAAAGCTTTTAGGGCATGAAATATGATATAAATTCGACAATATGTAATTTATATAGAAAACACTTCTGGAGAAAACAAGGAGAAGGGTGTTTATAGAGGTGATCTTATATGACAGCAATATATCTTAAAACATTTGAGATGCATAGCAATTTCCCTTCCATTTCAAATACTCCATTTTTACTCTAAAGCTTATTTTAAAAAATCATCAAGTTTTTCAGTGCTTGAAAAACCAAGAAGTACTAATGTGAAGCTGAACTACTTCAGAAAATGTTATTTATTATGTAAACAAATTTGTTATCAGCAAATGAAAATTAATAATGTCCAAATGAAATTCCATTTCCCTGTTGTGAGATGAAAGCTGCAAGTGAATTCTAGAGGAATATGAACTATTCAAAATAAGAAGGGATAAATTAATCAAGGTATAATTAACTGAAATTTGCATCAATTAAATGACTTAGAAGGTACTTTATAGAAAAAAAAACCCTGTTACATAACTAATGAATTAATATGATTCCCTCGAAATATGAGGAGAGTGTTTTATCTTTAAAAAACAGATAGTTTTAAAACTAGCTTGAATTTATTTGGCATTTAATAGTTTAAATTTACTAAGTTACTAGTTCTTTTCGTAGTTTTACTCTATTATCTTTTTCAAGAATCCTGTAGATGTTCTGAAAACTGCAGACCAGGATAGCACCCTAGGGAACTCTTGTACAATTGCCCCTTTTTTCCAGACTGTGGTTCAGTGTGATGACAATTGGTAATAGTAATGGATGTTATAAAATATATCTCTGATGATCTTTGATGCTTTTAATTTCTCCTATTGCTGAATTTGCTTTCCCTTATACTACCCAGTATTCTTTTAATTAAAAATTATTGGAATAATTTTTCTAGGAATAAAAGATTTGTTATTCTGCTGAGTAGCATATAAGTAGATGTGTATGTGTTTATATCCATGTGTGTGTGTGTGTGTTCTACCAATATTTCAATATATGTATATATACACAGCACTCATGTGTGTGTTCTACCAATATTGCAATTATAAAATTATAAGCTGGCTTAAATTGTAACTTTGAAGCAAACAACAAGATAGGGACTCCCTAAAAAGAACAATTGAATAAAATTCAGGTAAAATATAAAGGAGTTACATCTACCAATAAACATAAGGGAAATGAAAAACAATGAGGGTGCGAAGTCCTCTAGCCTTATTATACACTATTAGACAATTTTGTCTTTGAATAATAATGCCAGATATGTATAGGCTCACTCTTTGGACAAAAGGGTTGGGGCAGAAATACCAATTAATGAAAAGAGGCTGAAGAGACTTTTGGAATACCACTGCCCTGGATTGATAGTTGATGAAGTATCATGCAGCTTTATAATAAAGAACTGAACTTGGCTACCTGCTGGCTCAAAAGCTATATTGCAATATCACAGTATCACTATGACCTAAGTCCCCAAATGTCTTTATAAATGTGATTCTGGTTCTACAATTGAAGCCCTGATTGCCGGGCAGAAAGAACTGTAAAACCATAAACAGGATAATACTGAAAAATCAGTAAGTTGAAGATACAGATTTTTCACGGAATTAGCCACAGTATTCTAGCTATATATAAAAAAAATAAGAGTAACACTATAAATGATAACAATTGTGTTATATAAAAAATACAATGCCCCATTCTATTAACTTGGACATAAAGCTATTCACAAAACAATTTGAGTTTGCATTAGTAATATTGCTTTTTTACAGAAACACTTTGGTTTATTTCATGATTATTTTTTAATGTTTTTGTAGTTGTTGATAGACACTTACATTATTTATTGATTTTTTATGTGGTGCTGAGGATTGAACCTAGTGCCTCACACATGCTAGGCAAGTGCTCTACCACTGAGCCTCAACCCCAGCCCTCATTATCTAGTTTTTATTGCATAAACAGTTATCATCCCAGAAAGGAATTTTGAGGTTAAGTGTTTCTGAGGTAAAACAACTTCTGGTAATATCAGGATCTAAAATGTGACTGTGGCAATGTGAGTTGTCACCAAATGAAAGCAAATGCTGCTAACATTAAGAAGGTTAATGAATCCTCTATGATGATAACTGGGACTCTGCTTATTCTAACACCAGGAACATGAATGAAGGAAAGAAGAAATGACTCAGCTTGATTTACTAGTAAGTCAGAACAAAAGAGTGCTGAGGAAGAGAGAATCCTAGTATTCCTCGATTTTTAAATCAAATACATTTTTATTAGAAATATTTAATAATTTCTTTATTTATTGTTGAACATTTTTTTTCTGTTTCTATTTCCCATGTTCCTATCACTAATTAAAATTTAAACTATGATTTTTATCAATGCATTTGCACAAATACATACATTTATAACTGTTTCAATGTCACAAAGATTTTGAGAAGTATTACTGTTGCATAAGAAAATCATGAATTTTCTTCTCAGGCTTATGAAATTTCTATTCCTAATCCCAAATACTCATAATAAGTAGCTTTAATTGCAGCTGTTCTATATCATTTTTAGGTAAGAAAAAGTTATGTAAAAATTGTCAAGGTCATGAGGAAAAAGGTCCATAAACCTATTTAGATAGCTATTATTCTGCTCCATTTTTCAAATTTTAAATGATACCATTTGACTTTCAAGGAAATGTCCAAACACTTTACCACAAATTTTAAGGTTCTGTGTGATGTTAAACAAAACTTTTTGACCTCATTTTTGTAATCTTCTTTTTTCCTCTACTAATCTTTCTGTTCCTGATGAGTTTGCCTATTTTTGCTGGCACACAGTGGCACAGAGCTGTGGGGATTTTCTATAGCCTTCATCATAGTTTTCAACAGGCACTGAGATAACTTTTAGATAATAGCCAATGGGTGTGGCAAAAGATAGTTTATTTTTAAACATTTTTCAATATTGAATGCAATCTTCTTCATGTTGTATTTTAAAATTACACATAGAAATTTTAAATTAGCTTATTTTCTTTTTTTTTAAATAGACATTTCACTTCCTTTTATTTATAAACCTGAAAGGCAATAGATGGAAAATTGAAATCTCAAGGTCAGAAATGTAACTCTAATTTGTAAAAGACTACCTTCATGTTATTAATAGTTCTATACATTTACACATCTTGTAACAAATATGAATGACAATTGCAATCAGTCCTCAAAAGGATTATAAGAAAGATAACTATTGAAACTGCCATAATTTGATGGTATTAGAAGACAGATTTAGTGTGGCTGATGATTGGCAGAGTAACTGGCAGCTCCAAGCAGGCATTCCATCATGTCAGAGCCCCATCAAGAAGCAGGCAACAAAATCAACAAGCACCTTTACATGTACAGTACTTTATCATTCAAACATCTCTCAAAGTGCATTGTAAGATGGCACAATGACTGAAAGAAACAGCTAGCAACACCAAGCAGGTTACTGAAAGCTAAATCCAGGGAAAAAGCAGATTTGACCAAAGAGAACAGAAAATCTCTGGGCATGCTAATTTAAAGAAAAATATGTTAAATGTCAACACATGAGGTCCCTGTGACACACTTATTTCACAATCATTTTGGTGCAACTATGCAAATAATACCAGGAGTTACTTAGGTTTCTCAGAGATAGTTCTGAGAAAAAATACTACAAATATCTTTCAGTTTTTTAAAGGTCACAGATAAGGTATAAAGTGAATCACCTCAAAACGTTTACGACTTTTCAAAATTTGTTCCAGATCAAGTTAAAGTGTATAAAGATAGGAGAAAAAAACACTGTCTGTGCCTTTATTATTAAGATAATAAAATATTTTAATGAATATTATGCATTTAATTAGTATTACTTTAAAAGCATTATCTATCTTTATATTAAAATAACAAAATGTTTACTATTAGCTATTTAATGTTATTTATTAAAATAAGAATCCTTCCTATATAGTATTTGTAATTGTACATTTTGTTGGTGACAAAGAGATATTTACATTTTCACAGTTTGGTATACATGCTTTGGTGCATGCTTTCTCAATTTAGGCACTATTAATGTTTTAAGACAGTTCTCCAGGTCTCCAGGATACTCTAGGATGTTTATCAGCTTCTTTGATTTTCTCCCACTGGATAAATTTATAACCATTGAGACATGACAGTAAGGAATATCTCTGGATGTTTCCAAGTATATTGCTTCTTAGGTTGTATGTTTTTCTTTTGGGGATTTGGGGGAGTCAAATTATAATCTGTTGAGAACCACTAGTTTAGTGTCAGAGAAAATTAGTTTTATTGAGCTACTTCTGACATCTCAAAAATGAGAGGTGCCATTGACTTTACCAATATGGTCGCTTCTATCAGCCCATTTAACTTATCACACAATATCGTGATAGCTAACTTCCTAGCATGCTACCTTAAAGACTGTGAATTCACATTTATGTTTTCATTTAAATATTTATCCTTGAGTCAACAAAAATAGCACAAATCTTAGCCCATAGTACTTAAGAAACAAATATACATATATTGAATAAACGACCTTCTTTGATACAAAATTATGAGTTCAAGTACAAAAACAAAGTATTTACAAATTCATTTGTAAATGTAGGATATGTTTGTTTTATAGATAAATAGTTTAAAGCTTCAATAAGCCACACAGGACTGAAAGGTAATACATGGTTTTATAAAAGCCAAATCTAATGGCTAAATTTATCATTTTTTGATTCCTAAGCATAAGCATCATATTATCCTCCCAAGGCAAGAAAGTATTAACTCAGGCCTCCAAAATTAAATAATTTCAATAAAAATAGATTGGTCATACACAAGATATTAAAGAATGTGGGAGTATACCCTTACAGGCATATTAACCGGTTTTATAGTGAAACTCACAGCATCACTGTGGGGACATTCAAATCATTTTATCAAGATTATAAAACACAGACCAGAGGGAAGTATTATCCGTTTAATGTATGCTGGCAAGTAAAAAAATTATAAAATATATGTCTTCCATGAGGTCTTAATTTCTTTCGTTTACCTGGGGAATAAGAAAAAAATGAAAAAGCATATATTTTCCTCTTATAAAAATGCAATACTCAGTGATACAATAAAATATCTTATTTTGAAATTCTATTTCCAGTTTGAAATTAGTGCCTATGAACAACTTAGTTTCCTATAGATCTATTTTCCTAGGTTGAATGAAATCCTCATGAAAAAGAATCGTTTCTATCTTTTGGAGAATAACTTTAAAAGATTTCTAGATCATAATGGATACTCTTACAGATAAGCCTTCTCATCCTGGCTTAATGTTAGGTAGATAACTTCATCTACTTAATTTTTTTCTTTCCTTTTCAGTTCTTCTGTGGATGTGTGGCCAGTCATTGTTTTAAAACAATGTATGTTGTCCTGTAATAATTGTGGGAAATCTTGTAGTATTTTCCTTTTCCTTACTTTTATAGTTTTAGAAGGAATCAAATAACTGTCTTAGGATGGCTAAAATAATGACACATATTTTTAAAACACTTTTATTTAGTATTAAGAAATTCACTGATTTACTTCTTTTAATTTTTATCCAGTTAAAGTAAATTTCAAAAGTTCTTTTTTATATTTTTATTTTTATATCTTTTTATATCAAATTATACTTTAGGTAGCTCCTTTCCCATTTGTTATTTTAAAAATCATCTTGTGCAGATTTGTTCTCAAGAAACAATTTTTTAAACACTTATTGTGGTGTTATGTTGTTTTATAGAGACTTGTTACCCTGAGTAGTCATACCTACCAGCTTGATATAATGATAAAAGCATAAATGTGACAACCTGTATTTATTAGATTTCTAAATGTGCCAAACTCTTCTCTCTGCATTTGATATGTATTAACATTTCTGGCAAATATTATAGCCAATGCAGCATTATCTATTCTGCATTAATAGGCTACACTTATTTATAATGGTCATACATCATTAATCTTGGGCCAGCCTGAAAGTCTTAGCCAATTTTGGTTTATAATGGATCATTGTAACTTAATAAGAGCAGCAGACAAATGCCAGGAGAAGGCCTTTCATCCATACTAATATATTATCTAGCACTCCTACTGTCTCTCCAGGTATATAGAGAATGAAGTAGGGTAAGAAACTGTAAATTTTCTAGAAAATTTAATTATATTTTTTAATCACATATATTTTCTAAGTTTATGATTTATGCCAAACAGGATAATGTTACAGATAAAATATAGGCTATAAGTTTTGTGGAAGGACACCAATATTATTAGGGAAAAAAATTATTATCTTTGTGGAAGCCACAAAGAAACTTAGTAGAAGGAAGAAATGAAGGTTAGAACCACAAAGAAAAGAGAAGATTGTGGAAATGTCAGGAAGGACTTCTCAGAAGTGCTGGTACTAAGGGTGACATCAAAGTTATGGATGAAAATTCATGAAGCTGGAAAGAGGAAGACACAACAAACAGGTATGTGAGAGTCTATGGCTCTGTTTGGTAAGAGAAGTTGAAATTTTACAGGAATAATTCTCAGATACAAAGTTTTGAAATAAATTTGGTCCTTGCAATGAATTAAAGAAAATTGTGAATTTGACTTTCAACAATGAGAAATTATGGGAAACTTCAGATAGAGAAATTAACCTGATTGTCTTAATGTTTTAGAAAGATATAACTAGTGGTAATTTCAAGTGAGAATCTACTGTTAGGGGAAAAAAATTAGAAAAGGATGATAATTACTAGGTGAAATGAGTATTTTTGTTTCTTATCTATTCAGCATTCCTTCCCTGTTCTTAACAATACTTGGTCTTTTTTACTGAGAAATACCCTCTGTTCCACTGAGGAATACACACAGGTGAGTTTGTACGAGATTCATCCTTGAGGGACTTCACCAGGGCTACTGCTGTGTGCAAGCCCAACATTCATTTGCACAACAATGTTTCAGAGAAGGCCTAGTCCCATACCTAACCAAACAGGCACTTCTGAATTCTCAATGATTGGATCACTGTGGTTCAATCTAGTGAAGCTCACAGCTTTTGCTTATTTTGTGAAGCAGATATTCCTCCCTCCCTCCCCCACCCCTCTCTCTCTCAATGTAAAAAAGGAGGATAAGCCATGTGGGGCAGTATTCAGCTTTCAGAGTTTTCTCCAAAGGCATAAAAGTATTCACATCTGTGAAAATCCTTTTTCTATCTTTAAAAATTGCAGTAACACTTTCAACTTTCCAGGTCCCTTTGAACAGCATTTAAGAAATCACACTGGAGAAAAGCCCTGTATGTAGAAATGTGGTGAGAACTTTGCTTGTTTCAGGTCCATTTGAACTTGTTCAGACTTGAGGAAAATTTAATTTTATTTCATTTTATTTATTTATTTTGAGATAACCACTGTAGGTGTGTGAAAATGGTGTGTGCCTTCATTTCTTTTTTCTTTTCTTTTTTCTTTTTTTTTTTTTTTTTTTTTTATCTATTCAGAGGTAACAAAACTGCACCCTGGGTTGGAGAGGAGCATTGCATCAGCATGAAGATTTGAAAGCAATATGTTTTTCTGGGTTAAATCTCTTTTATTGTTAGATTCTATTTTCCTGTATTTTAAGTCTTTTGAGTCTAATGTTTCATTACATATTGTGTATGTTAGTTTAGGCCTCTCCACTCCAGCCTTTGGTACAGATTGGTGAAATGGCTCTTCTGAACTTCTTTCCCCTCTTTCTTTGTTCAGATTTCACCCAGGAGTGCTCTACCACTGAGTTTCTCCACAATCCTTTTAATTGTTATTTTTTGAGATGAGTTGAGGATGGCAGCTGGGACCATAGGGATGTGTCTGTGTACCCTGCAGCTGGCCTCTTCCTTTTCCTTGATTGCTTATTGATCTATTGATGACTCTGGGACCATCACACTTGTCACTTGTGCTTGTTCTAAGGCTCATGTATTGTGATGTATGTAGGCACATTAAAGAGCATTATAAAATGAAAAAAAAAGGAGGCTTGTAACCATACCTCAAGGTAATCCTTTAGCCTCATTAGAAACCTTACATCTAAATGAGTTCACAATAATAAAAACGGCAGAGAAGCAGAGGTAAAGGCTACATGGATATGCCTTTATTATTTTAAAGTTAGAGTTATGTTATTTGCAAGTAATAGCCCCATAACAGATTTTTTTATAGTTATTTCAGCAGCAACCTCAAGAAACATGAATGGGAAGTTCAATGTGAACTTATGAGAGACCTATATCATGCATGTTCAAAATTCCATTTGGGGACTTAAAATATTTTAGCTTGATTTCTCATGAATAGTAGTTGAATTTTGAGTATGTGAATAAATATAGCTGCAGATATATATATATATATATATATATATATATATATATATATATATATATATATATATATAGTAGATGGACACAATACCTTTATTTTATTTGTTTTTATTTTTTTGTGGTGCCGGAATCTAACCCAGTGCCTTAAGCGTGCTAGGCAAGCTCTCTACCACTAATCCAAAACCCCGTCCCCAAAATCTTATTTCTTTTTAAATCTGTTCTTTTTTTTTTCTTTCTTTCCTCCTCCTCCTCCCCCTCTTCCTCCTCCTCCTCCTTCTTCTCCTCCCTCTCCTTATTTCTCTCCTTCTCCTTATTCCTCTCCTTCTTCTTCTTTTAAACTAGGTATCAAATCCAGGAGTGCTTTGCCTCTGAACTACATCCCCAAACCTTTTTATGTTTTGAGACAGGGTCTCACTGAGTTTCTACGGCTTGCCTCAAAATTTCTGATTCTCTTGCCTCACCCTCTTAAATCATTGGGATTACACTTATGTGCCAAGATGCCTGGTTTCTCTCTCTCTCTCTCTCTCTCTCTCTCTCTCTCTCTCTCTCTCTTTTTTAGTAAGTTAAGATTTTAGAGATGCTATAATTGATAAAATATTTTTATAGTAATGACACTCCATTGGAAGGCTTATAGACAGTAGAAACTAAAAGTGTAACATCATTATAGAGCAAAATCTGAAACTTGAAAATATGCTGTAGTTGATGGATAATTGATATTAATTTCTAATCAGAATTGTGAGATGATTAATACTTTTCTTTGGAAAGATATTTGATAAAAGTATGTAACTTGGATTAGACTGGGAGACCAGTGGCATATCTCCAAATAAGTAGAATGTCCTTACAACTAATGTGAGAAAACAAGGTACCATCAAGGACCATTTCAAGATAAATAACAGAGACATTTAAGGAATAGAATAAGAGATTCAAGAGGATGCACTGATCTGAGGATGCTATTCAGAAGAATTTTAGCCCGAGAACAGTTTAACCTCACGCAAATGTCAGGTTTGTTCTAAAAAAGAAATTTAAGTACAAGTTAGAGAAAATTCATAAGTATTTTAACAAAGTTAAAGACCCTGCGTTTCTGTTTTTAAAAATAGACTTAGATGGATTTTAGAATTAAGTGACAAAAAGAGGAGTTATGTATTTGCCATAGGAGGAGCACATGGCAGCTGTCTGATGATCTAATAATCTAATGGTCAGGACCAGCTGACAAAGTCTCTGCTTACTGTTGTGAACACTACTGCCCTCTTCTGCAGAGGGACAGGTTCTGTGGGTAAAAGAAAATCAAAAAACAAATATAAGTGTCCAATGGAAGCTTGATGCAATCATTTTAAACAGGACCATAATATTATTTTTAATTGCTTATAGACATGAAGGTGTTCTTCAGAAAATGAATGGTGTTGAATACTGTTGCCCTTAGAATTCTTTTAAAAACAGCGCCAACAATGCATTGCAGAAGACGCAAACATAGGGGTTCATCCTTGATGAAGAGGAAAGCCTGGGATTGGAATTTTTTTTTTTTTTTTTTGTGAGAGAAAAATTGGAATCTTAGAAGAAAAGCTTTGTTTTTCAAAATTGTTAAAACATAAATAACATCTTTAGCATATAACATCTGCATATTCCCATGCTCAGAAGGAATGCATTATGCAGTTTGGGAGTGCAAATGCATGTTTATTAAAGATCAATCCACAAACTGAGAATGTTCCAAGAGCCAGACAGCTGGCAAGATCCCTGAGAAAAGCTTTCCTTAGGGAGTAAACTGATTGCAAATTGGCAGTGATGGTGGACATTTAACATTAATAAGCTTAAAATTGTGTTGTCATGCTTAAACTTTTACTAGCTCGTGACATAAATGTAAGTGCAAATGAAATCGTTGCTCTGTGTTTGTTCCATTTCACAATATCTAAGCTTTATGCTGGTGTAAAAGATACTATACACCAGTAGCATTTTAATGCAAGATCAATAATTGAAAAAAAGAATAACATGTAGAAAGCCTTTTTATTTCAGAACATATTTTCAAATGTGTGCCACGAGACTTTATTTGTTCCTGAGAGTTAAGCTACATTGTAAGGAACAAAGATTCTCATGCAAAGGCTTCAATTCAAGTTTCCCCTATAGAGATGGCTTGCAGGACACAGGCAACAAGTCAAACCCAAGCTTTTCCTGTCTTGTATCTTTCTACCTTTTAATCTTGAGCCTTGATAATACCATGCTGCTGTATTGATTGCCCATTTTCTTCAAACATTTTTTTCTAGGACTCTAAACCATGAATTGCAGCAATGTGGAGAAAAATGAAATTTTCAATACCAGTTCAGCATTGAGCTTGATGGTATTAAAACCACTAGAAGTCATTTTTCATGATTTACATTATATTTTGAGTGCACTTCTTGTTACTACTACCTAACTGTATTTCTATGTGAACTAAAATAGACACAAATAAAGGAAAATGAACCCATTTTTCATTGTCTGGTCTTATTGCAGCATTTTACAAATGTCTATTTATTCAGTATCAGTAGTTCATTTTAAGCAAAGTTCATACATATTCATAATTTTAGGCTTCCTTTGGTATAAATTTTAAGTGTTTTCATATGTTTAGAATTTGATGCTCAATCATTAATCATTGAGTTGTAAATTAGACCTTGACAACTCTATGAAAGGTATATAGATTTCCTATGTAGAACTTAAAATTGAGTAAGACCAGTTCTACCTTGCTAGAGTAACATTAGGCTTCAATGTTTATTCCATATCAGCACTATATTACTTGATCTCAATTTCCTGATATTACCTGAACACTTTATGTGGCTTAGTTTTGTACCTCTGCTTATCCTTTTATTCACCTATTGCAGATCTTTCCAATTTTACCAATCTGGTAAAATTCTATTTCATTAAAATCAAACATCACTATTTGCCATGGGTTTATGGCAAATAGTGATCTTATCATCAACTTCTGATTTCTAATTACCAAAAAGTTACATATGACCAAATGAGAAGGGTCAGAGACTACTGTACTCTTGTTTATATTACCTGGCAAAATGGTTCATATTATTAATCTTATCATATGCCTAAGGTGACCCCAATTTAATATGGTTAGCTATCTTGTCCATACTGACATAGAAAGAACATAGCAGCTCTAAAATGGGAATTGACAGAAAATAGAACAAGTTTGTGTTCATGCTCATCTCTGCAAGAAGAAAGTTTAACTTACCTAGATAACTTTCAGGTTTCTTTTTTTTTTTTTTTTTTTTTTTTTTACTGAGTGTGATTTGTCTTTAAGTTGTCTATTGGTTAGAGGGTAATCTACTAAAATCAGCTCCCTCTGTCACAGCTGGAAGAGTAAGCAGATTTGGTACTTTCTTAAAGCATGATAGGAGAACATTTTAATACTCCTCTGTTTAGATCATCTTGGACTGCAGGTAGAAGGGTATTAAGATGCAGATTTGAAATGAAATATTTTCATTGAAATTGGGAATGTGTTAAGTTCCTTAGCTTTCTAACAATATCCTACTAGTCACAATTATTGAAGTTTTCTGCATTTCTATTTTGCTTCATTCGAATGCATAAATCTCCCTGATAATGCAATACTATGTTGAATTTCTGTCAGCATACCTTGTCTTTATATCTCCCCCATGGAAACATTTTAGAAGAAAAGTTAACTGACAAGACAAAATTTTTGAATTCTTGCTTTCCCTAGCCAAATACCATTTATAAGTATTTAAGTGCCATCATTATTTCAACATGTCCAGATTTTAACAATAATGTCCAAATAAACACATGCAAATCTTGTATTATATACATTATCAGGTTATTGAAATCTTATTGATCTTTATATCATCAGGATACAGCAACTGAAAGATAAGTACATGAATAAATGCAATTGAAACTGAAAGAGAATAAATCATTATCAGGTCAAAATAATGAATTATACATTATGAATTTTATCATTTTTTTATCATCCACAGGGAGTATTCCCAATATAACATATTGTTCTTTACATGTAAAGACAACCTGTTTTTCCTCAGGAAGTTGTATTTGAATATCCATTTCACTAACAGTGAGAATAATCTGAACCTTCTATAGTCATTCCCTTGTTCTGCTTGTGACCAGTTGCAATTATTTATGAAACATATGGGTAAAATAGGGTGTAGAGTGGAAAGCCAGGGAACAGAATGGCTGTCTGTATTTCTCACATGGGGAATGAATCCCTGACCTTGGTCTCATTAACACCAATCTCTAATGAGCTGAGATAATGGGTCCAGATTGTTATACCAGCAGGTATTAAGTCTAATTTAATTCAGTCATTCCTGTTTTCATAGGACTGATTTTTAAGAGTGTGATATTCAGGTGTATTATTTTACAAAATACATAATGTATTAGAAATCACATTGTAATCACATTCTGATGGTAGGGTTGATAAAGTAAACTTGTTAAACCCTTCCTACTTTACTTATTCAAATAGGCTACTCAGTTGCTACCACAGTATCTTCATGTAAATATAATCCATAACAGATTTTGTGATTAGCTGGTCAGACACCAACAGATCAAGGAAAAGTATGTAGTATAACAATGTATGAGGCAAGCAGAATTTATTTTGAAAAGATAATTTGAGAAGACAAAATACAATATTTAATGACTTAGGTTTTCCTAGCTGTTCTCGGGCAGCATAAGGTTCCAAAACCATTTGGTCTAAATCATTTCCTTACATCATTCAATCAATCAAATTCATTCATTCATATATATATATATATATATATATATATATATATATATATATATATACACAAGACACACACACATACTCACCACCTGAGGAAAAGTTTAGTGACCTTTAGGCAAAATATGGAAATACAGTCCATGTCCTATGTCTGTATGTTTTATAGAAATATAGCTATGCACATTTATTTATTTTTCTATGATTGAGTTTATGCTATAAAAGGTGAGGTGAATAGAGTCAAAATTATCCTAATAATCCATACAGTCTAAATATTTACTAACTGGACCTTTATAGTAAAAGCTTTCTGAATGCTAATCCAGACAATTAATACATTTTAACTGATGAAAAATTAATGTTTTACCAGTTTAACTGATTTTGCCATTGTAAAGAGAAGTAGATATAAATGTAGTTTCAGAAACTCAGTGCCAGTCTTGTTACTTCTCATACTGGTGATTATTTAATTTCTTTCATCATATATATATCATATGTGTGTGTTTATGTGTAAAATCTTAGGTTATATATTCTCTAAAATACATTCTAACATTGTTCTTTAGTTTTGAGAATTTTAAAAGAAAATTCTAAAATTGTGATAGAATTCATTGATATTTTTAAACTATTGGTCTGACTATCCATCCTTTGTAATAAGTCAGGAAAATGTTGGCATCACTGGTAATACCCTCCAAAAAAATGGAACAATGGATCTGGGAACAAGTGTAGCACTTCTAGAGTATGTTGTAAGAACCAAAAGGGACACTAAGTCAAACCAGCAAAGGATATGACCTACATCCAGATTCTGTAGAACTCAGGTTTCCTCTACTATTTTTGACCTTATACATATCTACTCATATTTCTTAGGGATGTCCATGGATGGACCATAACATCTTCATCTCCACTTGACTGTCCAAACTTCCTTTATTTTCCAAGATGAAAATCCATCTTTTCTTCTACTAACTACTGTGTTTCGGAACATAAATATTCTCCAAAATATTTTATAGCTGAAATTTAATGATGCATGATGCGAAATCATCCTCATTTCACCTAGATTCAAGCTAGTAGTGATAGATGCACAACTCTTTGAACAAATTCAAACCATCAGATTATAGATTTCAAATGGGTGAATTGTTTGATATGTCAATTGTATCTCATTAAAGCTTTTTGAATAAAATTACATTGACCTATCCTATGTCTTATGCTTATTCCATAGCTAACAATTTCACTGTCATTTCAAGAAAAAAAATAGGTATGTTCCCCAAGGGAAAGTCAGGGTGATATGATCAGTAGAATAAAAGAACTGTGGGGATTGAAACTAATCAAATGATTTTATATGCATGTACCACTATACCACAGTGAAACTCACCAGTCTGTATAATAATACACACCAATAAAAGAAAAAAATGAGCTAAAGTTTTTCAGAAGTAGAAATACAAAAGGTATGGTAACTTAATATTAAAACAACCTTCTACCATAATCAGAATTCCTTCGACTCCTTAAACTGCTTTTAATGTAGCCTCATAGCATACCTGGATGAGCCTGATTAAAAACAAAAGAAATTCATTTCTGCAAACTGTATCTGAAAGAATAAATCCATAACTCTGATTTACTACAGAAGATTAATTAGAAAGATAATAGGAAACAATTTCAAATTCAAATTATGAAACTATCAGAATGATTATTTTTCTTGTATGTCATTTAAAAAGTACCATTTTGACATTCTTATCCTCTGATATATTCTCTTTAAAATCTAAATAGAGCCTTCCTGGGTATGAATATAAAATGTTTGATAAGATAATAATCTGAGACATTTCTATCTAAGAAATTTAAAACAAATTAACTGATTCATTAAAACATAAACATTTTATGTATTAGTGGACACCATGTAATGTTTTCATACATATATACCTAGCATAATATTTAAATCAGGTTAAGCATACTTATCTTCCCATTTATCATTTCTTTATGGTGAAAACTTCCAAAATACTTTCTTCTAGCCTTTTACAAAGTACAGAAAATTATTCTTAGCTATAGTCATCCTAGTATGCAATACCACACCAGAAAATATTGCTGTTATCTAGCTCAATACTAATTGATCAATATTTTCCCTTACCTCCTCAATGCTACTGGCTACTCACCCTGCCCTCCAGCAACACAATTCTATTCTAAACTTCTGTGAAATCAACATTTTTAGATTCTGCAAATGAGTGACATCATGCAGTATTTGTCTTTTTGTGCATGGCATATTTCACTTAATATAATGTCCAAATCCATTAATGTTGTCTCAAAAGCTCAAAAAACAGGATTTCATTTTTTTTTTTTTTTTTATGGTGGGGAGATGGATACCAGGGGATTGAACTTAGGGGCACTCACCTACTGAGGGAAATCCCCAGCTCTCTTTTGTACTTTATTTAGAGAAAGGATCTCATTGAGTTGATTAACACTTCAATTTTTGCTGAGGCTGGCTCTGAAATTGTGATCCTCCTGCCTGAGCCTCCCAAGCCACTGGGATTACAGGTGTGTGCCACCATGTGCTGCCTAGGATTTCATTCCTTTTTTTTTTTTTTTAATTCAAGAGCAATCCATGATGTATATATACCACATTTTCTTTATCTGTTTAACAGGTGGTGCACATGTCTTGGCTATTGTGAATAGCACTGCAATGAACATGAAAGTGCAGACATCTTTTCATACATACTTCATTTTAAGGAAATGTTATACAAAAAGTAACATGATACTACACAAGGGCAACGCATAAGAAAGTGAGGGGGTATTAACAGTACGCAGACTTATCAATATGCCTAAAATCTATGTGCATTGAAAAAGGAAGCCCATCATTAAGCCACTAATCTATTTGGGATGCATAAAAACCTGATTTGGAAAAGTTAGTGATTCCATCCTCTAATAATATAGCACATTGCTAATACACTTTTGTATGATAGTATGAAAGAGCAGATCTTATGAAAATGATATAGAACGATTTCTATTTCAGTCTGACTGATATTTCCCAAATGGAAACAAATTTGACAAATTTCGGTTATATAAAGAAAGCTTCATTAAGTGTATAATTTATTTCATAATCAAAACTACTTTTATGCTTATTATATGTATGACTTAATGTAAAGTTCACTGTAATTTCTCTTTATAAGTATAAGCTGCCTGTCACATTACATATCACTACTTAGTGCTGTTTAATACGTATTTCTTATTTCAGTGAAGATCCAAAGATATAAATTAATGTCTGCTTAATTTTTCCTTGTTTTTGACAAGCAAATTCCATGATCCCCTAATACTCTTGAGTCCTATGTGGGGAAAGTTTGTTATGCTAATGTTACTGATATTTCACATATTAGAATAATCTCTATAGTCAAGGGGAACTAAATTGTTAATACAATTAAATTCCTAATTTGAAGTCCAAATATTTTACTTCCCTATAGTAACTTCTGCTTATTAAGTATAAGGCACATATGGGTAGAAATAAAGCTCTCTGTGCTGAGGTTCTCTGGGGTCCTACCGAGCTATTTTCACTCTGATAATCAAAATATGATAATAGGTAGGAATGATTACCCTGCAGTAATATAAGTGGCATGGTTTAAGAAATAATAATTTTATTATATTTATCCAGATGAGAGAGGAATTATTAAGAATTACTGAAATAAGATGCACTCTGAAATGACACATAGGCTCCCACATGTGTGCTCATATGCATAAACATACACATGTATACATGTACATAAGAAAACTTGCATATTATATATTATTTACAAAATTACTGTGTGATGTGATACTGATTTCTTAACTGGAGCAATCAAAATTATAGTTTATTGGCAAAATGGAGATGGTGGTCAAGGATCTTTAAGATTCTGAGGATTCAAATTAGGTGCAGTGGTACATACCTGTTATCCCAGAAATTTAGGAGGTTGAGACAGGAAGATTGCAAGTTTGAGGCCATCCTCAGCAATTGAGCCTAAGCCATTTAAGTGAGACACTATTTCAAACTAAAAAATAAAAAGGGCAGATGGAGCTAAGAAGTAGAGTGCATGCTTGGCTTGTACAAGGACCTGGGTTCCATCCCAGGCATCACACACACACACACACACACACACACACACAAAACACACACTTAATTTTAATTAATTAAGAAAAAAGATTCTGAGGATTCTAATGTCTTGACTTTGAGATAGTAATTGGCTTCTTGTTTAAGTATTTAATGCCATTTGCTGAATAATCTTCAGCTTCTCTTTTATTCACTTGTTTTGTTAATGAGCTTTTCATCACTGTAACCAAAATACCTGACAAGAACAACTGTGAGGAGAAGTTTATTTTTGCTCAGTTTTAGAGGTCTCAGTACATTGTCTGCTGATTCCATTGTTCTGGGCCTGAGACAGAATATTATGGTGGAACTGTGTGGTAGAGGAAAGCTGCTCAACTCAGAGCAGCCAGGAATCAGAGAGAAAAGGAAAGAAAGAGAAAGAGGCCATAGACAGATACAGTTCAAGGGCTACCTCCTCCCGTCATGTTCTACCTGCCTACAGTTACCAACTAGGAAATTACTCAAAATATTAATCCATCAAGTGGATAAATTCACTGATGGAGTTAACAATTGTCATAATCCAATCTTTTCACCTCTGAACAAAACTGCATTGCCTAACATATGAATTTTCCTGGGGACATTCTAAGATTCAAACCATAACACTTGTAAAGCAAAATTTAGTATTTGTGATGATAATGTCCTTTTGTTTTTTTTAACTTGTTTCTAAGTAATTTATGACAATTTAACTATTTTCAACATGGTAAGCATTTTAAATCTTGCTGAGAACTAAGAATCTGAACTTGTTTTAGCAATGAACTCAGAAAACCATTTAAGGAAGTGGAAGAGGCTAAAAGGGTCCACATGATAATGGATTTAAGATTGGAGATATAATTAGCTTGATATAGATAAAAGTGGTTGTTTACCAAAAATATTTATAAATGCCTGCATATACATGGGTTTATATAAACATGCATATATTTTTTATTCTCTGTCAGTATGGGGGTTATAAAACAAATGATGCCTCAATAGCAATCAATGAGTATACCTAGCATTAATTTCTTGAATTCTAATAATGTTCTTCAATGAAAGAACTAGAGCTGCTTGAAGAAATGGCCAATTCTAGTACACAGAAGGAAATGCGCAAGATGAGCCTGAAACAATTTTTGCTGTCAGAAATAGGTACACTCATACATTGTTGGTGGGACTGCAAATTAGTGTAGCTAATATGGAAATCAGTATGGAGATTCCTTGGAAACCTGGGAATGGAACCACCATTTGACCCAGCTATCCCTCTCCTAGGTCTATACCCAAAGGACTTAAAAACAGCATACTACAGGGACACAGTCACATCAATGTTTATAGCAGCACAATTCACAATAACTAAACTGTGGAGCCAACCTATGTGCCCTTCAGTGGATGAATGGATAAAAAAAAATGTGGCATATATACACAATGGAATTTTACTGAGCAATAAAAGAGAATAAAATCATGGCATTTGCACGTAAATGGATGGCGTTAGTGAAGATAATGCTAAGTGAAGTTACGGAATCCCCCCACCCAAAAAATGCCGAATGTTTCTCTGATAAAAGGAGGCTGACTCATAATGGGATAGAGAGGGGGAGCATGGGAGGAATAGATGAACTCTAGATAGAGAAGAGGGGTGGGAGGGAAAAGGAGGGGGCAGGGGATTAGCAAGGATGGTGGAATGTGGTAGACATCATTATCCAAAGTACATGTTTGAAGACGCGAATTGGTGTCAACATACTTTGTATACAACCAGAGATATGAAAAATTGTGCTGTATATGTGTAATAAGAAGTATGATGCATTCTGCTGTCATTTATTTTTTAAATCAATTTAAAATGAAAATAAGGAGTGTTTAAAAACAAACTCATGAATGTGAATATGTCAAAGACGCATACAACCAACTGAAGAAGTTACTGTTTGCCAAAGCCAATAATTTGAGCAAGAAAATGAAGAAAGCAGGGGACCGGGGTGTTTGTTCAGTGGTACAGCGCTTGCCTTGCATGCATGAGGCACTGCGTTTGATCCTCAGTACCACATAAAAATAAATAAATAAAATAAAGATATTGTGTCCATCTACAACTAAAATTATATTTTAAAAAATGAAGAAAGCAATATCAAATTATAGCCTGAATGATATAATAAACAAATATCTATGAATCAATACTGTTTTGGTCAAAATTTTTACTGCTACAACCAAAAACTTGAGAAGAATAATTTTAGAAGGAAAAGTTTATTTGAGAGCTCACTGGCTTCAGATGTCTCAGTCCATAGATGGTCCACTCCATTCCATAGGGCCAATGGAAGAAAGTGGCTCAGGGCCTGATGACTAGAAAAGAGAAAGAAAGAGAGAGAGTGTGTGTGTGTGTGTTCTGCTCAACAAAGACAAAATATATATACCAAAGGTAGGCCCCCAGAAACCCACTTCCTCCACCCACACCTTACCTGCCTACAGTTACCATTCAGTTATTCCCTATCAGAGAATTAATGCACTGATTATATTAAGACTATCTTAACCCAATTATGTAACCTCTAAATGTTCTTTAATTGTCTTATACCTGAGCTTACACCTCATATCCCAACCATAACACTGACATAAATATATGATTGAATAAATAAACAAATGAAGAGAAAAATCTGCTAAGTGGAAAAATTTCAAATAATTTATGTAGATACTCTCTATGACAGTTAATTTTATTTTCAACTTTACTGGACTAAGGGATACAAAGATAGTTGATATGACATAATCTCTGAGTATGTCCATGAAGATATCTGTGGAAGAGATTAGCCATCAAATCATCAGACTAAGTAAAGAGTTTCTCGTAATCAATATGGAGCAAAATTCTTCAAACTGTTATGGGCTCAGAAAAACATAAAAATACTATATGGATAAACTCTTTCCCATTTGAACTAGGACATCATCTTATACTACTTTTTATTCTTTGTCACTCAATCAAGACACATACTATTACCTTGCACCCACGCCCTCCCTTTAGCCTCAGAATGAATTATGCCACTGACTTTCCTGAATCTCCAGCTTGTACATGACTTCTTATTAATGTGTGAGCCAATTCCCATAATAAATGTCCTCATTTTATATATAATAAGGAGAGTTTTTTGGAGGAAGCCTAACTAATACATTCTGTGCTCAAGGAGGGAGACATAACTTCTCACCTCTTAGGTAATAGGAGCATATCAATTTCCTTTCAAAGAATAATAGTATGCAAAAAGAAAATAAAGAACAACTTTCCAGTAGAGAAACTAAAACAATACTACCTCAGCTAGATGATCAAAACATCATCAATTCATAAATCATGTGAAAGATACGCAGCCTGATAAGATGTAATAGAGATGACATCCCTAAGTTCCTTCCCATGATTCACAACTTGTTTTAGTCAGCTTTTCACTGCTGTGACTAAAGGACCCAACCAGCACAGTTGTAGAGGAGAAAAGGTTTATTTGAGGTATCACAGTTTCAGAGATCTTAGTCCATAGAAGTCCAGCTCCATTCCTAGTGGTTCAAGGGGAGGCAGGACATCATGGGGGAAGTGTGGTGGAGGAAAGCAGCTCACATCATGGTGATCAGGAAGCAGAGAGAGAGAGAGAGAGAGAGAGAGAGAGAGAGAGGTCTCCACCTGCAAGATATAAATATATATCCCATAGCCATGCCCCAATTTCCTCCTCCAGTCATACCCTACCATTTCAGGTTACCACTTAGTTAATTCCTATGAGGGGATTAAATCACTGATTTGAGTTAAGACCCTTAAAACCAATCATTTCTCCTCTGAATCTTCTTGCACTATCTCACGCGTGAGCTTTTGAGGGACAACTCACATCCAAACCATAACACAATTCTAATCTTATAAGACAGACAACAGAATATTTCAGTGGGGACATCCTACAAAACTGAACTTTACTAAAAAATATGAAGATCATGAAGCACAAAGTCCTAGAAATGCACAAACATCAGGACTAAGAAAATGAGACTATTATGTAGAGTGTAGGGTCCTGGATGGGATCTTGGAATAGAAAAGCAGAAATAAGTAAAAAATTAAAAAAAAATCTAAATAATTTATGGAGTTTAGTTATAAAACAATATCATTATTGGTTCATTAATTTTAACATATGTGCCCTGAGATGCTAATAATAGGGCATACTTGATATTGGTATATGAGAATTATACATACTTTCTTTTCAATTTTTCTTTAAAACTAAATTGAGAAAAAAGTCTACTTAAATCTAAAAAACAAAAACCACAAAGAAAATTAGACTATTACTTCTCTAGTACTTATCCTGAACAAAACATCCTCCTCATCCACTACCCTTGAATAGCACATGATATTTCCCTTGGAGCACCATAAAATTTCCTTTGTGAGCAATGAAAGCACAACCTCAATAACACTGTGAATATGTATTGGTAAAATATAAAAAAAAATATTGGAAAGCGTAAAGTTTTAATGTCATTGATTTTTTAATATTTTTTAAATTTTTAATAATGGCTGTGTTTAATTGTCTCACAATGTGTCTGAATTTTTGAAAAATGACCCTAGTTCCAACATCAAGTTGATTCCAACACATCATTGCTTGAAAGTCTGCCTGTGTGCATGTGTTTGTGTTTGTGTGTTTGTGTGCAGAAGCCAAGATTAACAAAAATGCCAAGTTACTACTGTGTGGTTTTTAAATAAACAACAAAATATTGTCATATAAATTTTTAAATAGTTTTGGATATTTAAATGCCTTTTAAAGGAAGTCCACAACAATTAATCAGTTCAATTCCAAAATCCATTATCAAACATTAACCTATCTGATGCGCTGCCCGGTTGCAGTGGAGCAAAATGAAAAGGAGAGAAGAGAGTAAGAGAAAAAGAGCATACTACACACCGTACACTGCAGGTTGCTTGGGACATCCATTGATGGTGTTAAATTATTATAATTTTAAATGGTTTCTCTTTTAATTCTCAAAAGTGTTTTTATCTATGTGATAAATTATATGATTGTTCAACCTTGAGGTCATAATATGTAGCTCATTCTAATGAAATCAAAAATTGGAGTGGTCTTTAAGAAAGGGAGTAGAATGATACAATTCGTATTTTTAAATAATTATTTATGTCCCATATGGAGAATAAATTAGAGGAAAAAAGAATGGAAAGAGGGTGAAGAAGCCTTTATAATAAATTTAAAATATTGTGATGGATTCTAAACAACAACAACAAAAAATAGAAGCCTCCCTTTCTGCCTTGTGGGAGCTAAAAATCTGTTCAGTGAAGCACAACACATTTTAATAAAAAGTACATTTAAATATATCATAAAAGAAATATTAAGATCCTTTTTGTAGTCATAATAAAAAGCTGTATGGAAGCATGGTTTTTAAAAATCTCTCTGCCATAGTTCTTGCATATATTCTCCATCTTGATTTATGAAGTTGGTCATTGCTCTACATTTGTGTGAACTGATCCATGTCAATCTAATGCCTATTAGTGTCTGATTAATTGTTCTCATTACAAACATGCTAACTAATCTGGAGGCAGCACTTCCTTATTCTAGAAACTCTTAGTGACTCTGTGACCAATTCACTGCTAAAGTAGAATCTGTCCCAGTTTGCTTTGTTACCTCATATATCACCTGGAGCTCTTTCTCAGACCTCCTCTCACACTTCTGAGTGTGAGAGGATGATGATCTCACTCCAGTGAGACTGAGACATTTTCCTTCTGCCTGCTGCAAAAAGACCCCATGGAGCTTCTTCATTTTCTTTCTTTACTCAGTTCCATTCTGGCCTTGCCATCTTGCACTTTGCTTTTGATTTCTGATCACTGGACTTAGATCATCAGTCTTTTAATTCCAGTCTGCAAAATTCTGTAGCCAATGTTTGACCAAATGCTTTTCCCTCTCATTCCACACTATGTACATAGGCTGAAATGAAGCAAAGTGTGAGTAATGTACGTGCCCTGTGTAAATGCAAATATCATAATAATTGAGCAATCTTAGCACAAATGGAATAGCAAAGCGTATTTCATTAAAAATCCAACATGTGAACTTTCAGTTAGCGGAAATGATGAGAAAAGATGGATCAGTACCCATAGGATCAGAGAATGCTTTCAGGAAAAAAAAAAGATGCTGACAGTGAAATCAACTTCAATAGATTTCTATTAAATGATTGAATTTTTTTCTTACTTTTTTCTGCAACAGAACGTTAGCCTCTTTAGAATAGAATTCTGAATAAAAAAAAATCACCTACCACAGAGTTTGGAATAAGAAGAACTCTGATAGATATTTGTAAAATAAAAGAGAAAAAAATCAAAGCTGAAGGGGATCACTACTCACAGTATATTAACCTGCACTTTGACAATCTCTATCATGAAAAGTTGCATAACAACCACACTAAAATCCAGACTTCCCACTAAGGCTGCAATGAAGCAAGGGCCATGTCTGTTTTCTTCAAAGGAGTACCTTGTCCCCCTAACACAATATAAGTACAACACAAGTATTTATGTGAGTCAGGGAATCTAATATAAATTAATATAAGAAGAAATACATAAGTATTAATAATGTTCATGAAAAATAACACTCAAAGAAAAGAAAGGATCTAAGTTGGATTTACTTAATTTTCACTGCCACTTCTTAAGGAATGGCTCAATTTGTCCAGGAAACAATGAAACACACAGATCGGCATCACTGTGCTTCTCTCACTTAATAAAAAATATCATTGACAATTTTGACATAAGACCTGAGTTCTGTTCAGTTCTATGTAGTTGAAAAATTATAATGAACTATAACAATAGAGCAATGAGCACAATTTATAGTTTTAACATTTTAATAAATAGATGGTATCTATAGACCCTATCTTCAAGAAATTTGCCAGACTTTAGGAAATTTAGAAAACTGATTTTCATTTAGGAAATTAATTTTCATTGTTTTCCAGAAAGAAAATAATAATTTTACTGTTACAATTGATGAGATCACTAAATTGAAATAAAAGTATATTCTACATTCATTGAGGGGTAGGCTTGTCTTATATTTGAAAACATGTCATATTCCCATGCTTGGCAATATACATATTTTTGGAATTCAATAAAAATTTGGTTATCTTAAACTAAAGTTTAGGAGTTAGTTGGGATAATCTGGATATAAATGTCAGGCCACTTAATAGATAGTAGTTCTTCAATTTTATGACCTCCCACACATGACTTTTTTCCTTGGTCTGCAGCATATCCTTCAATTGGGGTATGTCCAATGTTTCCTCTCGGTCAGAGTTAGGTTAAGCATTTTTTGTTTGTTTGTTAGTTTGTTTAGGTAACATGAAAATAGTATTCAATCCTTCTTAGTGCTTCCTTTTAAATGCTGTTGGTTCTAATTCTACTGAGGCTACATTCAATCTATTAACTAAGGTAGTGTCTTCCAGGCTTCTTCTCTGTTTTCCCTTTGAAATTAGTGATTTTTGAGTAGATAGTTCAAGTCTACATATCTTATATCTCATCAAAAATTTACCTACATGTTTTAGTATCTGTTAATGATTCTTGACATGAATTAACTGATATAAATATTTAAATATAGAATTTTAAGTACAAGGCTAAAAGCATGTCTCCAAAACTGAAACAAAAGCAAAGATTTGAGATAATAAGTAGTATAAATAATATATAATGACAATTCTTAGAAATGATTTTTATAAAAAAAATAGTCAACAAATTAAAGTTGGGCATGTCTGAACAGGAGATATATTAGCTGAGAACTGAATGACAAGAAGTCAATAATACATAACCCGGGAGCTCATATTTACAAGCAGAGAGAGCACAGAGCAAAGCTTCTATGGAGGCAATATATTGACATCTCTAGCAAATAGAACAAAACCTTTGGAACTGAGCAGAAATGTAGAAGTTGTGAATGGAGATGTAGACAGGCCAGATCATTAGAGGCACTGCAGGCTTTATAGTATTTATAGATTTTATGCTAAATTCCATAGAAGGGCATGATAACAAAGAAATGATATAAATAATATATACACACATATTTTTCATAATATTATAGTAAAATATAATACAATGTGTTTATTTAGGAAGGTTTTCCTGAATTGTGCCTAAATATATATCATACATTAAAAAATACTTCCGGGAAATATTTCTTTAAATTCAGATATTTGTACCATACACAATAGTGATCAATAATAATAAGCAAAACTGTGTATTATGTTTTGCACCACAAAGTAGCAATACAAATTTGAATGAGCAACTTGCGCATCATTCAGACAGTCAAGGACGCAGACATAGTGATGAACACATGAAAAGAAACATGAATAAAATGAAAAAGACAAAAATCTTTGTAATAATAAATTTTAAACCCTTTCTATTCTAGATTTGACAGTGTCTGGTAATTTTTCTGTTCTTTTTTGATGTCTCTCCAAAGGTACATATATTCCACATTAGTTAACATAAAATGAAGAAGGACAGGTTCCCATATATCCTAGGGGCTGTCTCTCTTTCCTGGGTCAGCCAAGGTCAATCTTTTCTCGTTCATCAAATGCTTCACAGATCTAGGACATAGTTGCTTCACTGCACTTTTAGTTTCCTTTTTTTGTCTGCTAGTCATAGATTTCACAATTAATTGGAAGAATATTATCAGTTTAAGCAAACTTTTGGAATTTCTGGAGTGATGTGCCATCCCAGGAGAATAGAAAGCATGTCACAGTGAACAGATAACTTTGTAATTATTTCGTTTTACCATAGCACAATCTTTACAGCATGTAGCAATTACTAAGCATGACTGCAGAATAATGTCTTCTTTTCCCACAGTTCCTCCAGCATAAATCAGACCAGAAAGCTTAGCATTAGCACAACTTACTGTATAAATTAAATAAAGTCTGGTATCAAATTTCCATAAAATTATATGGTATAACATAGTAGTTTGTATTATAGTCAAGAAACTTTCCAAAACTAAGGTCAATTTGGGGGGATTTTTGTTTTTTCCTCTTTAAAGACACAACATGTTTATTTTAAAAGAGCAAAAATTACACAACTCAGAAGGATACTTTAGATTTTAAATCCCATGAGGAAAAAGAAGTTTTCACATCAATGAAAATTGTTTTCTTAATTAGATATTTCGAATACTTTATGGAAATTTGATAGATGAAGAAAGAGAAAGGAAAGAAAAGAAGAAGGGAGGGAGGAAGAGAAGAAATCATAAAAATTGTGGAAATCTTCAGAAAAATATAAGCAAAACTCATAATATGACCTATGGGGGGAGTTGGATTGAACTCAGGGGAACTCAACCACTGAGCTACATCCCCAGCCCTATTTTATATTTGAAACAGGGTCTCACTGAATTGGTTAGTGCCTTGCTTTTGCTGAGGCTGGCTTTGAAATTCCCATTAATCATCCTGCCTCGCCTCAGCCTCCAGAGCGACTGGGATTAAGGTGTGCGCCACTTGCCCACCCCAATAGGACTCATTTTTACTGAACTGGAGAGAAAACATCATTGCTGGTGATTCTGCCAAGGTTTTACCATGTCTTATCAGTAATGCAAAACTGAAGAAGGAAGTCAGACCCACTTCTAAAAGACAAATGACTGTCTGAACTTCAAGTTGGAAAGCCCACTTGTAGTATCTATAAATAGAAATTATCCATCTTATCAAAAATAAGAATTGTATATACTTCAGGGTAGGAGACTACATGTGCATCAAAGATAATGCTCTCATACTTCCTTGAAGCATTTCTCACCGAAAGAATAAAAGCTTCCATTGACTTCTTAATAGAGAGCATGCCAGCAAAGCAAAGAAACACTTTTCCACTCTTCTACAAATCTGAGTAGACTCGCGGCAAAGCTATTGGATTTGTAATTAAACAGGTCTGGGTCCAGATCTCCATGCCTCCAATAATCAACCATGCTAGCTTGAGCAAATGACTCATCCTGTACTGTGAGGTTCTAAATAACCATCTCATTGTTTATGGTGCAGACAGAATGAAATAGTGTATTAAATGTGCTTACAAGTTAGTAAACATTCAGTTTAACATTGCCTTCAGTAGACATTTAATTTAACATTGCCCTCTTATCTACTTCATCATGTTCCCCATTTCTCTCACTCTAAAAATGAAAGAAACTAACACATCACATTCAGATTTTATTTCATGATACTTTCTGAATGTTCACCATAACAAGGCCCATACTAAATTCTGAAGATACAGATTGGAAGAATAATGAAATAGTATAGCTTTTCAAAGATATCACACCCAGATCTCACAAGTGCAACAAACCCAAGTAGAAGAAATATAAATAATATAATACCAAGGCACAGTAAAAGAAAATTGCTTATTAATAAAATTGAGAAAATCTTTAAACCAGGAAAAAAAAGACCCAGTACGTGAAAAGATACAAATCTAAGAATTTCAGTATGCTTGTTAAAAATCTATTTAAGCAGAAGGGAATGAAATATGATCTTTAAAATATTGATTGAAAACACAAAATTCTGTCAAGTTTGAGTTCTGTACCCAGAGTAAAAACTCTTTAGTAAATGAAGAAAAAAACTCTCTGAGTTAACTGCCTCTTTTCAATTCTTCTTTTTCCATAGATTTATGGAGCCTTAATTGAAAGATTCGCCTGAATTGGAAAAAGAGAGGAATAACTAGATGCTGAGAGCCATTGCCAAGTAGGAATGACGCATGGCAATTTCTTTGTCAGCCTACCCAATGTTGCTTAGAGGGAGGACTCTCCATTGTGGAAATGGGCTTGCCTTAGGACCCAGGTCATTTGCAGTGACATTGCATGAATGTTTGAGAAAGGTAACCCTGCTCAAGGACCAGGATGGATCCGGGTTTAGGGAGGATCCTGCTGGATTAGGGTGGGTCCAGGTTTAGGGTGTATCCTGCTGGGAATAGGGAGTATCCTGCTGCCTCAGGCACTGCTCCTTGGGTTTAGGGCAGTTCCAGGTTTAAGGTGGACCCTGCTGGGAATAGGGCGTATCCTGCTGCCTCAGGCGCCCCCCCCCTCCTGGAGTTCCCCTTGAGTTCTCCCGGGATTCAGAGAGTATTTTGGAATGCAGAGCCCGGTGGAGGCATGGAATTTTCCCCAGAACGTGCGTGTAGAGTGCCGGTGACAGTTGACAGTTCGGGAATAAAGAATTGCTGTTTGAATCTACAAGGCGGTGTGGTGGCCCGGTTATTTTGTGCCCATGCGGCAACTAGAAGCAGTTTTGTGTTGCTCAAGACTCTTTATCCTGAGATTCAAACCATTTCCTCTTCCCACACCACTGGGACTGACAGAGGCCAAGATTTCACATTTTCTATTCCATAGGACACACTACCAGACATAGGACAGCAGAGCAGATGGTGTTGAAAGGGTCCAGCGAACGTCGGAGGAAGAGACCACCAAGAGACCGACTCATGCAACAGCAAAAGGGGGTTTATTGCAGATCCAGTGCGCTGGGGCTCCGGGCTCAATCAAGAAGGGAGAGCGGCCAAGAGCCCCAAGAACAACTTGAGCAGGGTTTATATACATTTTCTAAGGGAGGGAAGGGACTTTACATACATCACAGTCCCCTTCAACAAATCACCATACACCGCGGGAAAATCAAACAACAACTCTCGAACATGATTAGTACATTCATTGGCTCATTGGCAGGAACAGGTCGGGCGGGGTTTAGGCCCTGAGGTGCCTACGTGCTGAACTGCACTGGGTCCAAGTTGTTAAGTAACTAGGTGGTCAGGGAAGATTTCAACACACATCTAATAGGCGGTTGCGGGAATTGTCTTAACTGCCACAGGAATGTCAGGCTTTGAGTGTAGCTTAGAAACTTTACAATACCTGGTCATTTACATTTTAACTCAGGCTTTGCAGCTTAGAAGCTTTACAATACCTGGTCTTTAACTTCAGTGTCTTTTATCCTTTCAGTGTCCTCATAGGAAACTGGACTCATATGCCAAATAAGTAGGCATTTGAAGACTCTAGCGACTTCAGATGACAGATAAAAAGAAAAAGAGAACTTATATCTGTCTGTAAAAGACAGATGTAGAAATAGAGATAAATCTAGTAAAAATCTAAGGATCCATGGCTCAAGCCTGTAATCCCTGTGGCTCAGGAGGCTGAGTCAAGAGGTTTGCGAGTTCAAAGCCATCCTCAGCAAAAGTGAGGCTCTAAGCAACTCAGTGAGACCTTGTCTCTAAATTTAAAAAAAGTGCTAAATAGGGCTAGGGATGTGATTCAGTGGTTGCATGCCCCTGAGTTCAATCCCCGGTACCAAAAAAAAAAAAAAAAAAAAAAAAAAATTAAAAATTAAAAAAAAATCTAAAGAAATGGGGAAAGATGTTAATAATGTCCAATAAGAACAAGATCTAGTTAAACATTTCTAAGGTAAAACAATATGGGAAATTATCTGAAATACAATCACATAATAAATGAAATAGCCCTTTATCAAAGAGCAAATCAATGAGGTAGGAATAAGATGAAGGACATTTACAAAGGAGGCAGAACAGAGACGAGAAACTATAATGTATATAGAAAACATTAAAACTGTCCAGGTTCAAGACTGTCTACATGAAGAAAAGGAAAAAGAAGTGATGGTGGAAATGGATTTTGTTTGAATAATTAAAAAGATTTTAAAAACCCTAGAATTAATTACAAAAGTATTTCATAAAAGATATGATTGACTAAACTGAGATTGCATGACTAATTTTTAAATCACCTTAAAGGGTCATATGAGTTCACAAAGGGGGAAAGACCATTATTTTGATGAAATTTCAAGGACTTCAATTGTTTTTTTTAACACATTATGAAATATCAGCAGACCATAAATTTTAAGTTATTTGCTATTAATATGTTTCTCAAGCTATGTTTGTACATATGCATGTTTATATAAGTGCTTATTTTCTGTCTTGATAGACAAATTGTTAACTCCAATATTATAAGGCAGACTGACATAAATTGTCACAAGAAATTTTAAAATCTGCCTGCTATTTCTAGTATCTTACACAATGCTTGGCATAGTAAATATATCTAACATTATAAAAACTTTAAATTCTCAGTTTCCTATGCCAGTATACTAATACAAATACTGAAAAAGAAAATAAATGTAATAAACAGTCATAGCTCTGCCTCATTTTTTATTGATCACCTGTAGGACAGACACCACAATATTGAACACATATGTTAGTGAGTTTGGGATACAAGATATAGTCTTAGCAGTAATCTACACATAATGAGAAAAATCACATGAAGTTAAACAGGATGACTAGGTTCCATATTGGCAGAAGATACAAGAAAGAATTTTAAAATAGTATGTAATGCAGACAGAATGAGATCATGACAGGGAAATGTTATGTTTTCTGAATATATTTTTAGAAAATTAAATTTAATTTACATGTTTCAGAGATGAAAATAGAAAATGATGGCATCCTGTTGACCTGCTTCTTATAGCAAAAACTCATTAGAATCATTGCAAATTATATGTGCTATAGCAATTAAAACTGGTTGTGGTCTAGCCTAATCCACAGCATGGATGTTTTGGATAGAATTCTGGGTCTCAGCAAGACAGAATGGATTAGCGGAAGTCCTCCTTCCTCAGTTTTATATCAGAGAATCAGAGCCATAAGTAAGCCTCCTCTGACACTATCACTTCCTTGGATTTGAGTCCACAGCATAGACATATGGGCTGTTATTGTATAATGTATACATAATTTGTTTATAAAACAGTTAAACAAAATAGATGAGTAAATGAAATATACTATGTTGTCTTGTTTTCGCATTAATACATTCATCAATTAAGTGTTTTTCACTGATGCAAGTAATCTAACTTCCAATAAAGAAATATTTTCCAACTTCAGGGAAAACAGATATCCATAGTTTTAAATGTTATAATTAGAAGCATGATAGGAAGTTTAGAGAATTAGAGATAATGCTATTTAACTAAATTATTTTTCTTTCAATATAGGCAAAATCTCATCAAGCTGAATTCCAACCCCATCAATCATGAGTAAAAGTTCAGTTATAAATGAAAGGTTTATCATATTTTGAATCCATATGAATTTGAGGAGTCATGTGAATAACAGTATTGAAGCAATTTAACAGATTTCATTTGATAAAAGAGAATAAGCACTAAGTTTATATTGTCAGTGTAATCAACAAATATTATAAATTAACTATTAAAATAAATAAATGGCACGAGAATACAATATTCACTCAATCTTTTTTAAAAATAGATTTCAGTCAGCTTAAGTTAAGAAATATCAATTTAAATAACACCATTTACTATGAGTAAATCAATCACCAACTGGGGTGTCAAAACTGTTCTCCTATAAAATAATATTTAAACATTACTTCAATACTCTTTCTGAAAAAGTGAATCACAGTTAAAATATATATACATACAAATTTCATTCGAAGAATGTTTACTATTGAGTGAAAACATTTGCCTTCAAATATGAGAAAATAATATAAAATCTTTGATGAGACTTCAATATTATAGTGCTTGTCAATTCTCTTAAAAAAGTTTCCTTTAGTGAAATAAGAGACTTGTACATATGAAAATTGATGATAGTGGAATATTTTATAATATTTCAGTTCTTATGAAATCCCTAAAAGTGGCATTTTAGAAATTCTGAGTGGAAATATAAACACACAAATATTTTTACAATAGATAATTTTCAATATGCTTTTCCTCTTAACAACAAGTATATGTACTTTCTATTGAACTCCTTTATTGTCCATGAGACAGAGAATTGGCATTTGGAAAATTTAAGAATAAGAACACTAATTTGTGACTGAGTAAACCTAAGCCATTAAATAACTATTTTCGTGTCTTACAACCTTCTTTTTTCTCATCTCTTAATTTAAAACTTGTTCCCATCTCAGGTAGAAAACCAAAATCACTGTAATTGGCGCTCTCTACAAGATTGACTGATCTGTGACTTTCATATATATTAAATTCACACTATTTCCACATCTTTCAATTGCATCAATATCAAGGTATTCCCTGCCTCTCTATTGAAACATTTTTACAGTCCGATCTTATTTTCTATATGATGAATCCAATGGTTCTTTTTGTCTTTACCCTACTTTATCTCTAAACACTAAATATCAATTTCTCTGGGTCTACTATTCTTTTTTCCTCAAAGACAACATTATCTCTTTCCTACTTTTCCTCTTACTTTCTATAGTATTTTATATCTTTTATTAGTTTATATTTTTGGTAGAGTGATTTAGGTCTTTTTTCTGATATGTTATTCTAAACTACATCACCCCTATCATACTTTATTGATGGATCTCCAAATACCGCTTGCTGTTACAGCCTACCACATTTCTACTTCAGTGCTAAACACTCCACCCTGCTCTGTTGATCCCAAACAGAATCCAAGATTTCTTGGCTCAAAGGAGACAAATAGATTAGAATGGAGAGAGGGAAGAGGAGTTCTCCATTCTGTTCCCAATGTTCCCAGAATCTCTTTGCTTTGCATCTTGTGGGAATTCTTCAGCTCACTTTTCTTTTGGACAACAGTGTCTTCAACTTATCCTTATTTTACACAAGGTTACTAGGAATCTACTGATTAAAAATTAAAAAAATTGTCACTCTTTATTCCCTCTCTCAAGCCCCTGAAATAGCTGATACTGACAAAGGAACAGGGGGCAGGGGGAGCTCAAAGCTTGGAATTTATTTCTTGATCTCTTGATTTTTCTCATGCATCATAGTTTCCCACCTTATTCCTCTGTCTCTTTGTTCTCATGCTTTTCCAGTTGTTCATGACTGCTTTGCCTTTACATATACTTCTGTCCCCTTCTCTTCCCCTCTGTTTGGAAAGGCTCCTACTCAAACAGCTCACTTGTTATTCTCCTTATCCCTGCAAGAGAACATCCCCAAGATGGTCCTCAGTGCTCTCACAGTGTTCTGCTCCACTCAGTATTCAGCACATGCTTAGTGAATAAAGACTAAACAAAAGCGAATGTAAAGCAAATAAAGATGATTCATTGAGTTGGAGAGTAGTTCAATACAGAAGGTGATAGCCATTACATTTTCTAAGTGGGACTATAAACAAAGTTTTTCTAATTCCATTTATGGGTAGTCACCAAACATGACTCACACATAATTCAAACAAAAGTGTCATAGTAAAGTCCTATAGGAGTTTTATTCTTTGACATGTCAGGATTCATTAGGTGATACATATTGACAAAGTAGTTAAGCAAATATATTCAACGTTCAAGCAGTTTGGATGTAATATTAACCAAAATCTAAGGTAAACAACATTGTAAAAATACAGTATAAACTATTAATTTTAATGATTGATCTATTTGTGAAATAGAATAAGAATTTTTCACAGGTATATAATTTTGCTGGGGAGGGAACTATTTCTTCAATATCCAATATTTGTGGTAGTTTATTAAATCTTTTACATTTTGATGGAGAATTTTTAAAGTTATAAACAGAAAAGACACCTGAGTAAAGTCACAATCAAGGAAGATTCATCTTCTACTTTATATGTGGTTAACTTAGGAAAACATTCAGTTTTTCTTTCACATGCCAAGAGATTAGGAGACTTCATTAAACCCTGGATTTGAGCTCCACGAGGTGTCATCAACTCAGCAATATTTTTGCTGAGTCATCCAAATACACACAGCTAAAAGCATTAATTTCTCCTTAAAAGTATTCTTGAAAGCGGTGCTGTTTCAGAAACAGAAGCAAAGTCAGCTGAAAAAAGTACAGTCAAATGCAGCTGTAAGTGGAAATATATATGAAAAAAAAATCAATTTTGAGTAAAGTGTTGTTATTTATTATAGGACAGAATCTAATCCAACTAGGTTTTTGTGGAGGAGATTTAATATGTTGCTGGATCCTATATACCTTTCATATTGAAATGTTAGCCTATTTCTACTGTTTCAACTGTTAGAACTAATCCTTTGTCTCAGTGGGTTTTACTAATGCATTCCAAAGTCCTGACTTACAATGTGCTGTAAGTAGTAACTTTAAAAGGACAAGGGATCCAAACCTGTCAAAGTTGCTCCTGGCTGCAAATTTGAAATCTTCTGCCCTTGCCTGATACACAGGATAATCAAAATCTGGTTTGTACTAGTAGGAACAATTCCCTTTTGATGGATTAATTATAAAACAATTCTTCCCATTTCCCACAAATTCGAAATAATGAGAATCACTATCTTCCTTGTCAGTTTTGATGATTAGTTTTCTTAAATTTCAATGCCATTTCTAATTCAAACCAAACTGCTTTTATGGCATTCCATAAAACTGCTTTGTTAAATTGTATAATGGCAAAAAGGGGGCAAATTTGAAATAAGTGAAACAGCACCCAGAGGAAACACCTAATGAATATTAATATATACCTACAACCAAAATCAAAGTAACCAAGATCATTCACACAGACCTTAATACTGTCATTAATATTAAATAATAAGATGTTGATTTCTGAAATTTCAATGTCTATTTTTTAAATATGATACACTATAGAGATAATAGGTAGAATTTTTCAGATAATTCTTTGGTCCAAAGAAGTTCCTTCAATTCTGGGAAATCTATGCTCCTGTAAGCCCACAGATGAAATATTTTAAGTAGGTCTTTTGATATTTCTCTGATTTGAATGATTTTGTGTTTTCATAAGTGCATTTAATATTCCCTGTTTTGTGTTGGCTAATATAAGTGAAAGGATATACATATTCAATCTGGTAAAATATATATAATTTAGAATTTATTTTTACCTGTAATTAAGTGGTTTTCCCTACTTTTTAAACAAGGTTAAATATTCCACAACTCTCTTCCTTTTTGTTTAATGAAAAAAATAGTATACTATTTAAAATGTGAAAGGATTACTTAAAACAAATTTAAATATCAATTGAAAAAAGCATTTTTTATCTAAGACATCTACTTTGTTTGGTTTTTTCCTCAAACCCTTTGTTATTTTTCCAAATTCTACATTTTCAATATTTTGAATATATCTTTTCTCATTAAAATATATTCTATAATTGAAAATTAGAAATTTTGAAGTATATATTACTTTGTGATTTAGAAAGACATTGAAGAAAAATTACTCAATTCATTTCACAAATCAGTTATGAAGTTTAGTCCTGTATCAGAGTATCAGAAATAATTTACATTTTATTTCACAATTTTCTATTCTAGAGTTGTGTAATTTTATTCCATGTTAGCCTTTAAAACACTTGTAAATATTATTAGTTGGAAATCAAAAGTGTAGCAATAAATAAGATAGCTTACTATGTTTATTTAAATTGTATAATGTCGTTTGATTAAACAAGTGAAAATCTTCATGTAAAACTGAAAATTTTCTCAATGAGAAGTCAATATGATGGCTTTAATCAGAACTGATTATTGTATTATTCATGGCAAATTTACCATGCAGCCATGTTGCTCACTTTTTAAATGTGGTTTTAGGCATGCTACTATGTAATACAGTACTAAACTTTCTAATTTATAGTGGAAATGAAACAAAAAAGTAATTTCAATTGTGGGAAATATGTGCATATATCTTTAATATACATTTAAGATTAATCATGTAAACAAATGTGCGATTATACTATATTTTAATATACATATACGGAAGGAATCATTGTGCAACACCTATATCTAAATCACATTGTATGTGCCCTGAGTTGTACAGGGCATTGCAGATTTTCTTGGGATCAGAATATGACTTTTGTTCTTGGTTGTTCCTTTTCTTTTGGGGTGTTGAAACTGTTATTACTTTACTATATGGTGTCCCACTCCTCTCTCCTTCCTGTATCACCTCTCCAGGAATACAAGATGCATTCAGAGTATTTTGTGTTATTAAATTGCTATTACTATGATTTGTAGAAATGGTGTTCCCTAAAAACTCATGTATGAGACGATGCAAAAATGTTCAGAAGTAAAATCACTGAGTTATGAGGGCTTTAAACTCATCAGTGCATTAGACTGACAGGGATTAACTGAATGTTAACTGTAGGCAAGTGTGGCTCAAGCAAGCAGGTCACTGGGGGAATGCCTTTGGGGTTTATATATTATCCCTCATGAAGAGAACTTTCTCTCTGCTTCTTTGTTGCCATGTCCGAATTGGTTTCCTCCTCCACACCCTTCCACCATCAGGTTTTGCTTCACCCCAGGCCCAGAGCAAAGGAGTCAGCTCTATGTGAACTGAGACCCAAATAAACTTTTCCTCCTTCACATTGCTCTCTTTTGGTCACAGAAATGCAGAAGCAGACTAAAACACTTACGTGGAATTACATGCTTTCAAAGATCCACTGGTTCCTGGAAAAACATGTGCACACTGACACAGAGGCACAAATTTATTTAATATATTTTAATAATTTATAAACACATAAGTGAAATTAAATATTACCTGTGTCTTGAATAAAATTTTCCTTAACTTGCTTTACTTGAGATTATTTTTTTAAATACATGTCATATGTAAATTGAGATCAAAGACCTACTCTTATGCTATATTTTATTAAACTACAAATCACCATATAACAGAACAAGTAATTCTCAGGAAAAGTTAATAATTTGCCCTGAAGAATATAAAAGGCAAAGGTTCATTTCTAATTCTTACCTATTTCTGGTTTAATATTTCATAATGACTCATTAAAATTTTATATGTTCTATAAGTGAATCTTTTTATCTTAATTTGCAAGTAAAGGTTTAGTGGCCTTTTGACTATCTCAAAAAATAGAGATATGAAATTAAATAATAACAAAGGATAGGAATTAGAAGCTATTTTACATATTTACCTTATAATAGTTATTATACACAAATTATAGTACCCTAGTTTGAGAAAAGCTTTTCTTAACTCATCTTTAATAAAGCCCAGAGTATATACCAAGCAAACATTTTCTGACACATATACAAAAGGAATCAATTATACAATAAAATATTTTAAAATTTTAGTCATCTACCATGGTGAGAGTGAAAGTGTTTACCAGAATGGTATCAACCTAGGCAGGGCAAGAAGCTAACCATACTGCACTGATATGTGCAATCCTGGTCATCTACACAGGTAACATTTACTGAATCCTTGGGCAGAAATATAAAAAAGTCAAATGATAATATAAGTCTATTTGTAAGTATTTTCTTCCCTTTTAGTCATAATGTTAATCTTATTTTAGCATGATAATTCTTCTTAAATCATTGTGCATCCTTCTGCCTTTGAAACAAGTCTGCAGCCAGGACATTTCATGTTCATGGCAACCAGGGAAACAGATGCTGGTAGGAGTGGCAGGAAAGGGAAAAACCATCAGGCTCCTAATCATTGATTGTGGACAGATTGCAGCTGCACAGTCATTCTATGTCACTGTCCCTTCAATTCCTGACATAAGTTAGAAATACCTGTTTCTAACTTCCTTTGCATTCCATTGAATTTTTCTGTTTCTTTTTTTTTTTTTTTTTCGATTTTTGTAAATGTTTATATACTCTAGATATCTCTTTTCTCGGATTAAAATATTTTCTCCATTTGTGAATTGTCTTTTTGTCTTCTTTACAATTCATTTAACTGGAGTTAAAATGATAAATATAATTCATTCACAGGATTTTAAAGACAGAAGCACACACATGGTTAATATGATAATATAATTATAGCATAGAGCATCTTACAAGAAAGAGTTTTATTTTAAAAAATAAATATTTTAATTGAAATATTTAATATCTTTAAAAATATAAATATTGTTTATATTTATAAAAATATAAATAATGTTTGGGTCTGACCCACACATTCTCAGACAATGTGTAGTTGAGTTTAAAACTGTTCATTATACCATTTAAGATAGATACATATAACCCTCTTTTTTCTTTCTTTTAGTTTTTTTTACCTCCTCTGTCTATAACCAGAAATTCATGTTACTTTTTTTAATAAAAAGTAAATGACATTGCATTTAATTATGAGCCAACCGTAGCTGTTACATTTCTTATCAATGATATTCAAAAACTAAAAATATTTGTATAAAGTAAACACATTTCCTACATAAATTTAAAAAATAAAACCTTCCTCCAATAATAAAATAGATATTTAAAAAAAATTTAATTGTCTAATATGCTTTCAATGAGAAAATATGTTTTGTGAGCACAATTTTCAAAGCAACATACTTTGTATTAACATATTTTCATACCTTTTCCTAAAATAGAATGCATTAGCATGTAGAAGATAAGTTTACATTTGTCTCTGAAGGAGACTTCTACTTCACATGCAGAGATTTTATGTGGTGCCCGTTCCTAGGTAAACGATCATGGCAGTCCATATCTGTACAAAGGGGGAAGAACAATCTGAAATAATGTCACTTCCTACTTTGACTTACTTATTATAATAAACACAAAAAGCAAAATACACACAGAAAATACAGCTTCATTTAGCTTCAAAAGAAAATATTTCCAGGATATCACCATGCTATCAATGTTCAAGGCACTCAAAATGAGACAGAGATTACAATAAGGAAGACAAAATGAGAAAATATCCATTTTATAAGAATGACTTTGTGCAACAACATTTTTTTTAAATCTCCTAACCTGCACTATTATAGATAAATTGATGTTTGGGGTTAGGGAAATAGATGATTTTTAACAGAGAAATAGCTATTTTTTCTCTTAATTTTCATATACATTTCTCCAAGGTAAACTCCTAGAAACAGATCATAAATCTTTTGCTTATGAAAATGTGCATTTAGTATCTTAAAAATTTAGCCAAAATTAGGGATTTGGGTTTGAAGCTCAGTGGTAGAGCACTTGCCTAGCACGTGTTGAGGCACTGGGTTCCATCCTCAGCAACACATAAAAATAAATAAAATAAAGATATTGTGTTCATCTACAGCTAAAATTAAAAGAAATAGCCAAAATGAGTGTACATATTTATACTAGAAGCAGATGTCATTTCTTTATGCCAATACCATCTTTTGAAGTTGGTATTAGTACTTTCTGTCATTTAGCATTTCTGTTATTTCAAATGAGACAATATACTCATAATATAGATACTCATTATTTCAAATGAGACAATATACTCATACAATAGATACTCATTTTTTTTAAAAAAATTGTATTTTGAATAACAAACATTTGAAATACTTTTTCAGGTTTACAAATTATGTCTTTTTTCAGCTTTTAGTTATACACCATGATAACAAACCACCCCACAAACTCAGCAGCTTAAAGAACAAGGATCACTTTTCACCAATGTCAGCTCTGATTTGGCACTGGCTCTTTTCCAGAATGTGGCTCTGTTCTAAATTTCAAGTTGCCTGGAGGTATTTTTCTGACAGTTTCTTCTTACCAGGATGTAGGATGAGTAGAAGCAACTATTTGGAATATGCTGTTCTAATGCAAAATGATAAACAAGCTAGTCAAAAGTTGCAAAGATCATGCTGTCTCACATATCATTGGCCAGTGATAGTTTAGCAACAAAAGCAAAAAATAGGAGCATGGGAATATATACCCCACTCATTCACATGGCAATTAACATGCACATATGTATTATTTCAGATGAGATCAGGTGCATTCAGGGTGGTATGGCTGGAGACACATACGTATTTCAAAGGAAGAAAAACTACAAATATAGAAGGAATAAAACAATCATAAACTGGTCATCTGCATTTTGTGTTTGGGAAAATACCTGTTTCTAACTTCCCTTGCATTCCACTGAATTTTTCTGTTTTGTTTTTTTTTCCCTTTTTGTAAATTTCTATATACTCTAGATATCTTTTTTGGAGGGGATTAAAATATTTTCTGCATTTGCAAATTATTTTTTTGCCTTCTTTACAATTTATTTTGATTAAACTGGTATTTCATACTCATTTATGTTAATATCTTCATCATTTGTATGTTGTTTAATGTGCCATTCTTGCATTTAGTTCATTAATACATGTTCAAATATATTCTTCAACATACTACAGCATTTTATTTTAAATGAAAGTCTTTGTACACTTGGTACTGATTTTTAAAAGTATATGTAGGAAGATATCTTCACCAATTTGGAAGAGGCAAAATGACTTTGAGATGACATACAAAACAGTAACCATAACACACACAAAACAACTTCATTAAACTTCTTTAAACAGAAGATGGAGCTGGGTGTGATGGCACACACCTGTAATCCCAGTGGCTCTGGAGGCTGAGACAGGAGGATGGCGAGTACAAAGCCAGCCTCAGCCACTTTGAGGCACTAAGCTACTCAGGGAGACCCTGTCTCTAAACAAAATACAAAATAGGGCTGGGGGATTTGGCTCAGTGGTTGAGTGCCCCTGAGTTCAATCCCTGATACAAAAAAAAAAAAAAAACAAGATGGAGAAAATCTTTTTAAAAAATAAAATTTTAAAGTCACAAACTGGGAGAGAAATACTGAAAGTAGATGTATGTGATAGGACACTTATCCAAACTATTTAAGAACTCTTACAACTAAACACAGATAAGTAACTCAATGAGGGGAAAGAAAAAGCAAATATCTTGACACAAAATTTACATTTAATACATTTTCTATTTTTGCATTGCACCATATAAATTTTTCATCTATAAAAAAGTAGAAAGAAAAAAAATAGGGTAATCAAAACCAAAACTACTTATTATATGACACCATTTGCCAGGTATTGTGAATAATGTGAAAAAGTACCAATAGGAATAGAAAGAGGAAAGCACTTGCAACAAAATAGAAATTCATTAACCAGTTTTCTTCATTAGCCAGAAAAATCTCAGAACCAGTAATTTAAAAAATATGTAACTCTAGTTAAAATATAATTATAATTGAATATAATACTGGAGAATCTCTAAAGCAGGGTCTTAGGGAGAAATATTTTTCTAAAATTAGTATGCATATTTGATATGTGCTTCAAATGATTTCTATGAAATTATATTAGTTAATCTATATTAATATTAAATTATACTAAAGTCATGCTTACAAAAGTTATTCTTTCTCTTTAAAATTAATAAAGATCTAGCATTGCTGTAGATTCTGAATATTTCATCTGGAAATATTTAAATCCAACCAACAACAAACAGCTTTATTTTTTTGATGTGAATTAGTCACAAAAAATCATCAAACTATCAGATATAATGTATAAGATTAATATAAGGAGCAATTGTTCCTTAAATAGTTTTTTTAGGGGGAGGATTTGTCTGTTTTAACACCATCAGATTTTGCTGAGCAAAGAGGGATGTCAACCTGGGTTAAAGGATAAGTAAAGGGGAAGCAAGCCTTGGAAGTTAATGTTAAAGACCTCTGGGGAGATTTACAGGTTTCTGTCCTCTAGAGGCATTTATTTATATTCTTATTTACATTCTAAAGGATAATGGACTTAGAGACCTTTCCCCTTTCTTGCCAGAGAAGATTTATTTATATTAGGAAAATGAAGTCTCTCTATCTCTCTGCCTTTCTTTGTCTCTGTCTCTTTGATTCACTAAAGCACATTTACTACACATCATCTCTGTTTTGTATATTTCAACCTAGAAAAAATTAAAATGAAATTGATACTGCCTTTGTGGCATGTAAGGGGGACCTAAGGATCAAATTATTTTTTGCAGTTGATGTCTATAGTTTTATTTTTTAATGTAAAGATTCTTGTCCTTATTTCACCTATCAGTGACAGTACACTAAATAATTGGTTGCCATTATCTTGATGGTTCAACAAAGCTAGAGAGTTTTGAGTTCTGAATCACTGGAATTGCAATTATAGTTTTGAGTAACAGTCTTTTGAAATATCTTTTTCGTATATAAGCGCTTATTCCTTGAAGAATCTATCAAAGAAATCTAGATATTCAGAAATTTCAGTTATATTTCAAAGAGATTATGTCGTGTTGTGATGATTTTATAAAATTCCAATGATGTATGTTTGGATTTACTATTTAGTATCATCTATTTACTCTTTAATAATTCATTTCTTTTAATGCTACCTTCAGCTGTGACAGTTTTACATTTCAAACAACAAAAACAAAAAATATATATATATATGTGTGTGTGTATATATATATATATACATATATATATATATATATATATATATATATACACACACACACACACACACATACATACACATGTTCAAAAATTGTCAATGATGAATTTTTTTATTAACTTTCTAAGTAGAAAAATTTGATACTTCCAAGTTTCAGGATAGAATTTATATCCCTGTTTGAAAAGTACCCTTTGAAGTTAAATTTTAGAAAGCAATTTTTAAAATTCTTTATTGAGCTTTAGGTCATAACATAGTTAAGTGACTCATACCTCAGGTGGGTAAGCTATCTTCTACTTCATACTTAATTTGTGAAGTGTTGTAATATGTATTTCCCAGTCCTTCCCCTGACCACAAACACAACAAAACAAACCAAAAAAAAAGGCAAAAGCAATCAAAAAATCCAAAATACCTATTACAAAATAACTCAGCAAGACTTGTTAAATTAAATAAATAAAGTAAGCATACTTGATGTGAAGAATCTTCTTGAACACATAGAACTCTTGTCTAGCATTGAAACAAATCTGGATTGAAATCCTAGCTTGGGCTAGAATTCATGGGAACTTTATTTAACCTACTAAGCCTTAGGGTACTCATTTCTAAAAATAAGATACATCATTTTTCTTTAAGGTTATTTTCAATTCTACTTTGAAGAAAATGAATGTGGCATGCCTGGGACAGTGTCTGACATTACACGGGAGTGGAATAAATGGTGAACATGAAAAGCTGAACAGTTGTAATGCTAAAACTCTAACAATAATGGAGCATTGCTTTGTCTGTAAACATGAAACTAGAAGTGAGAAAGATAATCTTAAGCCAAACCAGTCTACTTGTTATTTTCAAAACTTCCTTTGCTATCCCTTAATATTTGTGTTATGGTTGATGTGACTTTCTATTCTTAAAGCCTCTTCTCTAGTCTTTCCAATAATTATGCCAGTCCTATACTGTAACTGTTCTTCAGCATGAAGTTCACCTTGACCACAAACCATTCCTCAGTTCCCAGGGAACATCCTCCTAAACTTCCTGACCATATTGTTAACAGATGTTTGCATACATGCCTGGTTCACTTTAAGAATATAAATATTCCCATTGCTAAAGGAATAACTACAACACGGGAACTTGAGGGCTGTAGTCACAGTGATGATGAAAATGTTTCTAAGACTGATTTGATAAGTAATATACATATGTATATATATATATATATATATATATATATATATATATATGCATTGAAATACCACACTGGACCTCATAAATATGTACAATTACTATGTGTTAATCAAAACTTTAAATAGCTTAAGGATATGAAATGCTAAATACCCTGATTTGATCATAATGCATGGTAAACCCGTATCTAATTATTATATATATCTCCCCCAAAATTCTCACAACTAAAAGAAAAATGAATGATAAAAACTATGAACATTCTTGTTAATAGTGAAGAAACCCTGACAATAGAGAATTTCAGAGCTGACAGATGAAGATAAAGGAATTACTATGATTCCATGGGTCAGGGATTGGTTGTGAAGTGAGGAAAGATAATGTATTTACCCAATAAACATTTTTGTACAAAAAATAATTTTGAATAATGTTCAGCATTTAGTATGTATATAAATGCTATCCTAAATATTTTAAGGTATTACCTCATTTATTTTAATAACAACTAATGACAAAAAACAATTGTTTTCTTTCTATTTTTTTTCTAAAGGAGAGTTTAAGAAAGTTTTACTCAAATTCTCAGTGGTAAAATTGGTAAACCTATGGATTCAAATGCAGGCTAATAGTGCTTCTGATGTAATCACAAAATCCTAACAATAATGCTGCATTGCTGCTCTGCTGCTCTTCTGTACTTGCAATGCCATTCTCATAAGTGAATGGATACATGAATGGGTGAATGGATAAATCAATGAACAAATAAACACAAGAATGCAACATCATGTTGTTATTGCATTTTCAATTATTATATATCTACCTGTATTCCAAGCCTGTATTCCTTTGAAAGACGAACATACCTGCACTCTAAGTTAGAGTGCACATGTTTTATTGCTGTGATTGTAGCTGTTGAAATAACAAAATTTCTATGCATTGTCCTTGGAATTATAATAATAAATATCTACAGGTAACATTATCGCTCATTTCAATAACATGTCAGAGTCAGTACAATAGTGAACTCAACAGACATGTGTAGGAGCAACATTAATGTATAGTTTCCAAAATTCTCCTGACAAAAATTAAATTTAGAAGATGTGAAATTCTTATAATTCAAACAGAAAGTCCCTCACTGTCTTTAATTGTTGTGAACATTATCAACAATTTGAGATGCTTTATAAGATAACTGAATAAATGAATGCTAATTAACAGTTTCATAGAGATCAATACTCCTGGTTTTGGAGCCAATATTTTCTGATTTTTAGAGTCATATTGTCTGATTCCAAATGTTTCTCTGACATTCTCCATCTATGATATTTTGATAATTTCATACCTCTTTTTGTTTTTATTCCTTTTGTATTAGGGTTCTTTAGAGGAAAAGAATCAACAGGAAGTATGATTATAAGAAGGAGACTTATTAGGTTGGCTTACAAGACCTTAAGATGGATAGTTCACAATGGCTGTCTTCAGGCTGGAGAGCTGGAAGAAACAATAGCTATGCAGTCCAAGAGGCTGAAGACTCAGAATAAGAGGGATCAATGGTACAACTCTACTGGGGAATCACTGGCAGAATCTTCTTTGGAAGAGTGAAGAAACCAAAGTCTGATATTTTCAACAATAAAGAACTGGTTCAAGAAGTATCAAGCTTACATTTACTACTGCTTCCTTGTTATTCCAATTTTTGTTCCATCTAAGCCATCATCCTATTGGATGGTGATGCTCATGCTTAGGGAGGGAGGGTCCCATTTTCAGTTGGCTATCCCACATGTCAATCATTCCTAGACACACCCTCATCAACACACCCATAAGCCTCTTAATCATTTGCATCTCTTAATCCAATCAAGTTGATAATTCAAATTGAACATTACACCTTTATTATAAATAAGAGTTAAAAATTAATTCATAGGACATTTGTGTACATTGTATTATTAAAAATATATGAGAAAATATGTTATTATATATGACAACCTTATATGTATTTTTTGACATATTATACATATATGAAGTATAACTTCTCATTCTTTTGGTTGTACATGATGTAGAAGTATATTGATCATGTAATCATATGTATACATAGGATAGTAATGTCCAAGTCATTCTACTATCTTTCCTATTCCCATTTACCCCCCTTGCCGTCATTCCCTTTTGTCTAATCCAAAGTACTTCTATTCTTCCCTAATACCCCACCAATTGTGAAATAGCATATGCATATCAGAGAAAATATTTGGCCTTCTTTTGAGGATTGGCTTATTTCATGTAGCATGATATTCTCCAACTCCATCCATTTCCAGGAAAATGGCATAATTTCATTCTTCTTTATTGCTGAGTAATAATCCATTGCATATATATGCCACATTTTTTATCCATTCATCTTTTGAATAACACCATAGATCAGCTATTGTGATTTGTGAGCTGCTATAAACATTGATATGTCTGTTTCACTGTATTATGCTCATTATAAGTCCTTTGGGTATACAAGGAGTGGGATAACTGGGTCAAATAGTGATTCTATTCCAAGTTTTCTGAAGAATCTCCATACTGCTTTCCAGAGTTGTTGCATGAATCTGCAGTCCTATCAGCAATGTATGAGTGTACATTTTTCCCCACATTCTCACCAACATTTAGTGTTGCTAGTGTTCTTTATAATGTCCATTTTGAATGGAGTGAGATGAAATCTCAGCGTAGTTTTAATTTGCATTTCTCTAATTGCTAATGATGTTGAACATTTTTTCATATATTTGTTGACCAATCATATTTCTTCTGTGAAGATTCTGTTTAGCTCCTTAGCCCATTTATTGATTGGGTTATGTCTTTTGTGAGGTTTTTGTTTTGTTTTTGGTGTTTGTTTTGTTTTTTTGAGTTATTTATATAACCTGGAGATTAATGCTCTATCTCAGGTGCAGGTTGCAAAGATTTTCTCCCATTCTGTAGGCTGTCTTTTCAAGTTCTTGTTTCCTTTGCTGTGAAGAAGATTTTCAGTTTGATTCCATCCAATTTATTAATTCTTGATTTTATTTCCTTCATTTTAGGAGTCTTGTTAAGGAAATCATTCCCTAAGCCAACACAGTAGAGATTTGGGCCTACTTTTCCTTTTATTAGTGAAGGGTCTCTGTTCCAGTGCCTAAGTCCTTGATAACATTAAATTGTATAGGGTGAGAGACACTTGTTTAATTTCTTTTCATTACATATGGATTTCCAGTTCTTCCAGTGATATTTGTTGAATAGGCTACCTTTTCTCCAATGTATGTGTTTGGTTCCTTTGTTTTATGAGATAATTGTATTTATTTGTGTTTTCCTCTGTGTCTTTTATTCTGAAGCATTGGTCTTCATATCTATTTTGGTGCTAATACCATGCCATTTTTGTTACTATAGATTTGTAGTATAATTTAAGTTCTGTTATTGTGATGACTCCTTGCTTCACTTTTCTTGCTGAAGATTGCTCTGGCTATTCTGGGTCTCTTATTTTTCTAAATAAATTTCATAATTTCTTTTTCTATTTCTATGAAGAATGTCATTGGGATTTTAATAGGAATTGCATTAAATCTATATAGAACTTTTGGTAGCATGGTCATTTAACAATATTAATTCAGCTTATCCAAGAGCATGGGAGGTCTTTCCATCTTCTAAGGTTTTCTTCAATTTCTTTCTTTAGCATTCTGTAGTTTTCATTATGGAGATCTTGCACCTCTTTTGTTAGATTAATTTCCAAGTATTTTATTTTATTTTATTGAAGATATTGTGAATAGGGTAGTTTTCCTAATTTCTTTTTCAATGGATTTATCATTGCTGTATAGGAAAATGTTTGATTTATGCTATTTTGCTAAATTTATTTATGAGGTTTAGAAGTTTTGATGAATTTTTTTGTATCCTCTAAGTATAGAATCATGTTGTTAGCAAATAGTGATAGTCTGAGTTCTTCTTTTCGTATCTGTATCCCTTTAATTTCTTTCTTCTATCTAATTGATCTGGCTAGAGTTTCAAGAACTGTGTTGAATAAAAATGGAAAAAGAGGGCATCCCATCCTTGTCTTCTTCTAGTTTTTAAGGGAAATGTTTTCAATTTTTCTCCATTTAGACTTTACAACTAGAAATCCTACATTACACAATATTCTCAGCAAAGTAATCTATAAAGAAGGAATTAAAGAGGATCCAAGATGGCAGGCCAGAGGAAGCACTCTGTGCCACTCCCTGACCTGGGACTTAAGATGTGGGAATACTGCTTCTCTGCCAGTGCTATTCCTGCTTCCACACAGGAATCATGGCCACTGTGCCTGAGCATGGCTCCAGCCCTCAGTGTCAGAGTGGGTCTCCCAACTATTCACCCATGCAGGACTACTGGGTGCCCAAGTGGGACCAATGGTAGCAGTACTCCCTCAAAACTTTCAGCCACCCACCCGAGCAGAAATCCTAGATGCATCTCCCATGTAGAACACCTGGCAGCTACCCACATGCAGGATCTCCAGCTGCCACTCCTGTGTGGACACCTATCAACCAAAGTGGGGCTCCACCAGACACCTCCATCTTGGGACTCTGCAGCAACAGAGATAGTCCCCTACATGCCATAGCCTGCCTGTACCTGAGAACCTCATACAGGTTCTGAAGACAGCCACACCACACGCTGCATGCCACAGAGCCAGTCTCTGAACTTATCGTCAATAAACTAATTCATGGAAAGTATTTGGTTTCACATATGTTGGGGATGTAAGTGCAAGATAATAGAGAGGATAAGAAAGAAATAAAGAAATGATTGCTCAGCTCCCCCCACCCAACCCAACACCCCATTACTGAAAGCAAACACCACCACCTTGGGTCAACTTCCTCACCATTTTTAGTGGGGGTCACTCCCAGTTTGGAACTCCTGCTGGCCAGATACCCAGTTTCTAACTCCTGCCTCTCCCCAGCAGCTGCTAACAGGGCTCAGTGACTGTCCAACGACGACAACAACAAAAAACTCTCAGCAGGGTAGGAATGCACTGCACCCAAAGTGCCACACACAAGAGCACTGGAGAGAAATGTCCCATATTAAGAAGCAGTAAAAGAGAGGGTGAGTGTAATACAGTTTAGAGACTAACATAGAGACCAGGAACTGGGAGGTCTTCAGGCTAGATAGGGAGATAAGACCAGGAGCTCATACCACAGAAGTAGGCCCAAAGAGATCCCTGAGGTGCAGTCTCCCTTGGGAGACTGGTGGGTGCCACACCCCACTTCCAGATGCCCTCCACTCATGACCAATCTTCCCTCCCTGGTTACCTTCACTATCCTGAGGGTGAAGATACCAGTTAACAACAGAGGATCATACCTTTTGGATGAAAAAGATATTGATCTCCAACCAAAATAATCCTTGTTTCTTCCTTTGAGATTTTTTTCTTTTTTCTTCTCCCTCTCTATTCTCCTCACATCCCCAAAATATGTGAAACCAAGTACTTCATATGAATTAGGATATTGAGGATTGAGATCACTGAATAGTATATTACAGTTGTGCTGTATATTCTTTTCTTTTTTTCTCCAAATTTAATATTTTAACATTTTTATTTTTCTAACATATATATATATATGTGTGTGTGTGTTTGTGTGTGTGTATGTGTTTGTTTTATGTACTCTACTGTCTTCCCAATTACTTCATCTCTACTCACCTGCTACTAACTTTCTACTTTAGATTTCTCTTTCATATTTCCTAAGATATAATAACTCTATATACTCACACTCTACCTTCTCAGCATATCTTTGTACACCTCACTCCTGGTTCTTTATCTGCCATCAGAAACTGTAAACCCTTTAACAAACCTACTGATTATTTTGCAGATAATAATTGAATTCACCATTTCTGTACATTGTAACCAAACTGTACACATTTATTAGCAACTATTTGTTTTTAGGTGGCATATTGTTTATATTGGGAACTGTTAACATTGCTGTACCATTCAAAGAAGAGGTATTGAAACCCTATAGGGACACTATAAGCCTATTGGATAAAAATGGTAATGCCTCAGATACATAGTACTAGAAGGGAAGACACATGAGCAACATGAAAAGACAAGGGAAGAAAGTGACCCAAACAAATCAAAATACCACATTATTAGAATCCATGGCCAGCACAGCAGATAAAATTACAGAGAAGGAATTCAGGATGTACAAAATTTAAATACTCTGTGAACTGAAGAATTATATAAGAGCAAATACAGGCGCAAAAGATCATTTCATCAACAAAGAGTTACATAAACTAATACAAGAAGCAAAGGATTACTTCAATAGGCAGATAGAAACGCTATCTAAAGAAAAACAAACAGAAATCCTTGAAATGAAAGAAACAATAAACCAAATTAAAAGTTCGATTGAAAGCATCACCAACAGATTAGACCACTTGGAAGACAAAATCTCAATGAAAACAAAATACACAATATTGAAAAGAATGTACAGCACACAGTGAAAATGGTAAGAAACCATGAGCAGAACATTCAAGAAATACTGGAAAGCATAAAAAGACCAAACTTAAGAGTTATTGAGATAGAGGAAGGCATAGAGTTCCAAATCAAAGGATTGAGCAATATATTCAATAAAATAATATCAGAAAATATTCCAAACATGAAGAACAAATTGTAGGGCTGGGGATGTGGCTCACATCGGTAGTGCACTCGCCTGGCATGCATGCGGCCCGGGTTTGATCCTCAGCACCACATATAAACAAAGATGTTGTGTCCGCTGATAACTAAAAATAAATATTATAATTCTCTCTCTCTCTCTCTCTCTCTCTCTCTCTCTCTCTCTCTCTCTCTCTCAAAAAAGAACAAATTGTAAAACCAAATTCAAGATGCACACAAGATGCAAAATGTACAAAATCACAACAGATCCATGCCAAGTCACATTATAATAAAAATGACTAACAAACAGAATAAGGAGAGAATATTGAAAGCCACGTGAGAAAGGAATCAGATTACATATAGGGGTAAATCAATTAGGATCTCTACAGATTTTTCAAACCAGACCCTGAAAGCTAGAAGATCCTGGAACAACATATATCAAGCTTTGAAGAAAAGTGTATGCCAACCAAGAATCTTGTATCCACCAAAATTAACCATTATATTTTATGATGAAACAAAAATCATCCATGATAAACAAAAGTTAAAAGAATTTACAGCTATAAAACCTGCACTACAGAACATTCTTGGCAAAATATTCTATAAAGAGGAAATCAAAAACAACAAGAAAAATCAGAAGAGGGAAGTATTACACTAAAAGAAAAACTAATCAAATGAGAAAACAAGTCAAGTTTAATACAAAAATAAACAAAAATGGATGGGAATATAAATCATGTCTCAATAATAAACCTGAATGTTAATGGCCTAAACTCGCCAATCAAAAACATAAGCTAGCTAATTGGGTAAAAAAAAAAAAGACACAAAGATATACTGCCTCCATGAGACTAATCTCATAGGAAAAGACATCCACAGACTGAAGGTGAAGGGTTGGGAAAAATCATACCACTCACATGGACTATGGAAGCAAGCAGTGGTTTCCATCCTCATATCAAATAAAGTAGACTTTAAGCTAATCAAAATGGATAAAGATGGACACTACATACTGCTCAAGGGAACCATACACCAATAAGACATAACAGTAATAAATATATATGCCCAAACAATGGAGCACCTATGTTCATCAAATACTTCAAAAGTTCAAGAATCAAATTGATCACAGCACAATAATTCTGGGTGTCTTTAACACACCACTTTCACCACTGGATAGATCTTCCAAACAAAAGCTGAAAAAAGAAACTATAGAACTTAATAATGCAATCAATAACTTAGACTTAATTGACATATAGAGAATATTTCATCCTTCAATAGCAAATACAATTTTTTTCTCAGCAGCACCTGGATCCTTCTCTAAAATAGACCATATATTATGCCACAAATCAACTCTTAAAAAATACTACAAAGTGAGAAGGAAGATGGCAGGCTAGAGAGAGGCAGCATCCTGTGTTGTTGGGTGATCCAGATTCACCTAATCAGAATACTGCATCTCTGAGAGTGTTAGAAGACCCCTCCCTATACAGCTGCTCTCTGCAGCAATCATCAACACTGTGACCCAGCACTGGGCTCCTGGCCTCAGCATTTGAGTAGGATGCCCAGCTTTTGAGCAGGACACCTGGAGTTCAAGTAGGACCCAAAGCTGAAGTTCTAGCCAATGCAGGACATGGGAGCCCCATAGCAGAATCACCTAACAACACATCTGCAGATCTCCAAGACTTTGCTCCACTCCCACCCAGGTCACTTGGCCACTTCCTACCCACAGCAGAACACTATCACCCGGCTTCCCCCAACTCACCAGACACCCGGGTGCTGAAGGCAGACTGCCTCCATCTTAGTTCAGCTTTCTCACCTTATTAGTTGGGGACCATTCCCAGATAGGATTTCCAGTGGCCAGGCACTAGGTTCCCAACCTTCTCCCCGCCCCAGCTGTGGTAACCAAACACAGTAACTGCCCAACACAGGTGTGCAGTGTGACCAGGGAGCCGCCCACAAGAGCCCTGGGGTGAGAGTTTCCTTAATTGGGAACTGCTGGGGGAGAGGGAGATGGGGCTAAAGTTTGCAGCCTAACAGAGAGGCCAGGAACTGGTAAATTTCCAGGCAAGAGAGGGAGATAGTATCAGGCACTCAAGTCATTTGAGCGGTCCCAAAATGAGTCCCATGAGGTGAGGTGTAGTCTCCCTGCAGGGACTGACGGGTGCCACTCCCCACACTGAGATGCCCTGCACCAGGACCAGTCTTCCCACCCTGGCTACCTCCACCATCCTGAGGGCAGAGACACCAGCTTACAACAGATGATCCCACCTATTGGACGAGAAGAGAAGCAGGAAAGATATGGATCTCTAAAACTAGCAACAACCCTGGTTTCTTCCCCTCTATCCTCTGGTGCTCACATCTCCAACATATGTGAAACCAAGAACTTTGCATGAATTAGGACTTTGAGGACTGAGACATCTGAATAATATAATATAGAGGTGTTGTATATGCCCTTCTTTTTCTTTTTCTTTTTCTTCTTTCATTTTTCTTTCCCGCTCCAAATTTTAATATTTTAACATCTGTACTTTTCTAAATACATATGTTTGTTTTATGTACTCTACTGTCTTCCCAAGTACTTGCCTACCCAAATTACTTCCTGTCTATTCTCTTGCTACTAACCCTCTTCATTAGATTTATCTTTCACACTTCCTAAGATATATTAATTCTATATCCTCACACCCTACATCCTCAGCATATTTTCCTACTCCCCACACCCAGTTTATTGTCCACATCAGAGACATTAAAACTTTTTACAAAACTACTGATTATATTTTAGATAATAATTGAATCTGAAATTTCTGTACATTGAGACTAAACTTTAAAAGTCTTGATAACAACAAATTGTTCATAGGTGGTATATTGTTAATATTGGAATCTGTTAACATTGTCCTTCCCCACAAAGAAGAGGTCTTGGAACCCTACAAGAGCACTACAAAACTATAGGGTGAAAACAATAAAACTCCAGACCCACAGAGCTGGAAAGGAAGACACATGAGCAACATGAAAAGATAATTATATAATAGAGTTTCTCAGCAGCATGTGGATCCTTCAATAAAATAGACCATTCCTATGCACAAAGCAACTCTTAGCAAATACACACACACAAAAAAATAGAGATAACATCCTGTATTCTATCAGATCAGAATGGAATGAAATCAAATTAGAAATCAATAATAAAATAAAAATAGAAGCTTCTCTAACACCTGGAGACTAAATAATATCCCTATTGAATGAGGAATGATAGCAGAAGAAATCAGCGATAAAATTTTTAAAAAAAATATTTAGAAGTAAATGAGAATAGTGATACAACATATCAAAATCTCTGGGACACTATGAATGCAGTGCTAAGAGGATAGTTCATTGCATTGAGCTTATTTATTAAAAGAGTAAAAATAGCCAAATAAATAACCTAACATTGCAAAGCCCTAGAAAAGAACAAATCAACACCAAAAGCAGTAGAAGACAGAAAATATTTAAGCTCAGAGCTGAAATCAATGAAATTTAAACAAAAGAAACAATTTAAAAAATTGACCAAAAACCAAAAATTGGTTCTTTGAAAATAAATAAATAAAATTGATAAACCTTTAGCTATTTAACAAAAGAAAGAGGGGAAAAAACTAATTACTAAAGTTTGTAGTGAAAAAGTAAATGTCATGATCATTACTGACAATAGTCAGAAACTACTTTGAAAATTTATATTCCAATAAAATAGAAAATCTTGAAAACATTGACAAATTTCTAGAGACAGATTACTTGCCCAAACTGAATCAGGAGGAGCTACACAATTTAAATAGATAAATTTCAAGCAATGAAATAGAACACACCATCAAAAGCCTACCAACAAAGAAAAGCCCAGGATCAGATGGATTCTCAGCCAAACCCTATAAGACCTTTGAAAAATAATTGAAACCCATCATCCTCAAATCATTCCAAACTCATTCTATGAAGTTAGTATCACCCTGATACCAACATCAAAGACATATCAAGAAAAGAAAACTTCAGACCAATATACCTAGTGAACATAGATGCAAAAATTCTCAATAAAATTCTGGCAAATTGCATACAAAAACTTATCAAGAAAGATTGAGCACCATGATCAAGTGGGGTTCATTCCAGGGATGCAAATTCTGTTCAACATATGGAAATCAATAGACTTAAAGACAAGAATCATCTCAATAAATGCAGAAAAAGCCCTTGACAAATACAGCACCCCTTCATGTTCAAAACACTAGAAAAATTAAGGATAGTTGAAACATACCTCAGCATTGTAAACATTATATATGCTAAACTGAAGGCCTCATATATATTTCTTATTAGATTTTATTATAAGCAAGACAGACCAACTAAAGTATATCTGAAGACATCTAATACTTCAAAATTGTAATAACAAATGCATCTACTTCAATTACATCTACACATAGGTGTCTCTCAGTAGATGTCTTCCAGATTATCAGTTTATGTTACCATTAGGAATTACAACTGACAACTGAGTTAGTAATATAACTTAAAGTCAATAAATCCTAGCTTTAAAAAGAACTTTTTAAAATGTTTCTAACACATTTTTATTTTTTGGCCAGAATTTCTCTTCTACACATTTCACATTTCTCATTAGATTGATGGTTGGCAGGCTATTTCATGGTGTTGGTTGTTTTTTTTTTTAGCATCTAGTTTCCTTTTCTTTCACAGAAGGACCTAATTTGGTTCAGACATCTGTATCCCCCCTATAACTTAGAGAAAAAAATCTTATCTGCAGCTAATGAGATAGATGCTGATTAGTTTTAGCCAATTAGTGTGTAACATCACACAAGTGATTGTTAATGCTCAAAAATGGGTAAGTACGACATAATCGGGACCAGACTAAAGAGAAGATTTATTTTGTAAGTTTGGGTGAAGTGTCGTTCCCTCTCCTTTTTTCCTGTCCCCTATTGTTGATAAAAAGAAAAAAAAAATCAGCCCCCAACTGCCACTGGGACCAATGTTGTGATCATGAGGATGGATCCATGAGAGCCCCTCTCACATTTGTACTGCAAGCTGTGAGACTGAATTAATCTGAAGCCTAGTTGCATTCATAAGGCACTGATGACAAAATGACAGGATCCTATTTTACTATACTAAAATAATGCATTATTTTATTGTATAAGAACATTGGAGGGGTGGGGGTTGTAGCTCAGTGGTTGAGCACTTGCCTCACACGTGTGAGGCACTGGTTTCGATCCTCAGCACCACATAAAAATAAATAAATAAAGATATTGTGTCCATCTACAAATAAAATAAATAAGATGGAAATCATGATATCTGTTATTGCAGCAGAAGGCAGTGTAATAGAAATAGGCCCAAATTAATACTAATTATTTATCATTGAAACCTTATTGCCTTAAATAAAATCAAATATATATTTATTTTCCTCATTATAGAAATTTTCTGTGGTTAAGTAGTTTAGGGCAGCTCTGTCCCTTGTCTGCTCCTATATTCGATAGTATTGGTGTGAAAAAGTGATGCTTCCAATAGTGTTAGTTAGGCTAATGTATAAATGATCAACAAAGAAAGAACAAGTATAAATTTTGAAATGATAAGAGACACTTGGAAGTTATCATTTATCACAACCTAACATTATGGAAAAGCAGCCTCTGGTATAGAGCATGTAGTTTCAAGGCTTTAAATAATATTAATTGAAATAGACTTAAAAATTAAGAAACATATGGATTTCAGAGTTTTTAAAATATGCTTGAGTTATAATATTTTTAATTAAAGGTCTAAACATTACCAACATTTTCATAAGGCTTTCTCCATGCTAATATGATTTTACTAATAGCTGGCCTCAGGACAGATATCGAAAATAAATTCTTATTATGTTACAGCTATAACATTTATTCACAATGCATTTATTTAAATATTTTAAGGCTAACCAGTGCTATACTTTCATGCATTTTGTTGTCATAGGATTTTGTGAAGAAACATATTTCATGATGCTACAGAACCTCAGCCTGTTCTTTTATTAGTCAGAATTTAAATGCTATGAAATTCATTAAAAATTTAACAATAATATAAAATTATTTTTCCCAAGCAATGGAGATCTAGTAGTATCCCTGACCATTATAGCTTTTATCATGCATAAGAAAAGAATGGTTTGTTTACTATTTCTCAACTAGTGTCTTGTAAATCCTCAACACATAGGAAATTAGATACTAAAAGTGAGCACTCTTCCCTGTTTAATAGATAAAAAGTCCATGAACCCTGAATGTTGCCCTCAATTGATTCAGCTCATTATTTTCTACTCTAAGTTTTAATCCCCACATGTATCTAGAATCTAATCAAGATGCCAGTCATAATGTTTCTCTTAAATTAGTAACAATAATATAACATTGGCATTTTCAAGTAGAGTGGCAATTATATAAATAAATTAAGGTTTTTCCTAGATAATAAAATTATTTTTTTATTTGAATTCCTTTTCAGATAGATCAAAAACAATACAATTAAATTGCCTTTTCCAGGATCTATGAATAGGCCTGATAATTAGAGACCACCAACAACAAAAAACTCACTTCTGGTTCTAAAAGAGAATATGCATTCTAAAAATCACTTAGTGATTAGAAATCAACTCTCAAGAAGTAAATTAAATTAATCTGTTCATGTAAGGTCTCTTAAATCCAACTTTTTCCATCTCCCTGAAACACACAGTAGTTAATGTCAATGTCAACTTTTGCTGAATTTCTATAGTAACCCTGAACTTGACTTATCTGAAATGCTTCCTACTTAAAATCTATTTTTCCTTCATGATCAGAATGACTATCTTAAAGCATGAATCTTTCACTTGCATAAAACTTCAATGGTACTGTGTTATTTAGAACAGAAATTTAAACTCTAACACACCAGACTTGTCCTAACTACATTTTCAACCTCTTCTTCCGTGCTTACTCCAAAAGTGTTGACCAGTTTTGAAAATTAAAAGGCAATTATTCTAGTCAGCATTTCATCTCTGTGTACAAATGACCTGACAAGAATGACTTAAAGTAACAAAATGAGTCATACTCCATTTGAATCAAATGTATGATATGTCAAGATCATTGTATTGTCATGAGCAACTAATAAAAAATAAATAAATAAAGTAACTAAAGCTTATTTTGGCTCATGGTTTCAAAGATTCAGTGCACAATCCACCAAATCCATAGCTCTGGGCTCAAGGGGAGGCAGGACATCATGGTGCAGAGAATCAGCTCACAATATATCAACAAGGAAGGAGAGAGAGAGAGGGAGAGGGAGGGAGGGAGGGAGGGAGGGAGAGAGAGAGAGAGACAGAGAAACTCTGATCACCAAGACCTATTTACTCTGGCTACACACCACCTGCCTACAATTACCACCCAGTTAATCCATACCAGTAGATTAGTCCAGTGATAAGATTGTTGTTCTTAAAATGTAATCATTTCACCTCTGGATTTTCTTGCATTGTCTCACACAGGATCATTTGAGTGACATCTCATATCTAAACCACAACAATGGTTTAAATTCTCAAATTTCTCAGCATTGATATTGTCATTTCCTTTACCCTAAGGACATTATGATGTTTGATAGAATAATTCACAAAAACTGAACATTACAAGATCATATGATTCATGAACAAAACAATGACTTCATTTATACTTTTGGTTTATAAGCATGATACAACTGCAAATTTCTAACCATATTATATTCAAAAGGAAAGGCTTTTAAATACCACCTTTTTTGTTATTGTAGGTTTCAAAATTACATGAAAACTTCATAGCAAAATAAGGAAATAAAATAGCTACTAACTTTTATCACATGAAATGATCTGATAAATTTAGTCTGGGCCTTAAATTTTCTATGTTGAAGTGGAAATTCCACTTACATATTAGTGAGTTAAGAGCATCTGAATGGTTTAATGTGCTGTCAATAGTATCCCAATTTTACTGCATAAAGATGAGGTCCTACAGGCTGAGTAGAGGACCTGCTGAGCAACTATATAACAAACTGAATAGACACCAGAAACCTGGGAGGAATATAGTGGTTCTATTCTGAGTTTTAAAGAAGTATTTTCTCAGAAGCCATATTGAAGACTCCAATGTTCTATACCCTGAGTTTGATGTTTGTATATAAAGCTATATAGTCCCTTAGACAAGAGTATCATCTTCAGGTTGTACATGTAACAACCAAGAAGATATCGAATGTCTATAAAAAAAATGGCCATTCTTGCCAACCTTATCAGTAATGCAAGACTATTTCAATTCTTCTTCTGCCCTCTGTTTATTTGTAACCTGAAATCAAGAAAATACATTGTAATTGTGCATAGTTCAATCTCTTTCTGTTACTTACTTATTATAGACATAAATACACACACACTTTGTTTCTTACATAACTTGAAAACTTAATTTTCTCATAATTTTACTTTAATTTCTCTTATAATGAATTATTTTTTAGATAACAGAATTGGAAATCTGTACCTATAATAATCTGAACAACAAAGTAAAGCAAAACATAATCAAACACAAAGACAAAAATCTAAACAGACACCTAGCTTTGGGTAACCTTTTTTTTTTCCCCAGTAGCCTTAAATGTAAACTGCACCTTACAACATTATCTTGTATTAATTAACCAAGCAAAATTGTAACTGAGTATGCACATATGTATGCACAAAAATTTGTTGAGACAATATATAGATGAAAAATTTAAAATAACCTACATGTATATCAGTAAAGATACTATTGTGTGTATGTAAATATGTTGCTATTAATATTTATATTAAACATAAATAAAAGCATAAGTTTGTAAGAGGTAAATATACTGCTAAAAATAACAATACTTACATAAAATTTTTTGCTTTAGTAAAGAGAATAAATATCATTAATATGAGCACACCTTGCATTTGAATATGAGTAGAAAAATAACTAGAGAGAACGACAACAACAAAAAAGAACAGAGAGTTAACAGCAATATTGAAAGGAAGAGTAAATTATGATGTTTATATGTTATTATTTATAGTTGTTATTATCTTAATTTTAGTCATGGCAACATGTTTATGTTTTACTCAGGCAATTAGAAAAGAAAATATGTAAGTGTTCATTACCACATATCCTATTTCTCAAACTAAAATTATGAAATAAAAGCAGCTTTCAAATTATGCTTAACATAAACTTTGGCAGATGACACTGTATAAATTCTGGTTATATTATTGTAGCTCAGCAGCCCAACTTCTCATTTTGAATTTTTTCTTAAGTGGAAGAAATACAGAGATTTATCCTAGGAAAAATTGTGTAACGAAGATCTAGCATTACTCAGTCCCAGAAGTTGACATCAAAAATAATGACTAGGCTCTGGTCTGACATTGTGTACTTGTCAATTTTCAGTAAATAGATTTTCTATGGTATTCTTTATAGTAATCATAGTATTATAGATCTTACCTTATATGATAGAGAAATGTCAGACAGCATCACTTTAACTTATGTGAGATATGATGTACATGAAAGAATCTATTTCTTACTGGTTATTGAAAATCCATTTTAAAGAATACACAATAGTCTTTTTAGATAAATAGGCTCAACCATTAAAGTCATTTGTCTGAATGGCAAAGTAATTGAACAAATCTCAAAATAATTAGGGCTCCCAAGAACTGAGCAATTTTAAGGACCAACTGCATTATTGGCAGAAAATATACTGATTGAAAGAATAAAGGAGAAAAAATCAGAATACTCTCCTTATATATTTTTATTTAACAAATTTATTTTGAATATCAAATACCTATGGCTTTATCTGTTTGGAGGTTAGAGAAAATCACAGTCTTTTTTAAAAAGACAACTACAAATCTCAATTTTAGGCTAACATTTTATGTATATTCTCTATTTATAGTGTTCTATTCACATTAGGGCTCATATTCGTTTGCCAAACCAGGTAAATCCCCAACAAAATTTTAAGAAAAAAGAAAATGTTCTGTACTGAACATGGGGATGTCGGTAAAGAATAAATTTAAGCACCTACCACCTGAAATTAAAATCAAAACTTCAATAAAATGCAGAAACATGCATATACCTGCCACACTTTCTGTCTGAAAAATGATAAAAATTGAGGGAAGAAATGCCAATATGTAATGCCACTCTTTGATACTCTGTTCTCTTACCTAGTGGTAAATGAATACAAGAACGGTACTTCGTATCTCCCTTTTCTACCATCGCATTTATGCTGAGAGTTGTTCAAATGAACATAGTAAATTCATCTTCAGGCAATCACCACGAAAATGACTAAGTACTGCACATAGCCTAAAGCAAATGTGATTCATCACACTCTTTTAAAACTGCCAGAAAATCATGGTTTGGAATGCATTTGTGAATTTCTCAGCCATTTCTTTACTTATGGAATAGGGAAACTCTGGGGAAGAAACCGGGGAGAATGTGGACGTGAAAAACATAGAAGCCTAACACATAGTAACATTGAACAATCGCTTATTGTTGGAAAAGAAACCATATAAATAGAACCAATTTGACCATGCCTTTCACAAAATATTTGAAAGATAACTTTGTTTGCTCCAGAATATGATGTAGAGGTGAAAATACCAGACATGGGTATTGAGAACTTATTCAAAGGTAATATTAAGAGCAGTTAGTTACTCAAATATTCTATGAAAAATTCATGAAAATTTTTTAAAAGGCTTGAAAATGACTCAAAGATTCAATGGATTAATGAATAAAGAAAGAGATACAGATGCAGATAGTCTCTTTCTTTGGTGATTTGCTTATTAGGGATATTTTATTTATTAGTATTAGGGAACATGGGGTGAGAGCAAGGAGACTAAATTAGAACAAATTATATTACATGCTTTTTAATTAGGTCAAAATGAATTCTATTGTCATGTATTACATGACAACAACAACAACAAGAACAAAAGAATCAGAACACTGTGGATGGAGGATTCATGCTTTTAGTAATTAAGATGTTAAAGAAAATATTCATGACATTTCTTGAAGATATTGAGGGAAATTTTATGCAAGAGGTAAGGAAGGAGTCACAATGGTAAATGTAGGGACCACTGCAGTGGAATATTGCAGAGAGGAAGAGAATCAGGCTAAGCTCTAAATACATCATGGGCAACTGGGAATTCATAGCCAAAGAGCAAAATGGAAGTCCACAGATAGAACATGACTAGAGAAAACAATGGGTGCTGTAGATCAAACATGTGTGTTTCCTCAGAACTTATATGTTAGGAACTTAACCTAAAGGCTACAGTGCCAGATACTGAAAAGTTTCCTTCTTGAAGGTGAATAGGATTAGTGCTTCCCTGCTCTTTCCTGCTGCAGGAGAACACAGGAAGATGTACCATCTATGAGCAATGAAGTGGGACTTCATGAGACAGAATCTTCCAGAGCCCAGATACTGGACTCTGCAGCCTCCAGTATTGGAAAAAGATAAGGGTGTTTTATTTGAGCTTCCCCATTTATGGTATTTTCTTATAGAAGCCTGAACAGAGTCCAACAAGCCTTAAGGGAGATTCTGGTTAAACTGACTGAACAGTATTGATGGGGAAGGCAGGCTGGTGTAATCAGACATTCACTGAGGAATGATGGGAGAGGAACCTGATCAGATATTAAACATTACCAGTAATTTCAGGTGAAGGGCATTTGCTAAACTGACTTGGCAGGGCTTTTGCAAAAACTGGAGCATATAGGACACACATGATGGGTCTAGGAGACTTTCAGGTGCCTGGCTGAGTTTTGATGAAGCAAGAATCCTTGTCAAAGACAGGGTGTTTCGCTAATCTTTAATATGGGACTGATAATGCAAACCACAACTTTGAAACTATGTGTGTCTAATAAATTATAAGCATTTCACATGTATAATTGACATTACTGTAATCATGGGAAAATTATTGATATTGACCATTGTGAAACACTCTACTCTCTTTTTTTTTTTTCCTTTGATATGGATGAGTGCTAGGTTTAGCACTCCACTACTAGGCTGCATCCCAGCCCTAACCAATGTAAACATTAAAGGAAAGAACTGACTAATCCATACTAAGACAAAAATGGCTTGTTTTATTCACAAGCAAGCTAAAATAAAATTATGCTTACTGGCTGATTGTACCTTTTCTATTTCTTAAGACTCAGTCTGATGATCCTGGGAATATTCTAGAATACATGTGACTTTGGAATGATGATTAACAAGTGCTTCTATGTCCTTTCCCATAAAAAGTGGCCTATCAGAATTTATTGAAGGGATGACAGATGGCAGCAAGTCTCAGTGACAGATGAATAAAACAAACTCTCAAAATAAGTATTTAAAATTAAGGTTACTTGCTAAAAAGATAACTCTGCTTCTCGGTCTCCAAGTTTCCTATCTAATGTCAGAATTATCTTGTTGAAGAGAAGTCAGAATATTTAGAAAAGTAAACAATTCAAATAATCAATAGCACTAAGATAAAAAAAAAAACCCACAGGTCTCTACCTGATCTCTCCCCCTCTCTCCTCTTACTCTCTTTTTCTCTCTCTAAATATACATATATTCTTTTCACATATCAAAATACATATTTCCTGTCACTCCACTACAGTACAGAAGTTCATCACTTGATACTGACAATTTAGACTCAAGCAGTAGTTTCAATCACTTAACATCTTTATTAATTTTATCCATTTTTACTGTTAGTCATTTTTATAGATCTACGCTGATATTTTTACAAAGGATGTAGCCTTTATTTCCCAGATAATTGTGTTGAAAACATTTTAAAAGCTTATTGCAAATCTGATAATATCCTTTCATTTAATTTCAGTTTTTCCCATGTTTATTTATATTTTTATTTAATTGATAGAGAACATCTTTATATATTCAGGATGAGTCTATCCTCAAACATATGTATTATATTACCTACTATGTGAGTTTTTTTTAATCTATTTATGGTTTCTCTGATAGACTGAATTCCCTTTAAAGTTTGTGTTTTTGTGTCTTTAAGATATCTCTGCTATTTTAAGGTTTATAGGCTACATTTTTAAGATGATTGTTTCAACTCTCATACTTAAATCTACAATGTATCTGGAACATTTTTGAATGAAAAATTTAAATTAAGGTAAAATTTTCTCATGCTGTGAAATGCTCAAATAAGTGTATAATCAGATGAATTTGGATAATATTTTATAAAAATATCTCTTGAGGCATAGAAGTTTTTCTAATCTTTAGAATTTCACTCATTCCAACCTCTGCTCTCCAGAGACAAACAGTGTCCTTATTTAGAGTTGTAGAGAATAATATTTTCCTGTTTACAGATAACCCCCTTTTAGAAGCATAGTTTGCAAGTATGTTCTCTCATTCTTTAGGTTATCACTCCAATCTAATGGTTGTTTTCTTTACTAAGCAGAAGCTTTCAGTTTGATGTAATGCCATGTGTCCATTTCTGCTTTTGCTTCCTGTGTTTTTGCTATAAACTTCTCTCTTGATACTATTCTGTTGTAGCCAATAGATTTTGGTATGTTGTATTCAACTTTTGTTTTAAAAGATATTTTAACTTTCTTCTTGGGATCTAATTTTGTTCATTGGTTGGTCAAGAATAACTTGTTTAGTTTCCATGTATAGTATAATTTTTTTTTCTGGATTTGTTGCATTTGCTCAGAAAATATACTTGAGTTTTCTTTTCTTTCTTTCTTTTTTTTAATTTGCTTCCACTAGTTTTGTGGTCTGTTGTGTGATCTATCTTAAAAATACTATTCCATGTATTGACAAGAAGAATATGTATGCTGTGACTGTGGAGATAATCTGTAGATGCCAGTTAGGTCCTTTTAGTCCCAGGTGAAATTTAACTGTGTTCTTTCTTTGTTGACTATTTCTTTTGTCTTTCTATTGCTGAACGTGGAGTGTTAAGTTCTCTACTATCACTGTATTGTGATAGTTCCCTATACCATTGTGTGTGTGTGTAGGGGGGATATATATATATATATATATATATATATATATATATATATATATATATATATATATTTAGATATTTAGATATTAAAATACTGGTTTCATGTATATATTTGTCATTGTTATTTCTTGCTGATTGATTACTATTATAGAGTGATATTCCTTGTCTTTTATTACTGCTTTTGACTTCAAGTCTATTTTTTCATAAGCAAATATAACTCCTGATTTCTTTTGGAGTTCATTTGCATAGAATATTTTATTTCATCCCTTCACCCTCAGTCTATGTGTATCCTAAGATAAGAAGTTAGTTTCTTGTAAGCAACATACTGTTGGCTTGTTTTAAATCCAAAAAGCCAATCTGGGTTTTTTAGTTGGATAATTTCATTGATTGACATAAATGTAATTACCAATAAAGTAAGTTCTTACTACAGTTGATTTTGCAAATTGTTATCTAAATTTATCGCAATGTCTTTCTTTCTTTAAAACTCTCTTACAGTCTTACTTTGTGGTTAAATGATTTACTGTAGAAGGAAATTTTGATTTCATGCATATTATCTTTGGTTTGTCTATTAGATTTTTGTCTTGTGGTTATCAAAACGTATCTTGGTTATAATGAGTTATTTTTTAAGTGACAGTAACTTAATATGATCATAAATATAAGAAAAGAAACATGGGGACTGGGGAATAGCTCACAGGCAGAGGAATACCTAGCATGTGTGAGGCCTTGGGTTCAATCCACAATACTAAAAGAGTGGGAACAGAGAGGAGAAAATGCACTAATAAAAATCTCTATTCTTGTACTTTTTCACTTCATTGTACTCCACATTTTGGACTTTGGATACCTGATCATATCTTCTAAATTTTTTTCTATATTCCTTATCTTCAAACATAGTTAAATGGCTATTATTTTTGTTTTGTTTTTAATCTTCAAACTAAATAAATGAATAATTTAAAGTTGAATGAAGGATTTCAATGTGGTGTAATAGAGACAGAATCTTTCTTTGCTGCTGATAGGAAGGAAGCCTCTCAAGAGGGTGCGTGAACCCCCCCAAAAAGAGGGGGAGGGACTTTACTGTCATTTAAAACTGGATATTCAAAGCAGAACAAGGACTCAGGAGGTTGGATATAATACAATAAAGATAAAATCTCCAGTAGCACAGCTGCTACATGGCTGGGCCAGATGCACCAACCAGAGTGGTCCCTCTATGAACAAAGGAAAGGGATAAGAGAATTAAAGGAACCTGCATTTTTGGGAGGCCTGAGGAGTTTCTGGGTATGGAGCATTGAGAGATCACACACATTGCCTAACGAAACATAGAATGTGCTTAAGTGACCAGGATAAAATCAAACATGGAAAGAAGTTTACACAGAGGACAACAAGTTGTGGAAACCCACCCAGCTCTACCCCTTCCACTCCCATCAGGCTGCTTATTGTTTTGACTTTGAGAGACACATCTGGCCAGGAACTCAGAAAGGCTGGGGCAGGAGAGGTTGAGTTCAAAACTGAACCTGAGACCAGGAAATGGGTCCACAAATAATATAGTGGACTAAGAATTGGCTCCTCTAGCACATGAGTGGAACCCAGGGAAGACCTCAGGTGTACAGTGTTCCAGCGTGGACTGGCAATTGATGGGTCTGGAGATGCACAGGTTTTAAAACTCTAGACCAATTGTTACTCAGCAAAGAGCTTGGATCCCACCTAAGCCTAAACCCTACTTCCAGGAATTCCACCTTCACATCCAATATCACTTCTGTTTTTTTCCCTGCCCACCATTTTTAATTGTAAACCCTTTTGTAAACTTGCTGTTTTTATTATAGGCAATAACTGACCATATTGTTCCTATTTATTGTGATAATTAACATTGTATAAGTCATAGGAGAAACTATTTGGTTTAATACAATATATTGTTTGCATTGGTTGTTTTTATTATTTGTCTCACCCTTTCTCACTCTAGCAATCCAGAGGTTGAAGAATCATACTCTAGAAAACCTCCACTTAAAAGTGCTGAGAGGACAGCTGGTAGTCTTTTGAACTTCAGTAGAAAGAATTTTTAACTTCTAATCAAGATTTTTTTCTCTATTTTTTTCCTTTTGTTTCATTGTGACCTTAATGGTTCATGGACATCCACACATAGTCATTTTTTTTTCCTCATTTCTAGCATTTTTGAAGCCAGTTATAGTTTCATGGACCAATTTGTTGAGGACTAAGATGTTTGATTATTATATTTTAGTTTTGTTTTGTAGTCTTTTATTTTTAATTTTTACTATATATATAGTAAGTGTGTGTGTGTATATATATATATATATATATATATATATATATATATATACTCACCTGCTTCCCTTGATTCTCTCTTTTCTTCCACTTAACAGTGAATCTCTATTGTTTCTTCACTCTTTCATTAATTTTTTACCTCTATCTTCTTTCCTCCTCCTTCATAATCATCACATCCAATATCATTTCTGTTTTTTCCCTGCCCACAATTTTTAATTGTAAACCCTTTTGTAAACTTGCTGTTTTTATTATAGGCAATAACTGACCATATCATTCCTGTTTATTGTGATAATTAACATTGTATAAGTCATAGGAGAAACTATTTGGTTTAATACAATATATTGTTTGTATTGGTTGTTTTTATTATTTTTCTCACCCCCAAACAGTAAGGTACTAGAAACCTTCAGGGACTCTATAGGTCCATAGGGCAGAAACTCTACTGCCTCAGATCCATACTGCTAGATGGGTACACACAAAAACAACATGAAAAAGTAAAGGAGCAAATCACTCCCAAACAAATCTTGATACTCCAATAGCAGAATCCATCAACATAACAGTGGAAGACATGTTAGAGAAGGAGTTTAGGATCTACATAGTTAAATTGATCTGCAAATTAAAGGGTGATATAAGGAATGAAATTAGAGAGAAATACAGGAAGTGAAATATCACTTCCATAAAGAAATAGAAACTCTGAAAAAAAAATAAGGAGAAATCCTCAAAATGAAGGAATCAATAAAACCAAATTAAAAGTTCAATTGAAAGCATCACCAACAGACTAGTTCACTTGGAAGACAGAGTTTCAGGCAATGAAGACAAAATATATTATCTTGAAAACAAAATGGACCATGGAGAAAAGAGTTAAGAGACCATGAACAAAACTTCCAAGAAATATGAGATAACCTGAAAAATCCAAATATAAGATTTATTGGGAGAGATGAAGGCTTAGAGATACAAACCAAAGGAATGCACAATCTTTTCAAAGAAATAATATCAGAAAATTTCTCAAATCTAAAGAATGAAATGGAAAATCAAACCCAGGAGCCTTACCAGATGCCAAATGTATACAATTATAAGAGACCCACACCAAGGCACATTATTATGAAAATGCCTAACATACAGAATAATGATAAAATTTTAAAGGCTGACAGAGAAAAATGACAGGTAATATTTAGTGAGCAATTAATCCAGATCTCAGCAGATCTCTCAATCTAGACCCTCAAATCTAGGAGGTCTTGGAATAATATATACCAAGCTCTGAAAAAAAAATGGATTCCAGCCAAGAATACTATACCCAGCAAAATTAAGCTTCAGAATTGATGATGAAATAAAAACATTTCATTATAAAAAATGTTAAAAGAATTCAAAATTATAGATCCCACACTATAAATTATACTTGATAAGATTTCATAAAGAATAAATGAAAAATAAAAGTAAAAAACAGCAAAGGAAGTAACTACACTAAAAGAACAGTGAATCAAGTAAAAAATTAATTCAAGTTAAAAGCCAGAAATAAATCAAAATGAGAGGAAATAAAAATAATATATCAATAATAACATAGAATGTTAATGGCATAAACCCATGAATCAAAAGACATAGACTGACAGTTCAGATTATAAAATAATACCCAACAATATGTTATCTCCAAGAGACTCACCTCATAGGCAAACAGATCCACTGACTTAAGGTAAAACAATTGGGGAAAAAAACATATCATTCACATGGATCTTGTAAACAATCAGAGTTTTCCCCCCTCCCTCATATCAGATAACGTGGACTTCAAGTCAAAGTTAAAGAGATGGGACAAAGAAGGACATTTCATACTGCTAAAGGGAATTATACATCAACAAAACATAACAATCAAAAACATTTGTGGCCCAAACAATGGAGCATATATGTACATCAAACAAAACTTTCTCAATTTTAAGACTCAAACAGACCACAATGTGATAATACTTGGTGACTTTTAACAGACCTCTGTCAGCACCTCCAAACAAAAAGTTAATAGAAAATTTACGGAACTAAATAATCCAATCAATAATTTAGACTAACATGAATACATAGAATATTTCACCATTCAAGAACTAAATATGTAATAAAATGAAATTAAACCCTTATCTCTTAACCAGCACAAAACTCAACTCAAAATGGATCAAGGACTTAGGCATTAGACCAAGACCCTCTAGAAGAAAAAGTAGGTCCAACTCTCCATCAGGTTGACTTATGAACTGACATCCTCAACAAGACTACTAAAGTGCTAGAAATAAAATCAAGAATCAAGAAATGGGATGGAATCAAACTAAAAAGCTTTTTGACAGCAAATGAAACAATCAAGAATGTGCATAGAGAGCCTACATAAGAGAGAAAATCTTTGTCACCTGCACCTCAGATAGAGTATTAACTTCTAAGAAATATGAAGAACTCAAAAAGCTTAACACAAAAAAACAATCAATAATAGCCCAATCAGTAAATGAGCTAAGTAGTTGAATAGACACTTTATAGAAGAAGAAATATGAATGATCAACAAATATATGAAAAAATGTTAAACATCACTAGCAATTAGAGAAGTGCAAATTATAACTATACTGAGATTTCATCTCACTCCAGTCAGAATGATGATTATCAAGAATAAAAGTAACAACAAATGTTGGTGAGGATGTTGGAGGAAAGACAAACTCATACATTGCTGGTGGGACTTCAAATTGGTGCAACCACTCTGGAAAGCAGTATGGAAATTCATCAGAAAACTTGAAATAGACCTACCATTTGATCCAGTTATCCCACTCCTAGGCATTTATACCCAAAGGACTTAAAATCAGCATACTGTAATGTTGCAGCCACACCAATGTTCATAGCACCTCAATTCACAATAACTAAGCTATGAGACCAACCTCGATGCCCTTCAACAGATGAATGGATAAATATTGTATGGTACATATACACAATGGAATATTACTCAACCTTAAAGAAGAATGAAATTATGGCATTTGCTGGTAAATGGATGAAACTGGAGGCTATCATGCTAAGTGAAATAAGCCAATTTCAAAAACCAAATGTTCTCTTGATATATTGATGCTACCTCATATTAAGAGGGGTGGGGGAGAAGAGAGGAGTAAGAGGATCATTGGATTGGACAGTGGAGAGGGGGGAGAATGAAGGGGGAATTGAAATGGGAAAGATAGTAGAATAAATTGGACATAATTTTCCTATGCACATATATTAATACACAATCAGTGCACTCCACATGTACAACCACAAAATGGAAAGTTAAACTCCCTGTATATATGATATGTCTAAATACATTCTACTGTCATGTATAACTAAAACGAACAAGTTATTTTAAAAATAATATTACAAAGAAAAGAATGTTTTTAAAATCATGCAAAGTGAAACAAGCCAATCCTCAAAACTCAAAGGTCAAATGTTTTCTCTCATGTGTAGATGCTAATACACAACAATGTGGGTGGGAGAAATAGAAGTTCAGTGGATCAGACCAAGGAGAATAAAGAAAGGGAGCAACAACAGGATTAGGAAATACAGTGGAATGAGTCTGACATAACTTTCCTATGTACATATATGAACACATCACAATGAATTCTACAATATGTACAACCACAAGACTGGGATCCTAATTAAAATAAGATATATTTCATGTTTGTATAAATAAGTCAAAATATACTCTACTGTCATGTATGACTAAAAAATAGTTTTTAAAAAATAGATATGGATGTTCAAAACACAGATATATAATATTAGACCATTCAGGATTTTTCTGTAACATTTATGTTAACAAAGAGTTTTGTACCTTCCAATTAATGTTTTCTTGTTATTTTTTATTATTATTATTATTATTATTATTATTATTATTATTATTATTTGTCTTTTTCAGTTTGAAGAAATTAGCATTTCTTACAGGACAAGTCTGGTGGAGATATACTCTCTCTGCTTTAGTTTGGTAATAGTGCTTTATCTCTCCTTCATTTCCTAAAGAAATGCTCAGTACATATCTCTTTGTTGACAGTTTTTTTTTTCTTCAGTACTGTGAAAATCTCATGCCACCACCTTCTGGGCGTATAAGATTTCTGCTGATTAGTCAGATGTTAAGTGATTTAGAATACTTTTTTACATTGTTTGTTTCCTTTCCATTGCTGTCTTTAGCAATTTCTCTTTATATTTTGCCTTTGAAAGTTTGATGGATTATAATATGTCATTGTGCAGTTTGTTGAGTTAAATTTGACTGGTGATCTTCCACCTTCCTGTACCTGGATATCTGTATTCTTCTCAAGTTTTGTGGAAGTTTTCTGTTACAACTATAATTTTTCTACCTCTTTTATATTCTCAAGTCCTTCTGAAATCTCAATAACCCAAATATTTATGCTTTTAATTTTGTCCCAATATTCCTAATTTTTTTTCATTTGTCTTCATCTTTTTTTTTCTTTTTTTAATCCTCCAACTGAATAATTTCAAATAGCCTGTCTTTAAGATTACTGACTCTTCTCTTTGATTAATCCTGCTATGGATGATTTTTTATGTTTTCATTTCACTTTTCTTCAGCTCAATGATTTCTATTTGATTTTCTAAAATTGTTTCCACTTCTCTGCTAAATTTGTTAGAATTTTGAATCTTATCTCTATGTTTCTGTAAAATTTGTTAAATTTCCTTAAAACAACTCTTTTAAATTTCCCATCTAAGAGTTTGCTATTTGGCCATTTCTGGCCATTAGTTGAGATCATGGTTTCCCCCAAACTCTTGATGTATGATAGTGACATCATTTGAGGACGGAAGAATTAGGTAGTTCAAGTGGAGTCTTCCTAATCTGCTTTTCTTTATGCTTGTCTTTGCAGGAATTCTAAACAGTCTGCTTTTTTTTTATCTGTTTCTTTTTCTTTCTTTCTTTTTTTTAAACTGTAATCACTTCTGCAACTTTAGCTCTTAATAATACCTTAAGTCCAGATGTGTTGCCTTACTGCCTACTGCTGAGGTGGACTTGTGGCCCAACACTGCAGGTGATACTGGCTGGAATTGAAGTCTAATAGACCAGCATTGTGTGTCTCCACATGGCACAGGGCTAATGTTGAGGCCCCATTCATGGGCGCTTGCCTGGGCATGAGGGCTGTTAGGATCTTCCTAGTGTGAGATTTCACCAGCCTAGTCTTATCCTTAACAGATGAAGTCTTGCTCTGTATTATAATGCCTGAGTTTGAGGTGCTACTGATAAAGGTAGTCGCTTGAAAACCAAGAGTGACATTAAGCAAGTCTGTGAATTTCACAGCTACAAGGACCCCCATGGTCCAACTTATCTACCTTAAATATATATAATTTAATTGTCAATTATATCCTCTCAAAAAACTGAACAAAAAGAATGTGATGGTTTAGATTTGAGGTGTTCCCCAAAAGTTCATGTGTGAGACAATGAAAGAAGGTGAAATGAATGGGTTATGAGATCCTTAACCCAAATCAGTGAGTTAATCTCCTGATAGGGATTAACTGAGTGGTTTCTGAAGGTAGGTCGTGACTGAAGGAGGTAGATCATTGAGGGCATATCTGGGGTACTTAATTTGTGTGCTGAGCTTAGTCTGTCTCCCTGTTTCCAGGGGCCGTGACTGAAGCCACATTCCTCCACCACACTCTTCCACCAGGATGTTCTTACTCACCTTGATATCTGAGGAATAAAGTCAGCAGTGTATGGATTAAGATCTCTGAAATTATGAGCCCTAAAATATACTTTTCTTCTGATTGTTCTTGTCAGGTCTTTTGGTCACAGTGGCAAAAAGGCTGACTACAACAAAGAAACAATGTTTTATTTATAAATATTGCAGTTTTATAGATTTTTTTATTGACTACTAAATTATTCCCATTAGTATCAGATCTATTCTTTGAATGTGTAGAATTGATTCATAGCTCAGCCTTAAATCATATTTAAAAATACTTCTAATGTAATGAAAAAAACATGATTTTTATTTGTTGTGATGTGTATGAGATAACATAGTTCTTAATATTCACAATAGGTAAATTTTGTTAACTGGGTTGTTCTATCTTACCATATGCACTAATTTTTGTTTGTTTGTTGCATTAACTTTTTACAAACATACATTAAAAGTTCCCTGAATTTGAATTTATGTCTTTATTTTTCAGTATGTTTATATTTTCTGTAGATTTCAAGCCTTGTTTTTGGTCACATACAAATCTAGAAATATATATTTTTGGTTTATTGTTCCTGTTAATATTAGAAAATAGCTCTATTATCTCTAGGAATTTTTTTGCCATAAAATAGAACTAAATGCAGCACTGTTTTCCTCTAACATTTGCCTTGGTTAACTTTTCCCCTTGTTTTACTTCTAAACTTTTACATCTTTATATCTAAGCTGTTTCATGAGATTTAATAGAGCTATATATAATAACAAGTTACTATATCATAATATATCACACCATAATGACTACATGAATCAAGTTTATTGAAAATAAGATGTTACCAAAAAATCTTCAAATTTACAAGCATTTAAACATGACAAAAGTGATTGTTCTTAGCTATGAGATAATAAATATTTTTTTATAGAAAAGGAAAGTTAAAATCTCTTGTGTTCATGTAAAATACAATTTAAAATGCTAGCTAAATATCTTACATAATTGGCCACAAAGTTGTTTATCTATTAAATAGTGTGCTAAATGCAGGTTTATTTTTCATAATAGAAAGAATCGTGTTTTCTTATTTCCCAGGTACAAAACTATTCTTAACTGAACATTGATTTTTTTTTTATAATGTCTGATCCTTTCCTTTCTTTTTAATGTTCCATGTGTTGCTTCCCTTCACATCCCTGACAGTGCTCCAACATCACCAACTTTAGAAAACTTCCAAATTACCCCATCAGGGTTGCCACCAGATGTGCAGTCCCTTACAGGTTATTTTTATACCTTTCCTTAGTTTTTTCTTTCTTCTGCTGAATTCAACTTTAATACAACTTAACAAACACCACTTTCATCCTGCTCCTCATGCTTTCTTATCCTAAGCATTATAGTGTCTTTGAGCAAATTCATTCACTTTTATTTCAATTAACCTGTGTTTATAAATTACTCCCAATGCTGGGTTTGGTTCTATGTATATAGGAATGCATGTACATATATGGGTGTATAAAACTGAATGCTCAGATTGAAATAATTAAATGGCTACAAGTGCTCCAAATAAAGCATCTTCACTGCTGAATTCATATTTTCTCAAATAAAACACTTTTTTTTCTAATACTCTTTTTGGTATAACTAGATCATCAATACTTTGGCATATAATCCTATTTAAACAACTTGCATTTTCTTCTATAACTTACTCTTCATATCAGCCTTCATATTTGATCACCTTTATTATGTAACAATATCATAATCATCTCATAAATTTTTCTAATTCTTCACAATTCTACTAACATTAATTCAGTTCGATCTCTCTTCGTGCATTGTTTAAACAATAGTAGTAGCTTCTTAATTAATTTTCTCCCACCTATCTTGGTCAGAATCTATCCTCAATATTATTCAACCATGAGTCTAAGATTGTATCACTTCATCTATAAAGTTGACCCAGAAATCCTTTAAAAATTGATGCATCCTTCTTTTTTTCCAGTCCTTGCTCTTTCTATACTTCTAATTCAAAGGCTTACTCATAGTATTTATTATTCTTGTTCTTGGTCACTGCATACTGTACATTTGACTTTTAGTTTTAGCTATTCATCATCTTTTACTCTGTTGTATATACCAAGGGAAACTTTTCTCTATTAACTACATTATTAAAAATTCTTAATTTTTTTTCCTCCAGCTTGTTTCAGCTAATGGAAACATTCAGGAAATCAAAGATTCAACAGGGAAATATATTCTCGAGTTTTCCCTTGGCCTTTTTACCTGGTGGTGATAGATTTGCAATTTCTATGTTTTTCTGCCAAATGTAATGGCCCCAAATCCTTGGTCCAATTATTTCTAGATTTCATTAATTGCTCAGTCGACTTATCCCTCCAATACTAGAATTGTAGGACTCCCCATTCTTTTTTGTTTTCCTTTAAAGCTACTCGTATCTTGGTGTAGAGAATCTTCATTAATCTTTCTTCAATTATCCTATTTAAGTGTGTTTTTCCTCTTGGCACCAAAATTGCTCCATTCCACATTATTATAAAAATCATTCAGGTAACATAAATTTGATTCTTAACACCAGTACTGATCAATTTAGTCACGTAGTATCAGAGGTTATTCAATCATCTAAATCCTAATCGATGCTTCTATTTCATATACATTGAGAATCTTACATAAATGTTAAGAGCAAAATAAGAGTATGAATTTTGTTTAGGCTAAGATTTTAAAATTTTGCTCATATACACATACCCACACTCAGTTTCAGCATCTTCTACAGAGTCAAGTGAGAAATTGATTCTAAATAAGTGAATCTGTGGGTTACTTTTGGTAGGTGTAATAAAGATAAGATATAAGGAAATTATAATAAAATCTTATATGCCTATTTTTAATTCCATGCACTTTACTTTATTCTTAATGATTAATTAAATCAGCTATGAAATAAGAAAAAAACATAATTTTAAAAGAAAGTAATTCTTGTTGGAAAGATATTAAAATCAGAATACACTAAAAGATGATAATTCTTTCATTTGTTGATTATGCAAAATAATTTTAACCTACCCAGAACTTTGATAGAATCTGCAATGAGGTCACAAAAGTAAGACTACAGAACTTATATTTTTAGAAAACTCCTGAATTTATGCTGTTTTAGTCATCTTTCTTGCCACTGTTAACCATAGATCTGACAAGAATATTAGTGGAGCAAATATTTATTAAGAGGCTGAGTTTCAGAGGTCTGCAGACAGCTGATTCCAGTCTTTGAAACCCAAAGTGAGGGAGAACATCATGTAGAAGGATATGGTAGAGAATGGCAGCTCAGGACATAACTATCAGGAAACAGAGAGACAGAGAGAGACATAGCAGACCAGGGACAAAATGTATGCCTCAAAGGTATGTCCTAAATGACCTCACCTCCTCTAGCCACACCCTACCTGCCTACAGTCACCACCCAGTTAATCCCTGTAAGATGATTAATGTACTCATTAGGTTAAGACTCTTATTACCCAATCATTTCACCTCTAAACTCTCCTGCATTGTCTCACACATGAGCTTCTGCGGGGGACACTTAATATCTAAACCATAAGACATAGTTTTGATTAAAATATATTAGAGTGAACTACATTTATATAGAAAATAATTATACAAATTGAAAATCTATTATCCACTTTTTAAAGTCTCTATGTATGACTTTATACTCATTCTTTCAATAAAAAGTAAAAAAAAAAGCAAAGAACTGAAACAATATAATGAAAGAACTTGTGAAAAACACAAGTGATCATTTACTCTAATCTCTCAGCTTCAAGTAGGGCTTATTTGTTCTGTCTAATCTGTAATAGACTTATATAGCAATCTTAGCACCAGTCCACATATAATTCAGAGAACCAACAAATTATTCCATAATTCTATAAGTTCTATTAGAAACTGATTTGCAGTAAGGATTCCAAAGAGGATATGTATTTAGGTTACATTTCACAGCACTCCCCCACTCACACAATTAAATTTGAAGTCTGACCTGTAAAATAAGTTTTTACAGGGGGGCGTGTGTGTGTGTGTGTGTGTGTGCGCGCGCATGTGTGTATAAATAATAAATAAGATGCTTTCTCTATATTTAGAACTTGTACTGCTTTTAGTTATTGAGTAATTTGTAAAATTAGTGTATCTAAAACATAATATATCAGGGTTAATTAGTGTAATTTATCCTTTAACAGATAGTATTTGATACCAGTTATTTTAAATATCTCCATAAATGTTGACTTCTACAAATGAAATGTATCTTCAGACAATTTTTATAATATATTTTCCTATTAAATATATTCTAGAATGTATATTTAGTACTATTTAACTTGATCAATACAGTAAGTTTAGGTGATTTTAATATTTTCACTATTTCAAATATTAATATTTTTAATACTAAAAAGCACTTTTACATACATTACTCCAAGCAATGTTCAGAAAGAATGTCTGAAGCAGGCAGGGCATCTCCTTTTTACAGATTAATAAACTAAGCCTCAGAGGAGTTATGCAAATGTCATCCCCCTAGGAAGTCAAAGACTTGCTAATTAATCTCAAATTTTCAGACACTGAATCTTTGGAGCAAAATATGATTCCCAACTATCCAAGGCTTTCATGTCCTTGCATGATCTTTTGAATCCCAGGACATATTGCCTATGGCTTAATGGAAAAAGGCAGAAATAATCTTTTTACAGTAATTTTGTGGCAAAGATGCTGTCAGGTATCTCCACAGAGTGGAAAGATCACAGAATGTTAGCATAGCCATTAATTACAGCTACTGTGCTGAGAGATAGCAGAAAGACATGGAAGTGCCGTTGAAGCATGCAAACATGCAAGAGTAAGAGCCCAGTAGAACTGATTCTGGTCTCCATATCACCTCTCACTTTGCATTAATACCTTGGAAAATCAATCAAACTGAGCCTATTTTAAGTTTTATCAAAAACAGGAAGTTGATGATCCTGCTAGGCAAGTTTATCAACAGATATGCATTCAAAAATCAAATGATGCAAAAGCTTTATTGCCTGTAAATTTCATGATGGCAGATTCCCATTTTAACTAATTGCAGAAATGTAAGTTCTTTCAAATTAAATGTCTGTATTTTAAAACAGAGTCTTCTTTGGGAGCTTTCCCCTTTCAAGAAGTCTCCTGAAAACCTTTTGTGCCCACAGGAATTTTGACGAGTGACACTGATTCTCTGTGAGTTCTGGTTAAGATATTTAACTCTACTTGACCTATATTTTTGACCTGTTTTTTTTTTTTTTTTTTTCATTGTCTTTATTCTAGTAGAACTTAGCCTACAGGGTCACTGAGAGGCCTGCACTTTCTATGCTGCTTTGTGTCAGGTCCTCCCAGATCATTCCACATGTTGGGCCAATGCTGCTGCAAATTATCATGAATCTACCATTGACTGTACTTGAGATACATCCGTATTCTTCAGTATCTCCTTCTAATCCTATGGCTCTCCTGATAAAATAATTCTCTCCCTTTGGGATCCATGGATCAACATTTCATTGCTTTCTTTTTGCCAATAATATGCAACCTAATAAGCCGGGGCCATCTACTAAGTAATTTTCACAGCATTGTTATTCTATCATGAGCATGCCATGTTACATTTATGTCAAAGCTGATACAGTCCCAACAGCAATAAGTGAGTGTACCCTTTTTCCCACATTCTTGTCAAAATTTATTGTTGCTTGTATTTCTGATAATTGCCATTCTGACTTGAGTGAGATAGAATCTCAGTGTAGTTTTAATTTGCATTTCTTTAATTGCTAGAGATGTTGAACATTTATTTTTATATTTATTTGTTGATCATTCATATTTCTTTTTCTGTGAAGTGCCTGTTCATTTCCTTTGTCCATTGTTTACTGGGTTATTTGGATTTTTTGTTTTTGTTTTTTGATTTTTTGGTGTTTTTTGAGTTCATTATATATCCTAGAGATTAATGCTGCATATAAGATGCAAGTGGCAAAGATTTTCCTCCCATTCTGTAGGCTCTCTGTTCATTTTTTTTCCTTTGGTGCCAGGGATTGAATTCAGGGGCACTCGAGTTCAATCAAGTTTAGAGACAGGGTCACACTGAATTGCTTAGTGCTTTGCTTTTGCTGAGGCTGGCTTTGAACTCCTGATCCTCCTGACTCAGCCTCTCAAGTGGCTGGGATTATAATTATGTGCCACCATACCCAGTCACATTCTTGATTGCTTCTTGTGTGAAGAAGCTTTTTAGTTTGATACCACCTCATTTATTGATCTTGATTTTATTTCTTGCATTTTAATGAATCATGTTTAGGAAGTCACTTCCCAAGCTGACATGATGGAGAGTTGGGCTACATTTTCTTCAAGTAGGTGAAGAATCTCAAATATAATGCCTAGGTTTTTAATACACTTTGAGTTGAGTTTTGTGCATGTCACATGGATTTTCAGTTTTCCCAGCACCATTTGTTGAAGACTATCTTTTCTCCAATGTATGTTTATGGTGCCTCTAGTGGGGGGTGACTGTATTTATGTGGGTTTGCCTCTGTGTCTTCTATTCTGTAACACTGGTCTTCATGTCTGTTTTGGTGCCAATACCATGTTGTTTTTGTTTTGATGGCTTTGTAGTATAATTTAAGGTCTAGTATTGTGATATCTCCTGCTTCGCTTTTTTAAGAATTGCTTTGGCTATTCTGGGCCTCTTATTTTTCAAAATGAATTTCATGATTTTTCCATTTTTATGAAGAACATCATTAGAATTTTAATAGGAATTGCATTAAATCTATGTAGGACTTTTGGTAGTATGGCCATTTTGATAATATTAATTCTGCCTATCCAAGAACATGGGAGATCTTTCCATCTTCTAAGATCTTCTTCTATAATTTCTTTAATTTTTTGTAACTTTCATTGTACAGATCTTTCACTTCTTTTGTTAGATTATTCCCAGACTGCAAATTGGTGCAACCACTCCAAAAGAAGTATGGAGATTCCTAAGAAAACTTGGAATGGAAACTCTATTTGATCCAGTTACCCCACTTGGTATATACGAAAGGATTTAAATTCAGTAACACTACAGTAATCCAGCCACATCAATGTTTATAGAACATGAATTCACAATAGCTAAGCTATGAAATCAATCTAGGTGCCCTTCAACAGATGAATGGATAAAGAAAATTTAGTGTATATATACACTGTGGGATATTACTCAACCACAAAAAGAGTGAGTTTATGAATTTTGCTAATAAAATGGATGGATGTGGAGACTATTATTATGCTAAATGAAATACGCCAACACCCCCTCCAAAAAACTACAAAGGTTGAAAGTCTTCTCTGATATGTGGATGCTAACACCCAATATGGGGGAAGAGAAGAATGAAATTTCAGTGGATTAGACAAAGGGAAATGATGGGAAGGAAGAGGAAAAGCAATAGGAAAGATCATGGGATGAATATAACATGACCTTCTTACCTATGTACATATATGAATATGCTGAATCTACACATCATGTACAACCAAAAATCCATGATCCTAATTAGAACAAGATACACTCCATATTTATATAAATGTCAAAAATACTCTACAGTTATGTATAACTAAAAAAATAAAGAAAGAAAGAAAAAACAAATAAAAAACCTGATAGGGGATCTTTTCTGAAAACCTGAAACTTTCAAGCATTTGAAAATCAGTACTCAACCCCACAAACCTATCTGTGTCTATATTACACTTGACTTGTGAGGAGTAGCAAAACCCACGAGTCTAATATTTTGTCAATGTGTTTCTTGCTTCCTAACATCTTTGACCCAAAGATATTGTGAAGCATAAACATGTTTTTGCATGATACTCTTTGGAGTTCTTATTTTATAGTTTATATACTGGATCTTTCTTCATGATTTGGTTCTTGATATTTTCAAAATTAAATGGAAGAATTTCAAGAATGTCATTTTATCTCTGTATTTCTGTCTCTGAAATTTCAAGAATATTATTTTTTTAAGAGAAAAACATGTATGAGAATAAAAACTTTTAAAAGACATTTTAAATTTTTAGTATCATTTTCCTTTTCCTGTGGAAAATAACATAGCCTAACAGCCTTATCTCAACAGCAACTAGTATGAAATGGAGAAAAAGAACTACCCAGAATGGAAAATAATTTAGATGCTACTTTGAAAAACACCTACTGCTCTACCTTCAAAGCACACAGAATTAGGCATATTATAGTTGCATAATAATTTTATGTTCACATAATTATTATTTGTAAATATATATATATATATATATATATATATATATATATATATATACACAAATACGTTTATTTAAATAATAAACAATTTCACTTGATTAACATACCTTAGACATAATGGTTTATGTCTGCTCACAAAAAGGCAGTCATTGCAATATTTGTTAATATTTTATTCTTCTGATAATCAAAAGTTAGTTTTCAAGGCTTCCCTTGACTAAATCTAATAACATATAATCCATTACTGGACTAGAATTCATATGTGTGAGATGGTAGAAAAATAATTACTCTTCACTCTTAAACAGAAACAAAGTAGGAGCAAAAGCTGACCTTTTGATGTATGTGTTCACCTTGGGCCTAAGGATAGATAAATTTGATACATCCAACAGCTTGATTTTGCTGCCAAAATAGTTTCCTTTGTTTTTATAAGATCATTTTTATAACAATATAATAAAATGTCATGTCTAGTTTTTGTGGAGTTTCTAGATTATTTCATAAGGAACTAAAAGAGTAGTATACATTTTCCTTAAACTATGTGGGTGTGTGGGTATATACTTTGCATATATAGAATATATAGACTGTGTATGTGAACTATACACATGTATATAGAATATATATTATTCCATGTGTTAATTTGTCTCTTTTTACTTCTGAGAAGTGTTTCATCCTATGGATATATTGCAGGATGCTTCAAAACTTTATGGAAATTTGGGTTATTTCTAATTCAAATCTATTATAAGCAAAACTTTCTGTTATTAATATTGTTTACTGATTAATACTTATAGCATTATCATTGCATTTTCTATTCACATTTGATTAATTTTACCTCTATTTTAGTGTTATTTTATATGAATAAGTTAAATAATAAATATTTTCTTCAGCAGTAAATCACTGGAGAAATTCTTATAAAATTACTTAAAATCTGGAAGGTAGTATGCATAAAAACAAAAAAAGAGCCAAAGTTGACTGACTTTTATTAAACAATATGATTTGAAATTAATTTTACAATTAATATTTTTCTAGGGTTTTGAAATGATATATAAACCTAAGGTGAAAAAATATTTTTAAAAACCAAGGAGTGTTTAAAGTTAGAAATCACTGTCACATATAAATTACAATAAATCAAAATTCCTAGTGATTTTCATAAGTGCACTCACACAATGATATTCAGTGAAATATATTCTTAAATTCTGTGATACATTGAATATCTTTTCAACTTTTGAGATTCAAAATGTCTATAATCATATTAAATATTCTGAGAAATTCTATGGAACTAAAAACCAGCACTCTCTAAACTGGCTATACAAAGTGAGTCTTTTTCCAGGTATGGTTAGTGTGCACAATTAGGGCACAGTCCTTTGCTCTGTGGGATACATGTACTGGTCATGCACATAAAGTTGTAGAGATTGTTCTTATAATAAAAAAGAATAAAAATTGTGTTAATCATGATCTTCAAATGACACATTAACATAATTTACCTTGATGATACATTTCTATTGATCATTTAGCCTCTGAATTATTAAATATACATCTCAATGATTATCAGAAGGAAAATTTCTAACTCGATAATATTTTTTTCTCTGCTTTTATGAGTCAATACTAGATTCCCTCAAGCTTAAAATATTTTCACCAACATAATATAATTTATGTGTTTCCAAACTTCATGTAAAAAAGAAAATATAAATAGATTTATATGTCGTTACTAAGATAACTTTGCATTATAGATCTGCAAAGATCACTTTAAGTGTGTGGAAATTAAGTTCTAACAACGTAATAAAGAAAATTTAAGTTCAAAACTTAACAAGAAGACAAAGTATGTCTGTAATATGCTCTTTATCTTCTAATCCATTCTAATTTGCCCCAAAATTTATCTGATGAAATTAAACACTCTCTGTACTAAATTTTGTATAGATTCTATCAATCTATTATATGACTCCCTCAGAGAGAGGAGGATTTGCTTTCGTTTTCCAAACTTTCAAAATGCTCTCCCTGATTTAATTAATTATTTATGTCTCAGTTTATAAGATGAATCACCCTGCATTTTAGGAGTGTTATATTCACTAAATAAAATGCAAAAGGACCCTTATTGCACTCTGTGGTTTTGCTCAGAGTCATCCTTTAAATTATAAGTGCTGTTTCAACAAATTATTGTCTACTTCAGTGCTTTTAGAGAGAAAATGAAAAATCCCCAAATTGTCATCAGTAGGATCCATTGCCATTATTAACCATGTGTCACTGACAAAGAAAATTTACTATTGACTTAAAATCTGTGTATAGATATGAGGAAATTGTCCCTTATGACAAATGAATGTTTCTCAGTTCATTCATTAAGAAAATGAGGTCCATTCACAAAGAGCTCATAAATACACATATTTCTATTGCAATCTTTCTTATATTTCCTGCTCATTAATGTAGTCAATTAATTAAAAAGCAGGTACCTTAAATGTATGAATATATATATATATATATATATATATATATATATATATATATATATATATATAATGTTGTGTTAATATATTTGAAATATCATTTATATGGGAGCTTGCAGTTGTGTGTCCTTTTTAGTGAATGTGTGAAAGCTTGTGAGGATAAGTTAAAGTACACACACATAAGCACACACTTGCAATGCCAAAATAAATATGTTATCTGTTTTAATCTAACTGAAGAAGTTTGGTACTGACAGTGAGGGGAATACGTCTTCTATATGCCTCCTACTATTTTAGATCCAATTATATTAAAAAATAACCCTTTTCAACATCTTGAGATTCTTGTTAAATGTCAACTATCTGCTGATTGAATTTTCTGTTACCTGGATGGAAGTGTGAGGGAACATTTTACCAGGAACTGCCTTACCACCACTCACAGTGGATATTCCTATGACAGAATCTATGCTTTTATTGCATTCCACTTGGATACATCGTGAACTATGAGCACTAGGAAAATAACAGCACTTGTGTCTTATGCAAATATGTACATTTTCTAAACTTGACCTGTTTGTTAGTTAGATTTTTCATCACTGTGACCAAAATACCTGACACAAATAACTTAAAGGGGTGTAGATTTATTTTGTCTCATGGCTTCAGAGGCTTCAGTCCAAGGTTGGCTGGTCCATTGTTTGGAGTCTTAAATGAGGCAGAACATCATGAAATATGGATATATTAGAGGAAATCTACTTATTTAGTACCAGCTAGGAATTGGGAAGAGAGAAAGAGAGGCAGGCAAAGACCAGGGACAGATATAGTCTTCCAAGACATGCCTCCAGTGACCATCTTCCTCTAACTAATCCCTACATCCTAAAATTTCCACTACCTTCCCATAATGCCCTCAATTTTTTAATGCATCTGTCAGAGTCCTCATGACCTAATCACTTCACAAAAGTTCTGCATCTAAATATTGCTGCATTGGAAAATAAGGCTTCATACAGGAATCTTTGATCCAAACCATAACAATCTAAAAAAGAAAACCTTAGAAAAAGACACTAGTAAAATTTTTAGCGAATGATAAGAACAAATAATTGACATGAAGGAAAATAACTTTAGTCATGAATATTGTCAATGATAAATGATTATTCTCATTCTGTGATTCATTAATTTATTCTGTATTGCCTAAGGTCTAGCCTGAAGCCTTATCTCACCAAATCTGTTTCTCAAAACCATATTGCATAACCTAAGGCTTAAATTATGTTTTCTTATAAAAAGCCCTTTATATAACAAAGAAAGAAGGGGTAATTTTCATATTGAGGGAATATGTATTTCTCAGAGTATTATTGTTTTATCTCTATTACTATTTTACTGAGAATAGTGTGGTAAACTGCCTTTTCCCTGCTTACCAACCTCTTACTATTCAGTCTTCTCTTCCTTCTGCTTATAGCTTATCCAAGTGTTTGAAATCATTACTGCATTTTTATAAAAAAGAGTTCCGAAGAACTCTAGTTCTTCCTATATGTGATTCAGCAACTTAAATCTCAGACCTGGGGTTTCTTACATTTTTTCCTTACATACCCCCAACATTGTATTTTGTGATTGATGTTTGTATTTTTTCCCTGAAGGGTCTCCTAACTCAGCTTTCTTATTCCCTTTGAATCCAGAGCTATGTTTCTGAGCTAGTTTCACAGATACATCTCCACACTTTGCATTAAATTTTCTTGATACCATTTTTTAGTAAACTGACAAAGCATACACCAAGAATATACTATGTAGCCCGATGATAGCAATAACATTCTCATGGTCATCATCTATTGTGTAGTTAAAATATAAGCAGATTGACCAAAATTATCAATGATAAGATGCAGATTAAATCCAAATTAGTGTGAAAGTGGAAAATAAGGAAATGATCAAGTTAATCTGAAGAAGGAGAGGGTGATTACACATTAGAAAGAAAAAAATTTAGAATAAATTAAAATATATATATATATGTATATATATATATATATATATATATATATATATATATATATATATATAATACTCTAATCATTATCTCTATATTCTAAAAGTCATTATACACAATAATTCTTGCACTTCATTGTTCAGGATTGAAATTTATGTTCTCACCTAACTGCGTCTAAAGTAGTTACAAATTTTGATAAATATATGTTATAAATAAAAAAGAAGTTTATGACAAACTTTATCAATGTATTTCTTAAAATGTTTTTGCAATCTCAATTCCATTTGATGCATTGACAATATCATCATATCCTCAAATTAATATTTTAGGTTTTTTAAACTTAAGTGTATAGTTAAGTTGTAGACAACATTTGTGCTACTCTTGAACCTCTGTAGATATTTCAGTTTTAGTTCCTCCTTGACGTGTATCTGCTTTGGTCTTTAGCAATATTGTCCAAGTAGATGATTTGGCCTTTCCTAAGTGGAAAAGAGTGACATTTTCCTTCCTAAGTGAGTCAAGTCTTCTTTCTCTGGTATGTAATTTTGTGAAAGTCCTGCAAATAGTTAGAGCTACAATGATTTCTCCACCAATGGTTTAACCCTTACATTCTTAATCAAGTCTCTAGATACCAAGAGGAAGCCTCACTTGCCACAGGCTTTAATCCTTAAAGGCAGGGGAAACTTCAAGGAATCTATTTTGCTTCTTCTCAGCTACCTATGATTCATGCAGATTCACTTAGGAGAGAAAATGTCTGTTTTTTTTTTTGTTTATTTTTTTTTTAGTGAAGCACAAGAACTTTTGAACCAAGCATTTCCCAGTCTCCTCAGTGTTCTTATGCTGCTTCAGATTATTATATAGTCCAGAGATTAAAAAAAAAGAAAAAGAAAATCTTATAGTCAGGACTTCACTAAGCCAATGGCCATATTTTCATACTTCAAATCCCAAAAGGCTGAGAGAACTATCAGCTATTCACTGGAGGGAGCAATATAGTTGGAGTTGAGAGTAGATACAAGTAAGGAGACATTACAGCCACCATCTTCTAAGAATTTTGAAGATAACTTCAAGTTATTTAATTGTTTTCATTAGTAGAATTCTCTCTTTAACTGGGCCTTAAATAGGATTCTACATTAGAGCTGTACTTTACAATGAAAATAAGGAACAAGACCTTAAATACAATACATCACTCTGCTCTTTGTGCTCCCCTTGTGTTCCACCATTGCTACCTAGCTCTTGACTGTTACCTATGCAGAAAGCATAGTTTTAAAGCAGTGACATAATCTGTGTGTGGTTGCATGTTCCAGTAATCCAGGTACTCTAAGGCCCAGGCAGAGCAATTACAAATATGAGGCCATGAGGAAAAAGCATAGAAGAAAATATTTTTAAAATTTACACTTTGGCTGAAAATGTATTTATAAATTTAGGGCCAAGGAAGACGTAATTGTTAAAATTATTATTGTCAGTCAGGAGAAGCTAAGTACTTTGCAAGAGTCAATAAGAAAGATGCCTTAATGGCATCTCAGGAATCAGCACGACACACTCATGGAAGGCTCAAGGGTGTAAAAGTAAAAACAAATACACTGTTTGCACTGAAATATCTAGAAAGTTGTTTCACCAGGATTCATTTCACTGTGCTCAGCCACCAGGCACTCAGCAGCCATTGGCTCCATGGTCCAAGGGGTCCTGGCTATGGCTCAAGCTGGCAGCAGACCTTGGTGTTGACCACCTGGTGTTGACTGTGTACAAATGCAGAATGTTGGAGTTAAGAGATCATGGAAGACTCCACTGAGAATTCCAAAGAAAGCCTGGGAGACCCCGCAAGTGTGGCGGGGTCATAATGCCTGAAAGCAGCCCTTGAAATGGCAATGTGTGAAGCTGTGAGAGTGAAGCTAAAGCTTGGTTTAAGACCCCAAGAATTAAGAGATGCCAGTAATGTGGAAAGTCTGCCAAGCTAGAAGTTTCTAACTGTGGAGAAGCCAGCCTAAGGGGGAGCCATTTGAGGGGCAACAAGCAAGGCCAAAAGGCTGGGGATCCCCAAGTCCTTTGGAGATCACTTCTTGTTACTGTGTACCCAGATGCTGCATGTGGATACAACATACAGGACTTATTTGCCCAGCCAGTATATAACCTGCTTCTGATTTTTACAAGGCTTCACAGCCAAGTTTGCCCTGCATCTCAGAAGAGACTTTAGATTTAAAGTTTTGAGCAATGCTGGAATTGTAAAACTTATGGTAATTCTGGAACATGAACTAAACAAATTTTGGAGTTTGAGGTAAACATGAACTTTTGATGGCCAAGGGTGGAATATTTTGATTTGGTTATGAGATAGTCATCCAAAAAAGTTCTTGCTAGAGGATGCAGTGATGTTCCAAGGTGAAATGAGTAGATCATGAGAGCTGCAACATCATTGGTGGATTCATTGATTTGATGGATTAATAATTTGAATGATAACTGGGCGGTAACTATAGGTAAGTGAGGCATCCCTGGAGGATGGAGGTCACTGAAGAAATTCCCTTGTGTGTTTGAGCTTGTTCTGCACACCCCCTACTCACCACCTGCTTCCTGGCTACCAAGACCTGGACAACTTTCCTCCACCAAGCCCTTCCATCATGATGTTCTGCTTCACCTCAGGAGCAGAGGGATGAAGTGGGTGAACCATGAAATAAAGCTCTGAAACCCGGAACCCCAAATAAACTTTTCTTCCTTTAAGTTACTCCTGTTGGATATCTTGGTCAAAGTGACAAAAAGCTAACTAATATATTCACATATATTAAAATATATTGATAACTCTTTTTCCAAGTAAATATTAATATTGAGTAGATACTTCTAATTCTTCTTGTACAGAGATGGAATACCATCTATTCTGGAATCAGTGTGTGTGTGCGTGCGTGCGTGTGTGTGTGTGTGTTATAAAAGGAGGAAGCAAAAAAACTCCCTTCTTCTATGATAAATATCAAAGAAAACAGGTTGCTCTATCTTTAATGGCATGAACAACAAAAAAAGATGCCCTTTTTAAAAAATTTTTATTTATATATGACAGCGGAATGCATTATAATTCTTATTACACATATAGAGCACAATTTTTCATATCCCTGGTTATATACACAGTATATTCATGTTAGAGTCTATAAACAAGTCAGGATGGTGCCTGGAAAATGTTAGAGAATGTAAATAAGTCTGGATGGCGCCTGGCAAAATACCAGAGGGAGTGGTTTGTGAAGTAACACCAGCGAGCCATTAAGTGTGGAGATTCCTTATTGGTTGACTGATGTATCTAGTTTATGCTAATTAAGATAAGCTGTGTGGAATGTATAAATATCACTCCTGTCCTGCAATAAACGGCTCCCATTCCTGCTGTATCAACGTACACAAGTTGTTTGTCACCCCCCGGTTATTTTGCCCAGCCAGCCGGACTCTGGCCGGACTCCGGCATATTCACATCAAATTGTGTCTTCATATCTGTACTTTGGATAATAATGATCATCACATTCCACCATCATTAATAACCCCATGCCCTCTCCTTTCCCCTCCAACCCCTCTGCCCTATCTAGAGTTCCTCTATTCCTCCCATACTCCCACTCCCTATCCCACTATGAATCAGCCTCCTTATATCAAAGAAAACATTCAGCATTTGGTTTTTTGGGATTGGCTAACTTCACTTAACATTACCTTCTCTAACTCTATTCATTTACCTGCAAATGCCATGATTTTATTCTCTTTTATTGCTGAGTAATATTCCATTATGTATATATGCCACATTTTTTTATCCATTCATCTATTGAAGGGCACCTAGTTTGGATTCAAGTTTAGCTATTGTGAATTGTTCTGCTATAAACATTAATGTAGGAAAATTGGAAATGGAACCACCATTTGACCCAGATTTCCCTCTCCTCGGTCTGTGACCAAAGGACTGAAAAAAGATTTTATTTTTAGTAATGATGGGCAATGCTTCTGAGACCAACATTACAAATGGGTAAAAATATTTCAAAATTGATCCCATAATATCCAACAACTGAGCCAATGCCAATTTTTGAGATATTAGTCACAAAGTGAGTTTGTGTCATCACTGTTTTAAAATTCTCCTTGTGAATAAAATCTATAATTGTTTAGTAATTTTGGTCTTATTTTCTCTTTAGAAATATTTGGATGCTGTTGTCTGCTTTTATATCCCATCTGATATTGTGTTAGCTGGGGGAGAATAAGCCAACATATACATTCTCTGAGCCTTAGTTTCTAGCTATGTAAAGTGTTCATTATAATGTTACTTGCCTCATAGAGATTGATGTTGTTAGTGAATTTATTCACATAAAGAACTCAGCATGACTTTTAAGCATTTGGTAAATGTTCCCTGTGTTTTTACTATTAATCCATTCTGGGATAACTCTTGTATTATAGATTTTTAAACACTAACTCAAATTGTTTCAGAATGGGACAGGGAATAAATACATATCAATGTCCATGCATGTTTGCATGCCAAGATGAATGAAATACTTTCTTTAAAATTTATACCATGTCAGAAACTCCCCAGGTTCCTGAGTCTATATTGTCCAGAATCTATAGAGATGGAGTCTATTTATCTAGAACTGAGACTCCATAGGTCTTAATCTCACTGTTTATGTAATTCTCACACATTACCTTTAATGTAGAAGAGGGGGGCAATTGTTTTCATGTTCTCTCTGCCAAACACTCTCAGAATTAATTAAAAGTAACTATTGTATAGCATATACAATAAACAATTTTTACATTAAATGGAAAAAGCATACAAATGGAACTAATAAGAAACCAAAAAATTACTTTCAAAAATTCTAGCTTATAGAGTCATCTTATTGTTTTTATTTAGCCCTTTTCAGTGGATTTTCTGACTTTAGAGCATGGTATTTATACGATAAAAATAAACTCAAACAAAAAAAACAGTATTGTAAATGTCTGCCTGCTTTTTTATTTGATACAATTGATTGCACGTGGTACTATTTAAGAACTCTAGAATAAGAAACACATGAAAACAAGAGAGCTCTGCTGTTAAACGGGTTGGCTTTGATTTAGTGTTACATTTCTACCTTGTTTTATGAGTTCTGTAATATCAGCCTATTTGGTTCATAATGAATAAGTGATGAATAATTCATGACATGTAAAAATTAATCAGGGAAGTCTGATTTTAGAAACCTTATTCTGAAAAAAAATGAAAGCCTCCCCATAGATCATAAGGTATATTTTATAAATAACACATATTTTTTATACTGTGATTAGTTTAAAATATAAAATATTCTATAAGATCAAAAGCAACCTCTTAAGTAAAAGCATTTATCTGAGTGGATATGTTATAAGTATGTGTAGATTTATGCATGGAATTTAATATAATCATGGACAGGCAAACAATCTTGCCCTGCTTCTTTTTCCATCTAATTTTAAATCACATTGAATAATAAATCAGTTGAGCTGATGTCTTGTATAAGGTACTGAGTTCTTTGGAGAAATAATACTATTTCTTATGAATTCCATAACCTTGGAAAAATGAATTGTGATTTGTAATGTGGGTAATGCTTTTTAGAGTTCTATGAAAGTACTTCAAGTTTCCAAATATGAAAGGTAGGGAAATATGCCTACTTCAAATGTTATCTAGTTCTAATATCCTTTCTAAGGTTTCATCCGCATAGGGGCCTGCAATTATTTGAATGTCCCCACCAAAATTCATCTTGAAATTTAACCCCATTATGAGGTACAAAGAGGGCAGAAACTTAATTTGACTATGGTATTACAATGTGAGACATCTGGAATATTAATCCAATGGGACTGTGGCTTTACCAGAAATGATGACCCCTGAACTAGGATACTGTCTCATCAGGGGATACCCTGCAACACTCTGGGACACTAGAAAGCCTCTACCAGCAAGAAGGACTTCAGTAGATGTGTCTACTTGAAGCTCTTTTCAGATTTTGGAATGTGAATGGGTAAACCTTCATGTTTAAAAAATTATTCTGTCTGTGGCATTCAGTTAGAACCACAGAAAACTAAACCTAACTTGATACCTGGAACGACAGTACTTTTGTTCCTGCTCCCTCTTTTCTCTTAACACTATTACACTCTAACCTCACTTAACAATGGCCTTCAAAGGCGCAGGTCCATTAATTAGATGTGAAAAAGGTTGAATTAGTGTTCTTATTCAGCAAAGGGATTTTTTAATGTGGTGTATGTAGATCTCTCATATTAATAGGGTTAATCTGCAAAGCTCTTCATTTATATCTTGAAATGCTCCTTTAGTGCTGGATATAAACAAATGCACTGCCTATGTCAATCTTTTCTCTGTCTTTGATGAGATAAGAAGGAAGAAGGAGTGACAAAGAAATACAGATATATAAACAGGTAATGAACCTGAAAGGGTGTGACAGGTGATGAACCTTGAAGGGTGTGACAGGTGATGAACCTGGAAGGAAATAACCAGACCTAGGAAACTGCCCAGGAAAATGACTCCTGAGTCCTTTTATTCTGCAAATGCAACATTTGATGAAGTGTCTTCTGTAGTTTTTTTTTTTTTCTTAGTTTAATAATGTTTTTCTCATTTGCATTCTCTGAGACTTCAGATAAGAATTGCTCTTTTTTTGTTGTTTCTTAAATACTATTGGAAAGGACTAAAATTCAGTATATTTCAAATAAATATACATCTTAACTGTTTTTAAATAATTGATATCCAAATCAAAACTTGTGTTATGCCAGAGTGATAGGAAAACTCAGCGTAGGTACTATGAGGACCTGGGCAAGCTCTCTACAGACCTGGAAAGATATTGGTTTACATTTCTCCTTGGAAAATGAAGGAGTGGTTTCCAAAATCTGACTTAATAGAGTCAATGGGAATTTTCTTTTGTCTAAGGACCCTTGATCTCTGGTCCTGTGGCTGTTGAATGTTCCTGAATCTTTAGTGGAAATCATAAACTATTAATAAAGATGAAGAACTGATACTTGAGGTCCAGCCTGCCTAGTATTACCACACAATTGTGTCTTCTGAGGTTTATCTTATTCAATTGGTTCAAGACAACATCCAACATCCCTCATGGGCCTAAGAGAGTCATGTATTAAGTTCACATTCAGGAAGATAAATTTCTTTCATCTTTCAGCCATTACAAACTTGGGCATTATTATCATTTTGACAATCAAAAATATGATTTGCCAAGCAAGGATAGTCAGAGCTGTCTCTGATTGCAACAAGTAGATGGAATCACTGATCTTCCAATTCTCTGATGAGACATCAGTTAACCAATAAAAGTCACATCCATACTAAGTGGCATAGACTCAAACTCAGTACAAATCTTGAGCCAATCATTGGTCTGTTACTCTAGTTTGTATATTTACAACATTAATAACCATGGAAATAATAGCCAAATTTTAATAACCTCTAATCTGAATACATTACCTAGAAATTAAATCTTTATATCAGAATAACACCACATAAATAAACTTTTATTTTTACAGTTGATCCAATAGGAAAAATTCACAGACTAAAATACAGTGGACGGAGGCCACATGGAGAACAGAGTGAGCAAGAAAGTCCAGGTCATTCAAGAAAAAGTCTTATGAATGATTGCATAAAGCAGTCTTTTGTTTTTCATTATATTTTTCCTGTGCAATTTGCTCTTTATAAGCCAAACATTAATATCTTAAGTGTTACCTAAAAATCATATAAGATATGGAGTTTGGTTCACCATGCCATGACAGCACAGTTAAGTCTTTTCTTTCCCTCATGCTACCCTATTTCCCAATTCAATTATTTACTATATTATATAGCCTTTATATTTCCAAGCTTTAATTATGTTTTATATCCTTTATATTTAGCACATTGGAGCTGTTATGACTAATTTATACCATACAGATGCCACCAAAAGAGATGAAATATTGTTTTCTTTGTCTTTTAGCAAGGTTTTCTTCTGTAGGTTAACACTTATGCTTAGTATAATAGAAAACCATTTACATTTACATTCATAAATAATTTTATATAGTGATCTTGCTTATAGTGAAATGTAGAGCACTAACTTAACATATTGATGATTGTTTTTTATCTATGGATTATCCATGAGCAGTTGTGAGGTAACCTAATTTTAAATACCAGTGGCTCTGTTGACAATTGACAAAAGGGGATAGATACCTCATTGAGAAAAAGTACTGAGTCAAAACTGACTTTCATTATTTTCTAAGTTTACTAAATGCTACATTAAGCATAGTGAATGCTGAATTAAGACTTTTAATTTTATTATTTATTTGTAATTTTATTATAAAATAAAATGGAGACCAGGCTTAATAATCCCCAGAGTAGACAAAGACAATTAGGATGCATAAGCACGACTTGGTTTAGGTTGCATTTTGTAAATGTCTTTGAATATCATAACTGAAATTTATGTCCCTTCCAGAAAATAAAATAAGATTATTATTTTGAAACAATTGCCCACATCCTGTAAACTGTCACTCTACTCACTCATCTTTGTAGAGGTTAAACAAGGTTATGGTTTGGATGTGAGGTGCTCCCCAAAAGCTCATGTGTGAGACCATGAAAGAAGGTGTAAAGGAGAAATGATTGGGTTATGAGAGCCTTAACTCAATCAGTGAATTCATCTCCTGATAGGAATTAACTGAGTGATAACTGAAGACAGATTGTCTGTAACTGGAGGAGGTAGGTCATTGAGAGCATGAGTTTGAGGTATATAGTTTGTATCTCTTTCTTTGCTTCCTGCTCATCATGTGAGCTGTTTCCCTCTGCCACTCTCACTCTCACTTTCTTCCACCATGATGTTCTGTCTCACTTTGAGCCCTAAGGAAAGAAGGCAGCCTTCTATATACTAAGATCTCAAAAACCATAAGCACCAAAGTAAAATTTTCCTTCTTAAAATTATTCTTCTCAGGTCACTTGGTCAAAGCAGCAAAAAAAAAAAAAAAAAAAAAAAAAAAAAAAGCCAACAAAAACAAATAGTTTCTTAATTTTTGCTCTATAAGCTAACCTAACACAAAGGACAATTACCCTATGTTCTCTTTCAGATGTAGAAGCTGAAAATGTGATTTCAAAGCAGAAGAGCCTGGGACAGTGATCACTATAGCCCAGGGCAAATGGAAGAAGCTAGATAATAGGGAACACATTGAAATGAGAATGAACTTCAGTATTCTACTGAGGACAGTTTACAACAACTCATTATTTGGTGAAGACCTAGAAGACAGGGGCAAAAGCTTCAAACATGAAGAAATGATAGGAGATGGGAATGCTAATTACCCCAATTTGATCAGTAAACATGTATCAAAATATCATACTGTTTCCCCAAAATATGTACTTATTATATGTTAATTTAAAAATATATTAGCAGTCTATGAAACCATGCCTATATGTTTCCTTTTATAATTTTATTTGAGGTCTTCTGCCTATGAATTCTTTTTTCTGCAAGATAAACTTGATCTTTCCTTTTAAATTGACATATAAACTTATATCTATTTATTCTGCACAAAATGATGCTTTGAAATATATGTAGATTGTAAGATGGTTAAATCAAGATAATTAACATATGCTGTAGAGAGCATACACCTAGCACGGAGCGGCCGAGTTCCGGCTCCCGGAACTGCTCTGGCCCTGGGCTAAGGAGCCCGCGGAAACTGCTTCTCGGTCCGGGTCCTGCTGAGGGCCGGTCAGGACTCACCCGTTGCTTTGGTTACCCGGCAAAGGGAACAAAATGCTGCCATTCGCATAGGATACCAACATGGCAGGCGGAGGAGAGAACTTCATCAATACCAGCGGCGACAGAAACAGTTGGTCTCCTGGTAGGGAGGGTGAGGCACAGACACCCGAGACTCTCTCGATTTGTCCTCAAGCCAGAGGGGAGGAGCCCGGCCGCCGCCCGCGCCCGGAGCAGGCCCAGCGGCTCGCAGGCGTGGTGATCGCATGACCCCAATTGGAGAGGGGGCGGAGCGGAGCCGCCACCCGCGCCCGCAAGGTGGGCAGACCCGCGACCCAGTGGTACACGAGCGTGGTAGGAGGGGCAGGGCAGAGCCGCCGCCCGCACCTGGGAGGTAAGCAGACCTCTGACAGACTGGCGGGTCAGGCCCAGTGGCCTGCCAGCGTGGTACACACGTCACCCCAATTGGAGTAGGGGCAGAGCAGAGCCTTCGCCCACGCCTGGATCAGGCCCCGCTGGTGTGGTGGTCACATGACCCCAATTGGAGTGGGGGCGGAGCGGAACTGCCACCCATGCCCGCAGGGTGAGCAGACCTGAGAACAACCTGCAGATCAGGCCCAGCGGTCCGCAGGCGTGGTAGGAGGGGCAGGGCAGAGCCGCCGCCCGCGCCTGCAAGGTAGGCAGACCAGCGATAGACCGGCGGATCAGGCCCAGGAGCCTGCCGGCGTGGTACACACGTCACCCCAATTGGAGTAGGGGCAGAGGAGAGTCGCCACCCGGGCCCGAAAGGTGGGCAGACCTGCGACCGACCAGCGGGACAGGCCCAGTGGCCTGCCGGCGTGGTACACACGTCACCCCATTTGGAGTAGGGGCAGAGCAGAGCCGCCGCCCACGCCTGCAGGGTAGGCAGACCTGCAACCGTCCGGCGGATCAGGCCCGGTGGCCTGCCGGCGTGGTACACTCGTCACCCCAATTGGAGTAGGGGCAGAACAGAGCCGCCGCCCGCGCCTGGAACAGGCCCAGTGACCTGCCGGCGTGGTAGTCACGACACCCCAATTGGAGTAAGGAGAGAGCAGAGCCGCCGCCCGCACCTGCAAGGTAGGCAGACCGCCGCCCGACCCTGCAAGGGAGACTTTTCAACTATACAAGAGCAATACAAATATATAGGAGAAAAAAACATTTGAAAAACACAACAGTTTCACCAAGCAGAAAGAAACGCAAGCAGTATGAAAAGACAAGGAAAGAAAGGACCACAAGCAATGCAGGTCAACTCAACTTTAGAAGAGGTAACAGCTGCAGCAGATGGAATGTTGGATAAAGAATTCAGGGTATACATGCTTCAGATGATCTGGAATATCAAGGAAGACATTAGACAGCAAAATCAGACAATGAAAGATCACTTCGACAATGAATTACACAAACAAATCCAGGAAGCAAAGGATCAACTATACAGGGAGATAGAGGTTATAAAAAACAAACAGAAATCCTATAAATGCAGGAAGCAATAAACCAACTTAGAAACTCAATGGAGAATACTACCAGCAGAGTAGAACACTTAGAAGATAGAACATCAGACAACGAAGACAAAGTATTTCAACTTGAAAAGAACATAGACAGCTCAGCAAGACTGTTAAGAAACCATGAGCAGAACATCCAAGAAATATGGGATAACATTAAGAGACCAAACTTAAGAGTCATTGGGATACAGGAAGGTACAGAACTCCAAACCAAAGGAATGAGCAATATATTCAATGAAATAATATGAGAAAACTTCCCAGACTTGAAAAATGAGACAGAATCCCAAATCCTAGAAGCCTACAGGACGCCTAATGTGCAAAATCATAAGAGATCCACACCTAGACACATTATAATGAAGATGCCCAACATACAGAATAAGGAGAGAATTTTAAAAGCTACAAGAGAAAGGAAGCAGATTACATTTAGGGGTAAGCCAATCAGAATAACAGCTGATCTTTCAACACAGACTCTGAAAGCTAGAAGATCCTGGAATAACATATTTCAAACACTGAAAGAAAATGGGTTCCAACCAAGAATTGTGTATCCAGCGAAATTAAGCTTCAGGATGGAAGATGAAATTAAAACCTTCCACAATAAACAAAAATTAAAAGAATGTGCAGCTAGAAAACCATCTCTTCAAAACATCCTCGGCAAAACATTACAGGAAGAGGAAATGGAAAATAACAATGAAAACCAACAGTGGGAGGTAGGATAGTAAAGGGGGGCGGGAAATAATCAAAGAGGCAAACAAACCATGTTTAGTAACAGAAATAAACAAATATGGCTGGAAGAACAACCCATATCTCAATAATAACCCTAAATGTTAATGGGTTAAACTCACCAATTAAGAGACACAGGCTAGTAGAATGGATCACAAAACAAGACCCAACAATATGCTGCCTACAGGAGACACATTTGATAGGAAAAGACATACATAGGCTGAAGGTGAAAGGTTGGGAAAAATCATATCACTCATATGGACTTCGGAAACAAGCAGGAGTGTCCATACTCATATCAAATAAAATAGATTTCAAGCCAAAGTTAATCAAAAGGGATAAAGAGGGACACTACATACTGCTTAAGGGAACCATACACCAACAAGACATAACAATCATAAATATATATGCCCCAAACAATGGTGCAGCTATGTTCATCAAACAAACTCTTCTCAAGTTCAAGAGTCTAATAGACCACCATACAATAATCATGGGAGACTTCAACACACCTCTCTCACCACTGGACAGATCTTCCAAACAAAAGTTGAATAAGGAAACTATAGAACTCAATAACACAATTAATAACCTAGACTTAATTGACATATATAGAATATATCACCCAACATCAAGCAGTTACACTTTTTTCTCAGCAGCACATGGATCCTTCTCAAAAATAGATCATATATTATGTCACAGGGCAACTCTTAGAAAATATAAAGGAGTAGAGATAATACCATGCATCCTATCTGATCATAATGGAATGAAACTGAAAATCAACGATAAAAGAAGGAAGGAAAAAGCATACATAACTTGGAGAATGAACAATAGGTTACTGAATGATCAATGGGTTATAGAAGACATCAAGGAGGAAATTAAAAAATTCTTAGAGATTAATGAAAACACAGACACAACATATCGGAATCTATGGGACACATTGAAAGCAGTTCTAAGAGGAAAATTCATTGCTTGGAGTTCATTCCTTAAAAAAAGAAAAAACCAACAAATAAATGATCTCATACTTCATCTCAAAATCCTTGAAAAAGAAGAGCAAAACAACAGCAAAAGAATTAGAAGGCAAGAAATTATTAAAATCAGAGCTGAAATTAATGAAATCGAAACAAAAGAAACAATTGAAAAAATTGACAAAACTAAAAGTTGGTTCTTTGAAAAAATAAACAAAATCGACAGACCCTTAGCCATGCTAGCGAAGAGAAGAAGAGAGAGAACTCAAATCACTAACATACGGGATGAAAGAGGCAATATCACAACAGACACTTCAGAAATACAGAAGATAATCAAAAATTATTTTGAATCCTTATACTCCAATAAATTAGAAGATAGTGAAGGCATAGATAAATTTCTTAAGTCATATGATCTGCCCAGATTGAGTCAGGAGGATATAGACAACCTAAACAGACCAATATCAATTGAGGAAATAGAAGAAACCATCAAAAGACTACCAACTAAGAAAAGCCCAGGACCGGATGGGTATACAGCAGAGTTTTACAAAACCTTTAAAGAGGAACTAATACCAATACTTTTCAAGCTACTTCGGGAAATAGAAAAAGAGGGAGAACTTCCAAATTCATTCTACGAGGCCAACATCACCCTGATACCTAAACCAGACAAAGACACTTCAAAGAAAGAAAACTACAGACCAATATCTCTAATGAACCTAGATGCAAAAATCCTCAATAAAATTCTGGCCACTCGGATACAAAGGCACATCAAAAAAATTGTGCACCATGATCAAGTAGGATTCATCCCTGGGATGCAAGGCTGGTTCAATATAAGGAAATCAATAAATGTTATTCACCACATCAATAGACTTAAAAATAAGAACCATATGATCATCTCGATAGATGCGGAAAAAGCATTCGACAAAGTACAGCATCCCTTTATGTTCAAAACTCTAGAAAAACTAGGGATAACAGGAACATACCTCAATATTGTAAAAGCAATCTATGCTAAGCCTCAGGCTAGCATTATTCTGAATGGAGAAAAACTGAAGGCATTCCCTCTAAAATCTGGAACAAGACAGGGATGCCCTCTCTCACCATTTCTGTTCAACATAGTTCTCGAAACACTGGCCAGAGCAATTAGACAGACAAAAGAAATTAAAGGCATAAAAATAGGAAAAGAAGAACTTAAATTATCACTATTTGCAGAAGACATGATTCTATACCTAGCAGACCCAAAAGGGTCTACAAAGAAACTATTAGAGCTAATAAATGAATTCAGCAAAGTGGCAGGATATAAAATCAACACGCATAAATCAAAGGCATTCCTGTATATCAGCGACAAATCCTCTGAAATGGAAATGAGGACAACCACTCCATCCACAATATCTTCAAAAAAAATAAAATACTTGGGAATCAACCTAACAAAAGAGGTGAAAGACTTATACAATGAAAACTACAGAACCCTAAAGAGAGAAATAGAAGAAGATCTTAGAAGATGGAAAAATATACCCTGTTCATGGATAGGCAGAACTAACATTATCAAAATGGCGATATTACCAAAAGTTCTCTATAGGTTTAATGCAATGCCAATCAAAATCCCAACGGCATTTCTTGTAGAAATAGAGAAAGCAATCATGAAATTCATATGGAAAAATAAAAGACCCAGAATAGCAAAAACAATGCTAAGCAGGAAATGTGAATCAGGCGGTATAGCGATACCAGACTTCAAACTATACTACAGAGCAATAGTAAGAAAAACAGCATGGTACTGGTACCAAAACAGGCGGGTGGACCAATGGTACAGAATAGAGGACACAGAAACCAATCCACAAAACTACAACTATCTTATATTTGATAAAGGGTCTAAAAGCATGCAATGGAGGAAGGATAGCATCTTCAACAAATGGTGCTGGGAAAACTGGAAATCCATATGCAACAAAATGAAACTGAATCCCTTTCTCTCGCCATGCACAAAAGTGAATTCAAAATGGATCAAGGAGCTTGATATCAAATCAGAGACACGCCGTCTGATAGAAGAAAAAGTTGGCTACAATCTACATTCGGTGGGGTCGGGCTCCAAATTCCTCAATAGGACACCCATAGCACAAAAGTTAATTACTAGAATCAACAAATGGGACTTACTCAAACTAAAAAGTTTTTTCTCAGCAAAAGAAACAATAAGAGAGGTAAATAGGGAGCCTACATCCTGGGAACAAATCTTTACTCCTCACACTTCACATAGAGCCCTAATATCCAGAGTATACAAAGAACTCAAAAAATTAGACAATAAGAGAACAAACAACCCAATCAACAAATGGGCCAAGGACCTGAACAGACACTTCTCACAGGAGGACATACAGTCAATCAACAAGTACATGAAAAAATGCTCACCATCTCTAGCTGTCAGAGAAATGCAAATCAAAACCACCCTAAGATACCATCTCACTCCAGTAAGATTGGCAGCCATTATGAAGTCAAACAACAACAAGTGCTGGCGAGGATGGGGGGAAAAGGGTACACTTGTACATTGCTGGTGGGACTGCAAATTGGTGCAGCCAATTTGGAAAGCAGTATGGAGATTTCTTGGAAAGCTGGGAATGGAGCCACCATTTGACCCAGCTATTCCCCTTCTCGGTCTATTCCCTAAAGACCTAAAAAGAGCATGCTACAGGGACACTGCTACATCGATGTTCATAGCAGCACAATTCACAATAGCAAGACTGTGGAACCAACCTAGATGCCCTTCAATAGACGAATGGATAAAAAAAATGTGGCATTTATACACAATGGAATATTTCTCTGCATTAAAAAATGACAAAATCATAGAATTTGCAGGGAAATGGATGGCATTAGAGCAGATTATGCTAAGTGAAGCTAGCCAAATCCCTAAAAAACAAATGCCAAATGTCTTCTTTGATATAAGGAGAGTAACTAAGAACAGAGTAGGGACGAAGAGCATGAGAAGAAGATTAACATTAAACAGGGATGAGAGGTGGGAGGGAAAGGGAGAGAGAAGGGAAATTGCATGGAAATGGAAGGAGACCCTCAGGGTTATACAAAAGTACATACAAGAGGAAGTGAGGGGAAATGGAAAAATAATACAAGGGGGAGAAATGAATGACAGTAGAGGGGGTAGAGAAAGAAGAGGGGAGGGGAGGGGAGGGGGGATAGTAGAGGATAGGAAAGGCAGCAGAACACAACAGACACTAGTATGGCAATATGTAAATCAATGGATGTGTAACTGATGTAATTCTGCAATCTGTATATGGGATAAAAATGGGAGTTCATAACCCACTTGAATCAAAGTGTGAAATATGGTATATCAAGAAATTTGTAATGTTTTGAACAACCAACAATAAAAATTTAAAAAAAAAAAAAACATATGCAGTACCTCACATCCTTGTCATTTTTGTGGTGAGAGTGATTAAAATCTATTCTCTTTCAATTTGTCAAGAATACAATATGTTGTTATTAACTATACTTACCATGATGTTCTTAAAAATTTTTTTAATTTGGTCTGATTTTATCTTTGAAAATGGTAATTAATCATAATAATTTAAGTAAAATTAAGGTACTATAATTATAAAAGAATTTTACAGTCTTAAAGTGAATAGATTTTTAAAAAGAGATGGAATAATAGATCCAATATATCTAAATTCAGAGGATAATTTATTGACTCCACTTAAGGTGGAAGTCAAACTGACATTATCCTTGAAAATGGTCTGTACAGATAAACTTCAATAAGTACATCTTTTTGAAGGGAAGACAATGAAATTTCTCAGAAACAGAGCTGATCCTTTAACCTATGAAGCAATTAGCATTTTTTGAATGGAAAATTACATTAGGGGAAAATGTAGGAAAGGAAAGTGTATCTAAATAGTTTTATAATTAACAACAAATACAATCTCATCTGACAACAAATACTGAAAAAAATAACAGACTTGTGAACTATTTTGTGATGGATAAGGACATGGTTCCAACACAAATTTCAAGATATTAAGAATGGAAAATATCTGCTCTTTCTTCAAGAAGTGGAACTAGGAAAGATGAATGTGGACCCAGATGATATGGGGTGATGTACAAAGAAGTTGGGGACCAGAAGAATACAAAACTTTTGACCTGTGAACAAGATAGAAACATGAGTATTATGAATGCAATAGGGACAAATGAGAATGATTCAGTCCAGGTACATCATCAACCCCTTATCATGGCCTGTCCTAATGTAAATTTCTGAATATTGGAAGCAAACCAAGAAAAAAAGAGGATGAGGGACATCCAGAACTGAAAGATATTTGCTATGATTGACTACAATACGTTGTACCTATGGATGGTGACAGAATGGAGACTAAGGATGGAAATCATACCTTAAAGTAAGGAATAAATCTTGCCCCAAGGAAAAAAATATATACTCAAATAATAGACAATAAACAATGAATCAACAGAAATTATCAAACATCTGCAGATAAAAATAAGATAAATTAAAAATTTCAATGTGAAACAGGAAATTATAAAAGAAATTCTAAGTACTATATCAAATAATATATGTCATATTTTCAAATGGTAATAATTCTAAGAAATAAAAAGTCACTAAAATAAAATGCAGAAATGTGTTTAAATGGTAAGAAAAATCATATAATTTGAGAAACATAATATGAAATATTTTAGAGCAATTAGAGTTCAATATTTGCAAAGGCAATCAAGATAATTAGATGAAATAAAAACAAAAGGCATGTGAGATGAGAATAAAAAACTCAATACATCATTGAAATAAAAGTAACTCACAGAATAGAAAATGTGGATGTCTAAATAATGTAGCCATTTGGATTATTGTTCACATTTTATCATTCACTCTAGGACATCACTATGTATTCAAACCTTTGCCATTGTGTACAGCAGCAATGCTACAGAAGTTTGAGTGTATATCTTCACCCCAATGATTGAACTGAGGCTATCGTGGAGGAAACATTAACTAAAGTATTATCAGCAGAGGCCAAATGTGCTGGCATGAGTTTGCTATGTTTCTTGAACTTCTGTCTTTTAATTACAAAAAGAATACGTTTCTACGAGTAATTGGTTCAAAGTACAGGAGGTGAAACAGAACCTATCGCACAGTCTGGAGCTACTTCCAGTTTATTCCAGCTTCAATGAGCATGGTTATAGCCTAGGCTTAGAACCACAGAGAAAAATGAATGCTTTTCCTTCTACTAAATTAGTGACTAGCCTTTTGTACAGCATTTCCAAAGAAATGGAAGAAAAGTTTGAATCTTCTCATCATTAGAAAAGATAAACTGAGATATTGGCCCAAGGAAACAATGAGGGAATGACTATGTTCACTATTTTGATCATTTTGATAGCTTTGTAGGTGTATAACCATGCCAAAATCTATCAGATTTTTAAATGTGGGCAGGGAGTTATATGAAAATTATTCCTAAATAAAGCCATGAAAAATAAAAATAAAGAAAATTATAAATGTTTGAGGTGAGGAATATCTAATTACTCAAATTTGAACATTCTACATTATGTGCATGTATCAAAATCCTACACTGTACCCCATAAAGATGTACAATTATCATTTATCACTTAAAAATATAAATTGAAAAGAGGAAAATTTTTAAATTTACTGTTTAACTATTATTAATAATAGTAGAAAATAATGACATGTTGTTGCAAAGACAGAGATTATCAGAACCAGAAACACAAGAAATATTAATTTTAAAAAATAATGTAAAATTATATTTTGATTCAGCAAGCTCACTAATAAGAACTTAAACTAAAGGACTAATTAGTATTAAAAATAAATAATTAGATAATAATGAATATTAAAATTATTAGACTAGCCAGCAATAGAAATATTCCATAAATACACATCTGTGAGTATATATTATTTAATCATTAAAGATCATGCTAATAATCAATATCTAGTGACTTGTTTGAAATATATTTTAAATTATTAGTATATGAATTTCATCCAGAATTTAAGTTTAAATAGTATATATAAAAAATAAACAACAGAAAAGATAGTTTAAATTACAATGGCTAATCTCTAAATGTTGTGATTGAAATATATATTTTTGCTCTTCTTAGTTTTTAAAAAGCACTTTATAAGGTAATTATTTAAAAATAATTGAAGCAAGCATTTTTAGAGTTGTATTAGGCACTAACTAGTTTTGGTAAATAGTAAGCACATGACAAAAATCTTTGCATAGGAAAGACTCATTAGATATAAGTTTTGTACCAAGTAGCAGAAAAAAAATAGTACTTGAAATACTGAAGAAATTGGAGGGACATGTAATACTTAAATTATAAATTACATAATAAAATGTAACAGAAGTTAGGGAGCAGATATATATTTAATATATATTGAACTTTGAATGGAGACTTCAAACTGGAAAATCATGAACAATACTCTCAGAGAATTTGTGAACAGGTTCATACATAGAGGCATCTATTAAGTTATCCCAGATTCTCATTAGAGTATGTTTGAATATTAATTACTCCACAAACTTAGGTCAGCCTGAAAATCATATCTTTGAATATCTTTAAATCTTTTCTTAAACTAATAAATATTTATCATGCCTATATGAACAAGATTATATAATTTTACTGAATATATTAATGTATACCTGAGCAAAAAGACATGCACTCTATTTATATACGAGATTTGTTTTGATAAAGATGTTAGTACACTCCTAAATAATAAATAGATATAAGGCAACCTCACCTAAAATAATAGTAAGATTTTATATAGAATTTGAATTCTTTGGCTTATCTCTTAAGGATCTTGCCCTACCAAGTATCAAGACAATCTAAAACACAATATTGGCAAAGGAAGAGACACATGGACCAATAAATCAAAGAAGGAAGTAAAAAAGAAGATTGTACATATGTGGAGGTTTTATATCTGAAACAACTTATGGAGGGAGGAGCTTAGTAAAGAATAGGAAAATTCATGAAGAATAAAAGCTTGTAAATAGATTTCTGTCTCACATTATATATAGAATAAAAACCAAGATAATTTAAGTATTTAAATATCTAATGGGAATGTCTAAACTATTTAGGAGAAAATTAAGGAGAATATCTTTTGGACCTTGGTATAAGATTTCCTAACAAGATTTAAAAACTCAACAATACCAGCAATAAAAAAAATAAAAAATTAAAAAAAAAACATGAGTCTTATTAAAAGATTGCCAAATTTAACTACATTATAATTACATTGTAATTAAGATCGATGGAAAACAATAAAGTACAATTGGGATAAATGTACACCATATACACATCAGATAAATGATTCATATGAAAAACATGTAAACTATAAATCAATAACAATAAAAAAGCATACAACCCTGTAGAAAATGGAGCAAAGATGTGAAAAATCTTAGGCTGATTTTCAGCCAGTACTGCATAGAAGAAGCTCAATCAATATCCTTCACCTCATCTTCTTTTCTTATTAGTCTGATGTCTTTCCTGTACCAGTTGCTAAATGTTTAAAATATCACCCCATAAACGGACCTTCCACAGAATAGAAGCTACATATGGGCAATAAACATAAAGAAAACAAGCAGTTAGGGAAACACAACTCATGGTCTTAATGAGGCTATTCACAACAATGTGTTCAAAATATTTGAATTTTGACAATAGCAAATGATAAAGAGAATCACAGTCCAAAGGATCTCTTTTGTAAGTGTCTTTTGTGAGTTTACATCTACAGAACATTAGGAAAACAGTTTGGGAGTTTCTTTAAAAGTTGGCATGTATGAATATGTAACAATGAAGTCCACTATTATGTACAATTATAATGCACCAAGAAAAAAATATAAAAAATTAAATTAAAAACTTGAATATTCTGCTGTTCCCCATAGCCCAATTATTCCACTACGAAATATATCCAAAAGAAATACTTGCATGTGTGCAGCAGAAATATAATCCGCGTTTCTTTAATATTTCCTGATCTCAGGGAGCTTTGTCTGAATCCTGTCTTTGTAAATTCTTGTCTCTTCAAATATAGTAATCCCTTTAAACTCAATACAACAATGAAAGATATGTGACAATAACTTTTCTATGTATGCTTGTAGCACAAGTACTTAAATATGTATGCAAGTAGGAGTAAGAAAAAGTGAGAAAAATAACAGAAGTTGATATATAAGTAATTTTTCCTGGTTTGTAGTGATGATACTACATTAGCCAGCATTTGTAGAGTGTTCACAATATGCCAGGAATTTTGTAAAACATTGTCTGTTTAATTTTGTTAATCTCCACAGCATTGTCCCATGAAAATTGATCTGTTATTATTCTTTTTGATAAATTTGGAAACTAGGGTACAAAAGGCTAATTATCCAAATTTCCTATAGCACAGAAACAACAGAGACAGGATTCCAGACGACAAGATCAGACTCTTAAGAATTATATCAGCCCTTTCTTTTTTTAAAATTAGTTCTTATCAATTACACATGATAGAAGAATATATTTTGACATATATGAAGCATAAATTACATTATCCCTTTCTTAAGGTATGTTTTCATCTCAATTTATGAATACTTTCATTCCTTGATAACCAAGCAAAACATGGCTGATTGTTTCAAAGTTAGGTAGATTATTAATGGATGTCAATCTGTGACCTTTCCTTAGGACTTGGGAATTTGAAATAAGTGACTGGATCTCAGCATGACAAGCTTGGGCGAGCAGAAGAAAAGAAAATGTTGAGTTTATTTTGTGACAAAATATAATGTCATACATATCTCTAGATCATCAATAAAGTATAGCTACTGAAAATAAGATCAGCTTTTTTGAAATAGATAACACTATTAGGGGATTGGGGACTTGATTTTTCAAATATACCACTTATCAATTAGTAATAAGAAATTAACTGTCAGAATCTGATAATATTTTAATTGTGACCGCAGCTTTCAAGAAACTGCTATTTCTATTAATTTAACCTGATTTTTAAAAAGAAAACAAGTAATAATCATTAAAAAAATAAAAATAAAAATTGAAATAACTATCCAAATCACTCTAATCATTACTTGTGAGGGAATTCCAATGCCACACCTTGAAATTACCACTTTAAATAGTATCTTATCATTTTTATATTTTCCTAAAATTAATTTTCTATCTAAATATGATGTATGTTATCTATTCCCACTCTTTCCTGTTCCCACCCATCTTTCACCTTGATTTGGTTGGTATAAGTGGTGGGTGATTGCATTTTATTTCTCCACATTAACTGTAGAAAATAAATTTGTTTTCATGGAATAATACAGAGTCTTAGCAAATTAAAACTCCTTAATACAGAATATGACCCCAGGTAGCCTCTTACTGAGATAATGTACAAGATAGCAGAGTCAAGCTTGATAGAGTTTATTCAGGAGGACCTCATTCAAGCACGGCTCAGAGGCACAATTCAGACTTCACAGCATGTTACAAATTCATTGCATCTCCATGGTGAAAGAGGTAGGATTAAAAAAAATAGAATTATTTGTTATTGTTGCTAGAGTTGCATGAAAATGCAGTCAACAGTAAAATGTAAGATGTCAAAAGATACAAAAGATTATATTATATTGTGTATTGGTTTATTCTGCCACAGTTTAATTTAGAAAATGTCATATGTAAATATAGCTCTAGAGCTTCTACAGAGTAACCTAAGTCTAAATTAAAAGAAATAAATTCAAATAAAATAAAGCCAAAATAGATCTAATACAATTTTGTTCAATAACTTAATCTTAAATGAATCAATACACTATTACATTAATTATTTTATTGCATTGAGCAAAAATGTCCATGAGTTAAACTGTTTTCATAGACTTGATTTTATGCTAGGTTTTTAAAATATTTTAGAATTACAATAAACATTTTACATATTTCATAAAATATTTTATTTTAAATTATACATTTCATAAAAGTTGTGTGGTGATCTGAAAGCCACATATTAAATATTCTTTGAAGTGATAATAACATTTATAAGTCCTCAATGTATGTACTAATTTCAGGACTCCGAGCCTCTACTATAGAAACACATTACTGATCATTTGTCTTTATAGAATGTATTTAAATACCATCCAATCATCTTAGATAGTAATTTAACAACTTTGTTCTCCTTTTACTACATATTGCTTATAGACAGAAAGAGAATAGTTAACAATACAATTGCAATTATTTTTCCATGAAGTGCTATTTAAAAAAGAACAAAGTTTTTGATAATTTGGATATGGAATACTATATTTCTCATCTTATGTGAAAGGATCTCACCTTAATAATACCCTTAACCTTCATGACACTTGCAGTAAGTCAAGAGAACAAATAGTGACCTTGTTGACAGCTAGCGGTTAGTTGTACTAAATGTGGTATAGCTAGTGTAGAATTTATGAGTTATTGGGGATATTGAATATAGGAGACTAGAGAAGGAGGTACAACAAAGGAAGCAAGGTCAGAGTAATGTCACCATGAAGGTGAGCTGTTAGAGTATCTAGGGAACCCAAGAGAAAAGATTCTCCCTCTTGAGCCTCAGGAAGAATCATAACCCAATGGCCATTTCAACTTTTGACCTTCAGACATACAAGAAAATGAATTTGTACAGTTTAAGCAATTACTAAATAGTTATGCCAGCAATGAGATGTCCATACATCAACTATTCAGTCATAACCCAAACTGGAGGCCATTGTACACTTTCTTATATTTCTTACCAGGCTCATCACGTAATAATTATGTGTTAATTGTTTACAAAACCTTTTTTTCCAAATAAATGGAATTGAAGTCTTTTATGATCAACTGAAAATATTAATGTAGAGCCAGGATAAAATGTAATGGATTTTTTTCATAAAGTTTGTGCTAAATTTAACAGGTCAAACATAACTTCATTGTTTTAATAAAAATCAGGTTTGAGTGGAAAATCTAATAATAATTTATTGATGTACTTTAAAAAGTAAAACTCAGATCTATCTCCACTAGAAAATTTTATTGACAGAATTATATTTACCTCAAAATATCTTCTGAATTGCTTCACTACAAGAAATATATTTAACCAATTTAAATATAATACAGAATAATGCTTTAGTGCAGACTTTTGGAGAGAAAATAATGGCCATATTCATAAGCTTCAGCAACCCGAGTGATGTGCCTTACACACTCAAGGTAGGACAAATGCCTAATAGAACTGCCTTCAATTCTCTGTGAAAACCAGTATATTCTGTATTCAATTACTAAAGTTTAGAGTTTGCCCAGATTGGTTTCTTCAGAAAAAAATACGTTGTAAAGTTTCTAGGGAATTACGGAATTAAAGACACTATCCAACTCAAAACTTTTAGACTGAAAACCACCTACCTGTGTATGAATTTATTTAACGTAAAAAGGTATGATAAGAAAATTTGGCTATTTACAAACAATAAGTCATGTCATAAAATATTTGCTTTAGATATATAATGAAAAATGTCAGAGGATTTGTTGAATCAGTATAGAAGTTAGAAGGTAAATGTGTATACATAGGATGCTGATAAAAAGACATATTATGAGCTAGGCATTTGGCTCAATGGTAGAATGCTTGCTTTGCACACATGAAGCCCAGTGTTTGATTCCCAGCACCATGAGGGAAACAAAAGACAAATTCTTCTTGGTAACAATAGATCACCTTTCAAAGTGACTGTTATGGCTAAAATCACCATCTTCGGATTTAATACCCAGTTTGTAGGCACAAAGAAAGGCATGGTATGTTATATTTTAAAAAGTACTCCATGAAATATATAATATGATTGGTGGCCATACTACAGAAACCTGTGATATCATCAAACAAATAATTCCCTTCTTTCAGTTAAAAATGTCATTTTGTCCCATCTACTTGATGGCAAATGTTCTCAACCTTCACTCGTCAAATTGGAGGTAATCATCTTCACCCTCTACGTAAAACCTGCATATGTTTCTCTTGACCTCATTCATTAACTTTTATTCCTAACCTTCATCAATCTTCTGAGATCTCCTTTTAATAATTCCCATTGAATAACTCAAGGATCCAGGAGGAAAGATGGCCAATCCTCCATTGCATACTGTGTAACATCCATAATGGATGTGAACTGATGGACAGCAATTAACACAGTCAAGAAAAGAGTGTACAGTTGTAATCTCTACTCCTCTGGGCAAAAGGGTCTGCAGACAGAATAACTCAACTCAGGAACTGAACTTGAACATAAGTAAGATAGTCACACTGGAAAATAAATGATTAGATGTATTGATAACTTTTATGGTTAACCATGGCAGTGTTGGCAGGCATTACTGTCCATGTTACTACAAAGGTATTTTTAGATAATATTAATTAAATTTAATCTATTTTATGTGGATGGAATGATTTAAACAATCAGTATGCTTTACGTAAAGCACCTTATATTCCATAATGGGGACTTCAGCTAGCTTCCACAAAGATGTAAGCAAATACCTTAGAATCACTCTTTTTCTTTGAATATACATAGAAAACAGACTATAGAAGACAACTAGATTGGATTGGTTAATTAATAGATGCTGGAGATCTATTGCTCATATCCTGTTCTCTTTTTCTGGAGAACCCTAAGACACTAGATATTCATGAAAATAAATACAGAGAGAGAAACTGACTAAAATGGATATAATTTCTCCTTTTCTTCTTCCACTTAAATAAAGAATTTTGAAAATTCACAGAATTTCTAGAAATTAGTGTTGCACTCATTTGTAGATCACATTATGGCTTATGAGAGCTGTTCACAGGAATCACCAAATCTTCTACTCTTTTCCATTATTAAAATTTTAAGTTCAAAAATCTGTACCTGACCTTTATAAAAAGCAGGATTTTATGTGACCTTCACCCCTGACATAAGGAAGTCTACGTCTCCCTGATGGAGCAATCACATGTTCCAGTTGTGCTAGAAAGGCCTATACTTTGGTTTGCTCTGTGAGACAGTAGTTGGTATGAGGTTTGTACATATGCAGACTATATTTCGTGTAGATGAAATAAAATTCCTATTGAAATATTTTATTGTTTTTTCTAAAAATGGTGACTAAAGTCTATAGCTGAGAACAAACATAAATACCTTATATTCTAGCTTCAGATAATCCCTCACCTTTTGTGGTATCGCCCCATAAGTACCCCTTTTCCCTTTCTGCCTCCCTCTCACTTCCATATAAATGACCAAGACCAATAATTTCATGAGAACTTATTCTTCATGTAGCTTTTTTCTACAGTAATGGGATGCAAAGACAACCTTGCAATTGGAAGGAAATGTTTTATCCAGAAAGATAGAAATGTACGTTGTATATGAATTTTACTATAAGGAGGGTATTATTTATGAGTTCAGGAAGTACACAGACAATACTGCAACTTCTGAGATAGTCAAAGACTGAGGAAAAACTTTGTTTCCTAGGTTTATTAAATTTTTAAGAAAAGCAGTAATTATAAGTATTTAATTCTGCTTATGTCAAGCAAAGATAATTGCTTCAATGCTTTTGACTGACATGAATGAATTCCCTGATTTTCAGCAAATTTTATGCCCATTGAAATGGTCACATGCCATCTACTCTGCTACAGCACTAGGATACAAAGTTCTCAAAGATGTCAACCAGGTTTTATTATCTTTCTATCTATAAGCAAAGCGCAATTTCTGAAATTTTACTATGTAACAAACCACTCCCTTTCTTTTACCAAAATTTCAATAAACATTCCACTGATTGCAAAACTTAAAAATAAAATCTTCTTTATAAGAAAAAAATAATAAGATGAACAGAGAAGGTAGTTATCTCCCTCTTTCCTCAAATAGAAAATTCCTCCAGTAAGGGTAAGCATTGCAATTTGGAGAAGGTCTCTTGTTTCTTTCCAGATCACTGGAGTTGGCAAAAATCTTTAACAGAAAAAAATGGGATGAATTTTCAGATTGTGGCATCAAGCATCCTCAGTGAATATTCAAAACACCATTATTTTTCCACAGAGGACTATAAGTGATGAGGAATCAAAATTTCAGAGTTCTTAGAAATTCGAAAGTTAGTTTTAATTCTCTAGTTATCTACTGTCCATTTTTTGTTCTTGATTTGCTTTCTGGTAATTAATGGACATAAAAAGACGATTAATTTTGAATTATTTTTACATATTATTGAATGTCTTGGATAGAATTTTCATTTTAAAATGTATCTTTACTTAATTTTTTTTTTGGTTTACCTGAAGATTTTCAATTCAACTGTGGTATAACATAAGGATTCATGCAAAAACAAATAATTAATATGAATTTAAAAATAAGTGGGGAGAATACAGAAAAAAATAATCAGAAATATGATTTTGGGAAGGGAGATACTGGTGATTGAACCCAGGAGTGTTTAACCACTGAGCCATATCCATAGACCGTTTTATATTTTATTTTGAAACAGAGTCTTGTGAAGTTGCACAGTACCTTGCTAAATTGCTGAGGCTGACTTTGACCTACTGATTCTCCTGCCTTAGACCCCCAAACTGGAATTACAGGTGTGCACCACCACATCCAGCAGAAATAGAAAATTTTTAAAAATGTAAATATTGCATGGAATATACTGTACATGTGTGTTCTTATTAAAAACAAATATAAGATTGCTACAACTGGAATTATACATGTAATTCTAAAGATATTAAAATATTAAACAAGATAAATATTTTTAAATATTATGCATTTGAGCTAACAAAGCTTAACAATATTAAAAATAAGATAAATGTTTACGATACTATGAATGAAACTTTAGTATTAAACAAATGAATTTTCTAGAAATTTTTCCCAAGTTTCATAATTCATAATTCATATTCCTCCTTCTCTGTTAATTTTTATTGTCTATGTAAAAGATATACATGTATATATGTATGTGTGTATATATAGTATTATATATTGTATTATATATATATAAGATTAAGACTGAGAATATGAATTAGAATTTCCAACAAGAATTTAATATAAATAGTTTCAAATGAATATTGATGATCAAAGCCACAAATAATTTATATGCACACATACATATATTTAACAAAAAAGCTTAAGATTGCTTAAAAAACCTTGACCATAAAATAGTTTTGAAGTTATACATCTCAGCTAGATTCAGTAACATTGATTCCATGGTAAGAACTATGGAAGGCTGATTGGTCATCTTGCTAAGTTTTACACTAATTTATTGTTATCATTCTGAAATAGTCATAGAATTTCTTTTTGTCTGGGTGTCCTCACCAAAACAATGAAAATATAAAAACAGTGCGAAAATTAGTATTAATATTAAGATTGAGAAAGTTACACATTGTTGAGGGTCCTTAATATCTCCAAGACAATACTAAGAAAACACATTATGCTAATGAACTATTAAATTGGAAATGAACTTAGGGAAAATAGGTCATATACATATATACCAGAGCATATATATCTTAATTATTAATATGTTATTAAAAGTCATTCATTAATTTATAATACAAACTGACAGTGTCCCAAAGCATTCTTTTTTTCTATTAATTATATGTATTTTTTTTCATTATATTCCTTGTTACACATGTAGAGCACTATTTTTCCTATCTCTGTACATACAGTATCTTCATGCCAACTTATGCCATTATACATGTACTCTTTTTTTTGCATTACAATTCTTAATACTCATATATACTAATGCAGTGCTTCATCAGTAATGGTACATCTTCATAAATTATTATTCTTACATGTAGTAATGAAATAGCAAACAAATATATTGGGATGCAAAAAGGTAGAAAACAGAAAGCTGGGAATGACAAGGACATTGAAAAAAGGAAATTAAAAAACACAAGAAAGACAATAGAATTAACTGTTTTGGTGTACATAACTGTAAATTTAGTTTTGGGTCTAATAGAAGGAAATTTTTATTTTTGAGGTGGAAAAGTATAGAAAATTTTATGGAAGAACAAGTTCTGTTATCTGGCTAATATACAATTCAAATAATATCGGGACCCAGTGAGAACACTTACATAGACACATCGAGAATATTTATCTGATCATAAACAATTATGCTATTCTCATAGCATGAAATTAATTCTTTATCAGAAGGAATGAAAATAATAAAATCTAAAAAGTAAACCACAGCATATTCAAACTATCCAAGTTTCTTTCAAAGTCTAATTAGATACTCACCAGGACTTCTGAAAATATCATACTTAGCAAAGAAAATGATCACCGTGAAGTTGAAGTTACATTTTCTTTTCGCTTATATCCTATGTTCTCTAATTAGTTTCAAAAGCATCTATTACAGTGCTGCTCTACACACAACACTCTGCCATACACTCACAAGTGACAGAGAGATGTCAGATCCCCATTGTGGCATAGACAAGCAGCACCTTTCTGAAAGAGGAATAGACAAGGAAACACTCATTCCTCATTCCATTCTCAGTGACGTTGGTGCAGTAACTCTGTGCTCAGGGTACAATCTTCACTGAAGAACAAATAAACTAAAACAAGAATATTGAAACTGAAAAAAGGTATAGCTCCAATAGCTGGCAAGATTTGGTAATCATGGGAACTCCATCTAAATGTTGAAGTAGAAAAGTTTATGGACTGATGAATGATTTAACCAACTTCTAGCTACTAATGACTGATTCCTCAAATTAGGTGTTTCCCTCTGGAAGTTCACATTACATCTCTGAACTTCAGTTTCTGTAAGTGAAAATGGGAATTCTAATTACATGACACATTTTAAGCAGCTAGCACAATGTCTAACAAATATTGAGAGCTCAATAACAAAGTGCTATTTCCTAACAGCAGAATAACTTCGAATTCCTTCACTGTACTTCAAATTCAATGACTCTCCAGAAATAAACCATTAGAGTTTCACCACTCTCTCACCCACCTTGCAGTTCCTCATCTCCCCTCAGCATCACAATTAGCAATGGCAGCATCCTTCTGTAGGCAAACTAATTTCCACCATGGATTAAACATAATTTCAAAATTCTTAGAGTCACAGCACTTAGGTTTAAACCAGGTTATAATATTTGTGGCTTTGTGTTCTTTCAATATTATGTCACTTGTACAGAATGTAACAGTTTTGTTGAGTCCATGTATAAGAGGGTCATGGCAATACATATTTCATCATTTGCTTTCTTGTATAATAAAATAAGTTGCTGAACGAGAAGGGTGTAGCAGAATACCTGGCATAATTTAAATACGCAGTAAATAATATTTGTATTTGTACAAATTAAACAACAGAAGTTGGAGTCATGGATTATATTTCACATTGCAGAGAGACAAGAAAGTTCACAAAGTAGGATGCTTTGGATTTAGTTGATAGTCCTCAAATACTTGAAATAGCATATTTACATGATTAGCCATAGATTTCTATAGCCTATGGATGGGAATTTCCATCTGTTGTTATGGATTTCTGGGAATTGTTTTTATTTTATCATATTGTATGCATATATTTTTGCATCAAAAAGTGTACAAATAATTTACAAAATTTTCCCTCAAATTTATCACATCAGATGCTTGTGAACCCCTCTCAGTCTTGTTATGGACAACGACATTGGCAAATTTATGGTTACAGTGGTCATTTCCAGAAAAACTGAAGTTGGCCACATGAAACCATATTAAATATGATTTTTATTATTTGTTCTACATTGTTATAATTATATTACTTGTACTTGTGCACATAAATATAGTTCAGATTTTATAAAATGTAAAAACATCAAAATTGTGTATAAATCATCAGAAATAAATGTCTACTTGAGGACAACATAGCTATCTACCATCACTCAGGATAACCAGAAGGTGGAAATAGTTGGATTCACAAATAACACTAAAACATTAAATAATATTAAATAATATACCTAATGTGAAATCATATACCTAAGAATACTCTAGATTTCAGTTTTCTATTTTATACATATTAAATAAAAATGACATCTTGTTCAAATATTCTTTTCTTGGTGCAGAAATCTAATTGAAATTTTGTTAACATGATTTATATCACCTAGATCAGCATGCCAGTTTCCGAAAAAAGTGGGCTATTACTAAGAGTATATGTTTGAGTTGAGGATTATAATTTATATTCAATAGAATAAGATAGGATTAGTAGAAAATATGAAATTATTGTTTGCTAGAAAGCTAAGTTTCTCTCTCCCAAAAAATTGTGCTCCATCTTCAAAATTTGCTTAAGAATCCTTTATATAAAAGTTCTACATAGCTCCTGGTGTTAATTTTTTCCCCAAGAGTCTTTTGTTTCAGATACCTATTTGTTGAATGATATATCAATATCTTTTGTCATTGATTCAAGTGTTTCTAGTTTTATTATAGTCTGTATTTTGGAAAAAAAAAATTGTCTCTCCAATAAATTGGTCAGCATCTTGGATGTCTCCTGCCTGAAAACAGAAGTATTGATATTAAAGAAGCTGATTGGAGGTGCCAGATGCCATAGGAGGCTACAAAGGGATCAGGGGACCCAAAACATTCAGACTGCAAAAATTATATACAAAGAGCAATTTGAATCCTCAATTTATAATTTTGGTACATATTCAGGTGTCTTATTCTTCTTCATCTTTTAGGAAACAATCTCTAGCACCAAGGTAATAAGCCATGGTGTGGGGTGGGGAAAAGTAAGTCTTGACATAGAAAAACCTTAAAATTAAATAAAATTTCTTTTCTCAACTATAAAACTCTGGTTTTCACTGCTGACATCCAGGACATCAACATCTAGATCCTAATCCACAGGCAAGTGACAGGATCATCTTCTATAAAGCAATGAACATCCCAGAGAAAGAGCTTACACATTCTGATATGTGAGGCTCTCCAGTGGAAAATCTGACACCAACACTATCAATCTCCATAAGCTCACTCAGACCAGACAGAGAGTTTTTCATAACTTCAACAATAAATAAGGGTATACAAAGATCTGATATTTAGGAAAGGGAACAGTCAACACCGGAGAGAAATGAAAAGGGAATCTCAAGGATTAAAAACTGTTGCATATTATAAATTTGTCAACACCAAAATTGAACCACTATATCAAATCCAAATCAAATGGAGTGGGGAGGCCAGGAAGGAGGGATCCTGACAAATATGTCCATAGTAAGAGCTGGTGCAAGGCCTCTCTGAGAACCACAAACATTTCAGATAAATTCATTTCCATGAAGATATCCCCCCAGCAACAATGTCCAGGATCACCAGTTCATATGGGCCAACCATGCAATAAGCTTTCATGGCCAGTGAGGTTCATTTCAAAACAACTTTTGTGAACTCTGTTTATACTCTTCAAAGAACTTTGCTTCCCCAGCTTCTTGGAATAACCCTATAGTCTGCCATAGCATGCATACTCCAGATTGCAAAACCTAATAAACTCTGTGTTTTGAAGAGTTTGTGTCTCTTTTGTTTATATTAGGTCAACAATATCTACAGAGTAATGTGAGAGTGTTCCAGAATTCCAGGAAAACCTGAGGGGAGAGGGGGAAGGCAAGTAATCGTTTGTTTGACCAATATGATCTTGTAGAAAATTACATTATCCAAACATCTTACTGCATCTGTCAATTGTGGATAACTGTGCCAAAGATTCCAAGAAATGTAATTTTTTAAAAAGCAAAAAACCTTAGGAAAATGCAAAATACTTATAAGGAAGAGAGTCTACTCATTGTAAGTCACTTAAAACAGCAATTATAATAATTTAAAACACACAAAGAAAACCAGAAGAATGAATATATACTTATTAAAATTTGAAATATAACAATTTTGCAAGTATGAACCAAATGTAGTCATGGAAAATACTGAGATTATATCCAAAATACTGAATCAAGAGAGAATAAAATGCTAATATCAGTAGAAATATGAAGAACAACATACTATATATAAGACCCTAAAGTAATTTTCTGTGGACTGAAAAATCAGTAAAACCTTGTGGCAGAGTGATGGCCAGGGACCTAGTAACCTCATACTTTTAAAAGCTTTTTATTATCATTTTTTCCCACTACATGTATATTTACTTACATACATTAATCTTAACCAAATGTTTATAAGTTGTTAGTAAAACAGGCTCTAATTTCAGTTTTTATTACCTGTATTTCCCTGTCAGATAAATATCTAATATTATTTGTTGTCATGTGTATGTCATGTCAAGGAAAGTAGACACAGAAAAAACAAGGAGAAGAGCTGATACACTATGAGATTGTTGTAGGATTGTGTTTTTAAATACTTGCTATGGATCAAAGGAAGAGTTTCAATTATTACAAAGCAGTTAGAAATATATTCACTTTCTCTTAGAAAAATCATAATTGAATTTTACTCTTGAGTCTATCAGAACCACTGAAGGATATCACCACTCCTGGGATTTTGACTAGCTTTGTTATCTTCTAATACTCCAGATTAATATCTGAGAGTATTAAGTATACTAGAAACACCCCTAGGTGAAGCACAAATTGCTGGTGGTGAGGAGACATGATAAGAGACAGAGAAAAATAAAACACAACAAAGGAACAAAGGCCAACATATTGGATTCCTTATTTTAAGTAAGGATACTGACTGTAGTCTGCAATGAACAATGGCACACATTTAGGAGCCTGAACATATTAATGGATTCTACAATATATAAAACAGATTATTCCCAAGAAGCACAGAAAATGAATTCCTGTAAACAAATTAAAGCAACACATTACAGTGTACCTTTTCTGTGGATCTGTCTATGTTCTTGTTTGTTGGTAGAAATAAACCTTTACTGAAGATGCTAAATATAGTTTTAGGAGATGAGGATATAGTAATAACCAAAATGGACAAAAATCCAAGCCTACAAGGAAAGTGCTTTGGAATGTTTTAGATGGAAAATAATCAATATTTATATGAAAAGTTAATAATATACTAGATGATCATAAACGCTAAGGGGATAATAAAAACAGAATAATAAGAAATGTTGGAGAGAGGTAGTTCTGAAACTTCAGAGAGAAAGGCCAAGGAACGACTGCACTGAGCAGCTGACTAGATTCAGTCTTCAAGAGTAAAACCTTCTGGGTAGAGAAAAACACCAAGTGCACAACTTTTCATAAAGAAAGTGTTCCCTGGCCTGTTTCAGTCCAGCAAAGAGATCTGGGTGATAGAGTGGGTGAAGTGAGTTGGAGAGGTACCCAGAAGGCAGATCACACTAGGCTTTGTGAGTCACAGTTAAGGCCTTAGTCTTTATTTTCAGTAAGATGGGCTTCTTGAGGAGCTTATCTCAGATTTATATTTTGTAATTTATTAACATTTACATTTTGTATTTTATCCCATCATCTCTGATTAGACTAGGAGGAAGGAGGAGAAACAAGGAAATCTATTTTGAAACTATTACTGAAAATATTGAGTACCTTGGTAAAATTAATGGCAATAAAATAGTAAAATTTTTCTACTTTGAGAAAGATACTCAGAATGCAGCTGAAAATAATTTTTGATGGATTATATATTAATTCATGGATAAAATATAGATTCAAAAGTCATGAGCTGAGCAGTTAGAAGAATGGAGTTACTGTTAAATTAGAAGTACAGAATTTGGGCAGGAGATGGTTTGGGGAAATATTAGTGGCTAAGATTGAGGGTTTTCAAAAACAGCATGGTACTGGTACCAAAACAGGCGGGTGGACCAATGGTACAGAATAGAGGACACAGAAACCAATCCACAAAACTACAACTATCTTATATTTGATAAAGGGTCTAAAGCATGCAATGGAGGAAGGATAGCATCTTCAACAAATGGTGCTGGGAAAACTGGAAATCCATATGCAACAAAATGAAACTGAATCCCTTTCTCTCGCCATGCACAAAAGTTAATTCAAAATGGATCAAGGAGCTTGATATCAAATCAGAGACGCGCCGTCTGATAGAAGAAAAAGTTGGCTACGATCTACAGTCGGTGGGGTCGGGCTCCAAATTCCTCAATAGGACACCCATAGCACAAAAGTTAATAACTAGAATCAACAAATGGGACTTACTCAAACTAAAAAGTTTTTTCTCAGCAAAAGATACAATAAGAGAGGTAAATAGAGAGCCTACAACCTGGGAACAAATCTTTACTCCTCACACTTCAGATAGAGCCCTAATATCCAGAGTATACAAAGAGCTCAAAAAATTAGACAATAAGAGAACAAACAACCCAATCAACAAATGGGCCAAGGACCTGAACAGACACTTCTCAGAGGAGGACATACAGTCAATCAACAAGTACATGAAAAAATGCTCACCATCTCTAGCAGTCAGAGAAATGCAAATCAAAACCACCCTAAGATACCATCTCACTCCAGTTAGATTGGCAGCCATTATGAAGTCAAACAACAACAAGTGCTGGCGAGGATGTGGGGAAAAGGGTACACTTGTACATTGCTGGTGGGACTGCAAATTGGTGCAGCCAATTTGGAAAGCAGTATGGAGATTTCTTGGAAAGCTGGGAATGGAGCCACCATTTGACCCAGCTATTCCCCTTCTCGGTCTATTCCCTAAAGACCTAAAAAGAGCATGCTACAGGGACACTGCTACATCGATGTTCATAGCAGCACAATTCACAATAGCTAGACTGTGGAACCAACCTAGATGCCCTTCAATGGATGAATGGATAAAAAAAAATGTGGCATTTATACACAATGGAGTATTACTCTGCATTAAAAAATGACAAAATCATAGAATTTACAGGGAAATGGATGGCATTAGAGCAGATTATGCTAAGTGAAGCTAGCCAATCCCTAAAAAACAAATGTCAAATGTCTTCTTTGATATAAGGAGAGTAGCTAAGAACAGAGTAGGGTCGAAGAGCATGAGAAGAAGATTAACATTAAACAGGGATGAGAGGTGGGAGGGAAAGGGAGAGAGAAGGGAAAATGCATGGAAATGGAAGGAGACCCTCAGAGGTATACAAAAGTACATACAAGAGGAAGTGAGGGGAAGGGGAAAAATAATACAAGGGGGACAAACGAATGTCAGTAAAGGGGGCAGAGAGAGAAGAGGGGAGGGGAGGGGAGGGGAGGGGGGATAGTAGAGGATAGGAAAGACAGCAGAATACAACAGACACTAGTATGGCAATATGTAAATCAATGGATGTGTAACTGATGTGATTCTGCAATCTGTATATGGGGTAAAAATGGGAGCTCATAACCCACTTGAATCAAATTGTGAAATATGATATATCAAGAACTATGTAATGTTTTGAACAGCCAACAATAAAAAAAAAAAAAAAAAGATTGAGGGTTTTCTAGTTTAAAATACCTATTAGAGACCCAAGTGGAGCTGTTAATACATGTTAAACATGAATTTGGAGTTTATGGGGAGGTTTATGGTTTGTTACTTAGTAAATGAAAATACTAAGATGTAAGAGTTCTCTGAAGCCAAATAAAATACATAGAAAAAATTTTCTGGCTAGCATTGCACTTAAATAATGATAACTAAAAAATAATCAATTAATAGTGAAAGTTATAATAGTTAACTTAATACACATCTGTATACACTTTTTCATGCCTTACATTGTAAAGAGTAATGAAAATAAGATTTTTAACATGAATAAAACAAATTTGTTCACAAAAAAAATAAAAAGTGATTGATAAAAGACTATAGAGAACCCAATTTTTAATGGGGTCAATATTTTTAAATGAACATTTTAAAAAAGAAAGATATTTGAAACAACAAACATGAAAATGTACACATAATTAGTTATCAAAATAGTAAAGCTACAATGTTTATATCGGTGACTTTCACCAAATGTCTAAAATAAAAAAAAAAAATAAAAAACCTTTGGTGAGAATGGTAGCCCTGAAACTATAATAGACTGATGATAGAAATAAAAACTGATGCAGCCACATCCAGCCATTCTAGAAAACCATTTGACAATTCACAACAGATTGAATATTTAATGGCCATTAATATGTGACAGTCATGTGACTCCTAAGCGTGTTTGTGTATGTGAATATGTGTGTTTTTGTGTGTGTATTTATTTATTTATAATAGATCCATGACAGTCAAAAATCCATCAAGAGTGTCTGCTCTGCAAACCTGAATATCAAAGGAGCTGACTATTTATATGGGCAAAAGATGGATATAAGAATCTTCATGTCAGTATTGTTTATATTAGTCTCAAACCATAAAGAAGGCAATTGTCTATTTATAGTAAACATGCAATTTTTATAAGATGGAAAACCATATACTACATAGTATGGCTATATATAACAAATAATACTGGTAAATCTCACAAAAATGATGATAAGTGAAATAATACAGGCACAAAAAGTCATAACATATAATTCCATTCATATGAGTCCCAACAACAGGGAAAATCGATAGCTTTTTATATCAGTACCAAGTTTTCTACTGGGGTCAATGAAGAGGTAGTTAGGAGTGGTCATGAAGGGGGTTGCTGGGTGCTGATGATGTCCTGTGTTTTGGCCAAAGTCACTGTCATGTGAGTATGTTCATGTCTCCAGAATTTGTTGAACTATGCTCTAGTCTATGCATTTTTCCTATGTATTATATTTCTCTAAAAATGTTTATTTGAAAACACATCAGGAACCGTTAAAGAGAAACCAAACTAGATAAAAGAAAAACTGTGATTCCTAAGTTTAGAAATTCTGAAAACTTCTTACATAGCTGGATAATCCTACCTAGAAAGATTCCTGGAACTTGAGAATATAGATAAAATGTTCCACATAGTCAAAGGGGACAAAATGTTTGATTAATGACACACATTCATTATAAATAAAAAAGATTAGCTTATTGTTGTAGGATTGCAGAAGGAGAAATTAGAGACTGAAAGAGAAAACCACAAAAGATAACAGTTGAGGGTTTCCAGAATGTATGAAAATATAATCCTTAGTACAATAAATTTCAAGTATGAAAAATAAAAAGAAATTCTTATCCCTGGATATCCTAGTCAAATTACAGAATACCAGAAACAGATCTTAAAAACATCCAGAAAGGAGAGACAAATTACCCACAAAACAGGGACATCAAATTGACAGAACAACAGGAGCAGAGATTGAATAATGTCTTCCAGAAAAGGAGAGAAAATACCTGTCTAATGAAAATTCTATACCAAATGAAAACTATCTTTCAAGAATGAGTTTAAGGAAAACACATGACTTTACAATGGAGTGAACAAGCTGACAGCACACTAATCAATGATCAATCTCAGCACAGTGCTGGTACAGCTACTAGATATTATACGTCTCCTGAAATGAAGAATGATAAACAATATAACTGGTGATGGATTCTGACTTGAATTTTTCAGGCCTTCACTATCTACCAACTTGTAGAAAATAAAGGGGAGTAAGGAATAGACCCTTAGTACTACAAGAGACAATCAGAAATACCCAGGACTAGAACAGCATCCTCAACAAAATATAACTGTTTTAAATAAGGAAACGCCTGATATACACAAAACTCCATGTGTTATGTTCCTATGTTTGTTCTGGTGTAGACAAATCAGCCATAAAAAGCATAAGTTGGACAACTACAAATACTTGAATACAAAATGGTGATTAGCTCTTGCTATTATTAATTATAAAAATGCCATTTGGCTATGTTATAAAAGTAAACTCATTTTATGAAAATTCATCTAAAAATCACATTCTTAAAATTATTTTTTAGTAAAACATTTATTTTTAGACAAATAATAACAGAATTTAACTCAAGATATTTTCATAGGAATACCTAAATAATGTTCCTTAGTATAATAGGAGGAATCCATTCTCTCACTTTGTTCTGGGTGGAAGGGGATTGTCTTTTGGTACACCTTGCAATGTGCTACATTCTTTAAGCTTCCTCATGGAGGTGGAGTGATACATCTGGAAATCAAGTAACAATAATAATTTGTATTTCTTTATTAGACAATGTCAATATATAGTGGGAAAGATGCAAGTTTTGGAAACTTTGATTTGTGCTCCTTCTTTTTATAATAGATACATGAGAGTCAGAAACCCATCAATAGAGTCTGTTCTGCAAACCTCAACATCAAGCAGATTAAGGTCAAGATTAAGGGTAGAAAATTAGCAAGCTAGATTTGTGTTTTATATGCAAAATTGTTTATCCAACCAAATTTATATTAGAAATATAGTTTGTCTCTATATAAACATGTGTATTTTGCTTTTCTGTCATTTTATTTCGGAATTTGAGAAGAGTGGTTGTTATTTTCCTGATACCACAAAATCATAAGAATCATATATTCTGTCAGAAAAATTTGAAAATAAAGAATAAAATTTTGTTAACTAAATAATTTACAATGGTGCTCACTTATTGCATAGCTAAATTGAGTTGCTGTTTTACACAATTTCCATTTTTTAGAAAGGTAGACTGTTAAATATGTGACTTAAATAATGTGTTGTCCTAAACAAAATTTGGTGCTGAGGGCAGTGCAGGCTATGTCATAGTTGGAGAGATAGAGAGAGGGCAATTTTTGTGTCTTGAGGGCCAACCCTGAGAAGTACATGGAAACATGTACCAACATAAGATGTGACCAAAAGGAGTGAGGCTAGGCAATCATAGATTGAACTTAAGTCTGGGAAATAACACTTTGTTAGGCTCTTCAAATGAATAAGATAAGTTGAGCATCATTTGGTTGAAGCAGATATATTTTCGGGTAGACCCAGAATTTCCTGATGTTATAGCTCAAACTGTGGAAGACTTTTCCAGTCACAATGTAGATTAGTATGTTAGAAAAACTAATATTTGGTCAAGAAGAGAAGGAAAACATAAAGAAAGGACTTAAATGTATTAAATAGAACTATTTCTCCTGCGGGGAAAAAAGAAGGATGACTAAAAAAAACTGTGTTAATTCTTGGATATGCAACTGAGCCCTCTTGAAGTGGCTTTTGGAACAACAGAGGTAAATAATATACCAGAGGCATCACTCACTCCAGCAGAAACATTGTGCACAGTGCCCTGTGGTGCAGGGATCAGTGCACATCAGACACCTCATTACAGCGGCTCTACATGGGGTGACTGCTTGGTGGGAACAAAGAGAGAATAAGAGACAAAGCTTCATTTGAGGAAAATTTTACAGGTACAGGAAATCCTATAGAAAGGACAGTAGAAACATCCTCTGAAAACAACTACTTACTGGAGATAGGGAAAGCTATGTCATCAGTCATGGTTCACCCTATACAACTGGAAGGCACCAGAAACATGGGGCACAGTGTGTACATTTGAATATCTAGAAGGGAGATAAAAGAACTTTATACTAGACTAGGGTTGACATCACAGAAAGTTTCTTAAAGGGGCAATGAAGCCTTTTCTGGGGGGATACTGGAGATTGAACTCAGGCACACTCAACACTGAGCCACATCTCCAGCCCTATTTTGTATTTTATATAGAGACAGATTCTCACTGAGTTGCTTAGCACCCTGCTTTTGCTGAGGCTGGCTTTGAACTCACAATCCTCCTGCCTCAGCCACCTGAGCCACTGGGATTACAGGCATGAGCCACCATGCCCAGCTGTAATGAAGCCTCTTTAAACCCCATATTGAAAATATCCTCTGTGACAGGAGAGAATGTAAATGAATATCAATGTTCCATATATTTGATAAATGTATATTATTAAAATAACTCTTTGGCTGAGTGATCTCCAAGTTTATTTTAATTTTCTAAATTGTAGATGCTACAGCCTACAGCTGGTTGGAATCTTAATTTTCTACCATTTTGAGATTTACTTGAGATCTTTCTAAAACCTTAGGATCTCAACTCCTTAAATTCCTCATCTCCAATAATTTGAACTCCATTGTATTTCATTCCTTTACTCCCATGGACCATATAATCACTAATAACTTCAACTCTTCTAGTTTCCAATTTTATTAAATTCCCTTCTCTACCACTATTTACTTTTTACTTTACTTGGCTTGATCCTAATGTCATATCTTCATAATTGTTCATACACAAAGAGATACAAAGCTATGTAACTGAAATAAAATGAGAATTTTATTAAAACAAGAATTGTACTGTAGTTAACAAAGATACTTATTAATTGTCCTTTTCAGGATGGTGGTTTTCACTCAAACATGGTATACCTTAAATGTCTTTTTGAGCATTGACCTTAAGAGGGAAGTAGATTTTATCCCAACATAAACATATACTTTGTTTGCCTAGTTACTCAAACAACATGCTATTGAGAGTACAGAATAAGAATTTCTTTCCCTACAGAAGAGTTATTGAGCATTTTTATATTATGTAACACTCAATCATTTGTTACAAACCCTTCTTTCCAGAAGGCTCTCTAATTGGAAGGGGGGATTTCGGATGTCATGTCCACTTACTTTAACTGGATAGTCACCAAAGTCTGCCAATGGCAATGACAATTACTGACAGTCTGCTTCACATAGAGGAACTATGGTAAGCTGGTAGGAATCAGATAACAGTTTTTGCAACATGAAATGCCATATTTCAGGCAGGCATCTTGACTGACGAATTTTATAGAGTTCTATTTGTTTACAATCTGAAAATTTATATAACAGGATTTATATCAAAGCATGAATTCAAATTAATAAGTTACAAAAATAAACAGTCTATGTCCTAATAGGTGAGATGTCATTAAAAGTCCAGTATGGACAAACAATAATACAATGATTATACGAGTTCTTTCATCAGACATGCCATTTTTCACTTGGTCATGCAGACACACATGCCTGCACATATACACGAAAGAGAGACAGAATTAATATTTGTCTATGTGCAATAAATAAGTTCTGCACAATCTTTTTTAGTTGCTCACTTTTCCTTCCCAGAATCTGTAAAACCCACTTTCTAGAGTGGAAAGAATTAGATTCCCACAGTCAGAATGAAAACAACTGGTGATCCTATCCCTTAGGACCAAATCTGCATGATCCCATTAAGAGTACAGTTCTCTCCCCCGCCTTAGTGAGAAGATAAATAAATTCAATTACAAATTGGTTGAGTTAAAATGGTTCCATTTCTGGAAGGAATCCCAAGACTATTTAACATTGCAGTTAGATAAAAATTTAGAATTGAAGAAAGGTCACCTTAAATTTATCAAAAAAGACTTTCATTAGAGGCTGGTTCTGTCCAACCATATAAAAAATAAAATCCAACTGAGATATTTAAACCCAAGAATTGATTTAGAAAAGTGATTTTGGTAAAAGGAAACCCTCAATGTGTTTACTGATTTAGCAACTTAGAGCTTTGAGACCTTCAGGAAAATCAATTATCCTATTTATACCTCAGTTAATATTCTAATTTGTAGAGTGAAGATATTGTTATAGCATAATATGTGAGGTAGAGATTAAAAATTGAATGTACATCAAATGGTGTGCTTTAGCCAATACAGAAAACTTTAGTCAACAGCATTATTGACTTCATCAACTTCATCTTCATCTCCATGGCCTCTTTCACCAACTTTAACCTTTTTTCACTTTTTAAAAATAGTCCTCATCATCATCATTACCATATTATCAAATGAAGACCATTATTCCTATTGGTTACCCTTTAAGGTAGTCAGTTATATTTAGATTATTTCAGTTGGTTTATGGAATTTTACCTGCTCATAATAGAATTGTCTCTTTTTCTTTTTCAGATGAAGTGTCATTTAGATGCATAAAATTTCCATATGTTTTAATGTCATTTAGCACATATGCTTATTCACCACGTATTGAGACCGACTAAATGCCAGCCTTTGAATACAATTTTGTGAATGCAGAGAGATCCATAAGCGAGATCTTGATCTTAAGAACTATGTTGTTGAAAATGATTTCAATTGCAAAATACCAACCAAAGTGCACTTAAATTAAAATACCACTAAATTATTTTATAAAACTACAGCAATAATTCCACCTACATCTCTACCTACATGTCCTCTTTTCTTGCCTGTTACTGTGAATAATGAATCATCATCATTTATGGTGCTTATTCTTCCATGAGGATATTGGATAGTGCTGTTTTTCAAAATAGGTCAATTTATAAATTGACCTATCTTCTTTATCTTTAATTATTCTCTCTAACTTTCAACAATGTTGAAGCACACTGTATTATTTACTATCTCAAACAAATACTTCCCATATACACCCTGTCAGAATCTGTTATGATGTCATAACAAAGTTATGTCATAATATATCTCTAATTTTTTATCCAGTTTCTCTTTGATTTATATCTGATGAACATACTCCAGTTAGGTTTTCTTTCCACCACTCAAAATAAACTTGCTTTGGAAAAAAAAAAGAAAAAAAAAAGTTTGTCACATTAGATTGGATAGAGAGAAATGATGGGAGGGGAGGGGAGGAGTAGGGGGGATAGGAAAGGCAGCAGAATAGAATAGACATTATGATTGCTGTATGTATATAGGTGACTCTATAACCAGTGTGATTCTACAATCTGTACAATCAGAAAAATGAGAAATTATACCCCAATGATTCAAATGTATGAATTGCCAAGATCATTGTAATGTCATGTGTAGCTAATAAAAAATAAATAAATAAACTACTTTGGTGAAAATAATTGCTCATGCATTTTTTCAGTGATCTTTTCCTCTTAGTTTTTGAGTGATAACTGTCTGTCTTTTGTGCTTCCTAGCTCACTGCCTAATTTTCTGATTCTTCTTCAGTTTACATAACATTGTAAGCAATACAGTCCCCTGGATAAGGCCTCAGCTTCTTTTTATTTCCTTCCTTTTTCCCCCTTTTTTCTATATTCACTCTTACAACACTATCACTCAACCACAGAACAACAAATATCACTTACACATTAGCCTCTCCCAAATATATATTTCTGACCCTAATGTTCTCTGTAATTTAAATTCAAATATGTATACTTCTACTTGAATCTCCACTGAGACTATTATTAAATTTCCAAATATTCGACAGACTAAATGGCCAAAGTCATTCTTCCCATAGCCTTTTCCATATCAGCAAACACCACTTTCAGTCTAAAGGCTTACAACAAGAATCTTTGTTTTTTGAAATCTGCAGGCAATCGATCAGTAAACCGCATTCATTTTTCATAAAAATCTATTCAGAAATTACACACACCTAGTTCTTCCAATGCTACCCATGACATATAAGCTACCATGAGCTCTCAAACTGCTGCAACAGCCTTCCAGCTAGTCTCCCTGGTTTCACGCGTGTTCTTTACAAGTTGTTCTTTCAATATTAGTCACATTTGACCCTAATGAACATGTTAGTCCCTGTAATTCCTCCTTTGTTATGAATGCCGTTTCTGTTTGCTTAATTTTACCTTATGTAAGTATTTTGATGTATACAAAGTTTGAATGAAGAGTCTCAGAACCTGAATGTATAAACCTGATATAGTCTTATTTTTCCCAAAAAGTGCTACCATATTGCTATATCCATCCATAGCTAAGTGGGCATCCTTTATTTATTTGGTCATACTTCATTTATATTATATTCTCATCTGACTTCTGTATGAGCAGTTGGGAGACAATGTTCTGCTCCGTAGGTAATTACTATTAGTATATTCAAAAGTTGTCAAAGATGACTTTTCTTATTTTCCCTGCGGTAAGGGACTTAAATGATGATTCTCAAAGGAGATATGTATTGGTTGTTCATGAGACTCTAAGGAGACCTTCCTATACCATCCCTAGACAAGGGAAATCCTCCTGCCTTGAGTAAAGCCAGCAACCATCTTTTAACTCTAATTTTTTGGCATATAAAGTGCATCATTGAAGCATACACATGATGTTTGAGGTCTTCAAAACCTCTTGTGTGTGTGTGTGTGTGTGTGTGTGTGTGTGTGTGTCATTTCAACCTGTGGGAATACATATCCATATCATATGAAATAATAGAAATATAAACTATCCGTGCTCTTTCTTCATATGTATCTCAACAGTGTAAATCACTATGCTGGCTCAGTGGTTCAGTAATTTTAAGCAACTAGATCATGAAACTGTGGATTTGAATTGGCAAAAGGGGGATAGTTCAATTCAATCCAGTCATACAACAATGGACAGGCTGGAGTTGGAGAGAAGATAGCATGAATAATGCTCCACCACAATGGATAGAGTAGAAAAACAACAATCCCCTACCACCTCTCCACTCCTCCTAGACATAAGTCTTTCCGTTCTTTTATATGTAATAATGGAAAATATTGCAAAACTGTTTCATTTTAAATTTTTTTTTCTTCAAGAGGTACAGGAATTTCAGGTTAATAATTGGGCAGTCTAAATTCAAATATGCTTTAAAGAATTTAGTAAATTTGCTGTAAAATTTCCTACCTTTACAATCATATATGTACCACGCAAAAACTTCACTGTATGGAAAGAGGTGTTTTTTTAAACTAATTTTCACATAATCTATGACTAACAACAGAAGAAAAACTAAATTTTAAAAATATATAACTTAGTTGAATTCCATGACTATAATACTTACTCTCTATAACTGTTATTAAAGAAATATCTGGGTAAAGCATATATCTCTATAACATTGAGTATCAATGAAATATTAGAAAATGCTTCAGGCTTCACTTTGTAGAGTGGAAATGATAATAAGGAATCATATTATATTCCAAATGTCTTCCGCATAATTCCTTGGATCTGCCTCATTAGGAAGATTAATATAATAAAGCAATTTACAACAAAAGACCCACCATCCTCTAGAATTGTTAATGGAAGGGTTATACTGTTATCAATCAGAGAAATCTATCAATTAAAATGTAACTTTAAGGAAGAAATCTGAGATTCTAAGAAATAAACTATTCAAAATTCAAACGACTCTTAGAAAATCAAGCATATATTTTACTTAATTTTTTTTCTTAAGAAGCATAGATTCGTGCACACTCAGATACTAAGTATTTATCTTTCAGTTATAACGAATTTGCACTCTATCCAGTACCTACAGTATATCTCCAGCACCATTTTGTCACAATATATCAAGGCTGATCCTCACCTCACCATTTGAGGTAGTATCTCAAAATTTCAACGAAAATGTAGTTCAATCATTTAATGTTTTTATCTGCCATTGTAATCCTTCTTCTCATCAAAATCGATACAAGATTTTTTCACCAACACTCACATCAAAGCAATCACTTCAAACATTAGACCCTGTCCCCAACTGCCTAAGGCAAATCGTCTATAATATTCATTAGTTATTTGTTGTCCTTCTGTCAGACACTAACATTTGTATTTCAAACCACCTTCTAGCAGAAAGACTGACCTATAAGTGATTAAAATGCAACAAATCACTGTCAGATATGTGGCCTTAAAAGGGCAGACATTGTTGGATAGAAACATTTATTTCTCTTTTAAATGCCTTCTCTTTTTAGCAGCCTATTACCAATTTATACAACTAGAAAACAAACAAGGACAAATGACCTGAACTAAAAATCTATATTGAAAGATGCTTCCCTTTACAGCTTACAACTCTAGAACAAAACATCATTAACAACAAGAACTCTTAGGGATGTCTTCTAGCTAGTGATTTGACCAGAACCAATTTAAACAGCCTGTTTTTGGAGCCAACAATGTTTTGTCACAGTAAGATACCTTAAACATCTTTGAAAAACTCATACATGACAATAAAAATGTAATATTTAAAAAAAACATAATATCAAAAAACAATAACAAGAAGACTATTAGAAATGTATTTTTCCACAACAATCTGAAAGTTTACTATGCAATTTCCATTTTTTCCCTCATTAAAAACACATATATATATATCTACTGATATATATCTTTATTTGTGTGTGGCCAGTGCAATGAACAACTCTAGACATCATATTGTTTTAAATATAAATTTAAATATTACCAAAGAAGAAAAATATCTCCATTATAGTATACAGTTAATAAAGGAAACTAATATATTTTGTCAGTATTTTGTTAGCATTCATTCTCTCATATAATAGAATCTATACTTCCAAGTTTAAGTAAAAGAACATGATAAGAACATATATAGTACTGTGACTTATAAATATCCAAGAGGGCCAAATAACTGGGCTTTAAGATCACAGAATCAGAAGTAGTACAAGAAAATACCTTACAGTGGCAAGCCAGGTTACTCCAGAAACCAATCCTAAGGTAGAACTCAGTGCACAGTAAATCAATTGGTGTTGCTCTTGGGATTAACATCTATGAGAAGTTAAAGAAGCATGATTTGAGCAGAGAGATTATGGTCATAATGCTTCCCCTCCATAACCTCTGCCATGTATGTCAGGAGCTGTGCAATCAAGATGGCCAATCCATTTTTCTGGAGTTGGAGGAAATAGGACAGAACGGTACTTGACAACCCTTCACTATTCACTTATTGAATGGATATCATCCTTGAAAAGGGCCATAAGTTTGGAGACGCCAATTACTATATAAATGCTGGAAGTCTCTCTTTAGCAGACAGATGACAATTCCTGGACAGCATTGGCTGTAAAGGGTGTTGGTCAGTAGTACCATCAAGACCTGGAAGATTTTGATTGCTAGGTGGCACTGCAAAGAATAAACTATAGCATATATTGCATTGGAATATCACCAGTTCCCTTCAGTGTACCACCCTATGACATTAGGAGTCAAATGCTAAGAACCCCAATACTGCTGTCTCAGGAGTTCTAAATGTCTCTGTCACTGTGTTGAAAGGAGTGCCAGTGACTCCCTCCACTACTTACCCTTCACATTTCTCTTTTTATTTCTAAGTTCTCAAGGAGCTATCTTATGAAAATCAAGTCATATGCAAGTCTTATAGTATAGTTGCCAGATTTCTAGAAGCTGGTAGAAAAAAATCAATCTAGAATGCCATTGAAATAAATATCAAATTTGTGTAGATACCTTTCTGGTTGTTTGACTATTAAAAGGCCATATGTATACCCATTTATATGTCCACATAATAGCTATACCCACTTAATCTTGCCTATAATGCTACTATTCCTCATATAAAAGAAAATTCAATTACATCATCCATCCAAACATACTCTGATATTATCACAAGTATTTTTGCTTGAGATATGATTTTATACAAAAAGGTATACAATTAACATACATATTTTGATGCGTTCAGAAACATGCATACTGTAATAAAAGTGCTAAACACATCATCTCCAAATATTTATTTTTGTATGTATGTGTGTTTTGTGTGTAACTGTGATAACATGAGACCTATTAACCTAATTTAAAATGCACAACATCATATTGTTAATGTTTCTGACCAACTTTTATTTCACTTCTAGTTTAGTTACAATCTTATTTAAAATTTCCAGAAACTTTTTTTTAGATTTTAAAGAACTATTTAATATAAACTCATCTTTAAAAATAGGAAATAAATTACAACTAGGATAAAACTGACTAAACTCTTCTACATACATATGTAAGTATACCACAGTAAATTTTACATTATACATTTTACATTTATAAAGCACCAATCTTACAAAACTCTACACAAATAGAAATAGAGCAGAGGAAAGGAAACAGGGAGAGGGAGATTGAGAGGGAAAGGAAAGTACTGGGGACTGATTTGGAAAAAAATTATATTCGATGCTTGTGATTATGTCAAAATGAATTTAATATATATAAAACTATAATGTACTAATGAAAAAAATTGTCAAAAGTTGAAAAATATAACACTGAGAATGGAGTTTTACTTAGTCATAATGAAGAATAAAATTATGGCGTTGGCTGGTATATGGATGAACTAGAGAACACCATGCTAAGTGAAATAAGCCAGGCTCAGAAAGTCAAAGATCAAATATTTTCTCTCGTATGCAGAAGCTCAACTAAAATTAGCAAAAATTTAAAAATAAAAATTACAGAGAAGGTGAGAGAATTTTATAAAAATATAACAGAATTTTTGGTGTAAAATCAATGATGCTGTATACTAGCAAATAAGCGCTGGTCTAATTTTTTGGAAAAATTGTATATAGAGATGTAGATAAAGATATAGATATAAATATAGCTAAAGATATAGATATATAGATAGATAGATAGATAGATAGATAGATAGATAGATAGATAGATAGAGATGTGTGTGTGTATGTGTGTGTGTTGTGTTATAAATGGGTACCAAGCAATGGAGATACCAAGCAGTGGAAGCAACAAGCAGGTCATATCCATGAGTAGCTATCTATGTTACTAAGTCTATACAACCTCTGATTACTTGATTATAATCATTTAGTTTATAAACATTATTGGAATTTTATTCATAGTCACAGAACATCTTATACTGTTTAGCCCTAAGTCCATGTGATAATGAAGTTCCACCCAGAACTCTCGGTTTTGTGGACTGGTAGCCAGGAAACTTTGAGTCATGTGGATGCTGAATTATCTAGAGCTTGGTTAGTGTTTCTGCAGGGGAAAAATAGCAAACTAGAAATTCCCTGTACGTAGCAAGATGGTTATTTGCTCAACACTATGTGACTTTGGTAAAACAAAATCAACTGCAACAGTAAAAGACTAATTTTTTTCATAATTAATCTACCTAAGCTTGATTCAAAATACATATGTCACAATTGGCATATCCACTAAGTTGTAATATTAGATCCTTGAGAAAAAGTACAGTCATGCTTATCCTCCAGACTTGGTCAGGCTGAAAGTATTACAGTTTACAAGAACAGTTCATGCAAGAAATGTAGCAGGCCAAGTTTTGCATATCTTGAGTCCAAAACTAAAAGTAAATCAACAGCATTAAGACACAGAACATCTCTTTTACCTTGGAGGACAATCAATTTTTTTTTTTTTTTTTTTTGCTATTTCCATCATTTCCTTTTTAAATTTTTTAATTTGTATTTTATTTTTTAAATTTATTTACCTGTTTTATTCTGTATGATTCTCTACATGTGTGTCTTTGCTGCAGTGGAAGTTTTAAGAATATATTTATTTTTTTCATGTAAGATGTTTTTAAATTTTAGTTGCTTTCTTTTTCATTGTGTATTATTTACCTTTGTTTTGATTTTGGTGGGGTAAAATTTTATGTGAGTTTGATCTGTTTTGATATTTTCTTTTGTTGTTTGTACCTGTGTTATTATTCCTTTACTATCCCTTCTTCACTCTCTTCTCCCACTAATAGCCAAATTCTCCTAATCCCTCTTCCTCTCTTAATTTTGTTATTTTTTAATTATTTTTTTCCTTCTTTAGAGCTGTCATTTATTATATCTTTGCTCCTTCTCCTCCATTCATTTTTTTAAATATTTCAAACTCTTTTTTGTTACCTACCCTATTTTCTCTTCACTTAGGAACTGTAATTTCACTATCTGAATTATATAGTTTATATAATTTCTATGTCATTCATATTGTTGTGATTATTAATACAGTGGACAACATAGTTGATTGAAACCTGCTGTGTAAAGTCTGAGCTATTTCATGGTTGTTTATTGTTGGAGCTGATGTTAAATGCTGATCCAATCATTCCTAAATAGGTAGTAATTAATGTTATAGAGGTCAGGGTGGACACAAAGCATCTATTTTAAGTTTGTAGGTTGGTCGCTTACATTATTGATATTACTTGCTGCATATGTCTCTAAGAGTGTTGGGAGATTTGGGGGACACTACAAGTCCACAGGGTAGGGATCCTGCTGCTGATTAACACTCAGAACTTTGCCAAATAATAGCAAGCCTCACTCCACACAAGTTCTAGGATAAGTAGAAATAATATTATAAAAATGGTCATACTACAAAAAGCATTATACAGATTCAATACAAATACAAATGATATTCTTCACTGAACTAGAAAGAAAATCTCTTAAAATTCACTTCAAATAATGTAAGTCCCAGAATCCAAAACAAGTCTATGCAAAAAGAGTGATGCTGGAGGGATCATAATACCCGATCTCAAATTTAAATACAGAGCCTATGGTTAAAAACAAACAAACAAACAACAACAACAAAATCAGCGTAGTATTGGCCTCAAAATAGACATAAAGACCAATGAAATAGAATAAACTTGAAAAAAATGCCAAAAACATGTGTTAGTTAAATGATAGTCTTTTAACAAGTGGTTCTGGGAAAGCTGGATATTCATACACAGAAAAATGAAACTAGATTTCCATTTCTCACCTTGCACAGAAATCTAATCAAAATGGATGAAAAACTTAGGAATGAAACATAAATTTCACAACTGCAAATAAAAAACTTAGGGTCAACACTCCAACATATTGGTGCAGGCACTGACTTCCTTAACAAGATCCCTAAAGCTCAAGAAATAAAAACCAAAAACTAATAAATAATGATGGTATCAAATTAGACAGTTTCTATATAGCAAAGGAAATGATTAAGTGCATGTTGAGTCAGCTAGAGAGTTAGAGAAAATCTTCCCAGCTACTTGTCTGAAAGGGGATTAATATAAAGAACATCTATAGCCCTTCTCGGTCTATTCCCTGAGGACCTTAAAAGAGCATACTATAGGGATACTGCCACATCAATGATCATGGCAGCACAATTCACAATAGCTAGACTTTGGAATCAACCCAGATGCCCTTCAATATATGAATGGATTAAAAACTGTGGCATTTATACACAATGGAGTATTACACAGCACTAAAAAATGACAAAATCATGGATTTTGCAGGGAAATGGATGGCATTAGAGCAGATTATGCTAAGTGAAGCTAGCCAATCCTTAAAAAACAAATGCCAAATGTCTTCTTTGATATAAAGAGAGCAACTAAGATCAGAACAGGGAAGAAGAGCATGAGGAAAAGATTAACATTAAACAGAGAGGAGTGGGGGGAGAGAAAGGGAGAAAGAAGGGAAACTATGGAAATGGAAGGAGAGACCCTCATTGTTACACAAAATTTCATATAACAGTTTGTGAGGGGAAAGGGGAAAAAAAAACAAGGGAGAGAATTAAACAACAGCAGATGGGGTAGAGAGGGAAGATGAGAGGGAAGGGGAGAGGGGATAGTAGGGGATAGGAAAGGTAGCAGAATACAACAGTCATTAATATGGTATTATGTAAAAATGTGGATGTGTAACCGATGTGATTCTGCAACTTGTATTTGGGGTAAAAAATGGGAGTTCATAACCCACTTGAATCAAAGGTATGGAAGATGATATGTCATGAGCTTTGTAATGTTTTGAACAACCAATTAAAAAAAAAAGAACATACAAAACACTTAAAAAATCTTAATACCAAACAACCCAATAAAGAAATGAGCAAGAGAAACTAAATAGATATTTCTCAAAAGAACAAATGTAAAAGTTCAATAAATGTATGAAAATGTTCAATATCACTAGCAATCATGGAAATGCAAATGAAAACTACATCAAGTGTCCATCTCTTCCCAGTTAGAATGTCAATCATTCAAGAAAACAAATAATAAATTACAGCACTGATGTGGGAGTAAAGGTACACCCATACATTGTTGGCGGGACTGCAAATTAGTGGGACCACTTTGAAAGGAGTAAGGATTCCTCAGAAGAATAGGAATAGAATCTCTACATGACCCCACTATCCTCCTTCTCCTTGGTATTTATCCAAAAATATTAGAATTAGCATACTATAGTGATACAGGCACATCATTGTTTATAGAAGCACAAAAGTCAAGTTATGAAACCAGTCCAGTTGCCTATCAACAAATGAATGGGTAAAGAAAATGTGGTATATATACAGAGTGGAATTTTACTCAGCCATAAAAATGAATAAAATTATGGCATTGCTTGTAAATGGATGGAACTAAAGGACATCCTGCTAAGTGAAATCAGTCAGACTCAGAAAATTGAGGGACAATTTTTTCCCCATATGTGGGAAGCTAGAGCCAAATAAGAAAAAAAAGGAGGGGTTGGAATTCATAGGAATAGAGGGGAGATCAGTGGAGTAGAAGGAGATTGAAGGGGAAAGAGAAAGGATAGGGAAGGGGAGGAAATGTGTAATTAATTTGACAAAAATTACAGTATGTATGTGTATAAATACACTACAGTGAATTCCACCTTTATGTGTATCTATAAAGCACCAATTAGAATATTATAAATGATAAATAGAAGGAAGACAAGTAGAGTATAGAAAGGGGAAAGGGGGGAAGGAAGAGGGGAGTGAAAGAGGAGGCACAGGGGATTGAAATAGAGCAAATTAAATTCCATGTGGGCAAATATGAATATGTCAAAATAAAACCAAGGATTTTGTATAATAATTATGCACTAATAAAAGCATCAAAAAAAGAAATGGAAGGAAATAAAGGTGGTAGACCAATTCCTTTGGAAAATGGTAACTGAGAACCCTAGGTAAGAATGAGAAGTAGGGAGGCACAGCCAGTTTTGAAAGTGGAGAGGTCATGACATATGTCTCAGGTAACAGCAATGTAGTAGAATAGGCTCTCTTGATAGTCCAACTGAGGTCAATGTGAATAAATTTAAAGTATACCAGTCATCATACTTCTTTTTGTTGTTTGCATTGACTTTAATAATTGTACAAATTAATGGGGTATAGTGTGATATTTTAACATACATATACATTGTGTACTGATCAAATCAGAGTAATTAGCAATTCTCTCTCTTGTCATTTCTTTAGGTTTGGAACCCCAAGCTCCACTCTCCAAGATCTTCATAAAATATATAAGAGATTATGATGAACTATATAGTCATTCCACAGTGCTAGAGAACAAGATTTATTCCTTTTATCTGTGTTTTGTTACATGTTATTCGACTTCTCTTTATTCTCATACCCCTATTCTTCCCAGCCTCTAGTAACCACCATTATACATTCAGACAAAAAATTTTAACTTGATGTATGAGAGATAACAGACAATCATTGTTTGTGTCTGACTTATTTCACTTCACAAAATGTCCTTTAGTTCCATTCATTTAACTACTAATGATAAGATTAAGATTTTATCTTCTTTATGGAAAAATAATATTCCATTGTATGAATATGCCATTTATAAATTTTCCATTCATCTATCAATGGTCACCTAGATTGACTCCATGCCTTAGCTATTGTGAGTAGTGTGGCAGCAAACATGGGCGTGCAGGATATCTCTTTGTTGTGCTAATTCCATTTCCTCTGGAGATATGTATCCACAAGTAGGATAGCTGAATCACATGGCAAATCAAAAATTTTTTTGAGGAATCTCCATATTGTTCTCTATAATACCTGTGCTAATTTATATTTCTACCAAGTATATCAAGTTCTTATTTCCCAACTCCTCCCTATTTGTTATTTTTGGTCCTTTTGATTATAGCCATTCTCATTGGAGTTGAGTGATATCTCATTATGGCTTTGATTTGCAATTTCCTTGTGGCTAATGATGTTGAGGATTTTTTCATTTATTTTTGGTCATTTGTATTTTTTCTTTTGAGATATGTCTATTCTGATCATTCACCCAGTTTTTAGTTGGAATACCTGTTTTGTTAAAGGATTTTGAGTTTTTTCTATGTTAAGGATATTAATCTTTTGGCAGATATATAACTGGCATGTCCTGTCTCTTCACTCTGATTTGCTTTGTAAAGTTGTCTAGTTTGAGGTAGTTCAATTTGTCTATTTTTGCTTTGGTTTCCTGTGTTTGGGGAGTTCTATTTAAAAAAAAAATCATTGCCTATAATAAGGTCTTAAAGTGTTTCTACTTTGTTTTCTTTTAGAAGAGTCACCGCTTCAGGTCTTTGGGGGTTTTATCCATTCTGAGTTGATTTGTGTACAGAGTGAGAGATAGAGACTAAGGTTCAATCTTCTGTTTCTGTATAGCAAGTTTTTCCAGGACCATTTATTGAAGAGGTTGGCTTTTCTGGAATGTATGTTTTCTGTGCCTTTGATGAGAATCAGTTTCTTTCTGAAATATCTATTCTGTTTCATTTTTTTCATTTGTCTATGCTTTTATGCCAGGTTGGTTTGTTATTGTTGGGTTTCATTTGTTTTATTCAAGGTTGCTTTAGCTATTCCAGTTTTGTATTTGGTTTGGTTTGGTTTGGTAATGGAGATTGAACCCAGGGGCACTCAACCAGTGAGCCACATCCTTTTTATTTTTTATTTTGAAATAGGGTTTCACTAAGCTACTTAAAGACTTGCTAAGTTATTAAGGCTGGCTTTGAACTTGCAATCCTTCTATCTCAGCCTCTGGAGCCACAGGAATGATAGGTGTGTGTCACTGTGCTGGCTGTTCCAGATCTTTTGTGCTTTTATATGAATATTAGTATTGTTTTTCTAGTTCTGTGAAAAATATCATTGGTATTTTGATAGGAAATTCATTGAGTCTAAATCACTTTAAGTACAGGGACACTTTAACAATATTAAATACTTCCAATCAGTGAAAGTTTTTCTGTTTTCTTGTGTTTTTAATTTAATCAATATTGTGTATTAATAATAGGACTCTTTTTTTTGGGTAATTTAATCCTATGTTTTTTAATATATTGATATTAAATCCTACAAATTTACTAAATTAAATTATTTTTAATAATTATTTTGTATATATATACATATATATGTATGTGCAAAATATAGTGAGTATATATATGTATATGTATGTGCAATATATATCAATATATATTGAGTATATATATATATATATATATATATATATATATATACTCAAATCATCTGCAAATAGGGATACTTTATCTTCCTCTTTTCCTATTTGCATGTTTTATTGTTTTTTCCATTGCATACTTTCTGCAGCTGAAAACCATGAAAGTAGATATCCTTGGTTTATTCTAGATCTTAGAGGAAAGGTTTTCAGCTTTTCCCATTCAGTATGCTGTCTACTATGGATTTGTGGTATGCAACCTATATTATGTTGATGTATGATCCTCCTATCCTTAATTTGTTCAGGGTTTTTAATCCTAAAGTTAAAATAAGTTTTATCAAGTGCTTTTTCTGCATTGGTTGACATGACCACGTTGCTTTTATCCTTCATTCTGCTGATGTGATATATTATATTGATTCATTTGTGTATGAATTCATCCGTGCAATCCTCAAATAAAACCCATTTGATAATTGTGAAAGATCTTTATTGATGTGCTATTGAATTGGATTTGCTAGTTTTTTGTTAAGAATCTTTGCATCTATGTTTATCTAAATATCTACATTATTTAAATAAATGACATCGATCTGCAGTTTCTTTCTTGTATTTTGTTTTGTCCTTGTCTAGTTTGGGTATTAGGGTAATTCTGGATTTATACAAAAATATGGAAGCATTCCCTCCCTTTCAATACTTTGTTATAGTTTGAGGGAAAAAAAGTGGCATTAGTTCTTTAAAACCTTGGTGAACTTCAGCAGCAAAGGCTTCCAATCATGAGCTTTTCTTTTGGGGAGAGACTTTTTATTGATGAATCAATCTTGTTGCTTTTTTTAGATCTGCTCATATTTTCTATGTCCTCCTGATTCAGTGTTGGTAAGTTACATGTGTCCAGAAATGTGTCTATTTCTTCTTAGTTCTTCAACTTGTTATCATATAATTCTTTTCGATAGCCTCTAATGACCTTTTTTTTTATTATTGTGGTATTTGTTGTAATGATTCACTTTTATTCTCTAATTTTATTTATTTTGGTCTCCTCTTTTATATAACTAAAGACTTACAAATTTGTTTATTTTTTCAAAGCAACAAATTTTCATTTCATTGATCTTTAAAGTTACTTTTAGTCTTTTTTTAACTTATTTATACTGTGAACTTTGTTATTTTTTCCTTTTCCTAATTTTTGGTTTTGACGTATTCTTGATTTCATGGGCCTCTGAGATGTACCACTAGGTTGTTTATTTGAAATCTATTTTTTTATATAAGCCCTTATTACTATAAATGTCTCTTTTCATAATGTGTGTTTTTATATCCCATGAGTTTTTGAATGTTTTTTTCTTTAATTGTGTTTTATTTCAAAGAACTAAAACTTCACTTTGTAACTTTGATTTCTTAAATGTTCATTCAATAGCATATTTATTGTTCTCCATATATTTTAATAATTTCTAAAGTTATCTTACTTCTAAATTCTAGTTTTATTCCATTATTATCATAAAAGATACCTGAAACAATTTTTATTTTTTCAAATTTTTTGAGACTTGTTTTGTGACCTAGTCAATATTTCAGCTGCTGATGAAAATAATGTGCTTTCTGCAGCTATTGTTTGGAATATTCTGTAAATTTCTATAAGGTTGATTTGTTCTATTGTATACTTTAACTTTCATATTTTGAGTTTTTTTGTTTGTTTGTTGTCTACATGATCTGCCCTTTGGGTGTTGGAATAGTGGGGCATTGAAATCCTCTACTGTTATTGCATTGGAGCCTGCCTTTCAGTTTATATCTAATAATGTTTGTTTTATGAAACTGAGAGTTCTGGCATGAGACAAATATTAAGTTATTCATGGTATCTTCTTATTGAACTGATAACATATTCATTACTGATCATCATTATATTGAATACCTTTGTCTTTTTATATAGTTTTTGTCTTTAAGTCTTACTTGGTTTGATAGAAATATAATTATTTCTCACTTTGGGTTGCTATATGTGTGGGATATTTTTCATTGCTTCATTTTTAGTCTGTATGTGCCTTTAATGGCAAAGTTAATTTATTGCACACAGCATGTTGCTGGGTCTTGTTCTTATATCCATTCAGCCTATCCATTCCTTTTAATTAGAGAATTTAGTCATTTACATTTGTAAATATTATTTGTAGTGAAGATTTACTCATATATTTTTTCATTTTTTGTTTGGAATATTCTTTTTTTTCGCTTCTATCTCGCTCGTCAGTCGTCTCTGTGGTTTGATAGTTTACTATATTAATAAGTTTTGATTCTTTTCTGTTTCTCTTTGGTGTTTATCTGCTCTTCTATTGTGTTTAAAACTTCACAGGTTTTTGAGGGTGATTGTCTGTCTTTTACTTCTTCTGCAAGTAAGACTTCCTGAAGTGTTCTCTGTGCAGCCAGTCTAATGGAGGCAAATTCCCGCAGACTTTGTTTGTCTTGGAAAGTCTTTATTTCTTCTTAATTCCTAAAAAGGATAACTTTGCAGAGTGTACTGTTCTTGATTGGCAGGTTAGAATAAGTTCTTCCATTTTCTCCCTTCCTTTTTTTGGATGTTTCTTTACAGAAATTTGCTGTTAGTCCTAATGGGGGATACTTAAATGAGACGTTGAACATTTCCCTTGCAGTTTTGAGAAATTTGTCTTTGTCTTTTGTATTTGATAATTTGACTATAATACATGGTGGTGAGGATATTTTCTGGTCATATGTGTCTTTGGGGTCCTATAAACCTCCTATACTTTGATGTCCATATCTTCCTCGAGATTGAGAATATTTTCAGATATTATTTCATGTATAGGTTTTCTACAGCATTCATATGTTCTTTGCCTCTTGGAATTCATAAAATTATTTATTTATTTTTTTACATATTACGGTTTTCTAAAAAGAATCAGAAGCTGTCTTCATTATTTCTGTTTGCATTTATGTTTTTATCGTCTAACATATTTCAAAAGACATGTCTTAAAATTCAGTATTTCTTTCTTCTGCTAAATGTACTATTGGTGATAATTACAACCATAAATTTGTTTGACTTATTGATTTTTTTACTTACAATATTATTGTTTGATTCTTTTACTTGATTTATTTTTGCTGATTTTTTTATGCATATCATGATTTGTTTTCCTTATTTCTTTGACTTGACACTGTATTCTCTTGAATCTCATCCACTTTCCTTATAAACATTTTTTCAAATTCTTCATCAGGCACTTCATTAATATTATTTTCTTCAGAGTTTCTGACAACATGCTACCTTTTCGTTTTCCTCACATTTTTTGTGACCCTACTTTGAGATTTGCACATCAATGAATCATTTGTGTCTCCTGCGTACTGTAATCATCATCTTCATAGGCCACAGAAGAATTTGAATATTCTTAAACCTGACTTCCTGGCAACATTTTCTTATAGGTGAGTCTCCCTAGAAACAAACAAATCAGTTTATATGGATGTAAATAATGGTGTTAGAAAAATGTTCTGGAAAGTTAACGAGATTATTTTTCCTACCCAGGTAACATTGCACATCCATGAAAGGAAATTTAACTTGTGAAAGGTAACATTGTCGCCTGCCTTCACACCTGAACATACTCATCTCAGCTTTGGTCCAGCACATACAGCTTAATACATGGTAATCATTCAGGAAATGCATGTTAAAAAAAATGAAAATTCTCTTATGATAACCATAGTAGCTAACTTTTATTACGCTTAATACTTTCCTACAATTCTTTAAGCGTTTCCCAGGTTAATTCCCTTAATAGTCACAAAAAGAATGTCAACAAGTGATTAACTGAAAAGTATACATATTCTATCCTTATTCTTGTTTTGAATTTAAGTTTGTGCTCCTTTAAGGCATATTGACCATTTTTTTGAGATCTAGAGAGTAGCAGATCCTATATCCTACTGGCAGGATGAAAATCCCAGGTACTGAATTCCCCAGCTTCCATTGACACTCGAATATTAACTGGTATTCTAAGTTGACTCATACCAGATATTGAATTGGAAGACAGTAACAAGAATAAGCAAGTGCTAAAAAGAATCATCCACTTTCATTAGTAGCTGCTATCAGCTTAATTTCCAAAGAGCATCACTATCTTGTTGTGAACAGAGGCAATTCCTGGTCATCTGCAGTGATAATATCCGTATTCTAAATTGGAACCTTGAGAACATTTTTCTTTCATTTCCCTTTGGTCTAACCCTGTTGTATGAACATGGTTCTCTAGGTTCCCAGTGGTTTCTCAACTATACAATACTCAATTAATTATTTTTAATTAATTATTTTAATTAATTATATTAATTACTCAGTTACAATAGATTTGTTTCTAGCAACTAATACCTTTGACTGATATACTGTTAAATTACTTTATATCAAAAAAGACATTTAAAATTAATTTCTCATTAATAAAATTAATTAAGCAATTTGATGATATATTGGTTTCATGTTGTACTGAGCCTTGTGGGAGTACCATAATGAATAATGAGTTCCTTGTGACCTTATTGCACAGTAAATGAGTCAAGCCATGTTAATAATCAACCAATATGCAATTAATAAGTGCTATAAAGTATCCAAATCATCTACTGGGGAGAGAGAACATTTTTACCTGGAATTTTCTGAGAAAATTCACTTGCAGTAGAAAATCATGATAACACCTTAAAGTTTAGGAATTTGAAGTGAGTCAGAAATACCCTGAGCAAAGCCAGATTGTTAAGACAGTTCAGGGCCCATATCTTAGTTTGGCAAGAGCATAATGAGAAAGGCCAATACTTATGGGATTATTTGTCCAGGAATACTGATTGAGAGTATAAATAAGCCCATGTACTTTATTCTCAGTGGTGCAGACTGTTGTGATAATGCTTTATCCTCTGAAGACATTTAGTTTTGTGTAACTCAGATAAAATGTCAATGAAAGAAAATAGAGTTGTAGCTTCTAGTTTTTGGCCTCTGCCCTGTGGTATCTGATCTTTTTATATACTCCTGAGAATAAGTTGAATTTTTCTTAGATGAGGAGTGACAGTTCAGGAAATCAAACAATGATGGTGGTTAAATAAATTTGGGAACAAATTATTTAAGTTTCTCTTTTTGAGAGACATTAAGTGTTATCTGTAGAAAAGGAATTTTTGTTAAGTTTGAACTCTACTGGGAGCTCTACCTTTTGACATCTCCATGCTTGCTCCTTTACATCAGTCACATTTCAATCATGTTTTAGATTATCTACATTTAATCCAGAAACACATGGCAAATATACCCCAAAATGTGTTTGTTCAAATATGATGTAACTTTATTTCTCATTATTTAACCCCTCTAGTGATGAGTATAATCTGTTCCGGGATACATTTTGGGAAACTTCACCAGGTAGGAAGCTCCATGATCTGCAACACAACTTCTCCTCTCACTCCAGTAATCATGTTTTCCAGTCAGCAGAAAGGAAAAATAAAGAGAAAAATAACTAAAGCAAAGTGTTTTTGTTTGTTTTCTACTTGCTTTTCTTCTTTTAAGAAAAGTGAAGTAGAAGTTTTACATGCAGCAAGGACATAAGCAACTAAGTAAGACCTTGTCTCAAAAAATAAAAATAAAAAAAAAACAGGCTGGGGATGTGACTCAATACTTAAGTGGCCCTGGATTTAATCTTAGTATGGTTTAAAAAAAAGAAAAAAGAAGTTATGCAGGCCCTCACTCTACATTCCACAAATGAGAATGTCATATGACCACACTGCCACAAGGAAGGCTGGGTAATGCTGCGTGTACAGGAAATGAAGTGTCCAGGAAGGAGAAAATGTAGGAGGAGTGATGAGTGCGAGCTGGCAACACACAGGTCTTCATCTTCTTCCCATTCATTTAATTTTCTTTTCTCTGTTATCCTTCCCATAAACGGAACTGTGACCTGTTAAATGCACTAAATTTCCATGAAATTTTTCCTCAAGAAAGCAGATAGGAATAAGATTCTGTGAAAATATAGAATGTCTCAGATTTTTGCATTACATTTTCAATTTCCTTTTGGATTTTTAGGTTGAGGTATGAAATTATGAATAATTGATATCTAACTTTTAAATCCACTGTTCTGAATCTCAATTTTTTCTAGCAATAGATCATTATATTTATTGATTCTTGAGTGTATCATATTATAAATATGCCATATGTCACAGAAACAGAGAGGGAAAAATAACTCTATATACATCTTTGTTTTAACATTCTACTATATGGATGATTAAACACCCCCCAAAGCCCACATGTTAAAGGTTTGGTCCCCATCTGATCCTCAGGTTAGCATCATTGGACAGTTGTCCTTAGGTAATTGAGGGTGTGACCTTAAAGGGGATTGTGGGCCCCCGGGCCTCTTTTCTACCTTCTTCTCTTTGCTTACTGGCTCATGATATAAATGGTTTGCTGTACCATGCACTTCTACTATAAGGTGTTGCCTCATTACAGGACCAAAGCAATGCGTCCACTCAGTCTTGAACTGGAAGCTCCAAAACCACAAGCCAAAGCAAGCCTTTACTTTTTGTAATTAAACTTGTCAGTTATTTTGTTATAATAACTGAAATTTGACCAATATGTCACCTTACATTTATTCATAGTTTCGACTAAGTAGGTAGTTGGTTGGTTGGTTAGTTGGTTAGTTGTTTGGTTAAAAGTATAAGGAATGAAAAATTTCAGTAGTAAAAAGCAAGTCACAATGCATTCTTTTCCTCAGATGAAATAGGATATCTTTTACTGCATTTTTATGTTAACCAAGAGCTTCCCTAGGAGCTCACAGATAACTCCTGCCTTCTGGTGTTTGTGTCCATCAGAGCCTCTCTCATGCTGAATAGGACTAATTTGTATAACATATATAATATAGGTGAAATGGGCATAACATATATAACATCAGAGAAATGGAGGAGTATGACATTTAAAGCTATGTTATAAAAGACATCTGGGTTTTTCCTTTCTGTCTCTTTTCGCTGAGAGTGAAGACAAGAGCATAGCACGAGATGCGTAGTGGGCATAACTATTCCCAACCAAGTGAGTAATTTCAGAGGCCAGTAAATACTCCAAAGTCAAGACTTCAAATAATCATAGTAATCCTTGCATCCTAACTGTATACCATGATATACCCAAGTCAGTACCACTCAGTTATGCTTCTCTTTGATTTCCAAACCACAGAAAATATAAGATAACAATTTGGTTATTTTATTTAATTTATTTGACAAGTAACACTTGCATATTTTTGTGGAGTCTCTATATATGTTTACAATGTGGACTAATTAAATTAACTCCATCATTTCACATATTTATAAATTTGTGTGTGCATGCATGTGTGGTAAAAACTGAAAATATCTGGATAGGAAAGGAGAGATGTTGATCAAAGGGTATAAATTTTTAGTTATGCTAGAAAATATTTATTTTCTTAAGTCTTTGGATATTTTGATAATTAATTACATAGCAATAGATAGCTACCATAATTTTCAACATATGAATAGCAATTTCTTTCTACACAGCTATGTGTATTTTATGTTCAATATAACATTAAAGTTCTCATAATTTTCCCATGGAAAGCTGTTATTCTTTTATATCCATTCTTCTGTGTAGGAAATAAATAGTAAGGCTTTCCTAGAGACTAGATTTAGGTCACATGTGATACACAATTGACTGGAGTTCATTATGTTCTTTCTGAGAAGGCTACTAAGAATAGCAAAGTGAACCAGCAGATTGCAGTCTGTGAAAGAAATCATAACCAATATGTGGGAGAATGGATGGATCATCCTTTGCAAAAGGACAACTGCCAGTGATGTATTGCCCCATATATGTGTAAATTATTCAAGGAATCTTTTAACACAATCTGGAGCAAACAACCAAACTAAGCACCTCCCCAGGTCTAAAAGTGATACCAACCTACAGTACTACCAATGATGAAGAAGCTTTTTTATTTATTTTTTTTTTTTAATCTTTCTCCTTCATTCTTGTACTTCAAACTTAGTAACAGGTATGGATCAGAAGCAAGGTGGTAAAGTAGAAGAAAATGCGAATTGTTTCTTCTCCTTCATTACAGACTTCTGCACTAAAATGTATTGAAACCGAGTAGTGGACGAACAGGGTACATACTTTGACCTTGAATCAAGTAGAAAGTACGGTGTTAATATGGCATCATGAATTCTAATAACTAAGTAAGTACAATTTGTATTACAAAAGTGTGAGAAGTCATAAGAAAAAAGGCCCTATGTTTTATCCAGTGGCAGTGGGAAAATTAGCTCCACTGTATCTATGTAAAGGAATAGTGTGAAAGCAAAATAAAATTGCTTTAGGATTAAAGCCCCCAAATCATATATTTCAGTATAATAGTTAGATGAAAACTATGCAGAATTACAAAGAACCAAAATAGACCCAAATTTGATTGATGTAACTCTTTCTCAAAAACATATAAGCTAAAATAATTTTACTTTAAATGTAACTAAATTAAAGTAAACATATTTTATGGGACTAAATAGCGGCATCTGTTTTCATGAGTTTTTTTTTTTTTTTTTGGTGGTGCTATACACAAGGTAAAAAGGAGGTGTTTTGCCTTCTCTTATGAATATAATTAGTTGGTGAAGTTTGATAACCAGATGTAAAAATTTTCCAGTTATATTCCCCTTTGCTGTATTTCTTCACAGCTTTCAGTCACATTCTGAGGAGCATAAATAGCTGCATTACCTTATTTACATAATGGAATTGTGGAGTCAGCATAGATATTGCCTAGGCTATCATGTCAGTGGGAGGGTTAGAGTCTCTGTTCAGGTTTAAGAAGAGTTTCTAATGTGTATTCAAATCAGTTGTGTTTGTGTGTGTGTGTGTGTGTGTGTGTGTGTGTATTAAAATTTCAAGCAAGAATCTAGAAATAGTTGAAATAAATTGAATTCTAGCCCAAGCAAATTTGTTTAAAATAACAGGAGAGCACAAAACATGGAGCATTCAAAACACTTGAAAGTTTTTGCTTTGTTTTAAAAGATATTTTGATGACTAAGATTTTGGTGATAATCTGAAGTGATACAAAATACCTCAATTAATTAAACATTTGCATTTTAATTTCTGTTATTACTAGAAAATGTTATAAATGCATAAGTAATTCATAAACAGTTTTAAATATATGAATTTTAATAACTTTTTTATATAGTCTCACATTAGAAAAAAAGATAATTTTATTAATAGCTCAAGCAGATTAGCATTATGGAATAGTATATTAATAACAAAAGTTAACATGCCCAACTTCCTAAAGTTAGCATAAAAATGAGGAAAACAAGCATTAGTAAATAGCTATGGTGTCATAGTTCTAAAGAAAAATAGTGTGTGTGTGTGTGTATTAGAAAAAGGAAAAGAAGGTTCATTGCTTTGCAGCAAAGAAGAAACACAGAGGACTTCTGTCCCAAAGGCTGTGATTCTGCCCATCCGCAGGAAGAGAGAGCTTTTATTCAAAGGCTACATTCCACATGTTCTCTGTTGTAGTTATAATTCACTTGTTAATTTGGGAGATGGTCATTTCTGAGAGCTTATGGTGCCATCTCCAAAGTCTGGATTACTTCATGCCTATGGTGATGTGTGCTTAAGGACAAATAACTCTGTCTAGGATGGGAAAGAAAGATAATCCTGTTTCCCTTGATGTTAGAGAAGGGCAGAGTGTAGGGAAGAACAAGGAGAGAGAATGAGAAAGAAACAAGTCAATTTTAAAAATAAGTTTCAGTGGCAGACCTGCAAGGGCTATCTATATTCAAAGCATAAAGTGGACCACTGTTCTATTCTAAATTACATTTCTATGGAAAATGGGAAACTCCAATCTCCAAGTTGCTTCTTGCTGAAAGAGGGCCAATTTGGGAGAAGTAACCAAGAGTCCTTGTTCTTTATCAGGTGGGGCATGGACAGTTAAGGGTATTCAGCATCCAAATAGTCCATAGGTCTACAGTGGCAAACAGCAGGTGACTGGACAAAACACATGTAGGGCAGGGATCAAGTTAAGACAATAATAAACAAGCTAGCAAAGTATTATAAAGAATAATTTTTATACTGCAAATGTAGTAAGGCTTATGCTTCTGAGTCATTTATGTAAGAGCCATTCTTCAAATGACAAAAAATCACAAACAGACTGAGAATCCTAAAATGAAAGTGGTAGAAGACTCTTTAAACCACATTAAACCCATTTGCTTAGAAGAAGGAAGGTAAGATCCAAAGCAGACCAATTTTTTTACTCAGGAAAATAACTGACTTGACTGGATTTGCAAGGTATTTATTGAACAATAATCAGAATCTGACAATTGTGAAAATAATTGTCTTTCCCTGCTGACAATTGTGCAGTCAGTATCTGGCTTAACTCATAAACTTGACTTTACTCTCTAGTTTGAGATGGTTTCATAATCTAGTGAGAGTAAAGATCCCCTGATTCTCCACTTCTAGCTTCTATAAATTTAGCATATTTTCTGAATGTCATACAAATCTTTAATTCTAAAGTTAATATTATTTTATGCAATATAAACATTGACCTGTACCATAAAATGAAAACAAACAAATGTGATAGTAAATTTGTTATGCTGAAATTTAAATATAATCTATTTAAATTCAACTTTGCAAAGTCATTATATTCTGTGTTTCAAAATGAAGCAGAGTTGAATGAATGCATATTCTAACCCATTGTTCTTAGGAATAACTGAAGACAAGGAAGTTTATTTAAACTGGAATGCAAAGCCTACTTCATCATCCACTTAGGCAACACAAACTCTTCAAATGTCAGTTAAAGTAGAGAGTATGAAGGTAGATAATTCTCACCTCATGAAGTTGATGGAAGGAAAACCAACTTACATAAATGTGTCTAGCAGAGTGATGATTGATTCGCATTGACTTAATAAAAATATTTCTTATTCTTCCTTCTTTAGTAAATGTATTTTTTCTCTTAGCAATTTTATTTCAACTTTCTAAGTTTATATGGATGTTTTACATGTATGTGTTTATGTCTATTTTTGAAAATGGTCTTGAAGGACCCTCTTTTCAATTGCTTTTCAAATTGATAATTTTCACAAAATAGAAATCATATTATGATTTCTCAAAATATGTTGTGCTATGAATAATAAAGTGACTTTAACAAATTATACATCTGCAAAATTTAAAAGTATAAATTTAAATTGATATAATTATGTTTATTAAATTCATAGTTGAATATGATCTAATGATTAAATAATAAAGCTAATTTTATTACATTAAGCCAGATTATCATGATTTTCTAAATATATTTTATACATTTTATTTTAATATTAATAGTATCACTGGAAATAATAAAGTTAAGAATATAAAATATATTACTATATTATTTTATGTACCTTTTCCATGATCTCATAGGTGCTATTTATTTTAAACTGTTGCAAATCTACAAAATGATTCTATTACATAGCAGTGTAGTAGGACCTATATTTTTTAAGACTTTAAAATTCACTGAAATAAAATGTGTGGGTTTTATGTATTTCTGACTTTTGTTTCAAAAACAGAGAGTAATTCCAAAAACAGAGTAGTTTTACTTGATAGATAAATGCTTTCAATGAAATTTGTTTTTCTTTCTGAGCTCAGAATCCTGAAGAGTGAACCAGTAAGTTCACCTGGGATAATTCTATCTTCTTAGAACACTGGATCACTAGTGATAGCTTTTCTTATACTTTAGCCCAAAGCATTACAGAATCTAGAAAAAAAATTGAGGGGGTATTGAACTCAGGGGCACTCAACCACTGAGCCACAACCTCAACCCTTATTTATTTATGTATGTATTTATTGAAAAAGGGTCTCACTGAGTTGCTTAGCACCTCTCTTTTGCTGAGGCTTGCCTTTGATCTCATGATCCTCTTGCCTCATCCTCCCAAGCCAATGGGATTAAGGGTGTGAGTCACCACACCCAGCTGAAACTGCTTCTTGATGTAAGGCATTCTCATTCCTCTTGCATAAGTTTCAACAGCTTCTTACTTATAAGTTGTAGAAATATAATACCTTGTCTATCAGTATAGTTTGTTTCATATTTCTAAATATTTTTAAACTCTTTTTTTAAATTTTTTAAAATATTTTTTTATTTTTATTTTTAAGGTGTAGATGGACACAACACAATGCCTTTATTTTTATGTGGTGCTGAGGATTAAATCCGGGTCCCACCCATGCTAGGCGAGTGCTCTACCACTGAGCCACACATTCCCAGTCCCATTTTTAAACTCTTAATGGTAAAATATATATTCCTGCCCTTCCATCTTGATCTGCTCATTTTTTAAAATCTTCTTTTACATATTTATTTTTATAAGCCATCAAACTTGCTATCCTAAGGTATATGATTTACTAAAGAATATTTTCTTCATTTAAAAGTGTATACCTATTCATAATATATAGATCATTAACACCAAAATTGAATAGAAAAAGCTTGAAAAGATGGCAGAGTTGATTCTGTAATTATAATGTATTCATAACATTTAGTTTTTGAAAGTCAAGAAGGATAAATATCAGACAAATCTTAAACAATTAAGGCATTTTCCTCCTTGTCCCCAAAATGACAAATGGCATCTCATGTAAAAACTTTGAATATAAAATCATTGAAAAAGATTTTCATTTGAGGTTTTTCTGTTTGATATTAAACAGATTAATGGTTTCTAAAATTTATTAAATGTTGGCTATGATTTGGCATACAATATGACATTATTTCAATAGTCATATATATAAATAGTATCAATAAAGTAAAAAAATACTATACTGCAACACTAAAGATTTAATTGATATAATTTTTATGAACTAGGTATGTAATATTATTAAAATAACTATATAGGTATGTAATATTGTTAAAATAACTATGCATAAAATGACCCATTAATTAAAATCAAGTTTGTAGATATTACCAAAAATATGTAAACACGATTATTGTCTGAAAACAGTGAATCTGGTATGTGTGTGTGTGTGTGTGTGTTAGTAACCTGTGTTTAGTAAATATTATGTAATAAGTATGTGCACCAATCAAAATAAAAAAAAAAACATTTTTCCCATTTAAATCCATACACTCCCACACTTCTATGATGGAGAAACAATAGATTCATAAGGTTGTTAATATAACAAACACACTTCATAATTTTGACAGTTCACGAAACACAAATATGCAAGCACTAACTTTATCACTCCAAACTAAATATGTAAAGATTTTCTGGTCGGACTACTTCCCTTCTAATTCCTTCTGGAATATTTGTTCAGATGTCCCCTCACCTGCCTCACTGTAGAGCACTTATTCTATGAAGCTCCACTAATTCCTATCCTCCTGGACACCTCAGGCAGTCTTTGCTATTCTTCTGCTAAGAGTTCGTTGGTCTATCAGGTATGTTTCAAAGTCTTCACTCACACTTTAAAAAGTGAGTCATTAATCTAAGGATTTACTGTCACCCCCAAACCAGTATGGACTTCCTGAGACACCAAAATGAAGAAGAAAAAGGAGGCAGAGCTACCCAAGCTAAAGACCAGAAACTCCTGCTTTCCCATTTCAGTTTTCTTTTAGCATTTTCCCCTAGTTTAGAAATTTTCCACATCAGAGGAAATCTTTCTGGTATCTTCTCACACTTCTCTATACCTAGTGCTTTAGGGTACAAAGACTGCTGAACTTTAATTTAGTAGTCAAGTCCAAAGTTATTAGAGTTAAATCTTTAAAAACTTCTTGCAAATGTATGGCTTCTGCCATCAAAATCCAAATGACATTTTAAGACATTTTCTGAACTCAAAGTCATTAATTCCATATAGTTTTCCAATTAGGTTCTTATGGAATGCTTCATTTCCTAGTGAAATAAGACTTCAATTCTGGTCAATTACTATTTTTTTATTGAGACTGTCTAGAATTCATACAAATCAGTGAGTTCCAAAGAATATTCTATATAATTTTTTATTAATGCCTTTTTATTTATATATGACAGTGGAATGCATTATAATTCTTATTACACATATAGAGCACACTTTTTCATATCTCTGGTTGTATACAAACTATATTCACACCAATTTATGTCTTCATACATGTACTTGGGATAATAATGATCATCACATTCCACCATCATTAATAACCCCATGCCCCCTCCCTTCCTCTCCACCCCCTCTGCCCTATCTAGAATTTGTCTATTCCTCCCATGCTCCTGCTCCCTATCGCACTATGAATCAACCTCCTTATATCAAATAACATATTCAGCATTTGTTTTTTGGGGATTGGCTAACTTCACTTAGCATTATCTTCTCTAACTGTACCCATTTACCTGCAAATGCCATGATTTTATTCTCTTTTATTGCTGATTAATATTCCATTAAGTATACATGCCACATTTTTTTTATCCATTCATCTATTGAAGGGCATTTAGGTTGGTTTCACAGTTTAGCTAATGTGACTGTATACCTGTAGTATGCTGTTTTTAAGTCCTTTGACTATAGACTAAGGAGAGGAATAACTGGGTGAAATGGTGGTTCCATTCCCAATTTTTCAAGAAATCTCCATACTGCTTTCCATATTGGTTGCACCAATTTGAAGTCCCACAAGCAGTGAATGTTTTGGGTGCCTTTGTCTAATATAAGTTAATTATAATTTTGTGGGTTAGTAGTCTCTGTATCCTCTATTCTCTACCATTGGTCTATCAGTCTATTTTGGTGCCAATACCATGCTATTTTTGTTACTATTACTCTGTAGTACAGTTTAAGGTCTAGTATAGTGATGCCATCCACCTACTTCATTCTTACTGCTAAGGATTGCTTTAGCCATTCTGGGTCTCTTATTTTTCCAGATGAATTTCATGACTGCTTTTTCTATTTCTATGAGGAATCCCATTGCGATTCAATCTGTACAGCACTTTTGGTAGAATGGACATTTTGATAATATTATTTCTGCCTATTCAAGATCAAAGTAGATATTTCCATCCTCTATGGTCTTCTTTGGTTTCTTTCTTTAGGGTTCGGTAGTTTTCATTGTATAGATCTGAAAGTGTTACTTTTGTCTTTCTCTACTGTATCTATTTGTTGGTATTTCAGGTCCTTTCTATGTTTTTAAACTGTAAAACTACTCATTTAATATTTAGTATAGGGGCTGTGTAAATGAAGAAAATGTTGCAATATATGCTTTATGCCATAGAGATGCCTAAATACATATATTTATGTTAATAACATGTTAACATCATAATAGCGAATTATGACACATTTTTGGATCTTTGTTATAATAGCACAGCTAAAAAATTCTTCTTCAAGGTCCACTTGCCTAATGTTCTTCTGATTTCTGCATAATTCCATGGGTGATTTTGTTATAAAGCAATTTCTGTATATGGAAATATGATTCTAGTAAACAGAACTCCAGTTATGCTTCACTAATAACTACTGAAATCAAAGCCAATAAATTAACCTTCTGACCTTACTTTCTGCAATGAAAATCTTTTCTACAAATATGATTAGTAAAGTTAATTTTATTATTTCACACTAGCTTAAACCTAATATAGACACTATGGATGAGGAAATTCTATTTAAAAACAAGTGCTATAAACACCAAATATTTTGTCCAATAACTATTATTAGGGAGAAGAGTTCTTTATGTCTTTTGAGCCATCCAAACTAGCAGATATATTTTACTACTTGTAGATTCATCTAATCTGTCAAATCTTTGTTGACATCTTTAAAACTGTTCTCCTGCAGTGAATCATAAATTCATGTTTCGATCAAGATGAACCACAGCTTTAAGCTATTCAAAAGAACATATGGCTTGACCTATTTAAGATCTTAAAATGATCCTACAGAAGATATTTTAAAAATATGATCTCAAAGTTATCTTAAAATATAGATTAGTGTCAGGTGAACTGTCCAACCTTAGAAAACTGATAATCTCTTAAAAGTAAAATAAAATTAAAAAAAAAACCTTTTATCTATCTGGTACTCAGAGTTCTGTGAGGATAAAATAAGATTATACCTATTAAAGCACTTTAGAAATAAATATCCTTTGTACCTCTCAGGTATTATTAGATAAAGGAATCATAATATAATCTTATAAAGTAACATAAACCATATTATTCTCTGGTCAGAAAGCCTTCAGAGGATCCTACACCTTAGAAAATTCAAGGCCATTTCTTCCTGGCATTTAATGTCCTCTATGATGTAGTTATAAACTATTTTTCAAATATATATACTATTATTACCTATGCAGAAGCTGCAATGCACACATCATGATTTCAACCACATGTCTCATGATTTGATATCTCAGAATATTTTTTGTGCTGTGATCCCTTTATCCTGGGATTTGTCATTCATCTCTACTCAACATTGCCTATCTTATTTTCAGTTTTATCTTCAATATCTAAAAAACAATTACAGGCAAACAGTATTTTGGAATCAAATTTATGTCAATAATACTAATCAGTCTAATATTATGACTGCCTTTGCTTTAACATGGTGCCCAGGATCCAAAAAGTCAAAGATATTTCAGCCAACATTATTTTCTCTTCTGAAGACAGATTATATTCTTAAAGTAACTGTGATCATATGCAAAAAGAAAAATTAAAGGCCAAAGTACTCATGGTCTGGAGTTGAATAGCTAATCTAATAAGTTTAAGGGTAATGAGAATGCTATTACACTTTGGAATTTGAAGCTAGACTACTTCAAGATGTACTACTTAATATTTAACAGACCTACATAATATAATTGTAAAGCCACTAAATTAATCCATATCAGAATCTATATAAAATACCCATTGATAATGGCATTTTAATTGAAAAATTTATAACTAATATAGAATATTAGGAATGTTATGAAGAACAATGAGAGCAGTAGAATTTGTTGTTTCTGCATAAACTTGAGGGTTGAAATAAAGAAAGTTTTATGATTTAATATTTTAAATACTCAAATGACAGCACAGGCAAAGAATCAGCAACAATACCATTATAACTCTAAAAACCTCTAATTTCTCTAAGAAGGAAAATTGACTTGGCTTCATAAAAAAAGTAATGAGTACTCTCATTACTTGGTTTCATAATCTTATCAAATCTCTTCCAAGAAAAAAAGAAAATCTGGGCAATGATTACAAAGACGCTTGCTATAAGAAATGAAGGATTTGGGAAGGTTTTAAACCTCCAGTCTCACTGAACTTCCTTTATCATTAGTGTTGATTCTACTAGTTTTATGAGAATGTCTTGTTTGGAAACCATATAACAGAAATCTCTGAGATGTTGTAGTTAAATCTCATGCATGCACCATTAGATCTATAATTCGGTTCTGAGTTCAGCTTATATGAGAAAATGAAATGAGGACAAATCAGCAAGGACAAGATTTGTGCACTAGATATATGTGAAAAGTATGTTTAAGGTAGAGTATTGAAGGTCTTAAAACTAAGGAAGAAGGAAGATCAGATTATATCAACTTAATTAATGGCATTGATTCTTTATCCAGAGACTTTGTATTCAACATCTTTTGAGAACCTAGGATTGTTTTGTTGATTGCTTGGACCCTGCACTAAATGATCACTAATTGGATCACTAGTCCCTAATTGGAAAGACATAAGATTCCACACCCAACCACAAGATATAATGATTATAAATATTTGTGCCCTGACATTGTGGACCTACATACATAATGAAAACTCTACTTAATACAAATAATCCCAAAATAGACCCCAATATGTAATACTGAGTGATTTCAACAGACTTCTCTCACCAATAAATAAATCATAGTAATCTAAGTAAAGAATCTTCAGAACTAAAAATACTATTAATCAAATGTACCTAACATATATGTATTCATATATGTTATGTCATATATGACTATGTCATAAAATTGAATTCACCTGCTTCTCAACTGTACAAGAAATGTTATTTAAAACAAACCATATTTTAAGACACAAAGCAAGGCATAGCAAGTACAAAAAATAGAGATAATTCCTTCCATCTTATAAGATCAAAACAGAATGAAATGGGAAATAAATAACAAGATAAAAAAACAGAAACCAGTTTAAAACCTAGTGATTAAACAGTACAATTTTGAGTAAACAATGGGTTGTACAAAAAATAAGAGAAGAAAAAACAAAGAAACGATTCTTAGATACAAATGAGAACAGAGATAGCATATCAAACCTCCTGGACAATATAAAGGCTGTTTTAAAAGGAAAGGTTATAGTATTGAGTGTCTACATAAGTAAAATCCAGAAAGATCCCAAATAAATAGTCTAACATTATACCTCAAAGACCTAGAAAAAGAACAAATTAACTACAAAATCAGTAAAAGACAGAAAATTATAATAATGAGAGCCAAAGTTAATGAAACTGAGAATAAAAATTATATGAATGATCAATGCAACAAAGAATTGGTTCTTCGAAAAAATAAAACAAGATTAATAAATGCTTAGCCAAACTAAACACAAGAAAGAGAAGACACAAATCAACAAATCTGGAGACAAAAACGATATCACCTCAGACACTTCTGAAATCCAGAGGATCATTAGAAATTATATGGATATTTTATTCTTTGGTATACTAGAAAACCTAGAAGATATTGACAAATTTTAGACACATATGACCCGAACTGAATAATAAGGATGTAGAAAATCTACACAGACTGATATCAAGCAATTATATTGAAGCAGTCATTAAAATTCTTTCAACAAAGAAGCCCTGGACCACATGGATTTTCAGCTGAGTTCTACCAGACCTTTAAAGAATTAATATCAGTTATTCCAAAGGGGGAAAATACTTCAAATGAACTTTATAAAGCCAGTATCAAACTGACACACAAACCATACAAAGATACATCAAGGAAGAAAAATATAGGCCCAAACTCCTGATGGACATATGTGCAAAAATCATTAGCAAACCACATTCAAAAACATATTATGAAGCTAATGCACAGTGATCAAGTGGATTTCATCCCAGGGATTCAAGTTTACTTCAATATAGGTTAATCAATAAATGTAATTCACCACATACATAGAATCAAAGACAAGAATTACATGATCATCTCAGTAGGTGTAGAAAAAGTCTTTGACAAAATCCAGCATTTATTCATGGGGTTTTGGCTCAGCAGTAGTACACTCACCTAGAATGTGCAAGGACCTGGGTTCGATGCTGCACCACATAAAAATAAATAAATAAAATAAAGGTGTTGTTTCCAACTACAACTAATAAATAAATAAATAGATAGATAGATAGATAGATAGATAATAAAAACTAGCAATAGAAGGAACTTACTTCAATATTATAAAGGCTATATATGACAAACCCATAGTCAATATCATACTGACTATAGATAAACTAAAGCATTTACTCTAAAATCAGGAACTACACATTGATATCCACTCTCACCATTTCTGTTCAATATAGTTTTTGAAACTTTAGCCAGATCAATAAGGTAAGAAATGGAAATTAGAAAGTAATTAATTGGAAAAGAAGAATTTATATATAACAATGAACTTCACCTTTATGTATATCTATAAAGCACCAAAAAGAATAATAAATAAAGAGAAGAAAGACTGGTAGATTATAGGAAATATAACAGGGGGAGGATGGGGAGGGAAAGTGAAAGTTCTGGGGACTGAAGTATGCCAAATTATATTCCATGCATATATGATTATGTCAAAATGAGACCTACTATTATAATTATAATTCATTAATAAAAGTACTTACCAAAGAAATATTCTAAAATAATCTGATTATAAGAAAGATGAATTGGATTTATCCAATTGGATTTATCCAATCATTTGTTCATTTGATCCTTAATTATCTTCCAGCAGAAGTTGAAGACACTGTTTATGTGTCATTATCCCATTATTTATTTATTATTTATTATTATAATTATAAATTATAATTATCCCATTATTTATATATTATTTATTTATTATAATATTCATTATCTCATTATCCCAATGTTTATGCAACAAATTACCACAATTTGTGTGTCTTAAAATAGCAAAATATATTCACTAACAGTTATGGAACCTAGAAGTCCAAAATTATGTCATTAGCTGGACCAAGCTCCCACTGTTTCCTCTTCAAGAAGACTTTGTTCTTCCAGTTTCTAGCAACCCCAGGTTTGACTTGCTTTGTGGTTGCATTGCTCCAACCTCTGTTTCTGTCTTTGAATACTTGTATTTCCACTGCATCTGTGTCTGAATTTGCTTCTACTTATAAGCACAACAATCATGCTAGATTAATGCCCATTCTAATAACTTTATTTTAAATTGAATACAGTTGTAAATACCCTATTTCTAAGTGAAGTTACACTGAAAGTTGCTAGGGTTTAGAACACATCTATTAGGAGACAAAATTCAACCCCTAGCATTTTACTCTTTAGCGTACTCAAAATGCCTGTCCTTCCCATGTGCAAAACACATTAACCCTATTCTAAATCCCTAAAATTTGCAAACTATTTCAGCATCAACTCTAAGTTCAAATTTTCAACTATATGTTATCCACTCAGAAAGTCCCAAATCTCAAACCTTTTCAATCATCTGAACCAGATATAAATGAATCTCTGAATATAATCTATAAAGAGGAAAAATTCCTCTCCACCTATGAACCTGTGACAATAGACACCCAAGTTATGTGTTTCCAAAATATGACAGTGGAATAGATATAAAATAGATATTCTTATTTTACAGGGAAAAATATATCAGAAGTGTAAAAAGATAATTTATACCAGATCAGTCTAAAATCTCCCAGATAGATCCTATGCTCTATTCTGTGGGCATATTAGGGCAATGACCTTATCTTCTCGTCAAACTATCAAAGCACCACTACCTTCTTGGCCTGAGAATATCTTCTCAGCTTAGGCTTCTGCATCCACACTTACATCATCAAAATCATTCTATCTTCATTTCATCCTGTATTCATCCCCTTCAGTTTTGGATTGCAGTGTTTCTTTTGTTATAAATTCTAAAAGTTTTCTTGGTTTCCTGGATAGCACACAGGGATCTAAACCATCCTCCAATCTTTCCTGACTAACCACATCTGTATTTTTGCTTTCTGCTGATACAGTTCATCAGACCTGTGAGTCACATGCCTGATCTTTTAAGCACATAGATTACAACCACACACTTTGCCCAATTTTGAGAGAATAGTCTTTGTATAGACTGAGAACTGTCCAAATCTTCAAATTGTGGCTGCTTTGCACTTAACATTTCATTCCAAAATTTGTCTTTTTTTATCACATTTTACTAGAAACATAAAGAGGAGCATTCCAATACTTTGTTTCAAAATCTCTTCAGCTAAACATTCAAGACCATTGCTAGCAACTTCTAAATCCATCCAAAATAAGATTGTTCTGCCAAGTGGTCTGCCACTTTATAGTAAGGATCACCTTTCCTCCAGTGTCCAAAACATGTTCTTCATTTCCATCTTAGGTCTCATCAGAAGAAATTTCAGTGTTCTTATTTTTCACAATATTCTGTTCAAGGTAAAATATGTATTCTCTAATATGATTGAAGTTTTGGCTACAATTTTCCTTACTTCTTTCCATATCAATGTTTAATTTCCATATTTTTTGCCAACTTCACTTCAAAGTATTCTATACTTGTTCTACCAAAATTCTTTCAATCCCTACCCATTACTCAATTCCAAAGCCACTTTCACATTTTTAGCTATTTATTACTATATCACCCATTCCTAGTATCAAAATCTGTATTAATTTCTCAGGGATGGTGTAGGAAAATATCACATACAGATATATATATATATATATATATATATATATATATATATATATATATATATATATATATATAAAATTATCTGTCTGAGAATAAAAATGGAAAAATCTGTCCTTGAATCAGAGTCCCTGATTTCAATGGAAGTTTCAAAATACCACAGTTATGAGTGTCTGTTTATCAACCCTTAAATGTCAGAGAAAAGATGGATGTGATCTCCAAAATGTAGTGAGTAGGATCAAAGTTGTCTTTTGAAAGATAAAATATTCAGGAATTTTTGTCAGTAGTGAATTTATCATGAGGCTTGCAGAACTCAGAAATTATACCAAGGTAAACATAGCTGTGAAAATTAGAACAAAATGAAAGTCTTTTTGTTTGGTGAATGGAGACCTGACTTGAAGATCTGTTGTAATGGAGTGCCTCAGTTTTTCATCTAGCTGTCAATAATGGGTCAGTATTAATTACAGATTGCTTCAACTGAACAGGAGATCAGGAGTTGATCTTCATAAATTACCCTGTCATAATGCCAAAGTCCTATACTATTATATCTTCTCAGTAGCCTTCCATAAATAAACTAAATTTTCTGCTTAGAATCATGTTAAACTCTTTTATGTAATTCTGAATATCTTCTAATTTTCTAATTACTCTTCCATTTTTTTTCATTTTGTTTGCTTCTTTTTGATCCCTGAAGTCTTCAGTTTATATATACTTTTCAAACCACTACTTTACTTTTATATGTTTAGATTTTGATGTTCAACCCATTAACTATCTTTTCAGTATTTCTTATTTTTTTGCTAGAATAGTATATGTAAGTATAACATTGATATCACGGTGTTGGCTCAAAGATATTATATTTATACTGCTAAAGGATAACTATGAATTGACGAAGTGTAAATATCAAAAATTTAAATGATAATACATCTGACAAAATACTCTTAAATATACATACCAAATTTTATTAAATTCAGGGACAAACTGACAAACCTTGAAATCCCTAGAATATCATGTTAGACACACCCAGAGAGAATCAAATTTAAATATGATGAAAAAACTAAAAAGTTTGATCTAGTGAAAATTTATAGAACTCTTCCCTCAACAAATAATAAATTGTTCTTGCTTACATGTCCTATATAAAAGTATTTATGTGTAATTGCTAAGTGTGATTACTGATACATTTAGTATTTTCCTATTATATTTTTTCTTAATTTTGTATCTTCCATTTTTATATTTCTTACCTATTGATTGACTTAAGTTGTGATGTTTCTTTTGTGTGTTTTCCTTTATTGATGTTTTGAATCTATCAATTGTATTTTTAAAGTTTTAGTCAGTGATATTCCAACATTATAATTTAATCACATTTATTGAAATTGTGAACTTATATCTTATATTAAAATCAATCCTATGGTGTTTTTTTAATTCATATAGGCATGCTCAGTTACAGGAAGTTTTAAATTCTCACTTTTTTCACTATTCCTTTTTTCATATAAAATCTGAGAATTGTCTTTCTTCCAATAAAGTTATTATTTTAGTGCAGTCTTCTTTACTAATTTTTTTCAGTATTTTGTTTATCTACATTTTTATTTTATATTGAACTTCAAAAAATTGATTGGTATTCAAATTTCTGGTCAATCAATTAATGTTCTCAATCCTTTGAAGATTTTACCATCTTCTAATATACATCATTGCTTTAAGAAATCTCATTATATTGTCATTTGCTTACATGTGACTTTCTCTATGACCTTTTCAGTTTTTTAAATTTGTTTAAATTAGTTATACATGACAGTACAATGTACATCATACATTATACATGACAGTAGAATACATCATGCATAAATGGAGTTTAATTTCTCATTCTTCCAGTTGCACATGATGTAGAACCACAGCAGTCATGTAGTCATATATGAACATAGAGTAGTGATGCCCGATTCATTCTACTATCCCTCTTAACTCCCATAACCTGCTTCCCTCCCTTCCCTCCCTTTGTCCTAAAGTAACTCTATTCTTCCCTATCCCCCCAACCTCCACCATTGTGAATTAGCATCCACATATCAGGGAAAATATTTGACCTTTGGTTTAGGGGTAATTGGCATATTTCACTTAGCATGATATTCTCCAGCTCAATCTATATATTAGCAAATGCCATAATGTCATTCTTCTTTAAGGCCAAGTAATATTACATAGTAAATATACACCACAATATATACCACATTTTCATCTGAGATCAGCAAACTGAAGATGAAAGAACCACTCTGATAATGAGTGACATCATCCAATAGAAGGCATAGTTCTCAAATGCACACAGTAGTTGCCTTTGTGTTGTTGTAGAGATTTAACATAGAGGTGCTTTACAACTAAGCTACAACCCTAGCCCTTTCTATATATTGTATTGTATTGTATTTTTGATACTATGTCTAAGTTGCTTAGGGTCTGGTTAAGTTGCTGAGGCTGACCTCAAACTTGTGATTCTACTGTTTCAATTTTGAAAACCAAAAGTGGGTGGATTTTTACTACTGTCATCACTCACAGACATCAGAATCCAGATTCTTCAGCTCTTTGCATATCTATACTGGGAAAACTGCAGATTTCTAAGCCTCCATCCTTGGACCAGGGTCACATCATTAGTCTCTTTTGTTCTGAGGATTACAACTTCTTGAACTGAGAAACTATTGGTTGCCCTGGCTCTCCTGCCTGCAAATGGTGATTGTGAACTGTCCAGCCTCTGATGGTATAAGTCTAATGAATGAATTAGACTTATAGTCTAATGAATCACTTCTTATAATTACATACAGAATCTCTGATTAATACAGTACACTTCTGAGGCAGGACTCCCAAATTTACCCATTCTGTCTCACGTACTAGAAATCTATATAATTTTTTTTCTGAAGGAGAAAACAGGATTAACTAAAATCTCAGAACAAACTTCTCAAAAATAATTATGATTTAAAAAGCTTGTCTTGTTTTCATTGACTTGCTTTGTTTCACTAGCTTGTCAAATTTGTCAATCTGTCTTATATATAACATCCTTCGAATTATTCTATGGAAATACCTACTATTTAATAATAATAATAGGTAATGATATACATAAATATGAATGTTCTTCTCATTTTCATTATGGTCTGTACAACTGTACAAAAGCATTGTTTATTGGTACCAACAAAAATATACTAACTTTATGGTGAACCCAGGAAGAATATGCTGTGGATCTTAGACATCTAGAAGGAGTTTACAAAGGAACAGGTTTCTGCATTCATGGGATGCCTGTTGTGTGTTAGGCACATCATAGACATTTTTCATAAAATTATCACAACAAACATATGAAATGATTCATTTTATTCCATTTCACAAATTAGAGAAATGACAATATAGTCCACTGCACTACTTTTTGTTAATATACAAATTTTCCAGTTTGTGGTTTGTAAGTGTACATTTTATTTCATTTATCAACAATTTACCATCTTTGTTATATTTTCAAAAGAAAAAAAGAAGAAACTATTGGAGACAAGTGCTACCATTCTCTTCATCTCCAGGAAGAGCAGAGGATTTATCATGCTCTAATCTAAATGTCACTAGTGATTTCACCTTTTACATTGACATCTCTCAACAATTAGACTTTTTTGTTGTTGTTGTTTTAAAATAGAATTTTTTATTGTAGAATATAATTTACTTTGAACTATATTTCTTTTAGATCTAATTTTAATCATTATATTTGAAAGTAACTATAAACAAATTGCACTTTGTATATTGAACCAAAAAAAAATAAGAAAAACAAAGTAAAAACCTATTCTGAATACTAAGTTCTTTAATGTTTCATTATAGTTTAGACAAATTTATTTTGTATTCAGTATCAATTTGCTTTAATGTTTATATAACATAGTACTAAATTTATTTCCTTTGGGTTGTTTTCTACTAATTAAATATTACAATGTTAACTCTGCAACAATTACATATAATCAATTTACCTTTAAAATAAAAGACTTTTTTTATAAAAAAAATCCCAAAGACTTAAAAACACTGTAAAAGGATTAAAGTCTTATATAAAATATCTAGATAAGGATTAACTACCTTGACCTAAATTCTCCTCTTTTTTTTCTCCTGTTTTTATTGGTATATTATAAGTACATATAATGGTGTGTTTTACTGTTACATATTTGTACATGCACATGAAAAAAAAAAAAACAATATAATCTGTTAATATCACTCCCGAGAACTTCTACTTTACCTCCCCACCTCCCTCCCATCTGTACCTTTGCTCTGTCTACTAATCTCCCTTTAATTGTCATGAGATTTCTCCCCCTAAACTTTCCTTTTATTTTTCTTCTTCAGCTTCCAAGTGAGAGAAAACTTAGGACCTTTGGTTTATTTCACTTAACATAATTTTCTCAAATTTCATCCATTTTCCTTCAAATTACATAATTTCATTCTTTTTGTTACTGAATAGAAATCCATTGTGTAAATATATTACATTTTTTTCTCCATTCCTGCATTAATGGACACATGGGCTTGTTGTACACATTTGGCTACTGTGAATTGTAGTGCTATAAACATGGCTATTCATGTACCACTATGATATGCTGACTTTAATGCTTTAGATAATACTAAGAAGTGGTATAGCTGGAACATATGGGGATCCATTCCTAGATTTTTGAGGAATCTTCATACTGATTTTTACAGTTGCATATATGAATTTACAATCCCACCAACAGTGTAGAAGTGTTTCATGTTCCCTACATTTTCTCCCGCATTTATTATTTGTATTCTCAATGGTTGCCACTCTAACTGAAGTGAGATGACCTAGTGTAGTTTTGATTTGCATTTCCCTAACTGCTAAAGATGCAAATGACAAGAACTTTTTCATGTGTTTTTTGGTCATTTGTATTTCTTCTTTTTAGAAGTGTCTCTTTAGTTCATTTGCCCCTTTAGTAATTGGGTTATATCTTTATTTGGTAAGTATTTTAAAATTCCTTATATATTGTAAATAGTAATCCTCTGTCAAAAGAGTAGTTAACAGTGATTTTCATCTATTCTGTAAGTTATGTCTTCACATTCTACACTATTCCCTTTGCTGTGCAGAATTTTTTTATTGAATGCCATCCCATTTATTAATTTTTGGCATTTCCTGATCTTCAGAAGTACTATTCTCATTTAATTCTAAGATATTTTTATTTCTCCCCTGATTTCATCAATCTCCCATTCATTATTCAAAACTGAATTATTCAATCTCCATGCTTTTATAGGGTTTCTGTAGCTTTTTTGATTTATAATTTTATTCCATTATGATCAGATAAGGTGCAAGGAACTATACCAATTTTCTGTGTTCTCTAATAATTGCTTTGTGGCATAAAATAGTGAAGAAGTTCACATGAGCACTCAAAAGAAAGTTAAATTCAGCTGTTTGGGTAAAATATCCCACAAATATGTGTTAAGTCTATTTGATTAACGTTAGTTTAGATCTGAAGAGTCTTTACTGAGTTTATGTCTGCATGGCGTATCTAACATCATCCAGTTTTATTGTACCAGGGTCTGTGTGAGTCTTTAAATCATTTAGTGTCTGCATAACACAAGAAGGTACAACATAATTTGGGACAACAGTGTAATCATAACTTTGTGGACTGCATCTTTTGCCAGTATGAAGTGACCTTTTGTGTCTCTTCTGATTAATTTTTACTTGAAGTCTGCTTTGTCAGTGAGGAGAATAGCTAACCCAGCTTCTTTTCTGGCTTTATTGACATGGTATATCAATTTCCAGCCTTTCACTTTCAGTCTGTGGTTATCTTTTCCCACACGGTAAGTATTTTGAAAACAACATATATTTGGGTTTTGATTTCTTAATCCATTCTGCCAGCCTATGTCATTTAATTAGAGAATTTAGACCATTTACATTCAAAGGTATTATGAAAAGATATTTATTAATATTTATTAATCCTGCCATTTTTACTTATTACTATTTTTAATTTGGTACTGTTTCTCACTTGCTTAGCTATTTTTCATTTAAAATTTGTCCATTTGAGAGCTCTAGGGTTAGATTTTATTTCTTTTGTGTATTTTCTGTAGTACCATCTTACAGGTCATGAATTTTTTTACTTTCTGTATATCTTGGAAGGTTTTGTTTTCAGCTTAAATTCTTAAGGATAACTTTTAACAGTATAGAAAATATTCAGTTGAACATTTTCTTTGATTCATTGCATATTTCATTTCCAAGGTTTGGGTATTTTTCAATATTTCTACCTTTTGATTTAATTTCTCACTCATATCCTGAGACTCAGAAAATATGGGCCTTAGGAATGCTGCCCATGCTTTGTGCTTCTGATCAGAAGCTTAATAATATCCATTGATGGGGGAAAGTACTGATTTTAGTAAAGGAATAAGGCTCAGTTTGCATATCTGTAATTAGAGATCATAATACATATTCTCTCTATCAAAAGAATTATTTAATGGATAAATTACATGAATGTGAACTACCATAAAGGACATTGTGTTTTACATTATCTATGCTGTAATATAACCAAAAGAACATTGACTTGGGAGTTCATAGACTTAGATTAAAATGTTGGCCCCTTTTTATTAGTTTTATGCCCTTGGGCAAGTCATTCTGCCTTGTGTTTCTCATTTATAATTAAGATAAATTATACTGAACTTTAGGGTTATGATAATTGTAAATGAAATTAAAGTATATAAAAAGCCAAAAAAATCATTGCTGAGCACATGTAGTTAGTTATAATGCTGACTCTTTATATAGACTGGTTTGTATGGTCAGTGCCAATAATTAATTGGTTAATGAATGCCTTCGTTTCTTAAAATGTAACCAGACTGATTTAATATTTCTTGGTGCCTACCATGTGACCATCTCATATAGAAAATCTTAATAAATGTATATCCTTCACCCCTGCACTTTCCAGTCCTTTTTAAACAAATGACTTTATTGACCTGTGATTGACTAATAAAACACTATACATATATAATATGTACATCTCAAGGAATTTGGGAATAAGTATACGTCTATAAAATTATCACCACTGTCAAAGCCATAAACATGTCCACCCCCACACAAAGGTTTCTCTTGCCTGCTTTATCTTTTAAAATTATTGTGTGTTTGTTCTGTTATAAAAACATTTACTGTAATATATACCTTTTAACATATTTTAAGTAAGCAATAAAGTATTGTTAGATACAGACACCATAATTTGTCTATTTTTCAGTGGTTGTAGCAAAATATCTCAGACAGCTTAACTTTCTCACTTCATTTAGTTATTTTTCTGTTTTATCCTGAAATTTATTAAGCATTTCAATAATCATTCTTTTGAATTATTTATCTGATATTTTATCAAATTTGATATCTTTGGAGTCAGTTGCTGGTGAATTATGAACTTGAACTTGTTTTGTTCAGTATTGTTTTTTTGCCTTGTATCACTGTATTGGGCTTTACATACATACTGAGATAGATTTTTTTTTCACTCATTTGTGGGCCTTTTTAAGGCAGTCTTCTCCTGACAAATTGTTCTGGGCTATCAGGTTTCAATATATTTTCAAGTGGTTTCTTTATTCTAACTTCCCTGCCAGTTCTTTGATGATTTTTAGTGCAATTTGATACAGTTTACATTGTGTCATAGTGTGAGGATTCCACTTTCCCTGCAGGTTTCAAAAGAGTGTCGTCCTTCATGCAGATCTGGTAATTGTGTTGTATACAGCATGATATATAGGGCACACCCTCTGTGATTGCTGTTCTTCACTTAACAAATATGAATGCTCCAAAGGGGTATGGGAGTGGTCTAAATTGAGACTTCTCATGGGCATTGCATCCCTAGCTTTTGCATTAATTCTCTCCATTTTTTCTTTGGGAGTGGAATACCATGAGGGTGACCTGAGGGACTACTCTCCCATTCCTACCTTGGACCTGGTTGTTAGCTTGTGATTTTTGTCTCCTCTATTCTGTGTATTAAAATACTATTAAAATTTGAGCATGGTTATTTTGGGTCTGTCCCTGGGTGAGTTAAGCTCAGCAGCAGCATCCGCACACTGTGAACTTATATAAATCAGTGGATTTCAGGTACTTCACAGAAAAATGAGGAAACAAATAAAAGTAACAATAGTAACAAACAATATACAGCATTAAAATGAATACACAGTGCCTTCTGTGACATCAACAACATTAATTACCACAAAAACAGGAATGGTGGGGTCAGTAATTGCCAACAGAAAAAAAAGTAATAACCATGAACTATATATGGCATTTAAAGTATAAACAGCAAGTGCCAACTACAGCATTCACAGTAATGCAACAAAATTAACTGTGGAGGTCTGGCTTATCTAAGACAAGTAATTCTAAAAGATGCTAAAAGTCAATTCATTAATAAAAAATAAAATGTAATAGGAGATAAAATAAAGTTCAGTTGAATTAACAGAAAGAAATAAGAAGAGATGTAGCAAGTGATGAGTATAAAGAGGAGAAAAATAAATAAAAGAAACAAAGTAAGTAGAGAAAGAGAGAACAAGTCAATTTGACTATTAGAAAAGAATGAAAAGAGAAACAAACAAAACCAAAATAAATAAACAAAAAACCATAACCCTCAAAAGACAAGACAAATAATAATAACAATTGTAAAAAAATGCTTAAAATAAGAAAATATGTGTGTGTGTGTGTGTGTGTGTGTGCGTGTGCGTGTGTGTGTGTGTTTTGACTTTGGGGAAAAAATATGTGTGTATATACTCATTCCATGAACAATCAACATAGCAAAAATTCCAGAGAAAGAGAGAAAGAAAGAGAAATAAATAAAAGGGAAAAAAAAGATTCTTAATGAAAAGTGAAAGAATTTTGTCTACTAAGGGAGTCAAAACTGTTGGTGAAGATGGATGATCACTGCCTATGCCTGACCGTCCTTTATCATTTTTTTCTTGGGTTATGTACTCTTTAGAGTGAGCAAGGGGTGGTATTTGTTAAACAGGTCTCTTTTTGTATTGTTCATTGAGCTGCCATATGGAGCAACCTAAAACTGAACCTGGCTGAAATAACTTTCAGCTTCCCTTCTCAATACTATAATGGAGGATGGAACAGGAAATGTTGTCTGTTGGAGTTTTGTCCAAAAAGACCAATGCACTCTCAGGGTGGAGATGCTGTAGAGTTCTAAGTGGAGCATTCCAGTGACTATGGCTTAGCTTTAATAAAGTCTTTGGGAGATTTTTAATGTAGTATATCCTTTCAAGAGATTAGATCAAGACAACCTTAGGGCAACACAGATCCCAGTCTCTGCTGGGAGTCTGGATCTCAGATGCCTCTCCAGAATTCTACTCATAGGGCAGGGGAGCCAACCCTCCACAGGTCTTTCACACTCCACCACCCAGAAACATGGCCTTCCTATATAAAGTTCCTGAGTGCATTCACAGTCACATGCTCAGTTTCCCCAACCCTCTTCACCTGGGCATGTGAGCAGCTAGACTCAAAGGGAATGTGAGCTGAACTCCATATCTCTGACTTGAATCCTCCTGGGTACAATCTTCTCTGTTCCTGTTTCAAGGACATTCTTCTAGGTACCCCCTACCCCACACAATAGGAACTTCCTGGGACAATATGGCAATATTTGTTGTGAACTCCTGGGCTCCTGCATCAGAGATCTGCAGCATGACCTTCTCAAGATGACTCCCTGACTCAGCTCTCCACTTGTCAGTTGAGAAATACCTTGTACTTTTGAAACACCAATTCACTTGGCAGCCTCTGGATCAGCTAAGTTCAGACTGCTTTTCTGTTCTACAGGTTTTTCTGTGCCAAATTTGCTCATTGTGTTTCTCTGTTTGTGTTGTCCTTCCCCTCTATGATGAACTGGCACTGCTGCTGCTGCTGCTGCTGCTACACCTGGCTTGGCTCCAATGTTCTCTTTCTTATGTTTTGTTCAATGCACCTGAATTTCTGAGTTTGTAAGAGACTCTGACTTTTTGATATTGATTTTCAGTGAATTTTCTTTTTCACCCATCTCACTGAGAAGTTGTACGCCCACTGCTTGAATCCAAAGTGATAAAGCAACTGGAAATGCAGCCTTCCTCTAAGCTGCCATCTTGAATCTCTCTGAATTCTACTTTTCTGTGGGAATGTCTATCTTAGAGTTCTGCTACCTTAGCTTTCTAAGCAAATTTGACTTTAATATTCATTCTATTCTATTATAAACATATATTCAATTTTTTTTTTTTGGGTTTTTGCTATGGAATAAAAGTACCTTCAGGGTAAAACTGCTTTATACATCTTTTGTGTCACTAACATTTAACCAAATACCTTCTTTTATTATTATTATTTTTTAGTTTTATTGATTTTATTTTTTTAATACACGACAGCAGAATGCATTACAATTCTTATTACACATATAGAATATAATTTTTCATATCTTTGTATATAGAGTATGTTCATGCCAATTCATGCCTTTATATATGTACTTTGTCTGTTTTTTTTCCATTTCAATTCTTATTATACATATATATCACAATTTTTCATATCTCTGTTTATATATAAAGTATGTTGACACCCAATTCAAGTCTTCATATGTGTACTTTGGATAATGATGTCCATCACATTCCATGCTCTTGTTAATCCCCTGCCTGCTCCCTTTCCCTCCCACCCCTCTTCCCTATCTAGAATTCATCTAATCCTTCCATGCTACCCATCCCTACCCCACTATGAGTCAGCCTCCTTATATCAGAGAAAACATTCAGCATAAATGGGTTAACCTTGACTTTGGTTTTACTACTCTTTTCCTTTCTCAGCTTCATCATATGGTGTCCTAGAGTTGGCTTCATTGGCTTTTAAACTAATAGAAGGCAAGATAATTTTCAGAAATCTTTATCATTCATCACTCAATGTTATTAAAACCAATATTCTAACGTTCATTACCCTGGCTGCCTACTTCCAAGGAAGTTATTCCCTTTCTGTTCTATCTTAGGATATAATATTCTGTCCCATACTAATCCCAAACTCATGAGTATAAAGAAAATGTCTACCCTTTCACTTTTAAGTTACATGGAAAGATTCTAAGAAATAAGAACAGGATTAAGTATTATAGCCGAGCATCTTCAAAGAATATCTGAATATTTGATATGCCATGACTCAAAATTCAGGCAGGAGTAGACCTTTCCTGCATAATTTTTCAAATGAACCTCAGGTTCTCCATACAAAAGTAGATAAAATGCACTATGCAATAAATATTATGTAACACATTATGTATTATATAAATAATATATCAGAATAATATATTCAATTTACTTTGGGTTTGTATTAGGTTTTTATTCCTCTTGAATATCTCATGTCTGTCTGTTTAGATGATATTTCTACTTTAGATGATCTCAAATTGATATTTATTACCTAACTCACTTTCTTAATGGTTTCATTAATTGGCATTCTGAATAATATTATAAGTCTCAAACAACTAATTTGCTATCTTTTCTATTTCTTCTATATATAAAGAAAACAAGGTAGAAATTTGTTGTAAATGTGGCATCCCAGAGTGAAGATGCAGCTCAAATCAATGAGCTCAGCAATACTTTTATGTCTAGAAATTGAGTTTCCTGTGGAGTCGTTTTCCATCAGTTTTGTGTCTTAAAATCAAGTTCCTTCAAAATTTCTGCAGTTTTTCAAACTTTGATAGAAGTTTCTTTTGAAATTGAGCCATTATTGACTATACTGTGAAAAAGAATTAAGCCATAAAGAAAAGTCCATGGAATTATCAAATGTGAAAATTAACTGAAGGTTGAAAATGTACTTAAAATAAATTAGTATGATTTATATAACTTGTAAAATGCCATATAATTTGTATATTTTTATATTGTGCAAATATAATAGTCATTTTTTTTTATGTAACTGTTTAGATTACAGGTTTCTTGGTATATAGATTAATGGTAAAGTACATGCTTAGTGTGTGAGAGGCCCCAGGTTCAATGCCCATCACCAGTAAAACAAAACAAAACAAAAACTATATATATATATATATATATATATATATATATATATATATATATATATAATGCACAAGGTAATATAGAAAATTGTTTTATGTTTGGTAAAGTATATGTGTGTCTGCATGTGTGTATATCTATGTGTATTTGTATTTATGGAAATGCACATATATGGATATTTACTATCAACATCCAATACAACATTCATGGAAAGGATATGGAATAGGATTTTAAAATTTACTGCTTAGAGTATCATAGGGATAAATTTCACAAATATAGCCCAGGAGAAGTGGTAAGACAGTAATAGTTGTCATGGGATTCCTCCCTCCTTACTCAATAGAACCAGGAGAAACATGCACAAGTAGACAAATGGTCGGATCCGAAAGACCAAGATAACAAGTAATAAACATTCAAAAAGAGGTGGTAGAGGAAAGGAACACCAAAGATCCTTTCCTACAGGGTCAATCTCCATCGGAAAGCCAGAGATTGGAGAAAGAGTTCAAGAAAATAAAGAATCTCCTAACAGTAAAGACAAATTCCCACAGATATCCTCTGGTAGACTCAGTACAAATTGGAAGAACTAATTTAAACTTAATCAATAAAATTGTGTACATTCTTTATTACTCCATATATATGCTCAATCAATAAGGTTATTAAGTAATGAAAAATACCACTGTCACTTTTGACATTGTGAGCATGGATTTGATGTGAAAGCTGACTCATTCAGCAGTCAAAACAACCCTAAGACCTGTTTTTCAAAATACACAAGCAGATTTTAAGGAAACAGTGAAAATGAGAGAGAAAAATGGATAAAATAATACCTATAATGAAAATAGAAGGAAAACTAAAAGATTCAAGAAGGGAATTAGAGGGAGGGAGGAAAGAAAGACAAAGGGAGGTATTGGGGATTAAAAGTGATGAAATTAAGTTGTGTGCATGCAAGTATATTCCATAACAAAACGCAAAATTCTGTATAATTATTAGGCCCCAACTAAAAAAAAAGAATATATACTAAGGTATTTCTGGATTGTGCGATAGGACTATGCTTCTAAAATACTTTCACTTCTTTTTACTGCTTGAATTTTTCATCTTCATTTTCATAGCCAGACAAAAATAATGGAATTGAATTATTTTAGTTTTATAAAATGTGGAAATGGTACTAGTTTAAGGAATTTTTTATAGACTAAAACTGTATTGTCACCTTGCCAAACTGGATACTAAGTCACAAATTGGAAATATTTTAGAATCCAATTTAGATTGGAATATATCAAATTCCTTTGTCCACTAGACATGTTCAACACTAATAGCAAAGCAACTCATTGAAAAGACAAAAAGTTATTTGACTCCCTTAACTTATATATTTTGACTGAAAATTTTGAATGAATGTAAAATCATTAGGGCAAGTTATATATCCATCATGCTCACTTTTATTCTAAATATATAGCACATTGTTTGGTACATGGTGAAGGGTATCTAAGTAAAATATATCTCCAACACATTATTTCATAAACAGAACATTTAATGTTCCATTCACTTAGTTACTTATAAAAACGTTCAATCCAAAAATCCTCTGTAGCTACTACTTGAATGAAAACTTATACATGCATTACACTTGCTTAAACTTCATAATGATTTTTTGTAGCTTTAGGTTAATTGTTATATGTAAATATTGGCTAGTTTTTATTATTTTGTATTTATCATTGCTAATTCAGGAAAATTAGAGAATTATGACTAATTATACAGTAATGAACTACCTTTATATACATTAGTTGAGTTTTCTTTCCTGTTCCTTTTTCTAAAAGGCAGATTTTCTCACAGATGCAATACATAAAAAATAAGAACAGATATTTTGCCTTTAGTTTAATTTTCAATGTAAAGGAGTGTCTGCAAATATTGTTTTCACTCTTAAAAAATCAGTTTTACTCTAGAGATTTTGAGACTTTTACAGTACAGTGTACTTTCATTTCTGATACAATTTATATTATATGAATATAAAGCTATTGATACTTTATATGAAATAATTATATGAAGCTAGGTATAGACAGATGGATTTGTTATCTTTTTATTGGAATGAAATACACAAAGTAATGAATATCTAAAAATTGTTTCATTGTGCATTATACATATTAACACACTTTTAACAGTCCATTTATTAAAACTACCATATATCTACATAGATGAAGAAAAAGTCATTTGAATACCAGTTTGTAGTGGTAATTAAAAAACAGCTCAGGGAAGAATTGTAGATTAACAGCACTGAATTTTAAAATGAAGATAGGCTGTGAAGTAGTGAATTTTTAATCAAATATGCTTCTTACTAATACAAATGAGGAAATAAAATATTATCATTTGCCAGAAAAATGAATTATTGTAATCACCGTTCAAAGGAAATGAAAATCAGGAAACCCCAATTGCACAAGTAGATGAAAAATTACTCAGGTGAATTTCAAAAATACCTAAGTACATACAGACATATGGGTTTTTAAAACAGACATGCAATAAAAGTATTAAACGCTGGGATCTGGCATGTATTCGCTCATTTCTTAAGTGAGCCAGATCATTATGGATAAAGATTCCATCTGTGAGTTAGTCCCATTAAATATGGTCCATACAGATTACTACATAAAATGAAGTCTTTTTCCTTTTTTCTCCTCTGATAAATGAACTTTTAAAAGCCCCCCCCATCCATTAGCCTATATTTTAATACAGTTCTTCAACTAATGTTCATTATTGATTTTTCAGTGCCCATCTATCTTTTTCACCATGCAATATAACATTAACTATAAAATTTTAAAATGTTGCCAATTATTCAGGGTGATAATTCCTCAATGCACTATATTTATCACTAACTTTCAACATAAGGAGTTCTGGAATCATTTTAAAAATCAGTTTGAGGCTTAAATTCAGTCTCTCTCTCTCTCTCTCTCTCTCTCTCTCTCTCTCTCTCTCTCTGTATATGTATATATATATATATATATAGAGAGAGAGAGAGAGAGATAGATAGATGTATATATATATAGATAGATAGATAGATAGATGTATATATATATATAGATGTATATATATGTATATGATTTGGGGTGGAAATTCATTTTCAAAATTTTGTTAAAAAATAAATATCTCCAGTATTTATTAGATTCTGCCCTGGTCTCAAAATAAAGTGTCAATAGATATTCACATGTACACAAAGTATATAATGTCTATAATTAAGTACATACAAATTTGGTTTTAATGAATTTAAACCATAAAACTTCAATATATGTCAGTCTTATTAAATAATGTAACCACCATAATCCAGTTGCCTAAAATAAAAGCTAGATAATCTTGATTACTTTATTTTCTTCTTCTGTGCATACCATCCACTGTTAATTTTGGTTGAGATTATAAAGAAAAATATGTTACAAATCTGACCTCTCTTCATTACCTGTTCTTGTTCTTCACTATTCAAAATCAACACTATTCTTCATTTAAATTTTTAAAAATCACCCTCCTAACTTGTTTTTTCACTTCTGAACTTAAAATATGACAATGCACTTTCCAGAGATTAGATGGCATGATGCAAAAATAAAAAACAAGTAAAAACTAAGATCACTCCTATGATTAACACAATTTAATAAGTTGATCTAGAAGTTATAATACATTCACTTTTCTTATAATTACTCTATGAGACTCAATATAATCTGTTGACTGCTTATCTTTCCAGGTTTAATTTTATTTTCACCTTCTCAGTCAATGTACCTCAGCCATGTTTTGTTTTTTAATTCTGAGAAAAAACTTTGCCTTTGTACTTACAACCTTCACTAGAAACTATTTTTTGTGTGTGTTTGTATAGTTTCCTTCATATTTTTAAATATTTCATCTCAAATTCATCCTTTTGAAAATGTTTCATCTGAACAGTCTAAAAGAGCTCAAATGGTGGCTTTCATAAACACCCAATTCTGCAAGGCCATTATTCTATTCTGAAACAATGATACTTTTAATTTTCATTTTTGTCACATTTTTCTCCTTATTAAGAGATAATTTCCATGATTGCAGGAACTTTGCTTGGTTTATGACATTTCTTGAACTTAAAGCAATTCGGTGTACTCTAAGCATTTAATAGCTGTCTGTTAAATGAATGAATTTGTTAGTGGAAGAATCTTACGTACTAATTATAATTTCTCTAGAATTAGTTTCCAGTTCAAATGTGGCCCCTAAAGTTTTTGTGTTGGAAACTTGATCTCCAATGAAATAATATAGAGAAGTAAAATATTTAAGAGATGATTAGGTTATGTAGACAGAGTCATCATCTTGGGAGTGTGTATATTGACATGGAAATGTGTTCCTTGAATCAAATGTATGATATTTCAAGATCATTGTATTGTCATGAGCAACTAATAAAAAAAAAAAGAACTAATTTTGTCCCGCTTCTTTCCCATCAGACAGATGATGCTTTCCATGAGGCATCAAGAAGGCCTTGCCCAGTTGCTGTTCCAATCTTGGACTTCCCAACCTCTAGAACTATGGGAAAGTAAACTTTTATTCCTTTTGCAAATTACCAAATCGCAGGTATTCTTTTACAGTTGCACAAAAAAAGTAAAACAATTTGTAAGTGTTTAACTTGAAATTATTTTTATGGAAATTTATTCATATGGTGAGGCAGTTTTTGTTTCAATCTAGAGATAGTTGTATACAACCCTCCTCTGTATTCAGGAGTGAGATTGAGTATATAATCGGTATGTGTAGAATTGGCCTTGAATGACTTTAGTCTTAGCATACACACTGTTTTTGTTTTATAATTTATTCTTTCATTATGCTACTTTATGTTTTCTCCACTGGTCAAAACAATGTCAAATTCAATGATAGCTTATTACTAATCACCAGAGCCCCTACTTGCATGTGACTTTTTGTTTTAATAAACAGACTCTTTTGTTTTGAACTACAATCAGGAGGAACTATTGGTAAAAATAGGTCATATCTTAAAAGCTGAATGGAAAGAATATTAATATTTCATTGAGGCATACTCATTTCCTGAATGGAAGATTAAGAGAGCAGTAGCTTACAATCTATGCTGATGCACATTTCTGGGCAACAATAAAGAAAGTTATTAAACTGAATGCAAAGTGTAGGTTGATCCCCACAATGACTTATCTTCATAATAACAAAACAATAAAAGCCCCACACTGATACTCTCAGAAAAACCCAATAACACAATTTGCATCTCTAGTGTCTACTCATATCGATGAGTGTTAATATCTGACCTTGAGCTACTGAGTTTGCTATTTTAATTTCCTCTCTTGCAAATTCCACTGACTGTTAAGCATAAGAAATGATGATATGTTTAATCAGCTGGACTCAGAGAAATCCTGTAACTATTTGTAAATGGAAGAAAAGGAAAGAGAAGAAGATATGAGGAAAGAGGACAATGAATTAGGGCTATAAAGAAAAGTAAAAAAGAGAAATACAGGAGAAAAGGGATGACAAGTCAGTGATTGTCTTCGATAATCAAAATCAGATTATTAAATACAGAACCACATTCTTCGCTGCCATTTTTAAAATGCTATTTAAAGAAAATTGGATTCAGAAAAGCTTCATAAATATAATTAAATGTTATGCATGCAGTAAATATTTGCCTACCAGCTATTACTTTCATTGTTCTAGACACATGGGACATCAATGTGAACAGATAAGGTCCCTATTCCATGGAGTCTGTGGTCAAGTGGGAGGAGACATATACAAATAAATATAAAATAAAATCAAATAATTCCTGATAATCACAACGACTAGAAAAAATGAGAAATCGATGATGTAGTAGAATATCAGATGAATAATTATTAGAAAATGATTGAAGAGGTAGTTTTCAATAAATGCCTTAGTTGTAGACTGTCTGCCAAAGAAATATCAGAAGAGAAGAATTAAACCAACAGTAGTAAACCCTTTAACTCTCTGATCAACTCTGTAGTTAATTTTAAAACAAATTATATTATTGCGTTTCTATTTCACGATTGCTCATTGTCTAATAGGGATAACACCAATATAGCCAAATATAAAAAAATAACCAAAACACTTTCAAAAGTAAATTGAGCATAAGATAGAACTGGATGACAACTTTTTAAATAATTTTAAGAGTCTTTGGATTTTTTGTTTTTGTTTTTCGGTACAAGGGATTGAACCAAGAAGTGCTTAACCAGTGAGCCACATCCACAGCCCTTTTTAATTTTATATTTATTTTTTAGTTTCCACTTAGGGGAGAGAGTATGTTATACTTGTTTTTCTGTACCTGGCTTATTTTGCTTAACAAGATGTCCTCTGATTCCACCCATTTTCCTGTAAACAAAAGCATTTCATTCTGTATTGCTGAATAATACTTCATTATATAGATATATCATATTTTCTTTATCCCTTTGTAACAGTTGTCTGTTTTATGCTTTGAATACAGTCCTTGATACTCTGCCATGGCTACTTATTTCTAAAAGGACATGTTTCTTTCTTTTTCTTTCTCCCTTTTCCTCCCTCATGTCTCCCCCTCCTTAATCACAGGAGAAACCAGAGTACCTTTATTCCCCATCCTAGACAGAGTTACCTGTCCTTGAGCACATAGTCACCACAGGACACAAGTAATTCAGATTTAGAGATATCAGCAGAAGATCAAAGAAATGATTATCTCTCAAATTAACAAATGAATTACAATACTCAACAGAGAACACAGGAAATTTAGCCTTTGACATCTTTAAAAATTCCTTGTTACTCCTGATGGCAGAATCAAAGCCTCTTGAACTGGAGTCTCCTAAGCTTCTCCTTTGCTAGCAAAGCAATAAACATTCTTTTTCTTCTTATCAAAACCATGTCCTCATATTGGACTTGCATCAGGGACAAGGAATGACTTTTGGTAACACTTTCATTTGTTGATGGTCACCAAGGCTGATTCCATACATTAACTATTGTGAATAGAACCACAATAAACACGGCAGTGTGGGTCTCTCTTTTCCATGCTCACGGTATTTCCTTCAGATAGAGACCCAGAAGAGTCATAGTTAGATCATAGTTGTTAGTTCTACTTTTTTTAATATTTTTGCAGAACCTCCATACTTTTCTCCAATGTCTAATTTACATTCTTACTAACAGTGTATAAGATTTCCCTTTTCTCCACATCCTCTTTACCATTTGTTATTTTACCTTTTTAAAAATAATAGCCATTTTAACTGAAGCAAGAAGAAAGTCCAATGTCATTTTGGTTGCATAAGACATTGAATAAAAATTTCTACAGATAAAATGTTGCTTAAAATTAATTCCTGAGAAAATTATAATAACCACATCTGTTGAAAAATTAGTGAAATATAAAAAGAAATATATAAAAAGTGCCATATAATATAATCTTTCAATAATACATCAAGTAAAATTAATAATAGTAATAGTAATAAAACATAAATCATATGAACAGTCGTGAGCAATAAAATGACAAGTTACTATTTCAACCACATATAGAACATCTATGAAATCTAACAACAACCTTTAATCACAAAATGTCTTACTTTTTCTAACCACCTTCAAATGTGGTAGAAAATACTGTCCCTTAATTCCATTTTTTAAAAAAATCTAGTATTTGAAAATTAGTAAATGTACTACTAAATAACCCTCAGACCCAATGGAAATATAAACCATAATAGAATTTAGAAGCACTTAGAACTGAAACATTATATTAATTATGAACAGAAGAACAAATACCACACAATCTCATTCATATGTGGAATCTAAAAACAAAGTCAAAGTTGATCTCAAAAAATTATAGAGTAGAATGGTGCTCACCATATACTGGGTGTTTCAAGGCACTGGGGAAGACAAGGTGAGGTTGCTCAAAGAATATGCAAGCACAGGGGCCAGGGTTCTGGTTCAGCAGTGGAGAGCTCACCTCACACGTGTGAGACCCTGGGTTTGATCCTCAGCACCACATAAAAATAAATATATGAAGTAAAGGTATTGTGTCTAAAAAATAAATATGGAAAAAATTGCATTATTTGTTTAAAAAAAAAGGAATGTGCAAGCACTGTTAGAAGGAATATGTTTAAGATACTGATTTTACAGTGTTAATGCATCTAACAAAAACAAAGGTGTTTGAACATCAGTAATTCTTAGTAGTATATGAAGCTCTGAGGACAAAAAGCCAAGTACCACTCAGCATTTATTTCACTGAAGTAATGAAAATGAATGAATTTAACTATAGTCAAAATGGATGATTCTTATATATTTAATAATATAAAAGAAAGCAACTTGCAACATTTACAATAATATTTCCACTTATATGCATAAAATGTAAATAGTAGATATACTTTTAAAAATGCATTCTGATAAACTATTCACTGGAGGATAATTATTCCTTCTTGATGAAGAAGAAAAAAATAGCAGTACTCAGAGGCCACACAGAGAAACATAAAGCTAACATTTATATTTCCCATATTAAGCTAGGTTTTGGTATAAGTATGTTCATTATACTATTGTTAATTATTTATGTGCTGTGTTTGTTTATATTTATTTACTAGGTTAAAATAACTCATTCTTTTATTATTACAGAGATTTTTTTTTTTCAATTTTGTGATCAATGACTGTGAACCAATAAGTGAATTTAATCTGAGACCTCTTGGATCTTAAAACAGAGTATACCTTGATCTACTAGAAAACTATTGCATTTGAGATTTCCATGTAATATCATTTCATCTCTTATGTTATAAATCGTTCTTCATTTCCATGGGTGCTACAACTCATACTTATTTTTAATATAATATTAAATAAATAAAAATATATTTACCTTAATAAAATTTGCAGTTGTTTTTCAGCTGGCTTATAATAAAAAATTAATTCAGGACCTTATGAGTACATCTCTATTAAAATTGAACTCATGTATATGAGAATTTTCATTAATCATATCTTACTGAAATAACCATAAAATTATTGCCAGGTCAACTATATTCCATTTATCATTGCCATTACTAGAGATTCATATAGCCTGGAAACTATGGTATCTATACTATAAAAATATTTAATTATCTTTGCAATTTATATTGCATTTTTCCTTGTAGTATATTTAGAATATTTTGCTATCCCAAGATAACATTATGAAAATTAATTATTTTGTTGAAATTTGCTTCCTTGTTTTATTGTTCATCACATTTTGTCATTTTGGAGCCACAAGATACCTCAGATAATTTATCCTAATGTATTAAAAAAAAGAAAGAAAAATGAAAATGAATCTTTTCCTGTAAAGTCAAGTTGATGGCCCCGGACTCCACTTAAAATGATTTTTCACAGCTCCATCTGTAATCTCCCACATGCTAAGATTTCAGAATCATATCCTACAATGCCCAAAGTCCAAGGATCACATCTGGGGACAACACCAAATCATCATTGTGATTTTTTATGTGATAGCCTACAGCAGAACAAAAGTGTAAATGTGTTACTCAGCAAATTTAATAAAAGAGCCAAAAATAGAACATAGGTTTCTTAGTCCCAGGTTCATCCTCTTCCTGTCACACCTTCATATCTCTTCTATTGTCAACAAAGATGCATAAAATCTTATTCAACATTATTCTAAATAAACCCCTTACCTCTTCCTAACATTTGTAATGTTTTATTATGTTTGTAATTAACTGTCATAGTCCATTTCTAGTATTTAAAGATAGTTGGAGAAGTTCTAGACATGGTTAGTTTAAACATGCAAATCTAATTTTTCCCCATCACCTTTTGTGGATTATGATGACCACCATGTCAGGGAAGTTGAAAGATATTGTGTTTGAATTCAACAACTACTGTTTCCTGGAAATTTTGATAGATTTTCAAAAACAGGTGTGCCACTTTCTTCTACCAAGGCAAAACTAAAATTAGGGAAAAGCAGCAATCAGAGTTTTCTCTCTAGATTTTTAAAAGTCTCAATTTGCCCCTGGCTTCCTACATCTCTCTAGTCACAGTCTTTGCACAGATAATCACACCTGGGAGAAAGTAGAATAGCTCACACTGCAAAGGAATTATATTCTATATGAACTAAATTCATAGAGTTGCACTATTTAATAATACAGTTTACTTCAAGGTGTTTCCTTAAAAACCTCTCAGGAATTTCTTGGCAGTCCTTGATCACAATATTGTCTATTTAGGAATATAATCAAATTTCCTGAAATTTACTTAGAGAATATGCATTTAGATGAGT